>NW_026555332.1:41451368-42092924 GCF_029017545.1 Prosopis cineraria
CACAGACAGCATAAATTTTGAAAATCATCAGAAAAAGCAGTTTTTATGGGAAAAAAACCTAGAACAACAAAGGAAAAGTTTTAGGTACTGTTAAGGCATCATTTTAGGAGAATTTTGAAGACAAATTGAGCCTTCAAATTCTTGAGTAAGTTTTTCTACCCTTCTCCTTTACTTTTTTCATCTCATTTTCCATAGAATTTTGAAAGTGGGAGAATTTAACTCTGAATGATTACTATGAGTCTATGTTTTGAAAGTTTCTATGACTCTAAGGTTTGATTTAAGTTTATTGATCTTGGATAAGTAGTAATATACTATTTTATTATTTGGTAAAAATGGATCAAACCCTAACTTAATCATAGGGTTTGAAGTATGATAAGTTGAGATATTAAGTGTTTATTTTATGATAGAGTGAAAGGAAAGCTTGAAGGAATTATGTGAGCAAACTGTAATCTTAACAAGTCTCTTTGTTTAGAATATGAGTGAGAAGTGAGAGAATTGGATGTTATTGATAACTAATGGTGCTTATGTTAATTGAAAATTAACATATAGTACTTGTTGATGTAGATTATGGTATGGGAAAACTGACCTTAACATAAAAAGAGATTTAGTACCACTGGTAACCCTTTAGTAATAAAAGGGTTGAGATAACTGGATAATTTACATTATTTATTACCTTATATAATTTATTCTCAAGTTTTTTTTCTATGATTTGTTATGGTCTATGTATAAATTTTTTAAAAGTTAACTATTTTAGAAAATAACTGGAGTATTGATTCGTGAAATTTTATGTTTTTTAAGAAAGTAGTTTATGCATAGTCAAGTAGAAATATGTAGTGAAATGTGGCATATTAAATGGTGGGAGGTTACCCTAGTAGAGATTAAGTCCATATGACACTGTTGGCACCTCGAGACATTAGGTGCAGCTCATATTTCTCCTAATACCTAAAAAAGGATGCAGTGTTAGAGACTTACTCTCTTTAGTACCCAGAAGAGTGCAGAGTTAGAGACTATATTTTTTTAGCATTCGTAGGATACGGTATTGGAGTAACGACACCCTAATTACTTATAATAGAGGAAACCTATAGTCCAGAGTGGTTTAGGACACCTGACATGGTAGTCCTATCATGGATGGTGAACTTAGGGACCATACATGTGGTTTGGTTTCATGAAATAGCTACCAGTTCAGTTGGGAGTATTAGAGGACCAGATGATTATTAATCATGCATGTAACTTGTGGTGATTTTATATGGTGTGTTTTATTATGCTCATTTTAAAGCTTATCTATAACTTGACATGTTAATCAATAATGTTGATTATATTAGTTACTAAGATTTTTATCTCACCTCGTGGTTATTATTTTACAGGTTTTACTGCTGAGAATGAGCAAGGGAAGGAATCGGGCTAGGGCTAGTATACTTGCTACATTATCATTGTAAAGCTCAATTTTATGTTGAGTTGTATACATAAACTTATATAAATGATAAAATGAGTTGCCATCTAGGAATGCATGTCATTTTCATTGGCTGTACTTGTATTATACTACGATATTTTTGTATTTTAACCCAACATTGTATATGATGTGAATTTATGGTGATTTTGTGATGATGGGCTAAAATACTAATACAAGTGTAAAGAATATTGCATACACGTGGTGATAATATATATATAGTATACTATGTGGCAATAGAGGCCAAATAGTGTATGTGGTGTTAATTTTGTATTTTGACCACATTGGGTGAAATTAGCATTAAGTGGCCAAATTTTGTGTTTGGTATGTTTTTATATGTTTGAATGCTTAGTCAAATGTATTTTAGTCTATTGAACTTGGTTCAAGCCTCAAAATGGGTTAATGGCATAAGTTTTTGAATTTTAAGTACTTAAATGCTCGAAAAATGCTTTAAAAATTAATTTTTTATATTTGAGTGTCTAAAATTCTCATGCGGTGTCAAATCATAACAAAACTTATACCATTAGTTAGTTTATTAAATAAGCTTCGCATGAGTGCTTGAATCACTCCAATTGGACATTGGATGCGAAAACAGCACACGTTTGAATCTTGTCCCAAAAAGCTATCATGATAGCACTTTGTTGTCATGGACACGTGCACTGTGGTACATTGCACGCAAGCTGTGGCACACGATACAGTGGCCAAATTTGCCTTTTTGTGCCACACGCCATGGCGTATGAATCAAAATATTTAAAATGACATTTTTGGCCCTGTTTTCAAGTATTTTGCTTCCCAAAACTTTTCATACTTCCAATACCTTAATAAATTATTAAGTTTGAGCTCAAACTACAAATTTGAAGGTTTTTTATAGATCCTAAATGTTTCACAATTATCTCTAAAAGATTATTAATTTAACCCTTATATATATATATATAATGTGAGCTTAGGAGTAATCCTTACTCCTAATTATGATTATTTGTTATGATTATGTGGTGAATTTGGTAATGTCAAGGCGAACATTACAGAAGGTAGACCGTCAAGAATGAGAATGGATTTTTGACACTGTCCATTAACGTGATAAATAGTGAGGAAATATTCAAGCTAAAGGAACTGGGCATTTCGGTCATTTGAACTAATTGCTTTATAAATAAAATATTTGACTTAGTCCTTAAATTTGATTTGGTCATTGGGCATAATTTTTGTTCCAATCAAGTCCTTTTCACCAATTTTCCCTTTGTTATATATATATATAGATATATAATATTGTTTATATCCATAGATATTATTAAGAAATTGTAGAAAAAATGAGTAACTATAGCCAAAAAAAGGAGGGCTCAGGAGTCCAGAATGGTAAAAATATTTAAAAAACATGAAAAATCTCCAATATAGTTAATCTTTATATTCATTCTTCCCTCTTAACATTAAAAAAAAAAATCTTCCCTAACCCATTATCCCTAGCGTCACTCATCATGCTGCATCTCACCTCACACGTGGTACCCTTTCTTTCCATCTCTCAGCTCCTAACTCTCTCCCCCTACTCACTCTCGTTCTTGCTCTCTCTCTCCTTACCAAGGTACCATATTTTGATCTCAAGTTTTTGCTTCAATTGATTCATAAATGTAAATGGTTGTCACTAGTTGAGTTGTTATTTTTGTTAGCAAATTGAAGAAATCTGATGTATAGTGGCTTTTACAATGGGGAGTTCTAGTCAGAATAAGGGCAAAATCGTTCAAAATTTAGTTCCCTTCTAAAAAAATTTCAAATTGGAGGGGAGAATATGAGGGAAAGAGATGGTAAATCTTAACTTCCTTTCCCTCCAAACCTTCCAACCAACTTAACTTTAGAGTTTGAAAAATCATTTTCATTTTCATTTGCTTAATTTTTGCAACCCACAGAACAAAATTACATAGTTACATAGTTACATAATTATCATCATTTCTCTATGATTATTTCAAGAATATAATATATGTTCATGGCGAACAACAAAAAATTTCAAATCAACTTTCAACCACATGCCATTATAAATTCAGAATTAACACTGGCTTTATCAAATAAATTAAAATATTGTTTGCTTGAGATAAATGAGAAGTTTGAAAAAAATGGGAATATTGATTGCTTTTGTGGCAATAAAATACATACTCTTTTCATTTAAATTACAAGACAATTTTATTGGTATTTCATTATCCCAAAACAATCCCAAATTATAAGATAATTTTAGAGGTATTTTATTGCCTTAAAATATAAGATAATATAAAGTTTTATTAATAATGTTTTTCTAATATTACCTTCAAGTAAAGAGAAAATTAAAATATAATAAGCGTGTATTAATGACTAAGTGGGTAGATTTAAAATTGCATTAAATGAATGACATTTTTTAATATTTATATTTTTTGTTTTGAGAAAATAAATTTTAAAATGTCTATGTGTAATTTTGTCCAAATGAAGGAGTATAAGATAATTGACAATAAGACTTCATTAATGATATTTTTTCAATATTCTTTCAAGTGAAAAGAGAATTTAAATAATTATAATATAACGACTATGTGTGTAAATTTGAAGTTATATAAAATGAAAGGCATTAGGCCCACCAAGTGGTTAGTAGAAGTTTAATTAAAAAAAAGGAGGTCAATTAGAATTGGGCTTGATTAAGGAGGGAGGACATGCGAGTAGAACAAATGACAAGAGGCCCAATAATCAAGAGATAGTCACAAAAATAAGGAGTTCGAATGATAGAATGAGTAAGGAAAGGCATCGTCATCTGAAGGAACCACCTAACCCCCCATGGAGCTATATCTCAAATTTCAAATTAAAAAGGATTCGGGTAAGATACAAGATAAATTTTTTGATATTGAAGAAGGAAAAAGATGGAGGTAGTGTTGAGGGGGACGATGGCCAAAATATGGTTCACTAATCACTTTAATTAGACTAAGTTCCTCTTTGTTTTATTTATGAATTTACTTTCTTAGAATTGCTAGGGCGCTGTTGCTAAAACCTTTCTTGGTAGAATAAAAGACCTATTGAGGAATTATATTTTGATATTTTTGTCTTATGAAAACTAAAATTAATGGTATCAAAATTGATAAGCTCTCTTGAAAATTGGGTTTTTCTTGATGAATAAGGTTGGAGGCTACTAGATATGCTAGTGGCATTTAGGTTTTTTGGAACTCTGACGCTTTTGATATTTCTTATTACTCCTTATTACTCAATTTCTCCACTACTCTGTCTCGAGGGTCAATGATAACATGATATTTTGGTTAACTTGCATGGATAGGGAACCAAATTATCAACTTAAAAAAAAACCTCTAGGATGATTTGGTTAATATTGGGTCTAATATGAATGATACCTAATTGGTAATTGGAGACTTCAATGCTTATTTGTCTATCAATGATAAATTTGGTAGCAATTCTTTCAACAATATAACCATGACCTAATTGGAAGTTGTCTAGATATGACGCAATTAATTGATATTAAGTTTTATAGAGATAGATTTACATAGAGCAACAAATAGAATCTCTGAACATATAGATTGGGCTTTTGCAAATATTTCCTGGCAAAGCATTTTCTCGAAGACACTTAACCATCATCTATCTAAATTTAATTCTGACCAAAGACCCCCTCCTTAAAGGGCCTATTGACTATAATGCTCAATGCAAGAAAGGCCCCGTTTTGGTGTCTAGCTATCTTGTTGTTATGTTGATGTTTAGAGAAGCTAATGCCAATATTTTACCTAGGCTTTCTCATGATGTAGTTTATCCATATTGGGCTTTTGATCATCTTCTACTTTGTTGTCATGAGGTGGTGAATGGTTATTTGATTTCTAGAATTTCTTTAGTTTTTGTTTGTTTTACATATGTTAATGTAACTATTTGGTACGCACACACGCACAAGGGTGCACACAGAGAGAGAGAGAGAGAGAGAGAGAGAGCCTTTTTTATTCAAAAAAACAAAAGGCATTTTTAAAAAATTTATATTTTTATTTTTGAAAAACAAAGTTATAAAATGTTATTATTAAATTCTATTAACTATTGATATGCATAACGACGTCTCAAATTGTCTTATAATTTGAGATGAAGAGAATAATTGATGAAAGAAAAATCACATTCAAAGACCTAGTAAGAAATTTATTTGCAAATAAATACCAATATGGAATAAACTATTGTTGAAATAAGAATACTTACTTTTTTTTAAATGAAACTTGTTATTAGTTGTTGTCTTGAATAAGTTTCTCCCTAAATATTTTTTTTATTACAAAACGAGATTAACAAAAAAAAAATAGCCTAGTTAGATTAGGCAAAGTCTTGGGAGTGAAGTCACAAAACATCATATATCAAAAGGGAAAGACTTGTATGTTTGTATTCAATCAAATCAAGACATCTAAATTTTAATATATTTATAATATTAATAACAAAAATTTGTTATAGATTAAATAATCTATAAAAAAACACACATTTCTTATTCAATTAGAAATAAGTACCTTATATATATAAAAGTAAGTATGTAAATTTTTCCCTTGTCAAAACAGCAAGGAGAGCATGGGAGAGCCAAGAACATGACACCTAGTTAGCATCTCGTGGAAAATATTTTCTATATCATAAGAATAGTGGCACATGATAAGTATCATGCTTTGTATAAGAATTTCAAAAAAACTCATGACCAAAAAAAAGAAGAAGAAGAAGAACTTCAAAAAAAAATTCTAACCTTCGTTAACTTCAGAAATGATATTCAAATTTAGATGTTTTAATTTTAAATTTGTTGCACCACATGTGTTCTTTTGCCTATGTAATTGATGACATATAATTCTATGTGCAATTTTTATCACGTGAACCGAAGGTAAAGAGGGAAAAAAACAGAAAGCAAACAACAAAGGGACATGTGGACTAGCCCGTATTTTTCACTTTTCAATTCTATTTTGATCACATGGAAGTAAAACCTACGTGTCTAATTTTTTCTATTTTTTGATAGAAGAGGGCTACGCCCAAAAATTGATGATGAAATTACCCAGTGAGAAATTGAAATCCAAGACTATGGAGACCAAGCTCTTCGAGAAAGTTAGAGCAACGTAAACAAAGAAGAGTAAGAAATCGCTTCCTTTGCCAAATTATCAGCCACCAGACTGTGATCTCCATCAACAAGCTGTATCTTCTCGTCCATTTCCAGTTCAACATATTAATAATCTCCAGGAATACTATGCTGCACGTGCCGGTGTCGATATTTTTCCTTTACCAATCTCTTCAATTAGATTTTTGCAGTCAGATTCTAAATATCACATTCTTGAAGTCAAAGTCCCATATTGATCGGAGCTTTTTCAGTACTGCCCATTCCTCTGCTCCCTAAGCACAAGAAGATCCCAGACTGTAACAGAAGCCCGCAATACTGCAGCCATTATGATCCCTCAAGACACCACCACATCCAGCTCTTTATTGCATAGACTCCGACAAATGCTAATAGAAATCAAAACAAATCGGCCACATTAAAGCAAAGCTCCAACCCACACACTTTGCTTTCCATGGGCCGGATTGGAAGCAAAGGAAATAATGGATATCCGAGTACTGTGTATTTTCCCTCCGAGCAAGTTTGCTTTTGCTAACAAAAATGGGACCCACGCTTTCTTTCACATTATTATATCAACGCAGATATGTGCTGGTGTATTTATATAAATCAAATAATAAAATATCGCACTCACCATAAATTTGTTTAACCAGATCATGGGGCAATTACTCAATTTGAGTCTTTCAGGTATGAATGCTTTCTAATAAATTTTATATTATATAGTAAAATATAAAATATATAGGCACAGATTAATTAATCTGATAACATTGTACACAAAAAAAGTGTTTTTTTTTCCAATACTGTGCCAACTTAAGATATGTTTGATTTACTTCTCAGGTCATGAGTAAAAAACTCATTATAATATCTATGTGCACGTTTGAATTTCAATTAGATATAATAGATTATGAAAATAATTAATTAAGTGGTAGATTATAATCATAATTGATTATATTATAACGTAATTTGTTTAGATACTGTTTTTTTAAAATTAATTTTAACATAATTAAAAATATTTAAATAATTTAATCAAAATTAATTTTAACTATATAAATTACTATATAATTTAATTTTTAAATACTAAACAGTAATTTTTGGAGAATGCAAAGTTTAAATTTTGTTAAGAAAAAAAAAGAAAAGAGAAGAGAATTTAATTTTATTTTTATTAATTTATGTGTCTTCTTTATAATTTTTTCTTGAGCTTTTTTTTATAATTTTTTAACATTTTTTGGCAAGCTTTTCTGCGACGCTTGGATTCTCAGCTTTGAGGAAAAATTGATTTTTGACTCAAAAATCGATTAACCAAAATATTGATCTGTTTGGATAATTTTGTGGAGAATTGATTTTTTTTGCCCAAAAAATCGATTCGGCACCGTACCAAACACACGCTATATCTTGTTTGGATGGTTTTCAGCGCAACGCTCATTAGAAACGCTGGGGATATTAAACGTTAAAAATTGTCAGATTCTCTCTCCTCCTATCCTCTGACCTCACCAAATCGATCGCTCGTCTTTTTCTTGTGTTCAGCTCCCATTCATCCTCCTTGCTGTGTCTTGGTTTAGTCTTCACAAGCATAGTCATTGCCTCTCCTTCTCGCCATCGTCGCCGTCCGCAGAGGTGCCAATGGAGGTCAACGACCTGATAGTTCACATCGCCGACAAGGATGGCAAGTTCGTGATCAAGGCCCCGTTCTGTTGCAAGGACAGATCGGATCTGTTGTTGGAACAGATTAAAACCCATTGAGCTGTTATTAATTATAATATGAGGACTAATATAAGAGAGGAGTGCGACGAGTGGAAATGGAAATAAAATTGAGAAAGAGGTGAGGAATAGATTGAGGAGCAGGGATTCAAGGGCAGCCTTGAACGGAGATGAAGAGAAGACATTCATAATTAGAAGATTAATTATAATATTATATTATAATACATATAACCTAAATATAATTATTATAAATATATAATTATAATATTGTCACAGTTTTTCTGAATCTAAATATCCTAAATTATAATATTAAAAATAATTCTAATTGTATTATGTGAAATTTTTTTTTATTAGTGTACTCTATTTTAAAAAAATTAATTTTAATATTTTTCCGTAAAAATCAAATTAGTTTGTCATTATAAATCCCCACTAATTTTAAATTAAATTATTTAAATAATTTTTTGTTTAACTAACTTAGAAAAAAAACATTCAAACATAAATTTATAATCAAATTATTTTTTCCTACCCTCAATTTGCTATGCCCTAACGTTAATTATAACTTGCGAATTTTTCAAACCTAAAAACACACTAAAACCATCAAATGCAGAGAGAACGAGAACAAGGGAGTCCTTCCGACCTTGACCTCCTGAGAGGAGCAGTTGATGTCGAAGAAGACGAAAAGCTGCAGGTCGGATTGTCGCATTGATTTAAAAAAAAAAAAATCAAATAAACACATTTCTATATGGAACCCAAAAACAATTAATCTGATTTCAGTTTATAATTTTTTAATTAATTTAACATATTTTCTAAAAACCTTGCAACATAACGAGACTCACTGAAAAACTGAGCAGAGAAATTTTCAAAAGCAGTTCGGATTGCATCAGTTGAATCTGATCCTATTTACAAAGAAACATGATTACAACCGGATCAAGCATTAAGCAGATCCAGACCCGAAAACGTGTTCGAAACGCTTCATCTACTCTCAGTCTAAGTTTATTAGTCCAGAAGCATGCACCATCATCTCTCAGAAGTCATAATTAAATATATACAAATCTGGAAGTTACGCAAACGAGACACCAAATCATCGCCAGTTATCAGCATCAGGCAGTGGCGACCTCTTCCGGATCTTCAAAGTTCGGGTCCTTCGCATCCAAGGCCACGTGGTCGCGTCCGATCTCAGCCTCCGAGTAGCCGTTGCCGATCCAGGTGAACTTGCCTCCATGACCTCCCTTCTTGGGCGATCCGTTCATCCCCGTCGCCGATTTCCGATCTTTCCTCACCTCCGACGAGGGCTTGCCGTTTGATTTGAGGCTCTTGCCAGAGTCCTTCATCTTCTGGATGACTAATCAGCAACCACTTTACACAGAGCGAGTAAGGCAGACGCGAATCGGGATTAATATAGAAGGAAGAGGGGGGCAACGATGTCAATTGGAACGAGTAATTATGGGAAGAGTCTGTGGGCGGGTGGAAGAAGGGGATTGGGTGGAGGTTGGGATCGGATAAGAACGAGGGTGGGGGAATGCTAGGATGAAGTAAGGAACACGTGAGATCACGAGGCAGTGTGCAGTGACAGAAAATGCAGGATTATACGGTCTCAGTCTGTGACCAGCACGTGGCTTGGCTCTGCTCTGCCATGCCAGATTTTGACTTCTTCACCCCGTGTATCTCTTCTCCAACTGAACCGCACGCTGGCTCACTATCATCTTCAAGACTTCAACGCATCAATGCAATTTTTTTTTTTTTTTTCACTAAGAAAGGCAGACTGTAACCCAGAGGGGTGGGGGCAGGTAGACGAGCACGGTCACGGCGTTCCTAGCTTTTAAATTTTTTTAATTAAATATAAGAGTTATATATTTTTAATTTCTTAAATTAACACATTATAAAAACATTAAGACGCTAGATATAAGTTTTATTTCAATTCTATAATAATCTTTTACATATATATATATATATAGTCTAATTATTTTAGTAGATTAAATATATAATTATCATATAATTTATTTATTTTTAACAAGATAATGTTACAGTTGTTTTTTAAATATTAGTGTTATTTAATTTTATTTTCATTTTATATTTGATAAAAAAATTATAAAAATTATTATTAACAAACTTTGTTAAGTGCTGCAACAAAAATCTCAAGATATATTGAATACCATGTGTTTAATATCTATCATAAACTTATTTATTCAAAAGTTAAGATATTATGATTAAAATATGTTCTTCTAAAATTTTTTTTTCTGTAATGACCAAATTATTAAAATTTATTAAATGAATAATTTTTACTATGATATATTTAGATTGCATTGATATAAAAAATTTGTGACAATTAAGCATCATTACTGTATTGATATATTTATTTATTATAATTATCAATTAAAAAAATAAATAGTAAATTTAATTAGCAAATAATAAAGTTTTTAAATTGAATAGAACTTTTGATTCTAAGAATATATTTAAATTATTCAATGCTCATGAAGTAGATGCAATTTGTGCCAATTTAATAATAATTTATATTAAGAAATAAATAATTAAAAATTTTATTGTATACATAATAATTAATTATTTTTACATTATGAAAAATTAATAAGCAAAATTAAAAATAAAATTGTATATTTATTTTCTTGTGTGTAAAATTAAAGATAAATATATACATTAAAATATTTATATTATATTAATGATATATATAAATTTATTTTTTTCGACAATCATACATATTTTTGTCATCTCTCCTTAATAAATTTTTCGGAGTTCACCCTCGCATGACCTCTCGGCTCTCGCTTAGCTTGCATCTCATTAAGCTATAAAATTAGTGGCCAATTTTTTTTAGTGTTGAATCTTTCGTGTAAAAGATATTTGTGTTTTAAATAGAATTACTTTTTAAAGAAAAATAGATGTGCGCAATAAAAATAATGTAAAGTAAGTAGGCAAATGATGTTCGCTGGGGCGACTCTGTGAAAAAAAAAAAGAATTAGGTATGAAAAAAAAAAAGTGTTGTGCTTGTTCTTTTTAAAATGTAGACAATACTTTTCTTTAGGTTTATTTCACTTCTATTTATTTTAATGTTGGAGTGCAAACTGAATTGATGGTGAACTTTTTTTGGCTTCAAAATACAATGAAAACTTTTAAATATGATTCGCTCATTCAAAACTCAAGCTAAGATAATAAATTTTTTTATAAAGTAATAATTTAATTTTATTCTTGATGTACTTAAAGATAAAGACAATAAATTTTATTAATTGAATATTAAAAATGACTGACAGTGAAAGATATCTATAGATAATGGAGTGATGTTTTAAAGTAGTATATTTTAAATAATAAAAATCTTTACTTCAAGGTCATAATTCTATGTTGATTCATGAGCAATATAATTTAATAATGAAAAAATATACTTGTAAGTTGTTACAATTTTATTCAATTTTAAATTAAATTTTTGTAGTTCATTTTATTTTAATCAAGCCCTTCTAGTTTTATATATTATATATATGGATATCTAAATGTTAAAATTAATAATGAATTATCAAATTTTATAAAACAAAAATAGGCTTAGACTTTGTAGAAAATTTAATTTAATACTTTCACCCAAAATAAAAAAACTTCATTTAATCCACTATTTATATTTTTATTATAATTTTTTATGAAAATTCTAAGAAAACTTGTTATATAAATTTTGAATTAGAAAAATTATGTAATTAATTCTAAAGTCATATAATCATTTAATAAAGATATACAAGTTAATTTTTTTAAATTAAAAATGTAAGGATTTTAACTTCTAGGGAATAAAAAAAATTTAATTTGTTAAGCTATAAGAGATCAAATAAAATAAAATAAACTGTAGGGACTTAATTTAAAATTGAATAAAATTGTAAGGACCTGCATCCATATTTTCTCTTTAATAATTAATATTGACTAAGAGTTTATATATATATATTTTTTACTTTCTTTTGCTAAGTGATACTTTTTAATTTTAAGATATTCTAAAAGTACTTTTAGAAATCACGAAAACTGACCTTGATAACCATAAACAATTTGTAAAAACTCTTTAATTTATAAGGATGTCACTTTTCAAAAAATAGATCTTTTTTTTAAATATTCCAAGATATGACAGATAAAATGTGAATTATGGAGCTTATTTTAAATTTTGAGCCATGACAAGGGAGAGTTTCTCTGTTCTTTTTTTTTTTTTAAGATAGCTTTTCGTGTTTTTTTGTTTAGTATGTCCTGATTTATGACCCAGAATGTTCATGCAATTTACTTGAAGAAAATGAGCACCAATGGCGACATTAGTACAATAATGGAGGGGAGAAAATCAATTTCACGGCCAATTTTCTCATAAATCTGATGACGTACTCGCCTTATTAACTAAACCAATCTTCAGTTGATATGGATATGGAAGTCTAAAGTTAGTCTGAATAGTCCACATGGCCTGTCGTCGGGACCCAACAAAAGGCCCATGCCAATAATTATGTTTCTTTTTGGGTTTACTATGCTGGTGTGGCTAATCACACTAATGTGGCCTTTCGACTTATTTACTATTTTAGTGATGGTTTCTGCAGCAGCTCATTGAGTGTGCCTGTTGGACTTGGACTATTGGTCATGTGTTATCTGAACTTCCATAAAATGGATTGGATTGTTTTGGGTCTGTACTCATTCCGCATGTGAAGCTCATTATGGCAATCATTTGCGGTTAACCTTAGGAGAAAAATACAAAGGGGATTAGCAACGGCCGAGAAAGAAGCCTAGTGTCAAGATCCAGAGCCTATCGATGTGCCCAAAGCAAAACTCAAAAGTCAAGGTTTCCATGGTTTGAAGGTGTTTCTTTTCTTTTCTTTTGTTTTTTTTTTTTCAAGATAAGGCCATTGGATAATCGTGCACAAAGAGACTTACTCATTTATGAAGCCATGAGATTTTTACAATTGAAAGTGAACTGTTAAAGATAAAAACACCACAATTTTCATAAAATGTCTTATAAGTTAGTAGATTAGTGCATTTGTTGGCTTTCCTATAGACATGATCAAAAATAACCACCCAATCTTCCATGATGAGATCTTTAATATTTTTGACAATCATGAACAGGGGATAAATATTGTAATAGCTATTATCAATAAGCGATAAAGCCTTTATGAAATCTAAGTAGACATTAATTTTTAATAGTTTCTCATTCCATCAAAAGTTGAGGCTTTGTAAAATTTTCAAGCGCTTAATTGATATACTAAGGTAAGTCCCAAGATTCTTGAAAAATTTCGTAATCCAATTTTCTTTGTCATCTCTAATAATGCCTCCACAAGCGACAGCACCATTAGTATTAAATAAGCCATTAATGTTGAGTTTAATCCAATTAGGTTCAGGAGGACTCCATTTAACTTCATATCTATTGTCTTTTTTGCTTAATTGGTTGATCTTAAATTGAAGCTTTAGGTCATTTATTATCTATTAAGTGTAAGAGAACACAATTTAGTTTTTGGAATATCATTTTCAAAGTAGATCTTCCTACATTTGGCTTTCCATATATTATAGCATACTTGGGCAAAAATCCTACCAAGGGACTCTTCTTATAATCAAACTACCTACTTCATTTTTAACGTTCCAAATCATCTAATCCTATATATTAAGAGAGAAAAAGATATCAAATTTTATAAGATTTATTAATCTTTTTCAAACCTCTTAAGCTTCCTTACAATTACTCAAAATTTAAGGTCCATGCAAGCATTAACTTTTTTGAGTGACATGGTAACAAACATCGCATCCATATTGCATTGCAAGCATTAACTTTTTTGAATGAACTCACTAAGTTAGAAACAAAGTGAATTATTAATAATAAGGACGTTTTATTTCAAAATATTCAATTGGAGACATGTTTATTAAGATAAACTAATTTTCTCAAACCATATGTGAAACAATTAATTTTTTTAAGTACAAGATTACAAAAAAAAAAAAAAACAATGCAAGGAGATAAAACTAAAGTCATGTCATAACTCAAAGTTTTTGCATCCTAATGACAGATGATTAAATATCATAATATTCAAGTTGTTGTAAAATGCCTGATGAACACATAAATTGATGTATCTATTTACTTTTCTAGACAAGTAATTAAAAGTAATCGTCTAATTTTTTATTATGAAATATCTAATTTTTGTAATGACTTTTTAAAGAAGATGTCTTTTACTGAATAAGTAATAAAACTTACCATAAAGTTAGAGTAGCTATTACTTTTAATGAATTTAACAGTCAAACAAAGATTAATATTTTCTAAAATACTCACCAATTCTGCAACTTTATTGAGATAATAGTTAAAATATTTTGAAATTTTTCAATTCAATTCCTTTTATCATGCAATGATACCTTTACAAGTAACAACTCCATTAATATTAACTAAACTATCAATGTCAAACTAGCCGAATCCACCTTTTAGATTGCTGACTAAAATAAGGTAATCTCTATCCTAATTATCTTCTTGAGAGTAGGTATTTTTACATCTATCTTTTCAAATGTTTTAACAAGTATGAGCAAAAAGCTTCTGTCAAGATGTTCTTCTTGTGCTGAGGTTTCTAGTTTTTTGATTGGCCCGAGAACAATTAAAATTTATTTATATTTAACCCTCGGCAAGGATCAAGAAATTCAAATAAATTAACCTTTGTTAAAAACAAAGCGAAGGTGGATCAATAGTCCTAGTAAGTGCAACCTTGGTTGTCTCTGAAGAAAAGCTGAGAAAGGAGCTTTTCATGTTAGAAGTGGCGAGGGATTGGGTTCAAGCCATTTTCCCCCTTTATTTCGTGAGAGAAACATTAACTGTCGATTTCCTTTTAAAGTTTTGGTATTTATTAATCGCTTCTAGATGAGAGGAGAACTTGATTTCTTTATTTGAAGACTCTGGAATAAAAACTCTTGAATGGAAGTAAATATAACACGCAAAGAATGCACCACTACGCGAGGAAAACTAAATATAGAAACAGACAACAACAAACAAAAGTATTCAAATGATAATGACAATCTTGCTTTACAATTGCGTACCTTAGATATTCTCTTCATTTTTAGGGGGGAAAAATGATGTAAAGACGCTTCCAGTTTTGCAGATTCAGTGCAGCTTGTTCTGTCCATTTCATGAGAGAAAGGGTTGAAGAAGATACATACTGCTTATACAGACATTCTTTTCGAAAAATATTTGCTTAGAATGAGGTTAAAACTTACGAATCAATTCAATTTCAGATCTGATACTGATAATAGGATGTACTTCCAAAATAGTTTCTTTACCGATTTTTAAGTATTGTGTGTAACGATATCTCCTAATTCTTGCTAATCATTAATCAGTCATTGAGTCATAATGATGAATGATAACTGAAACATACAGAAGTCGCCATCTAAAACATGGCACAAATCATGACATCAATAAAAAAATAGTATGACTCTTCAAAGAATTATATATATATATATATATATGTAGAGAGAGAGAGAGAGATCATGAAGGTGTGAGAATATCAAATGGAGGATTTCATGACAAAAGGATCTCTCAGAAGGGGGGGGGGTAATGGACAGCTCAACATTTCACTGTGGAAAAAAACAATCCGAGTTTTCTGGATTCTATGCCGCAAACCTCTAACTGGTTGGGATATTATGAGTTTTTTTGTGCATTCCCAGGAAACTCCCTCTTCTATTTGTAAGAGAAGATGCAAAAGATCCTCTTGAAGCTGATCTCTTTGATATTGTAGCCTTTGGTGATATAATTTTGTTGCAATCCAAACCACCTCCATAACTTTTACATGACTTGATCTTCTTTTTGTAAGGTGTGCATTTCTTAGGAAGATCTTCTAAGCTCTGTACCCTATCTAAGGACGTGAAAGACTGAGCCTTCCCTTGATAAAACATTGATAGCCCTCTCCTGCAAATGATTAAGATAAAGTATTAGTCAGAAACTCAGAATACAGTACAGGCTGAAGCATTATGGGATCAAGATAAGGGAATTTTAATTTGCTTACTTGATTGGAAGGTGAGTCATGAGCTCTGATATTTCATATAAAGGCCCATTTGAATGTGATGATGAAGCTGAGGTTGACAGATAATTTGACGAAGAGGATGCCTCCTCCGTCAGTTCTGATGAAGAAGATGAACACACCGAACCAGAACCCGTTGTTGAATCTTCTGAGACGGATCCAATGGATGATGATTCACAAATATCATCATCATCGCCACCTTCCTTAACAGCCCAGTTTCTCTTCATGTTCATTTCTAGAAAGATTTCCGTTGCCTTCTGATCCATTGGTCAGGAAGACGAAGAAGGAAGGCAAGAAGGAGAAGATAAAGATGTTGCTTTATCTCTCTGCTTTCTAAAGAGGGAACAATATGGCTTAATATTTCCACATGAATTATCAAGCGCAAGAAGCAGTTGGCTTATATAGATTACTAATGAAGAACTGGATAAACCTGACCAATTTTTTATTTTACTGATATTTATATATAGAGATAATATAGATAATTCATAATGGTACGTACTAGAATGTGTTGATATCAGAACACGTTATCTGGTGAAAAATAGGAGCTTGTTTTAAATTTCTGAAGGTAGAAGATAAGGTCTGAATTTTGAAGACATCCATATCAATCCTAGTCACCGTCCTGAACTCTTTCTTTTATTATTTATCATTATTTATTATTATTATTATTATTTTGTGGGGGTGAAACTAAGGTCCCCATCTAGCCAACTTTGCTTCATAAAGCCATGACAGACTGGTATATTCTCATCTTTTTATGCATCTTTCTTCTTTTTCCTTTTCCTTTTTCTTATTTTTAGTCTCGAGGAATAAACAAGCTGGGCTGATCTATTCAAGCTACAAAGCGTATACATAGAATCTTTTCTTTTTTTTGGTGATGAACACTGAACAGGCGCAGTATCTTTTTTTTTATTTTTTTTGGTGTAAGGAGTAATCACCAAACCTTCCTCTATTCAGCTAAATCTCCACTCCTACCTTATCAAGAAAGATCCGATATACTTTCTTTCCTTTTTCTTTTTTAAATAAATCTTTGTCGTCCTTTAAAAAAAAAAATCTCTATTGAATTGACGGATTCTACGAGTTTTTCACTTTTTTTACCCTTTCTTTTCTAGCTTCTAATAGTATATGTTGCCCGTTTATTTGACCCAAAAATTCATTCTTCTTCTTCTTCTTAAAAAAAAAAATCAGAGAGTTATCTCAAGAAACAATTCTACCCACTTGCTGTACCAACATTTTCCTTAGAATTAGACTACTTGAGCAATTTCCAATGGGCGGAATGTTTCCAATCAACCAAACATTAGCCATACGTACATGATTAGCTTTAAGTATTTAAAATGATATCTTTTGAAATAGATAAATATACAAGATTATCTCTAATTAAAGGACGTTTGTATACAATAAAAAACATATATATAGTAAATGCATTTATAATAAACTCAGAAACCTCTTATTATAATGAAAAAAATGAATTTTGCGAAAAACAGGCCATAATTTACGGCCAAGGATATTGTGATATTTATTTAAATAATAATAGGTGCAAGATCTACAAAAGAAGATAACTCTTAAAAACGCCACGTCTACAAAAAGTGTATATAGGAATGAGCAGGATTGGTACGAGAAGGAATGAAAGACGTCAAGATGACGATGAGGATATGAGTATGAAGATAAGGTTGACTCGGGCAATGGGCACCAGTCATGATGGGATGTTTTACTATGGAGGGGCAATCAAATTGCCACCACTAGCTTTTTTCTTTCGTGATATATCACGTTTTAGATTATTTTATGCCTGAATTTTTTAAGCAGGCTTACTTTGGTATTATAAATTAAGTATACATTTCGTTTTTTTTAGTTGGTAAAAAAAAAACATTTCATTTGTTTAAAAAATTATATATGGGAAAAAAATTAACTTAATTTTTCCTATCTGTGCCTACGAGTTGGATTATGACCCCAGTACGCCATTACAATTCAATGGTTTCAACCTTCACCTGTCAACGCGCCCATAAATTGGATGCAACACTGATGGCCTGTCGACCACCTTGACCCCATATGTTTTGCTTCCTTCCAAAACATGCAAACTCACTCATAATTATCCTTTCATCCATAATTTCTTGCAATACAGGTTATTTATTGCCAACGTTTCCTGGAATTTGCTATAAAAAAGTGCAGTCCTCTATTATTCTTATTATTTGCGGGCCATCAGAGCACCCCTCTTGCTCATTTTGGTTAAAACAGATCAACCAGAGAAACCAAGCTCTGTCCACCACTGACTTAAGTAAGCATGACGGGGTTTCTTGTAAGAAAATAAGGGGGGAAATTGAAATAATCTGGTTTAGTTCACTGCAAACACCTATTATACAAAACTTGGGTGCAGGGACAGTGTCAATGGAGTTAACAAGCCCAGGACTGATGCTGGTATTACAATTTGCAGCATTGCGTCGGTGAAAAAACAGAGAATTCACTCACCTGTCACATTAAAAATTTTACATATGCTTTATAGGACATGTTATCTAGGAAAATTTACAGGAGGTTCCAAGCTGCCTACCAGAATCCCAAGATCTAAATCCTTGTCTTCAAACTTCTTTATAAAAGGATGACTCTGGAAGGACAATGGGATACAAGAATCAGCACTCCAGGTTTAAACAAGTGTGATTAATTTAAAGACAAAAAAAAAAAATGAAGGAAAAGAAAGATGCATTCATTTACTAACCAGAAGTTCCAAGGATGTCAATCTATCACGAGGATCCTTTTGTATGCTGCAACCATGACAAAAAATTAACTCAAACATTATCAACAAATTTCTATACTGGAGTCGAACATTTGAAGCACTCAAGGAAGTGTCCTAGCTTAGTGTACTTGGCACTGGAACAGAGCGAGGAACAATTACCAGGATGACACAAATGAACAGAACTCTGGAGAAAACTGATCTGACGGTGCAGAAGGTGGTGGGCTTTCCACGATTGCTTCCAAAAGCTCATAAAAGCTGGGCCCATTTTGCTGATCTTCAGATTGTATATAAGGAAACCGCCCTATGGCACACTCAAGTACTACCATGCCCAAACTCCAGATGTCGCTGCTATAATCATAAGTACTCCCGCTGATTCTTTCCGGCTACGCAAGTTAATCAATACATTAATCACCATAACATTCTGTATCTAGCTGTTGTTGCAAGCTGACAACCCAATCTCTTATGATTATGGACGAAGAATTAAGAAAGAAACATCACATACCGACATATAGTTGTAAGTTCCAACAAATGTATCTCTTTGGCCCATTGAGCTTGCCAGCATAGCACTAACACCAAAATCAGTAATCTTCACCTCCCCTTTGTGATTAACTAACAGATTGGATGGTTTGATGTCCCTATGAATTACATGTCTTTCATGATGCAAGTAAACAAGACCTTGCAAGACCTGGAACATAAACGATTAATCAATGAATAGAAAGAAGAGACTGGACTATTCTGCCCAGTTCAACAAGAAATGTAACAACAACGCAGCATACCTGCTTACAAACAACTGCAAGATATGGTTCCAAAATTGTTTTAACTTGTCTGATCACATCTGCTAGAGAACCACGATCCATGTATTCTAGCACAAGAGATATGGCTCCATTATGGTAGAAAGAGTGGTAACAAACTACAACATGTGGGCATTGTGATGCTTGGTTAATTTTCAGCTCCTGTACAATCTGTTTTCGAATCTCCTCTTGTATGTTCATCTGAATAACCTGCAATTCAAAAGTTTTTAAATCACAGGAAATTTTGACTTGCTAGGTTTAAAGAGATTAAAATTATTTTGCTTTGCTTCAAAATGAAGTACCTAACAAAAGTACAAGGATCCAGTATGAACTCATAATTTGTTTCATGGAAGATGTTAAAGGAAATTAGAGACTCAGTATAAGGTCATTAGCATTTATACTCCCAGAACGACTGCATATATTTACTGTGTAACATATGTCTGATTCTTTAGCTGATCATTCTTATTCTTTAATTTGATTGCAAAAACAGCTCCATATAAGGTAACAACTATAATACAAACCGCTGCACTTGTGCCCCCCTATGGTTTGGGCAATCATGGCAGAAATTCAATGTGATTTAGCCAAAATAAGTTGCCATTACTTTGGTGATAGGAAACTGCACCAGGGCTTTTGCCAGTTTACTAAATTAATCAAGCTAAAGCACTGGTGTCATCTTTAGACCTACTGAACACCAGTTTAGAACTGTAATTCCTCCATATCCACATATCCTGAGACATTTACTATTCACTTGTGAAAAACAGAAAAACCATCATTGCTATTCAGTTTCTAATGTATTCTACTACTCCGTTAAGGTCATGATATAGAAAATTGTGCTTCTTAAGAATAACAAACCTTCAAGGCAAATAATTTTCCAACCCACTTATGGCGAACAAGTTGCACTACACCACCACTGCCCTTTCCAATCACTTTGATGGTCTCAAGGTCTTCCAATGTGAAGTCAAAATCAAGTTCCTTACTATCAGAAGGCTGTTCAAAAAGGCACATGGGGGGACATAAGAAAGGACGTTGTAAGTAAGAAGTGAAGATGTTATAGATGTACCGAAGACGTAATAATCAGGCATGGAGAATTATGGTGGCCAATACCACCACAAAAATAAGGGAATCAAGTAGAAAGAACCATAATGCTTAAACTTACTGATCAAAAGTAAACTTTATACTTCCTATTCTACATTCTACTAAAGCATCAAAGATGTCCCTTCAATCATTGGAGAAAAACAATAGCCTATGAAATATGATGGGCTAACATTAAATTAAAATATTCTTCAGACAGGCCATTTCTCAATTAGCTCAGGTTGTATCAATTTGGCCCTGCAATGAACGATGCATAACTTGTTTGGGAAAATGGTAAATGGAGCCCTCTCGCATGTAAATTACAACATAAAGAAATATGCGCTAGTTTCAAATCAACCCTTCACTGATGCTCATAATAAAACACACAAAAACACTGTAAAAACCATCTAATGTTGAACAACTCGAAAAAAAGTAATAAATAAAGGATTATTACATGATCATCTGACACACTCTCACAAGAAGTACAATAGTTATAGTAAATTAAAATGAAAATCTTTCTATTCAAATATTGCTACTCAAGTATGAATCACTAGAAATGATACCAAAAGTACCAAACAAAATTTATTTTATTATTATTATTATTTTTTTTTTTTGAGTGGGCAAACGTTGAAACATTTGCAGGCGCGGTTCGAACCCGCAATCTAAGCATCACAAGGATGCTGCTATACCAGCTGAACCCAAGGTTCCTGGCCCAAACAAAATTTCTAGCTGTACTTACCACTCCCAATCCGGACCTACAGGGTTTACACACTCTTTGTCACACACTTAGAGGCTTCTCTCCATTTTCTCGTGTCTCTCTTGTACTCCGCCAAGCTAATCCTAGTTTTCCTGCTAAATAAATAAACCTTACCCGACCCAAAAATAATAATAATAATAATAAACCTTACATCTAATAGAGGTTCTTCATAGTGTGAACTCTTCCTCCAAACTGTGAGCTTCACAGTTTCCCTTGTCTGCGTGAATTACTTCGTAGGAGCCAATTTCCGAACCCGCCTATTTTAATGGTGAGAAGGGGAATGTGGGTGCTATCCCATCAGGCATGGCCTGGCTTCACTTATTTTTATTTTGCGGTATTCACTTTTAAATTCTAATTGACGCAGAAAATGATAATTTTTCCTCAACGTAATTGAGCAAAATGTATTATATAATAAAACCATTAATCAGGGGCGACTTACCCGCGATTCTTTTTCTTCTGAGATGAGTCGCAATCCTTTCTGGTTCAAGAGCAGATCTCCGTCATGAAATGTGCCACTTGCAGTCCTGACAATTTGACATTAATTTGATTAACTCCACAATTTAAAAAAATTCGGCATTACCGAAAGAAGAAATCAAATCCAAACTCTACACATTCTGAGGAAAGAAAGTGCTTAAGTTCAGGCATTTGATGGCTATTAAACCAAATTCCAGGAATGGGAGTAAAACTGTAAAAGGGAATGGAACGGAGGCTGGGCCCCGAAGAATGACAGGAATTAAATTTTAGCATTTTTTAAATTAAAGGCTTTTTGATCCTTTAATGGACACATTCAATCTGTACATTTTCAGAGCTGGGAATTGGAAAGTTTACAGAATTCGCAAGTTGTCAGTGATAGTATAAAGCAGGGAAAGGGAGAATCACTCGAGGATACACACACACACACACACAATTGAAAGAAAACCAGAACATTTATGAAAGAATCAAGCAGTTAAAAGAAGAAGAAGAAGGAATATGAAATGGAATCGTGAAATAGAAATACAAGGGAGAAAGGGATGCGATCGTAAAGTTACAGGAATGAGGAGATGGGGGTTTCTTGAGCAGGAACAGCGAGCTTGAGTTGCTTTAATGGCGTCTTGGTCTTCATCTTTGTTGGTACAGAAGTTCTGGATCAGAGATTTCTGCGGTTTAGGGTTCAAGATGGTCGAATTTTTCAGTCGGCCAAAAAAAAAAAAAAACAGTGCTTATGAGTCAGAGAGACGTTAAAGTAAGCACGCAAAAGATCAGAGTTCAAACACTGGACTTTACCCAAAAATTCAAACAATGGTGGCGGCTCATTGATTATTAGCCTTTGCCACTTGAAAACCTGCTTGACCGCTTGTCATTCAACGTGTTTGGACTCTGGATTAAAAAAAAAAAAACTGACAATTAAATATTTTGTGAATATATTAATTCTATTCAAATTTCATTCAAGGATTATTGAGAGTTTAGATAACCTTATTATTAAATAATTTATTTAGAATTCACAATAAATTTTATGCAATTTCAATTATTTAGTTGTAAAAAAAATTGAATTAATTTTACAAGTTGTAAATGAGATTATTGAAATCACATGTAATCATTTGTTTATTTTAGATAAATCACGTGAAAAAAACTAAATAACTCGCTTAAAAATGAATTGTTCCTAGTGATCCCTGGATGAAATTTCAATAATTAAAAGTATTGACTTAACAGATCTTTAATTGTCATTTTTCTGATTAGTGAAGTTGTTTATTTTTTTTATATATTTTCAAGTTGTTTATTAGTTACAATTTGTGAAAGTTTTCCCGAATTACCACTTCTTTTTAATTGGACTATCTACTTTGCAGTAAAAAATTGCGCGACAAACAGGGATAGTCTAAGAATAATAATTAATATGGTAGGAAAAAATTGAAGTCTTGAATTAAGAGTTAAACTAAACTTTTTAACAAGCTCTTACATGAATGACTGAATGAAGTAATATAAAATAAAATAAAAAATTACTGCACATTAACATATTTTCAAGTTTTTTGCCAAAAAAAAATTAAAGTCACAAACGGTGGAACCTATCATCATAACAAAAATGTCAAGTTTTAAAACTAATAAAATCCACAAAGGCACACGTATGTTGTTATTATTTGACTGGATTGGCAGTGTTAATTGTTTTTATTGGGGGGAAATGACAAAGAAATCTTCCTAATAAATAATAATGAGATATTTGAAATGTCATAATTTTTTTAAGCTCTTAGTAACCTTTCTAATATTAATAATTTTTTTGTAAATGACTAAAGAATTTCTATTTTAAAATAAAAAATAATAGCCCTAACCCTCTGAAAAAGTAAATATCAACAACTATTTTAATTCAAGTAATAATTATTTTTTTATAACAACTAAAATGAAACATTCAATTACAAATTTTTTTTGTACAAATTGCATAAAAAAATTTTACAACACTTGAACTTTAGAATACAAAATTTGCACACAAAGAGTTGTAATTACTTGTTAAATTTTGGTAATTACAAAAAAAAAAGTAGTAATTGCTCAAACTAAAATAGTCATATATATTTATAATACTTGGACTTCAATAAATAAAAAAATTACATTGAAAAAGCTGTAATTGTTTGTCTGTTTTAATCATTGCCAAGGAAAAAGTAAACATTACTCAAACTAAAGTAATCACATTCATGAATATTTATAATACTTGAACATCAGTTAATAAAAAAGTTGCATAGGAAAATCAAATTGTAATTGCCCTTTTCTATTATGTTCATTACTAAAAAAAATAATCATTATTTAAATTAAATTAGTCATTAATATTTATATTTTTTAGGACCAAAACCATTTCATTTGTTTATTTTCAAACTAAGGATGTTTTAATTATTTTACCAAAAATAATTAATGTCAAAAATATCTTTAGGACTTGAAAAAATTTAAAATTTTTTATAAAATCTCATTATTATTTGTATATTTTAAGAAAATTCTTTTATCATTTTTCCTTAATCATTTGGAGACACAACTCTTGGGGAAAGGAATTTTTTTTGCCAACAATGAAAAAAATTGTTTGGCCAAAAAAAAGGATAAATGAGTAAAAATATTCACAAAGTGGTTAGTTAATGATATCTAGTATCTTAAAGTGAAAAAAATAAAAATACTCATAATGTTACATGAGTGTTCAAAAGCGACCAGATCATTAACTTTGATTGTTAAATGCTGTTTGTGCATGCTACGTGTCAAATTTTATTAATGTGAACTGATAAAGGGGTAAAAATATCCACGAAATTATTGGCTAGAAGTAAAAATACCTATAATACTATCAAAGTTAGTGTAAAAGTAATCAATCCATCAAATCTCTTAAATGTTAATTGTTTAGCTTATACCCACGCAGAAATTGATCATTTTTTCACTAACACGAACAAAAAATATTTTCAAATGAAATTCTCTAAAAGTTAATCGATTATTATATAAATATCATGTGAGAAAATATCATTTTGACGGAATATCAAATTAAATTACTTGTTTTTTATAACAGTGGCGAAAACATTTGAAAATTTTAAACTTATCATAAATGAAATTGCTTAAGACTGTTACAATATTCACAAGATAGTGCAACGTAGAATGTGTGCTTAATCTCGATCTTTGAATGTATACAACCTATCTCATTATGTTAAATATCAAGTTTTGCAGAAAAAAAATGAGTGAAAAGGGAGGAAGGAAATGGGCGAAATACATGACGATGGAAAGAAACCAATGACATGAGTTTTGACGGATTGGTCACCAATTATGGGTACCATATGATAATCAATCAACATCTGTAAAAATTTATTTGAGAATATTTTTTTTATATTAGTAAAAAAATAGTCAACCTCTATTTATATGTCAGCTAAACGGTTAACATTTAAGAGATTTGATAGATTGATCATTTTTGCACCAACTCTAGTAACTTTATGGGTATTTTTACTCTTGGCCGATAACTTCGTGGATATTTTTATCCTTTTATTAGTTCCTACTAGCAAAGGTTGACACATGACATGTAAAGTCAGCATTTAACGATTAAAGTAAATGATGTTAGGTTAAAGTTAATAGTCTGATCACTTTTAAACATACTCATGTAACACTATGAGTATTTTTGCCTTTTTTATCAATTTAGGATATTGGATGTCCCTGATTGACCATTTTATGAGTATATTTGCTCCTTTAAAAAAACTGTATTTATAGATGACAGATGATGAGTGTAACATCCCAATTTAAATTTTAATAGTTAATTTAGATTAATAAAAATTTTAAAAATATTTAGAGGAAATAAATTAGTAGGAGATAATTATTAAATCTAACTTAAGATATATTTCTAAATTAAAATTAAAAAAATTTAAAAAAAAATAATAAAAAATATTATTAAATTATTATTATTATAATAAAAAGAAAAAAGTATTAAAAAAAAAGGGGGGGACGAAGAAGAAGAAGAAAGTTTGGCTTCCTCTCATGCAATTATCATATAAAATAATAAAAAAAAGAAGAAGAAGAAAGAGGGAAGAAGAAATAATAAAAAAAATATGGGACCCACTAAATTTTTTATAAAAACTCACTTCCTTCCTTCTTTCTTCACTTCTTTATTTCTTTATTTTTCCTGTGCGCGAGCTGAGGCAGAGAGAGTGTCTAGTTTCGTTGGTGTTAGGTTTTAAGGTAAGAATTTTTAATAGGATATTTAGGGTGTGATTTTAAGATTTTTAAGACTAAGTAAATGTTTTAAAAAATTTTCTTAGTCATCCTTCCTCTTTGGTTTCTAATTTTGTGGTGGTAGAAAATTTAAGATCTGGAAGAGGGATGAATTTATGTTGAATAAATATAATTTTTGAGGTTGTTAGTAGTATAATAAATGTTCTAGAGTATAAATTTGTTAATGATCTTTGAATTTGTGGCTTATGGATCAAATTCTAAACTAGATCTGAAAATATATGTTGATTTATTGAGGTTTAGATGATTATTTGGGATGAGAAATAAATTATTATGGCTATAGGATTATGATTCTAAGCTAGAGACTTAATTTTTAATTTTTAGATATTTTAGGTGCGAATTTATAAAATAAAAAGAAAATTTTGATAATAGAAATTAGTTTAGAAATTAATTTTTAGATTCTTAATGTTTATTAATAATTAAAAGAGGAGTTAAAAATTTTACTTAAGATTGAGATTAAGAATTATGTTATATTTTTTAATTCTATTATTAGAATTATTTTATTAGTTTCAATAATTGAAACTAATATTTATAAATAACATGTTATTTGTAGATTGTGTTATTGGTGAAGATTGTGGTGGGAGAGAAATTGCAAGAAGTAATTTATTGAAAAGCTATAAGGTAACCATGCTTTTAATTTGTGATTAGTGTTACTTCATGTTAATTGGGTGATTATTAAGAAAATTATGAATTTTGTAATATTATATAATTGTGCAATATTGTTATGAATTTTGTTTGATTATTGTGGGAGGTGTTGGGAGATTTGTTATTTTGTATTTATGTGCCACGTGGTACGTCCCTATTGGAGCTCAATAGGTGGCTTGTAAGGGCTCGGGCTAATCTATCTTTGGCCGGATAATTTAGCATCAAGTGAGGGCTACGGCTCGAGGTTAATGGAGGGATATAAGGATAGTTGTTTATATATATTATAACATTTCTTATATTTTTTTGGAATTATATTATTTTTTATTCCCACTTAGTAAGCACACATTTAACTGTTTGTACACACTATCATAAATTGGCTTTGGTTATTGGGACTTTTGAGTCTTATTATGTGGTTAACAATTTTCAGGAGAAGAGCCACGAGTGACACATGAAGGAGTCTCAAAGGCTTAGTGGCATAGATCCACTATCTCTTTTAGGTATTTGATTTATGATTTATAATGTGTTATATTGCCAACATTAGGGCTTTTTGTTTATTGACAATTATATGAATATATAAATGTAATCATGCCTTTTAAACTATTTCTATTTTTGATACAATTTGGATGACTGTAATTTTAATATTTGATTTACTTTGGATTGGTTAAAATGACATGATTATGAGGCCAAATAACTAGCTTGTATTGAAAAATTGACTAAATTATTTATTTTACTTGTTGGGAGTATAAGGATGGACAAATGTGATTTAGTTTACTTGTTGGGAGTATAAGGATGGACAAATGTGATTTAGCCTAATGGCACGTGGGAGGTAAAAATTTATCTGAAATGTTATATTGTATGAGTTGAAGCCAATTCTAAAATATTTTATATTAAAATTATTGATATAAAAATGTGTTGGGTGGTTATAACCCAAATATAGTTGAGTTAAATTATTTTTTTAAAAAAAAATTAGTGTGTTACGATGAGATTTAGGGACAAGTGTTAGACATGTGGGCTTATGTTGCAAAAATTTTCTGCATGATGTTGTATCATTAAAAAAAAAAAAACATAATTTTAATCCTTACATTTTACAAGCATTTTATTTTAGGTTTTTGCTCTTTTTTTAATCTTCTAAGCCTTTATATTTTTTATTTTATGTTCTAGGTCCCCCTACTTTATTGAAGAATCTTAAACATTAAAGAGAACCTAAAACATTAAAAAATAAAAATATAAAAATCTAAAATATATAAAAAATGTAAGAATTTATATCAAAATATCATAAGAATCTAAAATTATGTTTTTTTTTTTAAAGAATAGGATTAAAAGTTGGATGCATTGTATAGCTATTGAGTTACTGTTGTTTAGATTTTGTTGAGGATATATTTTTAAGTATGATGTTTTTTTTTTTTACCAACGTTTAAATATGAAAATTAAAAATGGTTGCAACTTAAAATATTTAAATCGGAAGATCTTCCCTAGCCTACCATCCATGGTCAGGATCTTTGCTTGTCTTCGGATGCGCCGGTAACAGCCCTATTTCAAATGGATAAGTACAAGATAAACACGTGCGTGCAATTGTTTTTATTTTTATTTTATTTTTTGTATTTTTCAATTGCTTATATTTTAAAAGTTTTTAACAAGAAGAAAGACATGAATAATTTTTTTCCCAGATGCTTCTGTGATTTGTAAATTGAATCACAATCCTCAGATTCTTACTGAACTGAAATTCAAAATACTTGTAATAAAATCAATAAAAAATGAGCTAGTCTATTATAATATAATAAAGTAATATTTAAATTTTTATCAAGTGTTCATGTCTAGTGTAATCGAGTAAAATTGATAGAAGAATACATGTGCACAAGCCACGTGAAGTGCACGTGGAATATGGATGGTCCGCTGTCTCAGGGGGTTTTTCAAAATGAGAATAAAAATGATAGGCGGTTAAAGAAATTAAAAAAAATTACATTTAAATCTCACATAAAAAAATTAATTATTATAAAATTTAATAACAAGTGAATTAAGGCCTTCATTTAATTGTTACTAACCTTAAAATAATTAATTTTTTATGTAAAACTTTTAAGAAAATATGACAGTTTACTAAAAAAAAAGAAAATTTGGCAAAATATCTTGTCTTGAAGGAAAGAAACAAATCAAGAGAAAGGCAAAAGCAAAGAAAACTATCATAAGACTGGAAGCGAACAGATCAGCAATGACTAAATGACGCGGGACAAGGACAAAAGCAAAAAGAACACCCCCCCCCCCCCCTAATTTCCATAATATATCAACTCGATATGAAGCTTTTTGGCATTTGTTTTGTGTTATCGAATACAAAGTGTGGAACGGTTCAGTTTTCCAGTTTATGCGAAAATGGTTGTGAGAAATAGGTTTGTGATTGCCTCTCATAATGAAATATTCGTGCACATTTTTTTTTTTTAAATTGAATTATGGTTGATGTAGCCGGAGGCCCACCCTGCACTCTCTCTAGCCCAAGGAAAGCTTTTGACTTGGCCATCATTAGCATCTACAATCCCTTGATAGCTTCTCAGTTCTCTCAGATTCCATATCCCAGTTCAGTTAATGCATCCCTAATCAATCATACTAGGCAGGACATTGTCGACGGAAGCTTTAATTAATTAACTTTACTATCATAATGTAATTTTTCTCTACTATGTCCGTGGTGCTCCTCATTTTCACATAAAATAAATATTCTCTCAATTCATATATATAATATATTTTTCATAAATTTATTTTGTCTTTAAATAGAAAAAATGTTATAATAATTTTGAGTAATTGAATAATTTTACTCCTAATTTAAATAAGAAAATATACATTAATTATGTACTTTATTCATTACTATGTTAATAATTGTAATATTTATTAAAAAACTGGGAAATTGCTATAATTTTAAGTGTTTCTGATTAAATAATAAATTTTTATTAATATAAAGAATTTAGTTAAAAAAAATACAGTGTGTGTGTATTTATATACGTAGGGGCCAAGGGAATAAATGAAATTGGAGGACGAGGCTCGTTACTCCTTTAAGCTCCTCAACCTTTTTGCTGGCCCTTTCCCTTTCCTGCTGCAGATGGGCGCATAAAAATAGTGAGAAACAGGACAGACATGCCAAATTCCGGAATCGAGAAGCGCCTCTAAACCAAAATTCATAAATAAACCTGAGGTTCGATGGCTTATGCTGACACTCTGAATTGCTGTTCCTCAATACAAGGCCATTGGTCGACTACAAAACAAAAGGTTAATTAATAGGCTAAGAGGAGGTCTCTGTTCTCGAACCACTTGTAGAGTAAAAAGACAGAAGGACAGTACCGTTGCTTTTCTGGCATTGGAACGTTGGAGCTCTGCGGAGTCGAGCAATAATAAGTAGAAGAAAGAAGAAAGAAGTGAACTTGCGGCCCTTGTTGCCTTAGAGGCGAGAGAAGAGAAGAGAAGAGACGGAAATAATGGCGAGGGGGCTCAGACTCATCTTTGCGGCTTTCCTTCTGCTAATGCTTCTGGGTTTGTGCTCATTCCTTCCTTAATCGCATCTACCTCTTTCTTTCTCCAGCTAGTGTATGTCTCGTTGGTGGGAATGTGTTTTGGTTATCGGGCACTTCTAGTTTTCAGTTTCTGGGTTTTTATTCGGGCGATTTTTTGTCTGAATCAGATCGCCGTTTCCTTGTAGCACTAATTTATGTTTTTTGAAAGTTGCTTTTAAAGCTTTCGAACATTGCATGCAAGATTATCGGTGCTCCTTCCCCTTTTCCAAACTGTACTGTTCCTGCAAGATTTTGCAATGACAGTCTTTTTCCACTGAAGCTCAGCTTAAAGTTAATATGCATATTGCTGTGAGATATATGCCCCTTTCTCGAACTGTATTGTTTCCGCCAGGTTTTGCAGTGACAGTTCTTGCCCTCCCCGGAGCTCAGCTTAGCTTCTGAAAATTAAAGTTATGTATACTAAACATGCACATTGCTTTTAGATCATGCCCATTCTTTTCTGTCAAAATCTGAAAATTTTTGAACACTCATACGCACCTTTCTCCTGTAGAGACTTCATGTGTTTTGTTAGATGTGCCAATTAATGGCAGTGCAACTACATTTGTATGTATAGTAGATAGATTGTTTATGGCGAGCAACTGAACTGTAATATTTAGGTCTTCAACGCTAGGATATTTCTTTATGGAGGATGTTTTTCTGAACCTTTACCTTCTATAATTTGTGAATTTATGAATCCGATGAATGTTGGATGTGTCTGAGAGGGGTGCAACGTGCGAACAAACTGAGGAAGGTTTGGAAAATGAGGGCAGAATACTTTCATTATTGAAAGAAGATATATAGTGATCTTCCTAGACGTCAATCCCTTGAAGTGGGTAATCAGTTTATTATATGACATAGTTCATATGTTGAGCCGACCAACCACTTAGATTATTTAGTTTGTATGTAAAAATTAGTTATTAACTGATAATGTGATTAGTTTTGCCTCTAAAGCTCATTTTTTAAGTCGCTACTTAGGAAGCCTGACAATACGTAGACTAACAAGTATGGAAATTTTGATTTGGTTGTATCCACAACATATGCACATGTTTCTTCTGGTTAAGAATTTTAATTTGGATTGGAGTTGCAACAAAAGCAACCCCCCCGGCTTCTCTCACTCTCTCTTTCTCTCTCACACACCCTGCTATCTCAGAGATACAATCAATTAGCACGATTTACAGGATTGTGAAATTTTTTGTCAGATTGTTGCTCTGGGAGTTTTGTTGGGGTTTGCTATGGAAGAAATGCTGATGATCTCCCTACACCTGATAAGGTGGCTCAGCTGGTTCAACTTCATAAAATTAAATACATCAGGATCTATGATTCTAACATACAGGTTCTCAAGGCCTTTGCTAACACTGGAGTTGAACTAATGGTTGGGGTTTCGAATTCAGATTTACTTGCATTCTCGCAGTTTCAATCAAACGCAGACACTTGGCTGAAAAACAGTATCCTTCCATACTACCCAGCCACTAAGATCACGTACATAACTGTTGGATTGGAAGTCACTGAAGCCCCCAACAATGCCTCTGCATTTGTAGTACCTGCCATGAAAAATGTCCTCAATGCACTCAAGAAAGCTGGCCTGCATAAAAGGATTAAAGTTTCCAGTACCCATTCCCTTGGGGTTTTGTCCCGATCATTCCCACCTTCTGCTGGGGCCTTTAATAGCAGCCATGCATATTTCTTGAAGCCAATGCTGGAATTTCTTGCTGAGAATCAGTCGCCTTTTATGATTGATATATATCCTTATTATGCTTACAGAGATTCCCCAAGAAAAGTATCTTTGGATTATGCACTATTTGAATCATCCTCCGAAGTAATTGATCCAAACACTGGTTTGCTATACACAAACATGTTTGATGCTCAGGTTGATGCTATTTATTTTGCACTGATGGCTTTAAATTTCAGAACAATTAAGGTGATGGTCACTGAAACAGGCTGGCCCTCCAAAGGTTCTCCTAAGGAGACTGCTGCTACTCCTGATAATGCTCAGACATATAATACCAATCTGATAAGGCATGTCATCAATAACACCGGTACTCCTGCGAAGCCTGGAGAGGAGCTAGATGTCTACATTTTCTCACTGTTCAATGAAAACAGAAAACCTGGTTTGGAATCTGAGAGGAATTGGGGATTATATTATCCAGACCAGACAAGTGTGTATAACCTAGATTTCACTGGAAAAGGTGCTATTGATATGACAACAGAGGCAAATGTAACCCGATCAAATGGTACAACTTGGTGTATTGCTTCAAGTAAGGCCTCACAAATTGACTTGCAGAATGCCATAGATTGGGCTTGTGGTCCTGGCAATGTGGACTGTACTGCTATCCAGCCAAGCCAGCCGTGTTTTGAGCCAGATAATCTAGTTTCCCATGCCTCTTATGCTTTTAATAGCTATTACCAGCAAAATGGAGCTTCTGATGTTGCTTGCAGTTTTGGCGGGACAGGTGTAAAAGTTGACAAAGATCCAAGTATGCTCATAGCAACCCAACCACCAATTCTGCGTTTCATTTCTCTGTCTTTTTTTTTTTTAACTCTTTTTTTTGTTGTTTGTGTTTGTGAAATACATGTTAGCTCCGGAATCATTATATACCCGTTCATTGAAACCTATGGGCTTTTTCTCTATTTGCACATGCTTACACTGATATGTCTAGTCAAATTGATATCTAACTTGCTGGTAAAAAAGATAAAAATAAAAAATCGATATCTAACTCCGCAAGTAATATCAAGAATAATATATTTTGTTTGACATTGTGGTCTGGTATGCTGGATGCTTTTATAATCCTGCAACATCCATGTAATTGTAAATCTGAGCATGTTAAAGAAACGCTATCATTAGAAAGCTAGTCAAATTGAAAATTGTAACACTAGAAAAAATTTTAGTTTGTAGTTGGGTGTGCTTGGGTGCTGGCTGGGAGCAAGCCTGTCATTGCAACTATTTACTGAAATATCTGTGAGAATTTGAGCATGTTAAAAACGTTTCTGAGAAAGATAGGGATACACGTGTATGGTAGTACTAGTTAGTAGGAGTCTTAGCTTAACAGTGTGAGGAGTTAGGCCTGGGTGGACTATATAAAGTGGCCCCCTGTATACAGGAATTCTGTTGAAGTCTTTCTTTAGCTTCCTGCTGTCATCTAGTCTCACTGAAAGAGACTTAGTAGTCTGTGGTGAAACTTGTTCGATTTATTTGTTTCTTGTCAAAATATTTCTGTAGACAATTTATCATTTATCATCACTTTTGCAGGCTATGACAACTGCATTTACACAAGAGCTGGGTAAGTTCAATACTTGACAATTCAAGTTGGGCTTGAATTATGCGTGCAATTGCCATGAGACTCCACATTTGACATGCATGCCCTCTTTCACTATTTTTATGCAGAAATAACAAAACAATGGCAAGTAACACAACAGCGATATCTTCAACTCCATCATCTTCATGGAGAGAAATAACCTCGTGGGGTTTCAGTTTTCTTCTTGCAACGATTCTCTTCCTTGAATTGAGTGGTGGGGGAGCCTGAAAAGCTTGATAGTTGAAGGGGGCAGCATGATTTGCTTTGTTGAGCTGTGTGCTGCTTTGACTTCCAAGTGGGGGGAAGGTAATGATTTCAGAAACATACATTTTCTCTTGGATGCTTGAGAAAATTATAAACTACTACTTGTTCTCTCTGCTGTTATGGGAAAAAAGATTTAACAGCTGTAGAGCATTCTTGCTGCTAGTTTTTGTATGCCAAGAGATTGGTCGAAAGTGGCAAACATGACTGACATCTTTGGTAATTTAATTTTGTATGCAAGGCTTTTGCTTTTTTTTTTTTTTTTTAAAAAAAATATTAGGGTGCCTCTTCATGGCTACCAGAATATGTAAGCCAACTCCCATTTTTTCTAGTTGAAACTTTAATCTTATGTTTAGATAGAAAGAGATGGAGCGAAAAGCAGGAAGGAAGAGAAGAATAGGAGGTTAAAAAGGAGGTAAAGTTTATACTGTTTGGATGGCTTGAAGTAGTGAGAAAGGAAGGGAGTGTAGGAGTAAGAAAATTATACAGTTTGGACGGATAGCATGAGGTTATAAGAAGGAAAGGAAGTAGATGAGGAAAAAATGTGGGACTCCCACGTTTTTTGCTTCAAAATTTTCTTTCTAAAAAAAGGGGGAGATCTTGAAGAGAAAATATGCTTTTCAAAATTGTGTTGAATGAAAAGGAAGAGATGTATGGGTGCATCCATATTTTAGCTGCATTGGACGTATTCATTTGTTTTTAACTGTGTTTCATTTTTCTTTTCCTTTTCTCGAGTAAAAGTGGTGAACGATAGTCCCAACTCCCAACGCCCTTGGGCGCAATTGTGGAACCAGAAGATGAAATGAAAGAACGGAACTGCATGGTCTACTGAAGTTTTTTTTTTTTTTTAACTCCACAAAAAAAGTGATGGTAAAAAATTTAAGAAAAGCTTGAAAAGGGGTGGGACAAAGTAAGAAAAGAACAGTTTTGAAGAATTATTAGTCACGGCATTATTTTCATTTTCTCTTTGCTCAATTCAATTTTCCTTTTACTTTGCTAAATGGCCAGATTCATTAACTAATTCCTGCATCAATATATAAGCATACAATCAGTTTAAATCTATTGGGAACCCAAAGTAACTTGTAGGTAGCTCATATGATTTAAATATATTTCATTGATTTTTTCTTCTTGTTCATAAAAAATTCAATACTTAATTTCTAGGAGTTGTTTCATCAGGACCGTCTCGTACCTACCAGACAGAGGGCTATCTCTGTTCCCTTTTGGTTGAAATGGAGGTAGTATGTTATTAGAATAAACTAAATGCCACCAACCAAGTAATCATCCATTGTCAAGCAACTAAACGTGATTATCGATGATGAGCCCTTTCTGTAGCGAAATGTCAATCATACAGGAGAAACAGGGAAGAGATTCAGGTGCTTAGCAGTCACACGAATTGTTGTAAATACCAGAATAAAATCAGAATATTCAAACAACAGATAAATGTTAAATTCTCACGTGGTTATTATCTGCAACAACTCCCAACTTAAGGAGGTGAAACGTAGAAGATCTTGGTGCGTGGCAAAACTCAAAAATAAAAAATATGGTGCCAAAAAGACAGCCGTTCGAAATCCAGATCACGGGAGATCCTGGTCTACAGACCCTGATCAACGAGGTAATCTCCCAACCTCTCAACAACCATGTTACATTGTCCAGGAGTGACAGGTTCCTCATAGATGCCAAAAATTAGAGCTTGCCCAGTTTTCTTTATGGTGATGCCTCCAGATCCCTGCCCAAACCACACTCAAAATTCAGTTCCATAAAAAAAAAAAAAAACATACTAAACAAAATATATAGGGAAAATTACTTAACAGCTAGTAGATTCCTCTCTAATTGAATTAGATGTTCATCACACAGAAAGTTCCAAATTTTGGAGAATTTCTAGAGTTTAATGCCGGGACTGAGAATTATATGTCATTACGATGCTAATTTTGAATCAAGAAGATAAGTTACATATTCCCTCATTCAAATGAATCTTTGTTCTCTTCATATCATTTGTAAGAGAATGGAAGAGAGCAATGAAAAGGACAGACAACTTATTTAAGTTCGGAGAATGTCTGCATCAACACGGTCTTTCCCAACAGGTAAATAAGTTAACCGTTTGGTTGCTGAGATCTTGTAGGTGCCGAAGGTAAAAGTCTCATATCATATGTAACGTTCATGATCCACAAAATGTTCTTTAAACTGAGAAAGTCGAAATTGACTTTCACGTGACGATATGGAAGGACAATTAACAGAATACATCCAGTTAAGCGACCACCCACACGTTTCAAGAGGTACTTGCGTGAGTTGATGTATATTGAATCACGCAAGATTATTGTCACTGAAAGGCATGCCGGGGGGGGGGGGGGGGTATTAGCATCTTTTGAAACTCTGGAAACATTCATCAGTTCCAAGGTACGTGTCCTGAACCGGCAGATGCTAAGAAAGGGCGCCATGAATCTTGTATCGAAAAATTTTGCTTTGAGATTGGACAGTTTTTATGATATATTTTACCTTCTTCCCCCGAATGACAGCTCCGGGCTCTCCCTGGATTACCATGTATTTGTTACCTCCAAGATGCAATCCTGTAGGCGCAAGATGACCCGGCTCGTCAAAATCTTTCATGATATTTTTGATTTCTTCAGGTTTAAACTGAAAAAAAAAATGTATATTTATATATATATTACGATGGATCAGAACTTCAAAGCTCAATTGTCACGAAATAAGACACAAATATAGACAACTCAGTCTTGCATCATCAGTCAAATAAGACACGGTGAAAAATTGTGGCGAAAAAGAAAAAAGAAAAGGCAAGGTGAAAGATAAATTTGGATAAAATTTGTGAATGCACCAATCCAAACATCACCTGCATATGATGATACGAATAAGAAATAGGAAATAGGAAGTCAAAGGTGAGATGCAGTTCTCAGAGCCTAAATAGATGGATTTTGACATCCGGAAATATCGATTTCATAAGCATTCGTAAACTCTAGATGCAGAGCGATCAGAACGAGCAACGTCGAGTGGTACAGATAATGAGAGTAAATGAGTCTCAAATCTCTAATGAAAAATCAGCTCAGTCAAACATAGAAAGTAGAAGAGACAATTCAAGAAGCGTCAATCAAAAACTGATTTCGGGAAAATGCATGCCCTTGCAATGATCATCGTAGATCCGGCGATCCTGTAACGAAAAGAGTCAGATACTGACGAGACACTCGATCTAAAACCAATCAGAGATGACAATGCAACCACATTGCGACAACTCACGGGTGATTGGTCGAAGAATGGCAAAGATAAAACAGTAAACACCGAAACAGGGAGGAAAACAGTCGGGACAGTTTCAGAAACAAGCGCATGCACCAAAACCACACAAGGACGTAGCAGAACGGACGATCATAACAAATGAAAACGGAAGGAAACGATTGATCTGGTAAGGAAGCGCAGAAAGGGAGGATCAAAGAGAGAAAGCATTGGACCTGAGGGAAATTAGAGCTCTGAGCCCATACAGAGCCATCGTGACCCGTAATGGCAGCGGAAGCGAGGGTGTGGCCATCACCGACATCGCACATCAAGTGCTCATCTACGTAAGATTGCCAAGACATATTTTGGATATGTGGATTCGCTGGCTCGCTCTCTGAATGGTGGTGGTCTTCAGATCCTTGTGAATGTGATATTGGAAATTCTTTTTATTTTAAATACAAAAGCTTGCGCCAAAGGAAGGGATGCGAGGATGGGGGGCCACACCGTCCCTTTTAGTCGATCCAATTGGTACGCTCGCGTTCCCCTTAAATTTAGGACTACTCTTCTACTTTATTTCTCATCCTCTAATTACCGTATTTTTTACACATTAATTCATAATCAACTCATCGGTCACAGCCATTTGCCACGTGTCAGATTCTCATGCCTCGTTCACTGGCTTCGCTTGACGTTGCAGGATTCGGTTTCACACTTTCAGAGCTCACCTGTGGTGCTAGGCACCAAAACACTGCCATTTTGTAGTGTTAATTTTTTTTTTAAACCACAAAGGTATTATAATAATAATAAATAAATATTATGAAATTATTATTTTAATATTTAATAAATAAATAAATGAATATTAATTTCTTAAAATTTGACATGAATAGTTCAAATAAAAATTTTGGTCTAAATAATTTAGAATTTCTATTAAAAAAAAGTGCTAATGTTTAATACTCAAACATGTCTTAAATGATATTATCTTTTACAGGATAATAAAATAAAAATATTTTATAGTTACATTGCTAACTTTTTTAATATAGTTCTAAACTATTTAGATCAAAATTTATATATAAACTCTTCAAGTTAAATTTTAATAATGAGTTTAATTTATTTATTTATTAAATATTAAAATAATAATTTTATAATATTTATTTATTATAATAACAATAATCTTGTGGTTTAAAAAAAGAAAAGAAAAAAACTATCACTATAAAACGTTAGTGTTTTGGTTCTGAACGCCATAGTTGCGGCATGTTTGTCTATTGGACTTGGCTTCCCTCATCTAAGGAAAGCCTCCTTGCAGCTGAGGATAAATGTGAACCATTTAGATTTATTTTAATAGTTGAAATTTAATTATTTTATTTTATTTTTTTAAAATAAAAAATTATATAAATTATAAAAAAAATTAATAAATCTATTCATCAGTTTGTATAGTCCAAACTTAATTTACATAGTCTAAATTTAATATTATATATGAACTATATATATTAAATTTAAACTGTTCAGACGGATGAACAGATTTATTATATAACTTTTTATTTTAATAAAATAAAATAAAAATAAAAATATTAAATTTAGACTATTTAAATAAATTTGGATTGTACAAAATTATCCTCAGCTTCTCTTGGAGATATTCCGCATAGTTTTGAATGACTTACCCCATTTATGGCAATATTCCTTCAGCGATTCCGCAATTACAGTCAAAATTTTAATATTCAATCTACAGTAAATTATTGTTGGTGAAAAAAAAAATCTACCGTAAATAATTTAGGTTACGTTACGTGATTTTACTCATCATTTGTTGATGAACAGATCATTCCGTTCAACGTTGTACTCGGCTTTTCAGTTTTTTATTTTAAAAGTTGAAACTAGGTGTTATTATTGCAATGAGATTAAAAATTATTAAATATATCATTTACAATTTATTTATTAATTGAATAGTAATAGTATCCAACTAGTAATAAATATTTATAAAATAAAAAATTTAAAAATTAATATGAAAAGAAGATATTCTATAATCCATTCAATATTTTTTTAATGGAAAGCTCAAATTAAAAGCTTATTTTAAAATAAAAATATCTAGATTGCAAAATTAAAACTGTGTTTACTTAAAATTTAAAATATTTTTTTAAAAAATAAAAATAAAAATAAAAATGAAAAACTAAAAATCAATCTATATACTATTTATATACAAAAAATATACTACTTGCAGGTTTAAAATGGTTTGTTTTGCAGAGTTTGTGTATGATATAAGAAAAATGTCCTTAATTTGTTCTTTGGGCTTTGATCCCCTTTATCAGACTTGATCAAAAAAGCCCAAAACGTAGACATCAACCACATCAGACCACAATCCTCCCCCTCTCCCTCTCCATGCCTTGAATTTTCATATCATGCTCTTACATTTTCTTCCTATTCCCCTTTTTCAGATTTGTACTTCTTTCCACTTTCAATACGTAGGTGTCGCAACAAAGTATCATGTTCATAAGAGTTAAATAATTTTTAAAAAAATTGAATTTAAACATTAAATGTTTTTTTAATATATTGATTAAACCAACTAATTTCATCCATTATGTAGATCAGTGACAGACCCAGAAAAAAATAATTAATTTGGGCATAATTTATACTTAAAATAAATATTAATATGTTTGTAAAATAAATAATTTTAAATATCTATTAAATTATATTAATGGTATAAGTTAATAAAATTGAATATTGAAAAATGCATAAAACACAACATTATAATAACATAAAATACTCTCTTTATATAAATATTTTTATATTTATTAGAATTATGTTTTTAATTTTCATTAAACAAAACCGATATATCTCTTTTGTATGGTAGAGAATTTTTTGTAATAAATTTTTTATAAACAATTTTTTTCTTAAATTTTTCCCTTCCTGTTCTTAAAACTATTGCTATTTAAGTTTATAACACACATAAAATTTTAAATAATGAGATAAATAAACTTTTATAAAGGAATAAGTAAGATTTTTTTTTTTAAAGTAAGGGGCAATTGAAATATTCTACAGGGAGCAACTAAAATTATTTGTGATCATCTTAAGTAATTTCTTCTTGAATTAGTGGGGACAATTGTCCCCTCGATTCTAAATGTGGGTCCGTCCCTGATCTTGATAGCTGATGTCTTGCAAGTTCTCAAGATGGAAGCGCAAGAGGTCACGGGGGATGGGGAATGTGAAGGTGGTAATTGTTTTGTTCATACGTTAAATACGGAGTGAGTATTAAGTAGACAGGATTTGTTCTTCAATAATTGACCATGAGCGCCGATGTCAGAGGGGATACATGCGAGTAAACTAAAAAAGAAGGAATAATTATTAAAAACAATACTCTCTTCATTTTAAAATTATAAAACACTTCTAAATAATACATCACATATTAATATTTATTAAATATATTTAATAATCTTATCTTTTTTAAATCATAGTAACTATGAACTTCTAAAAATACCCTACATTTAATATATTAAAAAAAGAGAAGGATTGAAATTAAATAAAAAATATTAAAATAAATATATTTAATAAAACTTTAATATTAGTAAAATATTTTATATTTTGAGATATAATTAAAAAAAAATCTTATAATTTGTTTGAGGGAGAATATTGAAGAGAGAACAATAGGCACAAATATTTGGGGAACATTGCGTCACAAGTAGGGGTGTTCACGGGACGGGACGGGACCGGGACACCCCTGTCCCGTCCCGTCCCGAAAGTCGTTCCGTTCCGTTAAGAGTCGGGACGGGACCGGGACCGGGACAAGATCGGGACGTTCCGCCGTCCCGATAAATGGAATAATATCAAAAAAAGATCTAAATAATAACGTTCATTAAAATTTTAAATCATATAATTTATTAAGTTTAAAATCAAAACAACACAATCACATAAATAACAATAATTTAAAATCAATTATTAAATTATATTAATCACAACTACATATTATAATAACAAATACAAGTAATCTTTATGCTATAAGATTAGCAACAACAGGCAAGTCAAACACAACATCAAATCATTGTTCTTTTACTTTAGTGAAGATGTACTAAGCTAATTACTCTTCGAAAAATAAGCAAGAAATATGTTATAAATAAAAGTTATTAAATAGATAGATATAAGAATAAATTATATTAATATAATTAATATATTATAAAGAAAGATATTGCCATGTTTACTCCATGCCATTAAAATTATCAATATAAAAAAACTTTAGTTTTAAATAAGAATTGCAAGTATTAAAATTATAATTGATATAATTAATATAAGTATAAATTATATTAATATATTTAAAATAAAAAATAATATATATATATAATATTCGGGACGGGACGGGATGTCCCGATAGTAATTCCGTGTCCCGTCCCGTCCCGAACCCTTTTCTTGTCTCGTCCCAATTATTTTCGGGCCGGGACAAGACTCGTTTCGATATGATCAGGATGATACTGGGCCAATCGAGACGGGTCTAAACTGAACAACCCTAGTCACAAGTAGTGAAAGATGTTTATGTTACGGTGGTCCTACTCCTGAATTAGAAAGATGAGGGCGAGGGATTAAAACCTCCATAATCATAACGGGTGGCGTGATTGTTATTGCAATGGTTTCTGTGCCCAGCTGGGATCTCTCCAGATAATGATCAATGATTAAAGCATGTTCACAATCAAATACAATAGTGGATGAGAGAGGGCTTGGTTTATGGGTAATTTTCTTTTTAAAAATTAACAAATTCAAAAACATTTTAATAATTAAAAACTCAATTATATATATTTTATTATATTTTTGGACTTTGAGTCAAAAAAATTGAAAATTTGAATTCAAGTTTAGGGAAATAATCAAATAAATTTATTACAAATAAATTTATTATTCAAAATATTTAAAAACATGGGATGCAAAATATAAGGAGAAAGGGGTACAAAATTTAAACTTTTATATCCATTATATGTAATTTTTCCAAGTGAGGGGTGTGTGTTCACCCTCACTTGTATTTGGCCAAGCGACTGGCATAAAGAGATGCATATTTAATTAAGAGAAACTATAACAATAGGTGTCTTTACTTTGATTTTGATTGTGCTTTGTTTTTAATTCCTATAATTTTATTATGTTGTTCCTAATCCCTTCAAGTTGATATATTTGCAACTAGTTCTATGGTTTAAAATATATATATATATATATATATATAAGGGCCATAAGCCGGGACTAATGAAATTAATTTTTAAAGACATATAATTAATTTTGTCAGTTGGTCATTAATATATATATATATATGTGTGTAATCCAACTTGCATCTTACGTTTCTGTTTAAACCAAATATAAAGGAGACTTTTTTGCTCATTTATCTTTTATTTTTAATCACACTAGGCTAATTTACATGTGATTAACAAGGTTAAAACGAAATTACTCAATCAATGTTAATTTATTATCTTTATATGCATTTTTAAAATTATAGGAACCAATATTACCAATTGATCAAACTAGTAGAACTGAAAATAATAAAATAAAATTACAATAAACTGAAAAAAAAAAACGTAATCAAAGTACATGGAATCAATGTGGGTTTCCCCCTTAATTAATTAAAGTAGATGAAGGATAAAGGTAGTCGGGGGGTCCAGACTCCAGAGGGAGATGTGGTGGAGTGGACCACACCCAATCCAGACTCAATACTATGGACCCAAGCACAGCCCAAATGGCCTGTCTCCCCTCCAACCTCCCCCTTCAATTAAAAAACGGAGTGACTGACGTGATCGTGATAATTAATGTAATTTTAAAGAAATCATTCCATCAATACCTCATTATTATTGTAAGATTTTTTTTACAGGAGGTTCGCTTAGTTTGAGACGGATAATAAATTTAAAATATCTCAAAATATTGGGTGATTTATTAAAAAAAAAAATGTTGGCCATTGGCCCTTTTTAATTTTTAAAAAGAGAATCACGTGACACGCACGCTTTCCTTATGGGGATGAGGACCCAGCTGAAGTTGGCAGTGCAGCTAGCAAAACTACAATGTCAGTACCACTAAATATATCCATGTCAGATTTGGTTGGGGCACGCACTCTCCTCTCCGCCGCACTTGCTTATTTGCTTTCATCAACTTCAATTGATCATTTATATATATATATATAGAGAGAGAGAGAGAGAGGAAGTAACTAAAAAGAGAAGGTTTGCGACTCTTGGGCAATAACATTTGAGATTTTGTCTTTGGTTGGAGAGACGGATAGTGAGAGGATGGAGTTGAAGAGAGTGGTTGTAACTGAAGAGCATCATTCAGTGGGGAAACAAGTGTGTTGTAACAAACCAAATTAAGGCGAGAGAGATGGAGAGAGCTAGTTCGACAGTGATTTTGAGGTGTATATTGCTCCCTCTGATCTTCAAAATTAAAGCCACTCATTTGATTTTTTTTTTTTTTCAAATGAAAGGCTTGGATGTTAAGTATTAGAAGCCAGGGGGCAATATAGAAAGGACAGAAAAACACCCCTAAATCCGTTGAATGATTTTTTTTTTTGGGGGGGGGGACAAAAAGGCTGGGTGGGGAGAATAGTGATGTGGAACGGGTTTGTATTGTAATTTTCTTGTTTCATATTTACAGTGATTTGGATTTGTTAATTATGAATAGAGAGAGGATGGAGAAGAAGATATGGAAGAAGGAGGGATAGCGTAGGAAGGAAACAAAGGGAAGGAACGTGAGAGCACCAGGCTTGCCTCCTCACTGCCATCATGCTCTCTTGCTCTTTGATTAAAGAAAGGATATAAGAGATTTGGCAGCGGTGTTAAGTGCAGAAAACAAGGCGAGATTGGCAATTAGCAGCCAGATTAAGGAGAGCTGCTTAATAATGACGCCGTCCACAACGGCGATCCAAGTCAAGAAACAACAAGAGTGCCAAACCGCCACGAAAATTCCGTTAAATCTATTGGGGCTTAATTCCGCATGAGTGATGGATGACAGCCTCGATCCAGCTGTTTGGACCCCACCCACAGTGGAAATAATCGCTAGCAACCACCGCATCATGTTATCGCCCATTCCGTTCATTCAACACAAGCTTTACATCTTCTAATGTCACCAAACTTCCCTTCTCTTCCCATCCATTCAATTATTCATTTCTTATTTCTCTTTGCATCTTCTTCTTTTTATTTTTCTTTTTTTGTGGTTGGTGTAAAATCCATATTAATTATTGAACAAGAATTGGAATTTTTTATATAAATTCCTATTACAGAGTTTTTGTTGACATGGCTAATAATCAAACCAGCTTAACCTGACTAATAAAGGCCAAGCTAGTTGGCTTCGATTTTGTCATCCATTTAACCCGCAACATGCCTTAATTTAACCAGGCTTCGTTTAATACATGATCCCAGTCTGTGGACCATGCGCAGAAGATAATTGATGATCCTAATTATTCTGTACGCACATATCTGAACAATAAGTTGCATCAACACAAGGTGGAAAAACGTCTGTCTTAACCCAGAGTTTGCTCTTTCCAGTGATGTTCTTCCTGTTTGGTCCTGTAATTCCCCCAATAAAAAGGATAAGCTTCTCTTTGATCTCATCGATGTGCTTGATTACATATTGTGTTACTATTAAAAATATTATATAAAATTTTTTATTTATTTTCAACGACATTGCGATGGATCATTTCCCCCTTTTTGTCCAAGATCATAGTACTAATACAACTCATTTCACAATGAAGTCAAGGATATTCATTTCCTGTGATAACATATTACGAATTTCTTCCCTTTATTCACGACATTTTTTTTATAGGGAGACGTTTTTCTAAGTATCCAATTGATCAACCAAATGTGACAAGTCATGGATTTTTTAAATACCACCCAATATTTTATTTTTTGTACAGTACATATATTCATGTGACTCGAAATTAAGAAATATCTAGTTTAAAAACTTAATACCAATGGCAGAGTTGCGTGGCTTCGAGGGTGGGCTGATGCCCCCAAAATCTGAAAGTTGTATAAATATTTTGATTTGATTTACACTATGACCCTGCTCATTCTTTGAGATGCCCCACTAGTATAAATACAAATCCAAGGAAGAGAGAGAGAGAGTAGCAAAGCGTGTGAAGTGTTGAGACTAAGTTGGAATAATGACTTCAATCAAACAGTAGTATCCCAAAAACACAAAATAAAAATATAAAAAATATTATTGCTATTTTATTTTTTGAGGAAAAGAAACATATATTGTTCTTGTGTATGCCAAGATATGTTTTTTTTTTAATATATATCTAAAGATATACTTTTTAAGATATGATTTTAAATGCGTGATGTTCTATTCGGGTTAAAAAAAAAACACCTGAAATTTTTATATTATATATTTTTAATTAATTAAACATGATTTATGATCAATGGTTTATAAATTTTTTATATTTTGAATTTGAATAGAAAATAAAATAACTTGATAAAAGAAAATTAATATCAATATCAATATAAAATAGAAGATACATACTTATTTTAAACTTCAAGCAAATGCATAAGATTTGCTCAACATTAAATAAGTAATAATAATCATTTAATGCTTATAAATCAATTTTTTTACAATATTAATTCATAAAATTTTCCATCAAAAATAAAAAAGCATGCAATTTATTCAATTTTATAAATATATTTCTTTCAAATAATTTAAAGAGTTATACAAATAAATTAATTTTTATGTAATTTTAATATTAATGTACATAACTTCACATGGTTATATATGTATAATCATTCTTAGGAGAAAAAAAAAAAAAACTTGACCCCTCCTGACTCCAGGTCCTGAATTTGCCACTGCTTAATACTATATGCTGAATGCGGCAGTAGATCAATAATTGCCCGATAACTGAGCTGCGAAATTTAGGCGACGATTTTCTGTGGAGGACGAATAATTGAATGCACTAATCATTTCATTTGGTAGGGTATTTTAAAATATTTAAAAATCGAATAACTTATCTTTGCGTAAATTCCCAATAATTTATTTCAGTCTCTTCTTGTTCTCTAGTCCAAATTCAATGGGTGCGTATCATTTTTCCTTCCCCCTCCCCCACCTAAAGTTGAATTGTTTAAAATGTAATAAATAGAAGCGTGATTCTGTTTTGATGATATATTTTGCTAAGTATTTTCTTTTGTATATTCGAATAATTTTGAGAACACCGCATCGATGTGATATTAAACATTAACTAAATTTTTCATGGAAAGTAAAACTTCATTTAATTATAAAGTCAAGTGACCCTTACAACCAATAATAACAAAAATTCAAAAAAAAAAAGTAAACACTACTAAAAATTAGATAATACATAACACCTTTTATATAATGGTTATTGAAAAAAATAGTTATATAATTAGGGCGGGACTGGGGATTGGAAAGTGGAGACTATATAGCAGCTATATTATCTAACCGTTGTATAATCTCACACTTTATATAGTAATTATTAAGTAAAACTATTAAATATTACATTTAAAAAAAATTACCTAAAGATTATATAATGGTTGTTTATAATCAAGCGCAATATAGTCTTTTAAATTATATAATGGTTTAAGTGACCATTATATAATAACATAATTATTTTATATTTAAATGCCGAAGATTGTATGTAACACTCCTTTTAAAAATAAAGCAAATAATTAAAAAAATTTGTTAATAAATTCATTTTTTATGATCTTATCCTAAAGAGCCAATAGAAGCACACCAAAAGCCTATTTTAATGGAGGGCATTTCTACTCAACGACCTAACAAAATATCAACAAATGAGATTCAACATTGGTAAATGAATACAAGATAATAAATTGAAGAGTTCAAGATGACATAGTAGATAGCCCCCACAACAGTCCAAACCTCAAAAGTTTACAAAAGAGACAATAGGGGGATTATGAGTTAGAAGGGGTTACACAGTCAAAGCTTGAACCAAACTTGAACAACAACACCTGAAGACACCTAAGGATATATATATATATATATATATGTATATATTCAATCTATATAATGTTGCCCTTATTACCTCGGTACATGGCTAAAATCTCCAAAATAATCATGGACTAATTCATACAATTACCCAACCATAAGTATAAATCTTAACTATAGTTAAAATAAACTAACTGATATAGAAAAGAAGAGCCCAAATACAAAAGTCTACTATAGTTAAAAAAGTTTACAAGTATTGAAACTCATTTCAAAATCAAGTAATTCAACTTCAAGTAAAGCACAAACTTTTCAAAGTTAGGGATCCCAAATCTTATACTTAAATACTGTGAAAACAGTAACCAAATTAAATTGGAATAATAAATATGTGTAAAAGCATGGGATACCATTTGTATAAGGAATAGATGGAAATAGATTTTTAAAATTCCAAGACAACACAAATGGGAGGGTCCGTTGCGACCAAATTCTAGTAATTTCATTGTCATTGATAGCAACATGGTTGAACTTTTGACATGACCAAATTCTCCATCTGATATCTGATTAAAATAATCTAGGTATTTACAAAAACCTCCTTACAAGATCTAGCTAATATCATTTATTCACTTTCCAATTTTATCTCATTCAAAAGTTGGACATCCATTTGCAAAATTCCCACATTTTCTTACTTAAATCACAATCCAAGTATCTAATACTCTAACCGAATGCCAAAAGCTCAATTTTACCCCTATACCAATTTGAATGGACTAAAAACAACATGTGCAATACACTACCACACTCATGTAACATATATATCTCAATTTTAATCTTTAACCCCTTAAACTCAAAAATAGAAGGAGGAAGTCAATTGCATTTCAATTATCAAAATAACCAAGTAGTCACTCTGCACTAGCATCCACATAACTACTATCACACTTACACTAGTATTTTGATTATGCTCATTAAATCAAAGTATAATACATATGTCTAAGGGCCCAAAATACAATCAAATCTCACATAATGCAAATGGTGCAAGTGTTATTAAAATGTACTACTAGTTGGCAAAAATCAAATCTAAATACACTTATACTAGCAAAATAAGAGGCCTACAACTGGAAAACATGATTCCTTAAGCCTCTTATTTTGCCAGTCCCTATAATATGTTAAGAGAAAAGTGAAAACAACTACTTAGTAACTAATGTACATATATCCTATATAAATGCAAGTTAATCAATTATAGTAAAATAAAGTAGGCATTTTTAGCATACATGATTCACACTATAACAGTAAGCATCATGGTCACAATAATATAACTAGGTGATATATCATAATACTATGCATGATCACACTTTCATTATATCCTCCTGATACCTCCTACTAAAATCGTGAGCTATTTAATCAAATGAGTTTGTTTATGCAAATCAACTACCTAAGTTTTTCAATTATAAGGAGCCACCTGGCTAATAATATTACACTCACTTTTGAATCACAATTTTTCCTAAATCACACCTTATGAGGTGTCATAACCCTAAATCATTATTCTTGTTAAATAAGTAAAAACTATTTAGGTTTGGGTTCCTCAATACATCATGAGATAGTCCCTCATTGAATAAGTGGGATAAAATAAATGATAAGTCATCGAGCTTCAAATGTTAGCCATACCACGTGGTTTTATATTACTACTACTTTTTATAGGTGAACCCTTACAAAATATGATTATTTATATATGTTCTTTATACTTTGGCAAAATATATTTAATTTGGCCAATTTTAATTTTTGGTTAACTTTAGCTAGTTTAGCTTGCAATATGTTTTATTTGGTAAATTTTTTTGTAATTACTTTAATGTATTAGCATTTTTTAAAATAATTTTGAAGTACTTTTAAATAGATTTTAAACATTATTATATGTTTGAATAATTTTGGTTTTAATTGTATAAAAAATTTGGTTGAAATTGTAACTGAATTATTGGATTGCAATTTTGGAAATGCATGTATATTGTTTGTTATTGTAGGGGTATTCAAAATGCAACCCCACAACAACCAAAAAAACTAAACTAAACTATATAGAATTTATTTTAAAATAACCACTATATTGTTCAATCTATATATAATATAACGGTTAATAGTATGTTGAGAAAACATAAAAAAAATTAAATAAATAAAATATACTTTTAATCCTATAACTTTATATAAAGTTTTAATTTAATTTTTTTAATTTTATGAAGTATTTTTTGTTGGTTTCAAAAAAATTTTTTTGTAAATTATTATTATTTTAAAAAAATTAAACTTAATATATTAACATTTGAAAATATTTTGTCAATATTTAAAAGTTTAATATAAATATTTGTTGAAATAAAACAAGCAGTGTTATGATTCAACGATTTAAAAGATGCTTTATAAAGTTAAGAGAATAAAATAAAACATTATTTAAAGTTAAATGATTAAATGTATAATTTAACTTAACTAAAATTGGGCCTGCTTTTATGACAATTCCTTCTAAATAACCATTACTCCCTCCGCTCAAAAATATAAAATATTGTTTTAGAAATTGAACGTTAAAAAATGTAAGGCATTTTTAATTTTTTAAGGTATAATTATTATTTTTTTTTAAAAGTGCTTCTATTGATAATAACTTTATATTTATTGTAGAGTTTTTACTAGAGATAAATATAAAAAAATAAAATTAATTAAAAAGTAAGTAATTACTTCATTGGAGGATGAGATTCGGTTAAAAATGCTTTAAATTTTTAAATGAAGGAAATATATATTAAGCAACTATATAGTGATTATTCTCATAAAATCATTATATAGTTGACTGAAAGTTTTATTAAAATCAAAACTGGAGATATCTATATAACAGTTTTTTTTTATAAATAATTGTTATATAGATTTAAAAAATTACTATATAATTGCTTCTAGACTATATAGTGTCAAAATATATAATAATTAAAAATCATTATATCTCATATATAAAATTTGTGGGATTAAAGCTTATCGTTATATATAATATAAAGTTTTAATCTCTATATAGCAATTATTTTTATATATTAGCAAAAATAACCACTATATAGAGATTATTATTTTAGCAGTGAAATATCTTTGAAACAATTACTTCTAATCAAGTTTAACAATACTCAAACATGACACTATTAGATAGTTGTATAAAAAAATGAGTATTTTATAATTTGTATTCTCTTTATTAAAAATATAAAATATTTTTAATTAAATCTCAACCTTTAATAAAATAGTTAATTATTTTAAACTTATTATATTTTTATTTATTTTTATTTAATAAAGTATTTTACTTTAAAATAAATAAAAAATAATTTATTTATTATGAACACTTATAAAAATTGTATTAATTATATATTAAAACATTAAAAATCCTTTACATTTTCTTTTACAATCAATTCCTTAAAACAATTACCTTATAACACGAGCAGATTTCAAGCATCCATGAGATGGGAAAATTCAATAATGCAGATTTCAAGCATCGCGATCTCGAAATTTTTTTCAGCAAAAGGAAAAGATAACGTCCCAAATTGTTGGACGGGACTACAACACTGTTGGATCCATAAGGCCATTGGTGCATCCATCTCGATAAGCAAAAGGCGTAAATAAAAATTACACATGACTCAGTTATTTAGGATACAAGTTTCAAATTCACGGATCAAAAACACATGACCACTTTTACCAGTCAACAGATTAAAGCGATTCCGCCAATAAAACCGAGCTTCACAGTTCACCCCTGAATTAAAATATACATTCCTCTTCTTGTGTAATATTCCACCATGGATCATCGTATTCTGTCACTCTGTCTTTTTCCCGGGGAAAGCCAAGAAGAAAAGTTAGAAAATAAAATCCCCCGACGAGGAGGAGAGAGAAGCATGAGTGGTCGCATCGTTTTTAACACTCGAGCCGACACCCATTTTAGTCCATAAAGTTAGATGTTTTCGATGCTCTGTTCTCGCCATCTCCACTTCCCACTCCTATCTGCTGACCAACTCCTCACACTCTCTCGCCCTTTCTTTCTCAAATCTGTTAATCCCGAAGCAGAGTAATCAATAGTTTCAGACCAATAAGTTGAAGAAGAACGGGGGCCAATGGATCCGTGTCCCTTTGTGCGGCTTATGGTTGAATCGCTGGCTCTGAAGCTTCCATCGGCAACCAAACCCACACCCGGGTCGGGTGTTCACCCATCCGCCACTCCCTGCTTCTGCAAAATCCGGATAAGTTATTTTCCGTCTCAGACTGCTCTGCTCCGTCTCTGTTCTTCAGCCAGTGACTCTGCGCCGGAATCCACCACCTCTGCCGCCGGTTTCCACCTGGACTACGACTCTCTCCGTCGTTTTTCTGGCAAGCCCGTCAGCCTTCGTATTTCCGTCTACACCGGCCGGATGGGTCACACCTGCGGCGTGAGCGGCTCCAAGTTACTTGGTCGTGTTTTTGTGAGCATTGACTTAACCGATGCTCTGTCTCGCCCCCATACCTTCCACAATGGGTGGCTCCAGCTGGGGAAGAACGAACCGTTCAAGCCATCGGCCCAGCTCCACCTGGTGGTCCGGTCTGAACCCGACCCACGCTTCGTGTTCCAGTTCGGCGGCGAACCAGAGTGCAGCCCCGTGGTTTTCCAGATTCAGGGGAACATCAGGCAACCCGTTTTCAGTTGCAAGTTCAGTGCGGATCGAAATTCCAGATCACGGTACGGCCTCATTGTCTTTTTCGTATTTCCCAAAGTTTATCCGCAAACCCTTTAATTTACCGTTACGTACTTTTCATAAAGAAATTATATTATACATTGTGGCCACACTTTAATCCATTTCATCATGCGTATATGGCAGACTCAGCGTTGAAATTGTTTGGTCAGAGCCGTATATGTGATTTGTGAATTAGCTGTTTTGACGGAGGTTTAGATGAATTTAGTGGTGGGACATTTAAATGGTAATAAGGTGAGGGGTGAATAATGGATTAAGGTGAGGACTAGGCATGTGGGCTGGCTTGTCTATATCTTTAGCTGGTACCAGCCATCATCACATGCAAAGACAGGGTCTCATCATCTTTGTGCGTCATCATTTCATGTTACTTTCATTTCTTAGTTGTTATCTCTTCTGTGATTATTTGGATTTTCGGAGCATGTCGTAAGCTTTCATTCATTCTTTTCTTGTTCCGATCCATGAAGGAAACATGAAAGCTGCCAGTTCTGCCACGCTGATTTCATGGATTGGGAATTTTGTTCCCAGTTTCACACACTCTACTCCTGCGTTCCAATCTCATCATTCAGATAGCCTTTCCTGTTCCTGAATGCCATGGCACTTTCGGAATTTTCTTGTTTTCAGAACTACATTGTCTTTAATCAGCTCTTCTTTTTATTTATTATTAACTTATGGATTACGGAAAAGACACAATCGTAAATGAAACGATTTCGTGCAGACTCCTTGCTTCCTGAATATAAAACATCATTGACCGTAATCTCTAAAAGCCCCTAATCTTGTTTAGTTTCTTAACATTTTCCTCCACCTTTTTATGCCTGAGAATCAAAGTGCAAATCATTCCTTTTTTGTCCTTCACTTTGTTTAATTGTATTCCTTTTCTCTCTTGATTCCTCCCGCGCGCAGATGAAGTCAATCCCTTCCATTAAGATTAAAAAAACATCATGTGTGATCCTAGGCTGCGCACCCAGTTTTAGTTATAGTCAAACAGACAGTTTGAGATCTTCCAAACTGTGAAACATAACTACCTCCGATTCCCTGCCATGTTCTCGTATTTCTGGCTGTACTTTCGAATCTCTTCTCATTTGATTAATTATGATCCCATCACATTTTGACATCTTAATCAAGTTGTTATATTGAACTGATAAATGAAATCATTATCCTGTTTTTTTAATCCAGGTCGGTTCCGTCAGATTTTACCAACAATGCAAGCAAGTGGAGAAGGACATTCACAGGTGATAGAGATCGGCACGGGAGAGAGAGGAAAGGTTGGATGATAATAATACACGATCTGTCCGGCTCTCCGGTGGCCGCGGCCTCCATGATCACCCCCTTCGTCCCTTCACCCGGGTCGGACCGCGTGTCCCGGTCCAACCCCGGAGCCTGGCTTATTCTCCGACCCAACGGCGCCTCCGTGAGCAGCTGGAAACCGTGGGGCCGCCTGGAGGCTTGGCGTGAAAGAGGTCCCACGGATGGGTTGGGATACAAGTTCGAGCTGGTCACCGAGAACGGACCTGCGAGCGGGATTCCCCTAGCTGAAGCTACGATGAACATGAAAAAGGGTGGTCGGTTCTGCATTGATTATAGGGCGATGAAGGATTCTGGGTTGGGTTCGAGGCTGGCCGGAAAAGGGTTCGTGATGGGTTCGACGGTGGAGGGTGAAGGCAAAGTGAGCAAACCTATTGTACAGGTGGGAGCACAGCACGTGACGTGCATGCCTGATGCCGCTCTCTTCATCGCCCTCTCCGCCGCCATTGATCTCAGCATGGATGCCTGCAGGCTTTTCTCCCATAAACTCCGGAAGGAGCTTTGCCACGTCGATCATGATTCCTTTCCGTGACCTTATGTATCTGTTGATTAATCAATCACCACCAATCCATCAGTTTTAATTTCCTTCTCATTCTTTCCGCGCGCTGATTTTGTCTCTCGTATTTATATATATCTTGAACATTCTTTCTTTCTTTCATTTTTGCCTTCATATGATCCTGGGAGTGGACTTTCTTTCGGTTCGCCTGGGTTATATATGAAGGTTGGTTTCTAGTTATGGCTCTGCGAATTTGCTTCTTCGTCCAAGAGTCACAAAAGTGTTGCTGCCTTGCTGGTTTTTATTTTTATCATGGTGCGTACCTGTAAAGCTTGCCTGCGGGTGGGTTTTTCTCAGTAGCGGGCTCGCAGAGTAGGAGAGTGATTTCACTGCATTGTTTGATGCTCGGATGTATAAATCTAAACACAATATTTGAACTGTACAGACAGATTCAATGCAAATGTTCATTTATATATATATATATATATATATTTATTTATTTATTTATTCATAGGCTCATTTCATGTCTACACCATCAAATTTCGAATTCGAATTTCTTGCGGGTTGACAATCATGATCTCAGGTCTCATGAAATCCATTTTTATGGTCCGTTTACCAAGGACTGGATAGTGCTGATGATTTGAGCTTAGTCAACCCATTTAAGCTCAATAAGCACTAGCACCAATCCTAAAAGAAAAAAAACATTTAAGGGTTTGAGGCTAATCCGGCTGTTCCAAACAAGTCTGAGCCGACAGTGGGTAGAAGCCCACCCAAAATTGCCATCCCCTAGTGATCGAGTGTGATGTTCATTAAACTATCGTGGATTTATATTTATATGTTGGGTCCAGTTTCCATGCTCATTCCAAAGATGAGTACATGATGAGATCTAAAAATTTAAATGGTCCAGATTAAATTTAGATAAAATATTATTATATATTATATTTATTAAAAAAAATTATAAAATTTATAAAATAATTTTAATAAATTTTTTATTTTTAATATAGTCTAGATTTAATTTAGAGGGTTTAATTTAACATTAAAATTTTTATAATTGATGTATATTAATAATTCAAATGTATTTTGTATAGTCCTAAACTGCACAAAGTATTTTCTAAATAATTAATATACATTAATTATAAAATTTTTAATATTAAATTTGACCCTCTAAATTAAATCTAGACCAGAATTAAAATAAAAATTTATTAAAATTATTTTGTAATTTTTATACATCTTTATTTAAATAAATATAATATATAATAATATAATGATAATACTTTAAATTTAGATCATCTAACTTAAAATCTGAAGGAACATCATGTGCTCATTCTTGGGATGAGTAGGGAAACTAATTCCATATTTATATTTATATATGAATATCTACAAATTATGTTGACATGTACGGCTCAACTAATGAATTGTCTAATGTGTTTTGGCCCCAAAAAAATGAATTGCCTAATGTATGGTGAAGGTCCAGTGCAAATGGGACAATAATAGCATAGCATAGCATAGCCGTGGCATGTGGTGTGGTTGTAAGGCACTCAGGTGGGCCATGCTGATTTAAGTCAGGTTTAATCCGAGACAGATTTAAAATATCTTATCCTAATTAAAAAGTTTATATAGTCAAACTCGACCCTACTACTTTTGTGCTTATTTGAGCCGTTTGAATATTCAAAACTCTTTAAAAATATTTTTTATTTATTTTTAAATCAATTTTAGTTTTTAAATAATTCTATTAAGCATAAAATATTACTTTAACTTTAAAAAAATAAAATAAAAAATAATAATTTATTAATTTTGTACTTAAGTAACTCTATTACTATTTTATTGTATTATGTATAATTTATTCATGAATGTTTTCTTTACTTATAAATTAATATTTTAATTGTTTAAATATTACTTTTATCATGATCATACATAAATATTTTATATATTTTAATTAAATTATATTATTTTAATTATGATCAAGTTAATCTCAATTTTATTATAGTTTGACCACTAACTTAAAATTATTGCTTTAACTAGTTCAAAGTTTTTAATAACTTTTGAGTAAATTATGCTTTTAATTTTTAAAAATATGAGAAAAATAGTCATCAATATATTATATAAAACAAAATTATTTAACTATGAGTAAAATATTGTTTTGAATTATTTTTTAACCTTTTATATTGTTTAATCCATGTATACAAGAGGTATTTATTATAATTTATTCTTAATTTTTAACTAAGTTTAATGTGGACAATAACCAAATAATAATTCAAGAATATTGTTCTATTTATTTTATTTATCTAGTAGTAGAGTCAAGAATTAGTATAGGACTCAAAACTTTTTAAAAAAATAATTGAGTCTTAAAATATAAAAATTAATATTAAAATATATTTTAAATATTATTTTCAAATATTGTATTTATTAAAAATAATAAAAATATGAAAATATAAATATTTTAATTTTTTAAAAAAAACTATAGTATGCATTCAAGTACATGTTATTTTAGTATAAAATGACATAAAGCTTTAAGATTTAATTATATTTATTATATTTTATGTATTTTTAAAAATATTATTTTTTATTTGGGAATTTGAGCCAAGCCTAATTCAATCAGGCTTGGGCTAAATTTTTTTAGGCCTATACGGGTTGGCCTTAAGATTAAAAAAATATTTTTTCAAGCTTGACCATAAATTTTTCAGGCTGATTCAAACCGGCCCATCGAGCTTTGCCCAAATTACCTGTTCTATGTGATTGGCATAAAATATATTATTAAAAATGGAGAATCTTATTCATGAAGATGAGAAAAAAATTATTTGCAGATAAGAACTAATAAATAATTTATTGTTGTTAAAATGGGAATATAACCACCATATTTATTCATAAAAAATTCATTCCTATTTCAAACCCTAAATTTTTCATAATTTTAAAATGAAAAACACGAGAGAAAATCTAACTAAAAAATATTTAACACACTTATACAATCTTAAAATACTTAAAATATTATCTAAAGTATCATATTATAAAGTCTTATCTTCTAATCCAACCCCCCTCTCTCTCTCAGTGTCTCTCTCTCTCTTAAATCTTCACACTAAACACACACCGGTTCCAATCTGTCCCCCCTTTCTTTTTTATTTTACATTCCTTTTTTTTATTAATCCCTCTTCTTTTTTATAATAATAATATTTTTATTTTTATTTTATAAAAAATCATAATTTAGGATTTGGATTTTATTTTAGATTAAATTCAATGATAATCCCTAATTAAATTATTCATATTTAAATATATATTTAAAATTACCCATTTGCCCTTCAATAGCTTAATTAATTTTGGATTAAATTTTGGGATGTTACAAATTGAATGGATGAAAGAAATAAAGATAAAATAAAAATGACCAAGGTGTGGAGAAGGAATAAGTCAATAATGTATATGAAGGGAGAAGGATAATTTAATCCATAAGATTGAAAGTTATAATTGGTGAGGTTTGTGGTAGGTATTGTAACATCTTAAAAATTTAATCATAGTTAATTAACTTAATGAGTATAATAAGTAAGTTGATAAGGTGTATAGCTAGAGGGACCTAATTAGTATAATTAATTGTGATTTCAGTCTTAAAAGTGGGTTTGGAGTGAAGTCAGGTCGCCCAAGAAAGAAAAGAGGAAGAAAAAGTAAGAAGAAGCCCTCTGTGTCACATGTTGTAGAGTGTGGTTAATTCATTGTGGCACATAGAGGCATATTTAAATGCAACAAGCTTCTCTGTGGTGTATGGCCAAAAACTTGATTTAATCAGTTTATCTTTGCATGCAAAATCAGAAAAGGAGGAAAGGGAGAAAACGAAAGGCACTTTTTGAGGTCCTACTAAGGCACGATATTTGATCCTATTGGTGATATTTTGAGGCTCTCAAACACTTAAGGTGAGTAGTTCATGCTTTTCTCTCCCATTCTCTCCCTCATCAATGAAGGTTTAAGTTGGAATGTTGATTTTCGGTCTATAAGAGTTATAAGGCCAAACCCATTTATTAAAATAGATATAATAGGAGTTATTTAAATTATTTAAACCCCGTATTAATGATTTTGTGTATAGTTGTTGAGGGAGAGCCATTAATATGTAAAAATTACAATTAATATGGTTGTTGAGAGAGTTTGAGACTCATTAATAATGGTTTAAAGACTCAATGGAAGTAAGGTGAGTCAATGGAACCTAATGGATCAATTGGGTATGAATGGGTAGAAATTTATAGGATTGAAGAATAGAAAAATGTGGAATTCATATTAATATAATCCCTGAGGGTGAGATTATGTTGATATCTTTGTAATGTGATTGTAGATTATTGTTATTGGCACCATTCAAGCCTGTGAGAAGCTTTGGAAGTTGGTATTTAAGGGTAAACCTTTAATCTCTCAAAGGTTTGAGATAATTGGGAGAAACATATTCTATAAAGTTGTATGTTAATTTGAAAATTGTTGAATTTATATATTGATACTTGTTATGTAAATATTATTGATGCAATTTAGCAATGTGATGATTTTGAAATGAAAAAACCCTATGCATTCCATCCAATGTGATGATGTTGTGAAAATTCCCTTAAAAACAAAAGAAACGTCTGATTGATGGATGGACAGACAGACATTAGATACGGAGAGCACTAACACGTTGTTCGTGTGGATACTAGTAAAGGGAGCAGATCTTTATTGTCATCTCCTGAGATCCAACTACTTGAAGACAACACATGAGAAGTTTGAAATAGAAAGTAACTCTTTTATTCATCCTGACTTAAACAAGTTCGATCAGTCTGCAATTGTGATTAGTATTTAAATTTTTAATCTCTTGCTACGCCTACCAATCCATCAAATCTAGGCTATATAATCGCATATCAATTAATTATAGATATAAATGGCAATAATCTCACTATCATCATATCCACGTATTTCAAATATAACCTTAATCATAAAAATAACAACCATGTGGCAGGGCATGCAACATTTCATCAAATATATTTCAAACATATAAATCTTAGGGTCACAATAATAACAACTATGCGCTTGTAATGAAAGACATATCGGACCACAACAATAATAAACATGTGGTCAAAACTATAAATACATGATTAATGCCAACTTATACCTTTCTGATACCTTTGACATAAAATCGATAGCTATTTAGTGGTTATATCCACAACTTGGACTAACCCAGCCTTCCAACCGTGATAAGCTATCAGGCCAGAGCCAACTCACTTACTCGTGCTTCACAGTTTTCTCCAATACTAACAACCATGGTGTATCGTACCCTTAAGTTAGCCTCCTGATGAACTAGTGGAGACTAGTTAGGTTTGAGTCCCTCAAAAAATAAATGGGATAGTGCCTAATCAATCATGGGACATTGGCTACCTCTCAATTTTAACGGTCAATGTCAAGATGATTTTTCGATTCCAACGATAATTTGCCATTACCACATGAATTTACTAATCTACTCCTCTTCCTATAAGCAAATTCCCACCTCAATGATCATGCCATGCACTCATTAATACATAGTATGCACAATTATAGATAGTCATCATAATATATCATTCACTACCAATTCATATATTTCATATTCCATAAATCTCATCAAACACCATAAATCTCATGACATTCATGATCATACATTTACATATGCATGTTTATATTGATTAGCATGATTAACACATGCAAAAATATAGGTATCACATTTTGTCATTTTACTAACATATTTTCATGCATGTCACAATGACTTGCCAAACATTGCATCGAATATGAATTCACAACAATAATAAGTTCCAAACACTTTAGTTCAACAAATAATTAATTAATAAACAATTATACAAGTTAAATCTTTCGTCTGGTTATTTTAAATTTTTGAGAGGTCAAATGTTGACCCCACAAAATACAACTTCTCGAGCTTTTCAAATGGCTTGAATGGTGCCAAATTGATTAATCTACAATTCAATCACAAGAACATTTATTATTATCCTTATTTAAATAATTTTCACACTTTAGTCAACCTTTCAAACTTACATAAGGATAAAGTCAATCTTCCATTTTTCAATATACCCATCGAGTCTATTAAGTTTCTTTAACTCGCATTGCCATTAATAAACCATTTAACCATCATTAACGGTATTTAAACCTATTCAACTACCTTAATTAATGCCCTTTTTGGGTATTAAGGGTCCTCACCAACCAGTGACTTACCAAAACCATTAATGTTATATTAAATAATCTAAATATCTCTCAATAATTATATTTTAGCTATTGGGTTTGGTCCCTTAGCTCACATAGACCAAAATTACTATTACAACTCAAACTTTAACTTAACTCTTCAAGAAAAATGAAAGAGAAAAGAGGAAAAGAGTTTATAAACCTAAAAGAGTTTATAAACCTTATCTTTGGTGTTTTATAACTCCAATATACTCCCAAACCTTCAATGTACCAAGCCTTAGTAGAGAAGTTTCGTTTACTCTTCATTTTCTCTCTTTTCTCCTTTTGGTTTTCTATCTAATTTATGACCAATTTATCAAAAAATTTGGCCATGTGCTGAGGCATACGCACCATCTACTATTGCGCATGGCATAAGGAGGTCTCTTCTTGCTGGTTTCTATTTGTGTGCCGCGGAAGACGTGCTGCACATCACAGCATATGGCACAGAGGTTCCTTCTTCAGCTTTTCTCACCTTTTGACACCTAGGTGGCTTGACTTAGCTTCAAACCCAATTTTAAAGCGGAAAGTCACAACCAAAACACATCTAGTGGACCTCTCCAATCACACTACATTAATTCATTTAATTACTCTAATTAAACTTAATCAACAAAAAAAAACAACAAGCCTTTATCCCACTAGGTGGGGTCGGCTACATGGATTGCAAGACGCCATTGTGCTCTATCATTTATTAAGCTTTTAGAAATATTATTAATTAAGAGATCACGTTCAACAACTTCCAAGAGTGTTCTCTTAGGCCTTCCTCTACCTCTCTTAATCGGACTCAAAGTTATATGTTCCACTCTTCTCATTGGTGCCTCCCTTGGTCTTCTTTGTACATGCCCAAACCATCTCAACCGATTTTCTACCATTTTTTCCTCAATAGGTGCCACCCTCACTTTTTCACGTATGTGCTCATTTCGAATTTTATCTTTACGTGTATGTCCGCCATCCATCGTAACATTCTCATCTCTGCTACTCCAACTTTATGCTCTTGCTGTCCCGTTAGAGCCCAGCATTCACTACTATATAACATTGCCGGTCTGATAGCAGTACGATAAAACTTTCCTTTAAGTTTATTAGGCACCTTACGGTCGCAAATAACTCCTTTAGCTTTTCTCCAATTAAACCACCCAGCTTGAATTCTATGTAAATATCTCCACTGATTTCGCCATCATTTTGAATAATGGCTCCCAAATATCTAAACTTTTCCACTTGAGGTATAATTTGATCTCCCAATTTCACTTCCAAATTATTTTCGAATAGTCCTTTACCAAATTTACAATATAAATATTCCGTCTTACTTCTACTCAGACGAAAACCTTTCACTCCAATGTCCTCCTCCATAACTCAAGTTTGCAATTAACCTCTTCTCTTGTCTCTGCTATAAGAACTATATCATCCGCGAAGAGCATACATTTCGAGATTTCCTCTTGAATATGTTCCGTCAAAACATTTAAAATCAAGTTGAACAAATAAGGACTCAGAGATGATCCCTGATGTAGTCCAATCTTTATAGGAAAATCCTTTGTTTGACCACTAGGCGTTCTTATACTAGTTTTTACCCCCTCATACATATCTTGTATGGCTTTAATATAAGCAATCCGTACTCCCTTTTTTCCAACGCTTTCCAAAGTACTTCTCTTGGTATACGGTCATAAGCTTTTTCCAAATCAATAAAAACCATGTGTAGATCTTTATCTTTACAACGATACTTTTCCATTAATCCCCTTAGTAGATAAATTGCCTCTGTAGTTGATCTACCTGGCATAAAACCAAATTGATTCTCAGAAATACTTGTCTCCAATCTCAACCTGTGCTCAATTACTTTCTCCCACAATTTCATTGTGTGGCTCATGAGTTTAATCCCTCTATAGTTAGTACAATTCTGAATATCTCCTTTATTTTTATAAATAGGAATTAATGTACTTCTCCTCCACTCATCAGGCATTTTCTTGGACCGTAAAATCACATTAAATAACTTAGTTAACCATCTCACCCCTTCTTCACCTAAACATTTCCACGCTTCGATAGATATACAATCAGGTCCGTTAGCTCTACCATTTGCCATTTTCTTAAGAGCTTCCTTTACCTCCTTATCACGTATTTTTCGATAGAATGACAAATTTTGTTCTCCTTCACCAGTTACTAAATCCTCCAAGTTACTAGATGAATCCTCTCCATCATTGAAAAGTTTAGAAAAATAAGTCTCCCATCTATTTTTAATTTCATCATCTGTAACTAAAATTCTTCCCTCTTCATCCTTAATACACCTTACCTGTTCTAGATCTCTTGATTTTCTTTCCCTACTCTTGGCAATCTTATAAATATTTTGCTCTCCTTCCTTCATCTCAAGGTTCTTATAAAATTCTTCAAAAGCTTTGGAACGAGCTTCACCCACAGCTCTCTTAGTTTCCTTCTTAGCCATACGGTACCTCTCCCAATTTTCCTCATTGTTACACAAATGTATGGCTTTAAAACAGTTCTTCTTATACTTGATTTTGTCCTGTACACTATTATTCCACCACCAAGACTCCTTATCTCTCGGACCAGAACCTTTTGATTCTCCCAAAACTACTTTTGCAACCTCCCGTATCTTTTTAGCCATATCCTCCCATATGATGTTAGCACTTCCCTGAGAATCCCAAATTCCTTTATCTAAAAGATCTCGCTTGAAAATATCTTGCTTCTCACCTTTTAATTGCCACCACCTAATCTTTGGTGTTACTACTTGTCGACGTTTTGGATTTTACTCATAATACACACATCAAGGACTAGGACCCTATGTTGTGTCGTTACAGCATCTCCAGGGATCACCTTACAATTTTTACAAAGTTTTCTATCTGTGTTCCTAACCAAAAGAAAATCAATCTGCGACCTTGAGGCTCCACTTTTGTAAGTGATGAGATGCTCATCTCTCTTCTTGAAACAAGTGTTGGCTAAATTTTCTAGGATGTTACACAGTTACCTATGACTCGGCTTTAACTCGGACAAACTCGGCCAACCTGAGTCAAATTTTATTATTTTTATTTTCTTTGTTTTGTTTCCTTTATTTTTTTACTATTGAATCCTAAATCATTATAAATTTCTTAATTAATAATTTTAAAGTTGTTATGTTTTATTATTGTCATAAACTTATAATTATTATTTCTATAAGACATGCATAAGATTTTAGTCCATAAATTATTATTTTTCATTTACTCAAGAATTAATTACTTTTATTTAAATATTACGGCCTTTTATATGAATATTTCTATACATTTACTCAAAATATGTTATTTTAACTATGACTGATCTGATTTAGGGTTGACTCCCTACCTGAACCACTAACCTTTAAACTATTACCTTAATTAGTTTAATGATTGGACCATTTCAACACCTTGAATAGTTATCTCCCATTGTTTGATAAGGGAATTCGGAGAAATGCTTTTATTTTTATGACAATTAAATGTGTGTTTAGTTTCATGTTAAAATAATCAAATTTATGATCTTGAATTAAAAGCAAATCAAAACTATAACTTGTTATGACTTCCAACGCAAGATTAAACACACATTAAATTTAGAGAACATGGTGATTATTTATACATTCAAGTTTATATATACATACATACGTACGTACATATATATATATATATATATATATAAAAGTAGAACTACAAGTGACCTTCCAAGCCTGACATGTGTTCTTTTTTCAAAATGCTGAAAAAACATAGCACCACATTAACTCCATTTAATTCTATTAACTTGTCTTTGTAATTTCAAATTTTTATTTTAAAAATTGATATATCTAAATTCATTTTTTCCTCACTCTTCCCTCATTATCTCTCCCACTCTCCCATCATTATAACTTCCTATAAGCATTTAATTTTTTAAGCCGAGAGATTATGGTAATATAAAAATAAGAATGATAAATAATATATTTCCAACCCCACATATGTCCTTTTCTCAAAATGTTGCAACAAAGCATCACACAAGCTCCATTTAATTTCATTAACTTATTTTTATAATTCAAAATTTCTATTTAAAAAAGGATTTATCTTAATTCAATTTTTCCTCATTCCTCATTATCTCTTCCACTATTCCGTCATCATAACTTCCTATAATCTTGTCCCTATTTTTGGACATTTAATTTTATAAATCAAGGGATCGTGGCAATATAGAAATAAGAATGATAAATATATTGTTTATTATGATGAATAATATAATAACATTTTAAATTAAATGAATTATATATGCGTGCGTGGGTAAGTAGAATGTTGTCATTTATACCCTTATTTCCAAATATAAATAAATATAAAACTATTCCACCCCGAATCTCTCTTTAATATTCCAAATTTTTGTTAGTTGATTTATAATTTTAAATTTTAAATTTTATTTAAAATTTAAAAATTAGAAGTAAATTAAGTGTAACTGTCCCATCTCCAAAAATATTTTTACTATCCGGACTCTCCAACTTCTTACTCATAATTTTAAATTTAAATTTTAAAAATATTGCTAAATTATTCATAATTTTAAATTCCAATACTCATAAACAAATTCTAATTGACTTCCCTATCTCGAAATTCTCTCCATTATTCTAATTTTCCAAATTTGTATTTTTAATTTTATATTCTCAAGAGCAGTTACCACTAAGTTATTCAAGCACCATGGGGTAGTTATTCAAGAATTAGTAGATAGTTTATTGCAAGCATGCTAAGGTTTATATCATACTATGCTTTTAATAAATTCCAAGTTAAGTTCATTATGTTCATATTAGTGGGTGCTTCATCTCATTTCAAACCAATCAAGCTTCACTTTTGATCGAATCCCCTGAGCAATGTGCTATTGATCATCGAGTTAATTCTCCTTCCAAAATTGTGCAGCAAATTATGAAAGATATGGTTATCAAGTACACGTATCCTTCTATTTTTTTCCTTTTAAAAAAGAATTTCATATTCATTTTTATTCTAATAACAACCTCATGCTCCTAACTTCCTATTGTTCGAGTTCATCTTTAAATATCATTTCTACACCAATTCAACATGTTGATGATGCAATCCTTCCCTTCAAGTTTGAGGTCCACTAATGCTACATTATTGATGCATCTAGACATACTACTTGATAAAGTTAATGCTGTTAAGGCATGTGATTTTTAAGTAATTGTATGGTTCATGGCTGTTGTTTTGATCTTTATTAGAGGATGGTATTCAAACTCTAAATTTAAAGTTGAAGTTTAGGATTCACTCTTTTCTTTGTTTAGGAAATGTTAGCTTCTATTTTAATGTGCTCCATGGCTTGCATGTGTAGACCACATTTCTTACTATTATATCTGTATGTATTTCCATTGATGTTCCTATTTCATTTCAAATATCAAACAAAGTTATAAATTTTTTTTTGCTATAAAGATTATTTATATTATTGATAAGTTTTCATTGATTTATGAATTCATCCTTGATTCCTATTAAACCTTCAATTTTTAGTCAATAATGCAGCTGATCTAATATGAAGTTAATAGGATATCATGATTTCATTTTCCATGCAATATCATAAATAATAATATTTATTTTCTAAAATGTTTAGCTTTTGTGACAATTTTATTTTATAATATCATTATTTGATGTATTTTTTTTATAACATAAGTTGAGGTAAGTTGAGTATTAAAGACTCATTAAAATAGAGCATGTCTTCAAGCTTAGAAAATACTTCCAAATGATCTTACAAGTTGTAGGATAGATATTTACTAACTGAACTAATTTTTATTGGTGTTATTTGATGTACTTTCTTCAATAATAATGTGATAATACTTGATAGTAGAATAGCGACGTAAAAAAAATGATTTACCACCCAAAATACTTTTGCATTATTTATGGATATTTAATGTGATGACTTATTTAAAATAATTTACCATGAATTGTTAATAAAAAAATTTAACTACTTATACATGCTACTCTTATTTTATAAATATTTTGTTGACTCATTTGACAATTATGCATGGGGTACATGCTAATTTATTTAAATAAAAATAACATATTTTTAATATTTAAAAAAGAATATTATTCAAGCATAACTCAAAAAACTTATTTACAAGTAAAAATTAATAATATATTTTATTTTTAAAAATACGCTTATATTTTTATAATAATAATAATTTATTTTATATTGATGCTAATCTGCGAATAAATTTGTTGAGCATTTCTTAGCATATACGTGCCTGCCTGGCCACGTTTAATTTTCGTTCTCATCCAGCGTGCTAGTGGCTGGTACTTCCAGATCTTGACTCTCTTTTTCCAGTAGTTTTCTTTTGACCCCAAGAACAAAAAAGAAGAACAGAAAAACCCAGAGTTCCGTAAGCCTCCTGCCCTCCTCCGTCCTCCGGCTATGGGTTCCGGTCTGCTGTTCGTGCTAGTCTTCTCAACGATGAGTCTTATCACACCCATCTCTTCCGAATCGTTTATCAAACTCCCATCGGAAGGAGCCGTGTTCAGCAGTCGGAAGGTTAGGGCGGACGATCGTGTGTATTGCGACAGCTGGAGACTCTCCGTCGAAACCAATAACGCCGGTATATGGGAACGAATACCGGAAAGATGCACACGGTTCGTGGAGGATTATATGACCGGCGGGCGTTACCGGTCGGACTTAGATGTAATCGCGAACTTCTCGTCCACGTTTGCGAATAGTGTGAAGTTAGCGGGAGACGGAAGAGACGCCTGGGTATTCGACGTCGACGAGACTCTTCTATCCAACTTACCTTACTACGAGAACCATGGATTCGGGTTAGTCATACTCATACTCATTTGAAGCGTTACAACTTGGGGCAAAAATAGGCCAGCACCAGTTAGGCTAGGTTCGTTGGGTCAGAAGCTTGTAAAGCTATTTTTGATGGCTTAGATCTAAGTGTGTCTAAAGTCATGTAGTTTAAAAGTCTGTTTCAAAAGCAAATATTTTAAATAGGCATCTTTAAAGTTGAGGTTAAGCGGCTCAAGATTATAATTACTTTTAAGAATTAAAATTACTGATCGAGTAATGAGCTTTATATATTTCTTATATTTAGCAAATATAATATTTAAACAATTTAATATAATTTATTTCAAAGTTTAACAATGAATTTTCGTATATATATTTTCTTTAAGTAAATCCAATCTCTAAAAAAGCAATAACTCTCTGAAATGTTTAACATTTTGATTTAATTTTTCCTTTCTTTTTTTTTTTCCTTTTTATAACATTTATTTTTTCATATCTCGTAGTCGGATGAGTACTTTTCTGTTGTGGCTTAATGATTTTTGGTTGGTGACCAATTCGGTCGGTTGGTGCATGTGACTTGCAAATAACCAAAACGTCCAATTCGGGCTCATTCATTATCTATAATGATTAGTTGATTACAACACTGTGCTTTAAGACGTGGTTGGTGAAGCTGTCGTGTAGATTCGATCACATGCTTAGCTTGTTAAGCACTGGTCAGGAAAAGATAAAGGGGAATGAGTAGCTGGAATTTGTTCCCAGTTATGTATTTGGTAGTTAAATGTGCACTTTTTTTTTTTTTTGTTGTTAACCGCATCATATGTTTCACCTGTTAAGAAAGTCACAAGTGAAAACAGAAACTGCTGAATTGACACACACATTTCCCTGCAAAAATCGTTGATTTATGTGGTTAGTCTAGTTAAATCTTTAGCCGTTAGATATATGAATATCTCTCGTAAACTCTCGATCGCATCCTAAATTGTCGGAACGATTCGTTGTTAAATCTATTAGTATTATCTTCTTTGAAACGCAGGTCAGAGATATTCAATGAGACGTCCTTCGATGATTGGGTGAATGTAGCTAAGGCTCCAGCCCTACCAGCCAGTTTGAGATTGTACAAAGAGCTTCAACAACTGGGGTTCAAGGTATTTCTTTTAACTGGGAGAAGTGAATACCAAAGGGAGGCCACAGAGGCAAACCTTTTATTTTCAGGGTACAGCAACTGGGAGAGGCTTATCTTGAGGTACACGCATCCGAATTGACTTGCTTCATATCCGCTAGGCAGAGTCTTTTTCTGAAAGTTTATGCATGGCCTGTAACTTTGTGATGCTCTTGGTTATGAAACAGAGGCAAATTTGACCAAGGAAAACTAGCCACTGTTTACAAATCAGAGAGGAGGCAAGAATTGGTTGACGAGGGTTACATAATTCATGGGTGCTCAGGAGATCAATGGAGTGATCTATTGGGTTATGCTGTGGCCACACGCTCTTTTAAACTCCCCAATCCAATGTATTTTATTCTGTAACATTATGAGGCAAAACCATGCCTGTTGTTCACAAGGATTGTTATGATTGAGTGACCTTGTTTTATCATATGCCCTGGCACATTTCTTTATTTAGTTTGAAATGAAGTGTACTTTTTCCCCCACTTGCTCTCCTGAATAGTTCACAACATTCGTATAATTGCAGGGGCAATCAGTGGCGGGTGAACTAATCCTGTAATCTAAAGAATGATCGCACGTGTCAAGTTTAATGCGGGGAAGAAAAGAAGCTGAGGGCGCAAACTATGAAGAACCCGTGATACTGTGAGTAACTAAAACAAACAAGCATGTCACGTGACACACCGATTGTCCTGCATGTCAATGGCATAACTAGAGCAGCATTATTATGCTGGTCACTTATATATTAGATGTCTCGCAAATCCTTTTCCTTCGATTTCGAGACATGTGTTTATCCGTGCAAGCCAATTAAATTAGCCAACAGGTACACCGGATCCATGAAGAATTAAATTAGCAAGGTAGAATCATAATTGCTAGCATTAATTAACAGAACTGCCATGGCCACGGCCAACCTGTAACCATGGGGTAAAATATCAAGGCGAAGAAGATGGGCTGATATGAGCGCGCTTGGAGAGACCGACGCCAAGCGAACCACAAACAAGCTTCGGAGTTGGGATTCTGAGACAATTTAAGCTGCCACCAGGGATCACAGAACACTCTGGTTGAGGTCTCTGCATGTCCCTCCCGGGAATGCAATTGTCTGAGAAATCAAAACCCACATTCCTGACGAACAGCCTCGAGCATTGCTGGCTGAACCCGGAAAAGAAATTATAGGCAACCGTGAGATTCAAAAGGTTTCTCAGAGAGCAGATCACGTCCGATAACTCCCCAGAAAGCTTGTTGTGCGCCAAATTCAGAACTTCCATGTCTTGCAGGCAAGACATTGTATCTGGCAAGTGACCCATCAATGAATTGTAGCTGACATCCAGAACTTGCATCTGCGTGAAGATCCCAACCCCTTCAGGAATGCACCCTGTTAGCTGGTTATTGAGGAAGAGAATCTCCTTCAGCTTAGAACCCATGAAGCCGAAACTCGCAGGGATGCTTCCACTGAACTTGTTGTTAGCTAAATTTATGACGGAAGCAGGGGAATTGCCCAAATTTTGGGGAATTTCGCCTTCAAATTGATTGTTGTTGAGAAAAATAGCATCCAGATTCTTGTTGAAAAGATCATCAGGGAGGGGTCCGGAGAAAGAGTTGAATCTGAGGTCCAAGTAAACCAGACTGGGCATTGACAAGGTCACCGAGGGGAAAGGGCCTGAGAGTTGGTTGTTGCTGAGGTCTAATTCCTCAAGAGAAGAGAGGTCTCTGAACGTATCAGGAACTGTACCTGTAAATCTGTTGCTGTTGAGATGGAGAAGAGACATTTCGGTGAGTAAAGAGAGCTCTTTCACGAGACTTCCTCTAAGATTCGCGTGGTTGAGATCTATTCCCGCCACCACAAGCTCACCGGAAGCATCCTCGGGATTCGCACAAAACACCCCTTTATAAGAACACACATTCGAACCATTCCAACTCTCCAGAATCCTCAGTGGGTCGTCTGTAATCGCGGCTTTCCATGCCTGGAGAGCCGCGTAGGCTTTGTCTTGCCTCGGCACTGAAGAAGGCCCCGACTGCCCCGGAGAACCGTTACTCCCGCCGGCGCCAACCCATACCACTCCGCCGCCGCCGCCGCCGCCAACACCTACACCGACGCCAATGTCACCGCCGACGCCAAAGGCTGCTCTTGCTGGATCTAAATGGAGGTTAAGGTGAAGGAGGAGAAGGAGATCAAAAGCCAGAATCATCCCGGCCTTCTCCATTACTCCGAGCTTAAAAGACCAAGACGCCTGTTTTTTTTTTTTATGGTCTCCCCTATAAGACTGTCCAAATAAGCTCGATGCTGCATTCAAGAGGAAGAAAGTGGTATACTGGTGGGGTTTAATTGGCCTTGCCAGAAATTCTTGACTCCATCACACCCTTTGTACAATTAAAGGCTTAGATATTATTGAAACGCAATAAGATGGGAGCTTAATCACAGACAGTTATTGGCTTTTGGGCTACAGCTCCGTCCTCCATGTCTATGCATCTTTTTTTCTGTACACTTGTTGACTTCTTTCTGTCATTAGTGGTCATAAGCCAGTTTCTCGTACAAGATATTATTTTCAAATTAAATATTCTTTTATCTTAAATTATAAAATACTTTTACATAAAATTTTATATATTAATAAATTTTATTAAATATATTTAATAATTTTATATTTTTAAATAAAAATATAAAATTTTAAAAATATTTATCATTTAATATATTAAAAGATTATGAATAAAAATAAATTATAAAAAATAATATTAAAATTAATACATTTAATGAATTTTAATTATTTAAAATATTTAATATTTTAAAATAATTTTTTTAAAAATTTATTATTTCAAACGAGGGAACTAAAAGCGTACGCTCAGTGAGATAAGACGATGTGGTATTAATTATTCCGAGTAATTATCAACGAGCTTCTGATAAAATGAACAAAAAGTTGGTGGGGGCTTCTGATCCGATTACCTTTTTCAATTAATGCCCCCACCAGGCATGTCATCTGTGAATGAAAAGACATGGACGGGACGAGTAAAACACTAATTACACAACAGGTGTCTATTACTTAGGACAGGATAATGGGAATCGGTTTTACTAATTCACCTCGCAATCCAGTAGAGGTTTTCGGTATTTGTAATGATCAATCATCACCTACATCGCTGACAGCTATTTAATGCCTCCAAACCCTTGAAAGAAGAAAACAAAAGATTACTTGATGCCTAGAATAAGCGTGCTGTTTCATGTTTTGCGTCGCCCCATGAGTCATCCTACTCCTCTAATCCATATGATTGAGATGTAATATTATACTCCAGCTGTCTCAAATTTCAAGATATTTTTTTAAAAAAATTATCATCTGAAAATATAAAATATTTTAAAAAGATTAAAATTTTATTAAATGAATTTATTTTAATATTATTTTTATTTTTATTTAATACTAATTAAGTATAAATTTAAAGTTATTAAATGAAAGATATTTTTAAAAATTAATATTTTTATTTTAAAAAATAATATTATTAATTATATTTAATAATTTTTATTAGTATGTGAATTTTTTTAAAAAAATGCCTTATCATTTAAAAGAGATGAAATATTATATTAAATTAAAATTAAAAATATATTTACAAGCAAGCGTTTGTAGTCTAATCAACGTTTGTCTTGGGGATCCTAATCTTAATTGACACGTTAGGACTTTTGAAATCTGCTCCTCTTGAAGGTGAAATCTCTTGAGCCTCAAATTTCAGCAAATACCAGCAAGAAGAGTAACGAAAATATGAAGCTGGTGTGGGGAATTAAATTCTTAATAAATAAAAACCAAGAAGTAGATAGAAGCTAATGAATATGAGTGGCGGGTCCACGGGGCTGGCCAGAAATGCAAAGAAGATGGGGCTGCAAAGGAAATCGTTAACAGTCAATTCAAACATTTCCTAACTGAAGAACTCGGGGAGGAAGAAGATCGTTTGACTAAGCAGAGAGAGCCATTTCTCTGTGCTTTGAAATGCATGAACACTCTGTTCTCCAGAAACAAACCCTATTTCAACGCAATCCCTTTTTTGGATTAAAATACAGTTTTTTTGGAGTCCCGTGTGTAGCCGCAGTTTCTAAAGCAGAACAAAAAGTCAGATTTCAATTCATTTGCCTAAATGATGAGAGCATGCTCCCAAAATCAATCATTAGGGCCAAGAAAAAAGCAGGCCGCACCATTTTGACGAGTATTGGGAAGCACTCAGATTCCAAGTTTCATGGACGGCCCTGAAATCCTGCTCCAACTCATAACAAAAGATAAGGAAAAGATAATAATAGAAAAGGGAAAACGATTCCTCTTTTCTCTATTGGACTGGCATTAGTGTATTACATAAATGGGAGTGGTGCCGAGTAGATGCATGTTCATAGGTCAGCCACCAGAAACACAGTGTAGTTTAAGTGGTAGGCACCAACCCCCAACAAATGCTTAGAGGCAGGAAAAGGTAAAATGTAATGTACGCGGACGAGTAAGTATTCGTTATCTTAGCCCTGTGTAAATCTTCGTTGAGGAAAATTAACCCCTCCGATTGAATCCTGTTATTATATTCCAAAAATGATGAGCTTGCTTGACTCAGCAATCCCACAATTTGCTGCAACCATTGAGGTCGTATATCCAAACCTGGGAAAGGGCCTTCCACGTTGTTTTCTAGGATTAAAATGACCGCCACTTACCAATATATACAACGTTTTTTTTTTAAAAAAACTATGCAACGTATGGAACAGGTTATCAATTCATGTGTTTAGATTATATACTCAGTTGCACAAGTTACTTTCAACATATTTTATTAGAATTAAGAAAATCTTTAAAATTAATTAATTAATTCAGTTTAAAAATCTAGTAAGTTTTCAATTTTGACCTATTAAATGCACATATTTTAATGACAGACTTTCACTAACCTTTAAGGAAAAAGTATAGGAGAATTTCTAATGAAAAAAAATTAATAGCATGCGTTATTAATATGATAAAACATCTTACTCTCTTCTTAATTAAGATTTCGGTTCACTAAGCTTCGTCTCGGAACCTTGTGGCTTCTGCGTTAGTCATTATATTGCTCACTTGTTTGTTTGTGCATGTTCAAGTTGTTGCTTGTTCGGTCGAGCTCCCATTCTTCTTGTAGCTGAGATACTTCATAGATCACACCACACATGTCCTCCAATTATATTTTTCAAAACTTCTACACTAACAATCCACTCTTCTGTACCTTATAAACAGGATAGAGTATATATTTTAAGTTTTGAGCTATACTTTCAAAGAGATGGACGGCAAAAAACATAACCTATGATGCATTTTCTTTTAACTATATTTTCAAAATAAATAAATAAATAAAGGCAGTAGTATGTGGTTAGGCCAATGGGCTTTAGGGGTGTTGTGGCCCACTTTCCATGTGTAACTAAAATAAAGTGGCTTTCCTTATGGCCCATATATCTCTCATCCTTCAAAGGTCGTTGGTTTCTTTTGTGAGTGATGTCGTTGCTCGCTCATACACTGCCTTTGCTTCTTCACTAAGTTTCGACTTTAACATTCCTATCAACCACGTGGATTGGGCTCTGGCGTCAATCTTCCCTGGATTAAGATTAAGACAACACTATCATATCTTATCCTTTTCAAATTTCATTTTCTTTCCAACTTTGACAACTTCAATTTAACTTCTTCGACACATTCATGGATTTGCAGTAGACAATACATCCTTCTAAGTCAACACATATTCACATGTACGCTTATTGTACTTGTAAACACATATTCACATGAATATTAATAAGCAATATAATATAAAATAAAATAATGGGAAGTTGTGTTGTTGGTAAGCCTCAAATAAGACAGATGGCTTGTACTGTACATGTGTATGGGATATGATATCTAGTCCCCGGCTGCTAGTCTCCTTTCTTGTACCAAGAAACAGCTATTTTTCTCTTCTGTTTTTTTTTTTTTTGGGGATGTGGGGTTGGGTTTAATGGCATGTTTGCTTTCTATTTTTGAAAATTATTTTATGTTATTGAAAATAGAAAAATTTAAAAACTTATTTACATAAGCGTTTTTTATTTAATTATTTTTAAGATTTTTTTATTTTTTAAAAAAATAAAAAAGTTGAAACAACTTCAAATTATTTTTATTTTTTTAAATACACTATATTTAATTATTGAAAATTATAGTTATCTTGACTAATTTCAATTATTATTTACCATCATTAATTGTTTATAATTATTACCATCAGTTTAGTTTTTAATTCTAAAACTTTTTTTTAATTGATATAACCAAGCAAATTTTTATTTTATTTTGTTTTGAAAGATAATTTTAGAAATTAGAAACTGTATTATAAAATAGTTTTTAAAAATAAAAACCAAACAGGCCCTAAGTGTCTTGCCTCAAATCAAACCCATGTGTATTTTGTGTAAATGAAATTGATAAGCACAGTCACAATGGAGCATATATTCTAAAAATTTAATCATCTACATTCTAATATATTTTGGATTACCGTAATATGTTAATAATGTATTAAATATACAGTCCCATTACAAAACCAATGAATTGCACGGTTTTTATTTTTGAAATAAAAAAAGGAATAAGAGTTGAAGAATCACACTTCATGCTTGAAAAAATCACATCCAAAATATAGCAGGAATTATTGCATTTACTTATTTATAAAAATAAAAATTTACTATAATAATTCAAGAGCATATCATGATATTTTTAAAAAGCTACCCCTCTTTATTATAAAAGACTTGTTTAATTTAATGCTTTTAAAACTTTAAAATTATCCTCTGCAAAATATCTCAATTAACGGAAGTTGTTTAACTAGCTAAAAATTACTTAATTATTGGAAAATTGTTTAATAAGTTAGGAAATATCAAAACAGAATTAATACTTTCAGACAAAAAGTTATATGGAAGAAATTGAAAAGGGTGTTCCAAATAAGACAAGGAGTGTTAACTAATTCTAAGATAATCATGGAAAATCTTGAAATTGTAATTAATTGTAATATGATATATTCTATAAAAATACCAGAATAAATCCTTACGAGGGCTTATGCTCTGCATTTATTAAAGATGTTATTAATAGAACACTGACAATAAAAATATGTTATTAATAAAGATATTTAGTGTTGTTGCGGTACGAGACCACAAACAAAAACTAGTAGCACAATATTGCTATATGTAAACGGGAAAAACTTGTATATTTAATTTTATATAATTAAAATACTTATTTTTAATTAAATTAAGATATATATTTTTTATAAATTACATATTTTACAATATCTTTTAATAATATTATTAATACATTAAAATTAACTTATTTTTTATTAAAAAATTTACTTATTTTAATTTTATTAGGTAAACATATATCAAGCCGTAGTCTTCTTCTCATGTAAATTTTACGTTAATTCTTTTGAAACGTTTTCATAATTTTTCAGAAATCCGTAAATAAATAAATAAATTTCATAATCTTAATTTTTTTTTACCAACATTTTGATAATCTTAATAACAAAATTGTTTTTAAGGCGGGGTCCTTAATTGTAATATCACCTTCGCTCTTATTGTACGTGTCTTTTCGTGATAAATCCGACCTCGAAGGTCCCTCCATTCAGAATACTCTACTCACTATGCAGTTTCCAATTCTATTCTGGCTTTCGTACCCCACATAATAACCCGATCATCCTACAGTTCCATCGGCTTGCCTGCAATCTCTTCACTCTCTTGCCAGAATTCATCACTCAATCATGATTTCGTAAACCACTCGCTTCCATTGATTCCCTGATTTTCACTTCTTGACTTCTTATGCTGAATTTCTGGTTTCTTCTCTCTGATCTTCTTAAATTCTCCCCCAATTTTTGATTGTTTGGCTCCTTTAATTCCCAAGGGAGTGGTGAGTTGTTTTTCCCTATGGATTTTGGTTTTAAAGCTGACTTTTGTGTTTGGGATTTCGAAACTTATCGCGGTTGGTTTAGGGTTTTTGTATTTGCTGTCAGGAATGAAGATTGTGCAATTGGACGATGTGGAATCCAGTAGGGACGAAGGGGGTTATGAGAACCAGATTGTGAGGGTTGATGCAAAGAGAGTGTTAGTTGGAGCAGGTGCTCGGATCCTGTTTTACCCGACTCTTTTGTATAATGTGCTTCGGAATAAGATTGAAGCTGAGTTCAGGTGGTGGGATCAAGTCGATGAGGTTTTGCTCTCACTATATATTTATTCCATGATAGTTTTATTCACTTATCGTCGTTTTACATTTTAGCTAAAGCATAGCTGATTTTACGTTTGCTTTCCTGGGAAGGAGTTCGCATGATGCACTTGCGGGATCTAAATGTTATAGTTTATCAGTTTATTCTTCACTGGGAAATTGAGCTGATTACTGTTTGCTGCGATGCGCTTTTATTTCTATTAATGCAATGCAACAAAAAATGATGTTCAACTGTGTGTGGGGTCCCTGTTGCTATATAGCACAACCTGTACATGAAGTTTGGCTTAAGCTAGATTCTTTCTGAGAGTGGATATTGATAATGAATTCTAGGTTTCGGAATTTTGTTCCAAATAGGAGTCAAGAAAACTGGGATCTTGCCTATTTAAACCTTACACTCTGCTCGAGAGCCTTAATCTGATACCTATTGTTTTAATGCATTATTTGGAAGTCATTATAGGTGCTTCTCTGCGTTATCTTGGATTGAAACGATATAAGATGTTCCATTAATTTTTGTTCATGTTCTTACCAGTTTTTGTTACTGGGTGCTGTTCCATTCCCTAAAGATGTTCCACGCTTGAAGAAGCTTGGCGTGGGTGGTGTAATTACTTTGAATGAACCTTATGAAACGTTGGTACCGTCATCATTATATCATGTAAGTGCGGACCATTTTCTCTGCAAAGTTTTTTTATTTTTACAGCGGTTTGTGAGAACCTTATGATCATTTTCTCTCTTTTTGTACTGGGTATAGAAATTCATAGTCTCTTATTCCAATGAGGACTGTGTTTTATGAACGTGAATTTGAAGTCAAGGATAATATTTTCATTGTTTTGCGAGTATATTTGTTTAATTCAAGACTGCTGCTCATGTTCTTGGTTTATTTCTTTGATGCATTTTAGGCTCATGAGATCGATCATTTAGTGATTCCTACAAGGGATTATCTGTTTGCCCCTTCACTAGAGGATATTAACCGAGCTGTGCAATTCATTCATCGTGAGTATTTTCTCTTCTTTTTGGGAGGATACATGATTGTGCATATTTTTGTAATTTCTTGGCTGGAAAATTCTTTTTGGTCCCCTCTTGTCTTACCATCTTGTTTCGGTGCAGAAAATGCATGTTGCGGTAAAACCACCTATGTTCACTGCAAAGCTGGTCGAGGCAGAAGTACAACGATTGTTCTTTGTTATTTGGTAATGTTTATTTCCCATGCTTGATCTTGTAGCATCAGCCGAGACTTTTTAAGCTACTGGCGTGTCCCTGATGGTCTATTTATGATCTGTAGGTTGAATATAAGCACATGACACCTGCAATTGCCCTGGATTATGTGAGGTCTCGCAGACCTAGGGTGCTGCTAGCACCATCACAATGGAAGGTTAGCTTGTTTTGTTAATTTATTTTAATATTTTAACTAGGAGGCTTTGCACTCATTTAGCCTAGTGATGTAGTGACTAGTGAGTGTGACATTCTCTCTTTACTACAGTAATGATATATCATGATTTACAGCTTTTGCTTACTATTGGCCTTTTAATGATTTTAATTTAATGAGCAGGCTGTTCAAAACTACAGCAAGCACCGACCTTCTCTTTCTCCTGGTGCTAGGCCTACCCCTACCCCTATGCCATACTCTCCTTCTAGGGACGCAGTCCTTATAACCCAAGCTGATCTTGAGGGTTACCATAGTGCATGCGATGCTGGCATGCAGCTGGCCATCGTTACTAAAGTGCCGAAGGCCAAGCCCATGATAGCAAGACTATCTTGCCTGTTTGCATCCCTTAAAGTTTCTGGAAGCACTGTCCCGGCGATCAGGCGGTTGCCAATTTCTGAGGCCCGTGCTTGCTAAGCCCAGCTTGACCTGGACGGAGGTGGTCTGTAGAGCAACATGATCATGGGGATAAGAAGTCAGGTTCAAACATTTTACTGTGTTGTCGGTGCAATCGAGTTGTACATGAAGAGTCTAGTCTGTATACCAAGAATGATAGGAGCGAACGTTTTTAACGATACCTGTACATTCAAAATCAGTTTTTGTGTAGTTCTGTTTCGTAGATCAACTATATCATACATGTTAATGAGTTATATCGAGTCAGTAAAATCGCCTTCTGTTATCAACGAAGTTTGAGGTGTGTGTGAGCCGAAAGATTACGAAGTTTTGCGGGAAGAAAGCTGACAATGTTGCAGGTTTACATTCTCAGCTTGATGATAAGCAGACTATGGAAAGGTGTTAAAAAGATTAAAAGCGTGTTTGGATGTGGCGAAAACCAAACACCACGAGCAGAAAGTTGGGACAACTTAAGGTAGGAAGTGTGTGTAATTTTTTTCCTTAATTTCTCATGCTTGCAATCGAATGGCCCACAAATCTTGTCATCTTTTCGGAATTTGTTGTGCTTGGAGTGGAATGACTTGTATAAATTTTGTAATATTTTCAAGAGTACTAAAAATAATAAATTTAAGAGCTACTTGAAGCTAACTGGAATTGGGTGGTTAGGTTTAAATTCTCACAATTTAAAAAAAAAAGAAGCATTTGTACAATATTTTACTGAAATAATAATAATAAAAAAAAAACAAATCTCGGGGAGCCCAGATTCTGAAGCAGGCGGCAGGCGGCAAGAGATGTTTTGGAGTATTTTGTATGTTATGTGCTATCTTATGTTGATAACTGGCATCCATTTAGAACATAGTGTATTTGAAGTTTTAACATCTATTTTCATTTACATTGTTATTCTCTAAAACTATCTTATTCTCTGTAGGTCGCTCATTTAATGGTTTATTGAATTAAAAATTAAGGTGTGAAAGGATGACATGTACGTCATCAAAGGTAAAACTACTGTAGAACTGGTATTGGGGAATATGAGAAGCCGCATTCTCGGAAGATAATTTTTTTTTTTTTTTTTGTTTTGGTACAGCAAATAATGTTCTGGGAAAAGAATATTCTGGTTCAGTAATTGCTGGTTAAGGTGGATTTACGCGTGATGATCTGCCGGTGATGGGTTTGGGTCATGTAAGCTCATGAGACGATGACGATGGTTGTCGTGGAAGTCTGGAATGAAACGGAATCAATCTTTACCAAAATGCATGAAACAAGTCTAGCTTCGCCCTCTTGATTTGCCATATAACTTTGGACATAACTTGATTTTGATTTTTTTGCATGGGCACCATAATCTTGTATTTGAAAAAAAAAAAAAAATTTCTACAATGTGCTCATTTGCCAAGGGGATCCAACACGCCTACTTTATTGTATACTTTTCCTAGTGACCAAATGTCAGATTAGTCGGCTCTGCTAGCACTCCTAAATGGGCCTGCCATGGGACGGCCTCATTATATCCCAAGCAAGTGGGTTGCCTGTCTTTTTGTTTCACCTTATAAAATAAGGACCCAAAAAAAAAAGGTTAGACCTCTTGAAATAAATGGCAATGTGGGGCAGCACCATGTTACAATTTTTTTTAAAAAACTAAATTTGCTATAAAATCAAATTTTGCCTTCTATTATGTAATTTTTCGTTTTGGCCCCTGTAGAATTGTTTCTAAATTAGCATCTTGGATGTAATTTATTAGCTCGTTTTGTCTTGGGACCTAGCTCTCCTTCTCATGGAAAACAAAAGAGGCAGCAAGTATATGCTCCCTCCGTTCTATGTATAAAAACTCTTTTAAAACTCTTTTTTTATTTTAAATATAAAGAATTGTTAGAATTTTTTTAATGAATGGACCATTATATCTTATTAAATTGAAGAGAAAAAAATAAATACTCATTAATTTACTTTGAAAAAAGATATTTATTTTTTATTTATAATAATTAGAGACAAAATTAAATATTGTTGTGCTTTTAATTACACAACCAACTTTTTATTGATTTGCGTGATTTAGTTAAAAACATCTTATATATAAAGATGGAAGGAGTAACTCAATAGCGACCTGCCAGTCAATTGTTGAACCTCATGAATTTCATCTTCGCCCAAAAAGAAACCACCTACACTTGTATTTTTATTTAAAAAGAACGAAAAAGCATGAATTAATGGTTGGAGATGGTAATGGAGGCCTTAGGAGGGAAAGGTTTATGAGAAAATTTGAGCACAGCGGTGGGGTCTTGAAACGAAAACAAAGGCCGAAGCTGGGCCCTCGTGGAAGAATCCAAAAAAGAAGAACCCTGCCATGTTGCTATATTCCTTCTTCCAGCACCCTCTCTATATGCCCATAGTCCTTACTTCTTTCGATTTGCACGTGTCATCCTTGCACAGGAGCCGTGCTAATATAACACACTAATACTGTTAGCTACACAGAATGTGTTAGCTCCCAAATTAAAGCATCCAAAATCTTATATAAAGTGCAGCAACTGATTATCACCTCTTTAGGTCTCTCTGCTTTCTATTTTTAATTATCGCATGTTCGTAGTTCAACCCCCATTCTTCTTCCTATTTCATTTCTTGTCACCAACCCTCCACCAACTCTTTCTATTTTTGTTTATTTTGCAACGCCCTCCTTCAACCCACATCCCTCTCAGATTCTCCTACCACTCCATTACATATATACAAATTAAAAAGCTACACATATGCCTCTCCATTTATAAATGTATCACGTACACACACACACACTCTCTTATATAAAAGATTCCCAGTAAGGTAGGAGTTCGAAGATGGCTGTCATTCCTTAAAATAAAAGAGGAGGGAAATGAAAGAACCAAAAAGTTTATTCTTGTCTTATTATTCTCTGTTCCCTCTTTATTCCCCTGAGAAACTACCATGAAGTTGCTCCCTCCCCCTACATCTTGAATTTCTCGCTTTATTGCATGCATGTCCCGTGAAGGAAAAAGATGGCTTGCACGTTGCTGAGTGACATATCAGATATGGGTGGTGGGATAAGCGCTTCTTTAACTCTAATAATACTGCACCAAAAGCTCGAATCTAACGCAGAATAAAGCAATAAAGGTGCTTCTCTGTCGTCTCCTAGTAACACTTGGTTTCTCATCCCTCCCTTTTAAAATCAAAAACCATATCGTAAAAAAACAAGCCTTGCTTATAAAATTCTACGATTCAGTGATATATTTGAACTCCGGTTCCGTATTGCTTTCCTTTCCTTTCCTTTTCTTTTCTTTTCTTTTTGTCACAGACACAACCCAGATGATAGATAGATGCCTTTAGTAACATATATATGGCGAAATTATCAAAAGTGAATTAGTTTCACGACCAAATTATAACGTTAAGTTTAATTAATTTTTAAACATGTACTACATAGATTTCCTTCGACAGTTCAGCGGACCCATCAATGCTAAAAGATTTTCTCGAGACTCATCACCCAAAGTAAATTTTCTTTCTGTTTGGTGAGCACATCGGAACTAACGAAAGTTACGATAGTGTCATTTTGCGAGATTTGTACTGTTCATGGTGCAAATTAGATGGAATAGTTAAACCGCTAGAAATACGTACGATTGCTTCATTTACCCAATATTAAGGTACGTTTTAGCATAATGAGTGGGTTATTATGAACGCAAATAAAAACAGGAGATATTTAAAGGGATGCATAAACCGATATACTATTTCAATGTAAAAGCTTATATATATATATATATATGTAAAAAAAATTTAAATATTGAGTTGCTATAAGCTAAGCTCATTTTTTAAAACATATTTTCTTGATCCCATGTAATATATAAAATCACATGATACATTGCTCGTTTAAGCGCTATGTATATAAGAAATTAATCCAAAAAATCAAAGGCATGAATTTCTTATATATGTATGTGTGTGTATATTATTCGGGACTACTACGTACACTTCAACATGCAGTTCCACGTCATGTCGGTACTAAATGTAAGAGAGACATGCATTCTGAGCTAGATCGACCTGATTACTATTGCATCTTTCAAAAAAAGAAGTGGAAAGTGAGGCCCCAACATGAAAAACTCTTGAGACGCTTCATTTCTGCGTAAATAAATCATATTCATGGCATTAAACAAAACATGAATAATCACAGCGAAAAAAAAAAAGGCAACTAAGACGGCCGTTTGCAGGAATTGCACGTACAAACTCATTCGTATATTTCTTGTATAAAGAAACGAGAAGACATAATTATGCAAGCATCTAAAAATAATAAAATAATATGCAGATCATAACAACAAAGATGAAATATATATATATATATATATATTGTAATGATAATAGTGATGGAGGACGATGCAATTACGTTCGACTCATCCCTCAATGTGTCAGAAGGTAGGGGCAGCCTTTCTTTGGTTTCTTTTCTTCTTGTTTGATTTTCTTCTTCATTTTCTCACTCTCTGGTATGGTCTTTAATTCCAGCTTTGTTCTGTTGAGAGCTAATTCACAAAGGCAATATTGAAACAAGCCGCCGCTGATGGAAGAAAAGAAAGTAAAAGAGCAAACCATGGACGATTTGATTTCGGCCTCTTTGGCCTTTTTGATGCAAAGAAACTTGGGGGTTGGCCTCCCCTACGTACTTATGACGACGACGACGACACTGACTTGGTCCATCAATCTCTCTTTGTAATTTTTTTAAATATTTTTTTTTTGTATTTTCCCTCCTCTCTCTACTACCCGTGATGATCTGGGTTATCCGGGTCGGGCCAGTAAGAGTATTTGAGCCATTCAGCTTCTTGAGGGTTTGTGACGGAGACTGATGATTCCTGCGTGAGAAATTATATACATCCACGTACATGTAAAAAGAACTAGGGTTAGGGTTTGTGTGATGAAAGCATATAATTAATTTCCAGAGAGGAAGCAATGAAAGATAAAGGAAATGAAGCACTTGAGGGGGTGGCTGCTTTTCCACCTCATGGTCAATTAATGTCAATGCCCACTAGCTAAGTCTAATAACTAAAAAGGCAAGGCATGAGAAAAAGGGTTTCGAGTCATTATCATCTTCCTCGATTTTTTTTTCCTCGATTATAAATAAATAAATTCCATTTAGAACCGACTTTTAGGAGAAGTCTTATCAATGGGAAGAAAAACGCACAAGTTTTTCTATTGTGCACAGTTCAAGAATGAAATAAAGAGAAGAGGATATCGATCTCTTTCTCTTTATAACTTCCATTCACAGTCCCGGATATTTTCTTCCATTCACATATCTTAGCATTTATAAATATATCCTGTAGTGCACAAATGTTCATATAATATTTAAATATAATTGAGGAGAATAAAGAACACTATTTATTTCAACTGAAATAAACCATTTTCCGATTCATTAATCAACATATATTTTAAGGAAAAATAGATTGAAATCTTTTTTCCAAATATTAATTTTAAATTAAAATCTCTCTCTTAATTCCCCCATTTTGAATCGAAAGGTATGCATATGGAAACTCTTGTGTATACTTCAGTTGCTTTTTTTTTTTTTAAAAAAAGAAAGGGAGAAAAGGAAAATTCTTCAAGGTACTAGTTAATTACTCTTAGAAAAGATATATTCCGTGTCTGGATATGCCTATACGAAGAGAACAAATTAAAGGGAGGGGATAGAAGAGATAAAGAGATAAAGAAGAAAAAGGTTTTTAGTCTTTAATTCAAACAAAATAATAAAAAATTACCGTATTCTTTTTTAAGAAAATTTATTTAAAAAATAAAATAAATTCTTCACTACCTCTCTCTCTCTCTCTCTAGTTGGCATCATGAGACACAAAGTTCATATATTTCAGAGTCAAAAAGTTGTTACTCACCGCTTTAATATCAGTTGATGAAGTGCATCCCATTATGAGTTCCTCCAAACCAGACGCAGAGCTTCCTCCTAGTTTATGATGTTGCTGCTGCTGTTGCTGCCATCCCACGTCCATTACTATTTATTATATATGCACACACTCACTCTCTCACTCTCACACACTTATATGCGCATTTCTAAAGGACACAACATCATCAAATTCAAAGCACAAATCATAATCATCATGTTTCAACAATATTAAAAAGGTAAAGAAGACAGTCTATGCTCGCGATTTAGCCTACACTGAAAGCCACCCGTTGTGAATCTTCCTCATGCATAATACCATGCAGGCTCATGTAGTCCATTTCAGACTTAATTTCCCCAACTTATTACCTCATTGACTGCCTCACTTCCCCCCTACGTAATATAGTCCATGATATCTCATGAAAATTAAGAGACGCACCAACTAATTAATAAATTCTCATCATAATTAACCTCCATCCCCCGGCGCATTTAATTATAGATGAAATGTTCATTATACTCCCTCCGGACCAAAATATAAGACATTGATAACTACTCATGGTATTAAAAAAATGTTAGCTGAAAGCTAATTTTAAAAAAATTTACATTTTTCAAATTTTACTCTCATTATAAATTCTTTGATAATGATAATTAAAATTTCAACACATTTTTTTTCTAAAAAAGAGTAATAAAGGAAGTAGAGGTGTAATTAAAAAATAATTATAAAAGTTACCCAGTATTTTATATTTTGTACCAAACAAGATTTCTAAAAAATATCCTATATTGTGATATGGAGGAAGTATATTTCATGGTTCACTCTGTGTGTTAAACACATTAAAGTGCAAATATGACGGGAAACATATAAAGACAATCTACCTTAAAAATAAAGTTAAAAAGATGGATGAGGTGGGATTGGGAAATTCACCTGAAAGTTGTCGTTTTGGAGCATGATTCTGGAGACATGGTAGGAGTTATCATCGAGGATGATGGAAGTGTGGTGGAGAGGTGGAGGAGAGATTATGTTAGAGATCGGAAGTGAAGGCCTGCCTATATGGAAAGCTGTCGTGGTCGCCATATTCTGATGTTGCTGATGATGCTGAGCCACTTGATGATGATGATGTTGCTGTTGCTGCCTTTGTCCTTCATTAACTTCTTCGCCTGATGGCTGCACTTGATCTCTCCCCATTGAACCCTCTCCTATTCCCACCTGCCATTCATCATGTATACCTATTTTGTTAGTGTGTGTGTGTGTATCATCATCGTCCATTTAATTTTGATAAGTTTCTTGCTAGATGTTCGATTATATACATCAAATTGTGTGGCATGATTTTAATTACTTTCAAGCACTGTTCTCTTTTTCGGTTGGTGAATTAACAATCGGTAGTTAGGTGACGTTGATTTATGAAGAAGTCAGAACCATAAGTATGGCACATGCTGTGTATGCAAGCAAAGGTTACATGTCAACACTCAGCTGTTAGAAAGAGGGAAATCCAACAATTTATCTACCCTAAGACTTTCGTGCATGCTTATTATTAATTATCATCCTGGAGAGCTATGATCCCTTTCATGTTAATTACCAAATATTTGTATGAGTGTATGTACCTCGTCAAAGCTTTTCCGGAACGGAATGAATCCAAAGTGGTCGGGTTTGAGGTGTTGTTGAATATCCAAGGGATGATGATGGTGATGATGAAGGTACGACGACATGGGAGGAACAACACCGACGACCGCGGACATCTGATCATCCCTGTGAGCTGTGACAACAACGTTGTTGATCTCCTTAGAAGAAGAACAGCTCCCACTCCCACTGTCTCTCCTGCTATTGGCATTAACGAAGTCGCCGCTGGGTTCGCCGGTGGTGGCTGACCTGTCGGACCAATTGCACTGTCTGGGCTGAGTCTGGTAGAAAATCTTGGACACGACGAGCTCTCCTTCTTTCTCCTCCTCGTGCTGGCCCAGATGGTACTGATGCATCACCCAGTTGGTCTTCTCGGGCTTTCGGTTCTTGCCGAAGTTGGTGTAGAGCACGAGAATCTTCTTGCAGCCCTTTTGCTTGCCGTTCACCATCACCGGCCTCGTCTTCCCCGTCTTGTGCCACCGCGTTTCTCCTCCTTGCATCTCGCTCTCGTTCTGGATTTTTCTCCTCTTTCTTGTTCCGGTCGTGTAAGCCTTCGAAGGTCTGTGAAAGAAGTGCCTACTCAACCCGTCCCTTGTTACTCCTGCATAAATCAAAGTTAGGTCCATTTAGGTGACCTGCTTCACAAAATTATCCATTAAAAAAAAAAAAAAGAACACACACACACACACACACACACAGAGTAAAGCCTAAGTCCTAGACTAACTGAGGTGGTTGAGTGGTAATTAAGAATAATAATGAGTAAAATGTAGCAACTTGGATATGATCAACAAAACATGACTGTTTAAGAATCTTTGTGAGACCTGGGAGTTTCTCAGGATGGGTATAACAAATTCCATCTTCTCCTTCAATAGTGGGAATGAACTCGTCGATCAAAGGGTGAGATTTCATGTTCTTGGACTCCACTTTGGCTTCGAGGTGTTCGATTAGTTCTTGGTCCGTCGGATCAAACTTCACGCCAGCCGGAAGACCTAGCCAGTCCTGTGAATTTCAAAATAAAAACGAAAGCCAAAAAACAAAAAAAAGGAGAAGAATATATGAGAAAGAGCAAAAGAGAAAGAGAGAATCAAAGAAAGAAGACGAGAGCTTTAACAAATACATAAACTTTGGGGAATTAATAGCCATGGAAGAGGAGCGGGAAAAGGAAAACATATAGCATAATCAGATCGCAAATTAGTCCGAGAATAGAAATAAGCTCCCATATGCATGTATACATATGATATATATGCTTTTTAGTCTATGATTCTTGAAATACATGTTGTCAAAAGCTTTTGGTTGAAGGAAAGAATAATAAAGAGAGATTTTGTGTGGCCGTACCGGTTTGGTTTCAAACTTGTGTCCGCAACCAGGGCACTGCTTGGATCCACACAACTGATGCTCTTCAAGCTTCGCATCTATCAGATCACAACTGTTCACAGAGCTCAAATTGCTCATCTTGTTCATGCTATTCTCCTTTCTTCACGATTTCTCTTTCTATGCAACAGTCCGCAGCCACTGATGATGAGCCAGCTTCTTCTATATGCTCTCTCTCTCTTGGAACTATTCCAAGAGCTTGATTCATGAGATCGAAGGCTAAAATTTCCAGAAACAAGGAAGGGAAATGGATGAAGGGTGAGTTTCAATCATTTTCCATGACTGGGAAGTGAAAATAATAACAAAACAAGATCGCCTTGATACTGGCCAAATCATTTTCACGAGTTTGTCAACCTTATATCAAGACATAGATGCTTCAGCCACTGCTGCGGATGATTCGATTGAGAAACTAGATGACGTCAACGTAGCAAATAATAATCAAAACAAACATCACAGAGAGACGAAGAACCTTCAATTCAACCAAATTGAAAATATCAATTCTTAAGTACTTGAGCAGAGAGAAGAAATCAATCCAAAAGCCGCGACGTGAACAAGAGAGGCGTGTGTATATGCAGAAGAAGGAGAGAAGAGAAAAACGGAGGAAACAAGAAAGGAGGAGGAGGAGGAGGAAGGAGGAAAAGAAGAAACTGTCGCGGTGGGATTGAACTATAAACCTGCTTTAACCACGAAAAACATCAGAATTCCCTCAACTTTAAAGTCTTTAACTGAAGGGGCAGTGAGGAAAAATAGTAATAAAAAGAAAAAGCTGGCTGCTTCAAGCACACATAGGAACCTTTAAAGCCTTTGCCAATTTAAGAAGCTCATGTATCAGTCAGTATGTTGTAGGCGGTTTGTGAGAGAGAGAAGAAAGAGACGCAGGCAAAGAAAGAAAAGGAAGAAGGAAAAACAAAGAAACAAGATAGAAAGCAAGAAAACCCGGTTCTTCTTTTATTATTTTATTTTATTTTATTTTTTTCTTCTTATCTCTCTTTCTCTCTCTATAAAGCTCCTAATTCTCTCTCCTGCCTCAGGCTACACCTTTGTTTGAGCCTTGACTACAAAAGCAAAAGGCACCAAATTAAACGGCCATTCCGATCTGTTTGTACGCCTATTGCTCAAAAGCACACCGATTATTTTACTTAATACCACAATTAACCGAGAAATTCGTAGGTCAAGCTTCATGTTTATCTATTCAATTAAAATATCTCAAATTTTTTATACAAAATTTTATATGATATTTTTTTAATTAATTTTATTTTTATAACATAATGCATATTTAATTTTTACTTTTTCATTCTTTATTATATATAATTAACGTTAGGATATATGAATTTCATATTTTCATTAAATAAACTACAAATAATATGACGTACCCAATCTTCACCTAATTCAACAAAAAAGGAATTTTATGTTTTTGAGACCCATTTTTTTATTTTGAATTTTTTAATTTTTTGATTTGCATAGAGACAACTACTCCCTACAGACCAAAATATAAAACATTAATAATTAATTCATGATTTTTAAAAAAATTTAATTGAAAACTTAATTTTTTTAAAAAATTTACGTCTTTTCAATTTTACCCTTATTAAATATCTTATATAAGTATTTTTATAATGATAATTAAAATTTTAATGCATCATTTTTTTTAAAAGATTAATAAATAAAGTGGGAGTATAGTTAAAAAATAATTATAAAAAAGTTACCGAATGTCCTATATTTTGGACCAAGTGTATTACATTGCATAATTATTTAAAACATAAATTTATTTGACAATTTATATTTTATGAACAAATAAGTTTTTTGTGTGTAATTAATGAGTATGAATGCAATATATTAGATTTATTAAAATAGACAAAATATTATTGTATATCTAATCAGTAATCGTCACTCATGATTAAAATTATGTATTTTCAACAATCATATAAGACCATCATTAAAAATTAGTTATTAATTGATAAATATAAAAATTATATGAACTGATGATCTTAAAATATCAACTTTAATTTGATCTCTGAAAAAGTAACGTCAAGTTTACATACATATATACTCAACTCCCTAACTTATAAAGAATGGATTGGATTGACACCTAAAACATAAAGAATATATATTTCTCAATCTAAGACAATTGTGCAATTTATCCTTTAAACTTGAAAAGGTGGGGACCCTTAAATTTTTTTAATTGTGAGTAACATGCCCGAAGCTAACATTTTCAACTAAAACTCCAATGGCTGCTGCCCGGTGAAATTAGTGAGATTCATTGGGAGTTCATATGTTAAAATTAAGATTTCTGAGGTTATATTGCCAGTCAACTTGTAAAATTAAATGAATAAGTCGGTAAACCCAAGTGACGCTCGTGAGGGATCTTTTAACTCTTTGCATTTTGCCCTCCCCCCAGTATACACTACTTTAAGTCAATCTGGTAGGTGTGTGCGTGTGTGAATAGTGACTATTAAACTTGTTGGACCCAGTAGAATGAAATAAGTTAAAACAACTCAGTTGTTCCCATTACGTGCGATATTAATGAAGATGGGAAGTTTGAGTTTGAGTAAGAGAAGACGAGAGTAGTGATCAGGAAAATTTACGGTCTGATAAGTTTTGCATGTATAAGAGATTATTGCCGTCAGATTTGAGTTATATGGGGTAAACCCAAAACGAGGGGGGGGGGGGGGGGAGAGAGGGACAGGGAGATTTGAAATACGGGAAAAAGGGATGATAGGAAGTCACATGGATCTTGAGCTGGAGTAGTGATCATTATGCTTTCGCCATGAATGTTTTGGTGCGCACACACAGAAAGAGAGAGTATTAGGAGGTTGCTTGAGAAGCAAGAAGGCAAATCAGCAGTGTACTTGATGGACCACCACCACCCCTTCTAATTACTCCTCTTTTCTTCTTAATTCATTTCTTCTCTTTAAATATATATATATATATATATATATCCAACGTGGACCATAAGCCCCCATTCTATTATTTTCTATCCCCTTTTTTACTTTCAAATTACTTCAATATATATGGGATCAGTGTAGCTCCTGCAAAAGGGTTATTAAAATGTTTATGTATTATCGGTAACCGATCCGTATAAGGATTTATATATATATATATATAGAATGAATTTATCAAAAGATAAAAAAAAGATCCACAGTTTACGCCTCAAGAAGATATAAATGATGGCAATTAGACATGGGATTAGCGTACAATAATGAATACTGATAGTATGCCCAGTGGTTGTCTTGTACCTGTATACTTGAATGATGCGTGAGAAGGAGAGTGTAGCGTATAATGAAGTATGGATGAACAGAAGAGGGGCCGGGGCACTGAGTGGGGTCCGGTGGGGAGCGAGTGGAGCCCAGGGAGAGAGGCAAATAGATAATAAGATGATGGGTTAGAGTTCACGTTTATCAATCTTGGGAGACCCAACATGATGGAGTCTCCCTTCCCCCTCCTTAATCATGTTTTGCAGTATTCCCCTCTTGTCCCCCTCTTGTCCTTTCCTTTCTTTTTATTCTATTTAATTATTTTTCCATTTAATTATCTTTATTATCTTTATTTTTTTTTCTTTTACCTCAACATTCCATGTCTTTGATCTGCACTAATCCACTCTGCAGCTTGTGAATGTTTAATGCAATTGTTTAGTAGATAATTCTTTTTAAAAAAAGAGAATTGTATTTATTTTATCAAATAATACCTACCTTCAGACAACCTCACACACGCACAAAGAATAGAATATGTCCTCTCCTTTAAGTCCATAATTTCCCCGGGAAAAAAAAAATGAAAACTCAAATTGGTCCAAATAATACAGTCAACTTATGCCACATCATTTTCGAGTTTCCTGCCTTTGACCAATGGCATAAAAGCACATCAAACACATTGTTTTCATATTATATATGTGGATTTAAAGCTCACCTTTGACAGTTTGACTAACCAACTCGTATGGCTGCTTCGGCCCTTAAGTTTATATCTTAAATCAGATTTTCCACACGTAATCACATTTGTGTCTCTCTTATGATCTCACGATGGCGTTTCTTTTATGTTCCTTGCAGCACTATATTCAATAATATTTTTAAGGCAGCACAATGCTTAGGACGGTTTATTTAAATTCTAGAGCTGGAGGCCAAACGGAGATTCATTTAAAAATTGACCATTATTGGGTCTTGCTGTGCGGTATTTTCCTTTTTGTTCATGTTCTCAATTATTTATTGGAACATTATTAACTGTAATTATTCTGATAACCCATAGAATTATTATCAATAATAAAAAGATATTATGTGTAGATATAAATGCTATATATATTTGTTAGGAGTGACTAGATTTGAGCTTACGTGGAAAATTCTATATTCTATATGTATACAATTAGATTTAATAATTAATATGTAATAAAGAAGAAGAATTTATCAACTTAAATATTGAGGTTAAGTTAAAGTGTACTGCTATTTTCAAGCAGTTACTATCCATTTTCAATAATATATGATTAAAATGGTAATGCAGCTTTATAATCACAGCAAACAGACATAAGGGCTCCCTTAACATTTTGAAGTGGGAGACAAAAATGCCATCATCAGAGCTTTCATTAAACAAGTATAAAATCATTAAGGTGAGTGATTAACAATATTATTAAGAAAAAGAACATATGGGAAAACCATATTCCCCTGATCATCCCATCCCATAATGCTTGACTCTTCCTATCTTTGTGGAATTATATATATATATATATATATATATAAACAAGTAAGATATATCTTTGAAAAAAATGGGCTTCTTAAAGGTAAGTGAAGTGCATACACGTGGCACTTTTATGTTGATAACTCATATTTACTATAGTGGAGGGGACTAATTAATTAACATCAACATCCTATGGAATGGTGCCCCCAAGAAAACAACATTATTTCATATCACATGCGGTATAATTTTGCGCAAACGTAGATGTTATTAATTAACGATGATTTAATAAATTTCAAATTACCCTCCACAAAAAAAAAAGTTCTGAAACAATATATATATTCAAACTATCCTTCACAAAAAAAAAAGGTCTGAAATTATATATATATATATATATATATTATTTCAAACTACCCTTCACCAAAAAAAAAAAGAAAAAGAAAAGACATTCAAATTAGGTGGTGTGGAGTTAAGATGAATAGGCCGGGTCGAATATTAAGCACTCAATTAGTCACCTTTAGTTCAGGATGTGGGATCATCTATCTAATCTTGATTGCTTATTCCCAACATATATGTGTGTGTGTGTGTGTGTGTACATTTGATTAGTTTAGAAAATGGAGATTAGAGAAATAATTAAGCATTGAAAAGAAATGGCAAAAAAAGAATTAATGAAAATGACACGCAAGGGAAGAATTAATGTTGGAGAAACAAGTATACATATGATCAGTAAAGGAATAATGAGATAGAAGGTAAGTACAGAAGTGGGCGTGACTCTCTCATGATTTGGATATCAATGTTGATGTTAGTTTACCCGATGATCTATGTTTCCACATTTTTACTCGTCAAGATATTGTTTTGACTTTTGACCATTGAAGCCAATCTGCCTTCTTGATTAACGACCAGGAAAATGAAATCCAACAAGTATCAGAAAAATGAAATGAAAAATAAAATGAGAAGAGGAAGAAAAAGAAAAAAAAAAGAAATTCAATCGGCTTGTGTAATATAAATCAATGCAATTAAAACTGGGACATGACATGTTTGGCAGGAAATTGCTAACAACTACAATAAATTTCTTATAAGAAACATTTTCAGCAAGCTCTGCTACATTCTTACTTGCACAAGGTGATAAACTATAGCTTGAGTATATACATGCATGTATGCATGGTCCAGGTTATTTAGAGGAAAATTATAAAAGAGCACCAAATTAAATGCCACTTGGCGTGCGTGCCTCCCATCCCACAGATCTTTCACATGCAGTAGAATCACGTAGGATAGATTATCCCTAGTCAATCCATTTGTTAATGAATAATTATAACTCCATACATCCCCGTTGCTAATTAACAGCAGAAACATACATAGTCTTTCTTGACTTTGAACAAAACCAATATTTTTTGAGATTTTATAAAGAACAGTATCGAGAAATTACAGTAAAAAAAAAAGAATATAAAATAAAAATCTTGACGAGAAAAGCAGATTGAGAATTCGGTTGTGATATATATATATATATATATATATAGCGGTTGGAAGGATTTTATCAATATATTATCAATGTCATTAGTATATCATATATCGAGATAAACAATAAAATCTATAATAAACCTTACTGTTTACTCATTCTGAGTATGATTTGCTTCTCAAATTTCTTATAATACACAAAAAAAAATGTTTAATTAATAAATTATATCATCTTGAATTTTCTATGTCATTTTCATCAATCCCAATGAAAAAAGACTCATGCCGATTTAGCTAAAAATATTTAAAAAAAAATCATCTGATTTTTTAAATTACATTATATACTAATAATTAATGATCAATAATTTTTAAAATTTAAAAATAAATTTTCATTTTTTAAAATAATTTTATGCTTTAAAAAAAATCTCGAAGATCAACGAAGTACTTTTCTTTTTTAATTAGCCAAGGGGCAAAAGCCCAACGGAGCCGTAGACCTCATGGCCAGTCATACTGTCGTGTCCAGCGTCTACAAACAAGACTCAGAACTCAGAAGAAGGCCTTGAGGGGTGATCTAATACTAATACAGTAATACATGCATGCCTTGGGGATCTTGTGACCAATCTCTTAGGGACAGGCTGCACTTTGAATTCTCAGCTCAGACTCATTTCCTCTTTTGGATTTTGGCCCCAATTTAACCACATTTCTCTGCTCTTGGCTTGGCGTCAAGCCACCACATGTGAAGGATTAACAAGGATTCTCATTTTGAATGGAACTTGCTGCGCACTGAATCATAGCTCGAAACATAAGCAACTGCAACAACAAGCACATGAAGGATTGCAAATTATTAGTATTTCTTGTTATCGTCAAGAGAATAAAAGTCAATGACAGAAAGTTCTGTCTGGACAGGGATATTACCATCTCCGCGTGATGCCATTGCAAGAGGGGAAGAAATGAGCTTCTAAGAAATTGAAGCAATATCATTCAAAGTTACCTCGTCAATTGCCTTCAAGAAATTCTCCACAGGTTTCCTGACCAGCGTGTAAAACTCATCCTTCAAATACTGACACATCGACCCAGATTAATGGGAGATTCGAAAATTTCATACACTGGCCATACCTCTCACCGTACGTCAAAATCTATATCTTCCTATAGCTTCTGCAACAATCACCTGAAAAATGAAAGATCCGATGCTTAATGTTAACCAGATATAAGTTGCAAACATAAAGAGAGAGTGCGAGAAAGAAAGGAAAGGGAAGTGAAATTTTTCACTTGAGATGAATTCACATACTCTAGATTCCAAATTCATCAGAATGGCATATTTGGTAGCCTTGTTGGCCAAGATACAACTGTACCTGGTCAACTGAGGACAGGAACCAATAGCATGAGCGGAAGGCTAACCAAAGGGAAAGTACTAGTCAAGTGAATAGCATGCTAGCATACCTTGTCCTGGAGTAGCAACGGCAAGAAGCTCGTTAACTGCTATATCCATGGCTCTTGATGCAAAATCTGACCCCTAACACAGAAACATAAATATACTGTCATATGACAAAAAAATAACAAGGAATAAATAATTCAGTTTGCGCAGACAATCATAATTCAAGGAAAATGAACAGATCTACTGGGTGACAACCAGCAGAGGAGCGGACAAATGACCGTTTGTAGATTGATCTGGAAATAAATAGGTTCATGCTTCCCAGTTCTGAGAAGGTTATGCTAATGGCAAAGATCTTTGTCAGAATTACAGCCACTATCATTATACAATAATACCATAACAGATTATCCCATACATAAATCCCACTTTCTTCACCTATATCATACCTGGTGAATATCCCAGCTTGCATGGTCCAAGAGTGATTCAACTTTCGGTATCTATTCAAACATCTCTGCTACATGTGAATATTCTGATCTATATGATCTACTCATGAATCTGAATCTTAACAAAGGGAGTTACATAGAAGTGTGCTGAGATTGACAGGTCACATATGGTTATGTGGTTATCTCCAATTCTTCAAAACTTAAGTGGGCCTTGATAGCGAGAAGCACTTTGACATATCCCACAGCCGCAAACCCTTCTAGCATTACCATTCCGAATTGTAGAAAAGGTTTATTAGAAGCACCAGACAATTACTTAATTACATGCAAACATACCTTAATATTAGCTCCAATGCATCTATAAACTATGATATCTACTGCAAAGACATCAAATGTGGTTACTGTTGTAAATTGGACGCCAAACAAGCCTTTGCTATTGTAAATGTTGTTGAATGAAGAAATAGAATGAACTTGTGGGTACTCATTCAGGACACGGAGGTCTGCATGTGAAAACCATAGAGGCAGGAATCTTCATGCATCATATTTACAAAATCACACAGAAAAATAAAGACATAGAAAACTTATGTAGGTCCAGACGAGAGAAAGTTCTCATCATATATTATAATCCTCTCAAGCGCAATTAAGCATCAGCCCTTCCTTCCCTTCTATCCTACAAGCTTCAATATCATAACCACAACTGGATATTGGGATAACTTACAAAGCCTTGAATACATCCCTTTACCGGGTCCACCTGCTGAGAATGAACTGCCACCTCCCAGTAGCATCTATAGTAAAATAGTGCAATTAGTTCCACATAAAAAGGCTAACATATTTTAAGGAGCTAATTAAACAATGCATTCTCAGCCACATCCTTGGCAACCTTTTACAGAAGAGAGTTCTCACACAAAGAAAGAAATCAAGAAGAAGAAATCATCAAGACCTGAAGAACAGTCAAAATCATTGCATCCTTCAACTTATGCCAACCACCAGGAAGTTGAAAGGCAAAAGCAAAATGAGTCATCTGTACATTCAACGGATGTTAGACTTAAAAATTCAGCAGAAGTGACAAACAGAATCAGAACCTTTTTCCTATTCACAATGCATACCCCTGATTCACTTTGGCATCAATAATCACCTCCTGTATACACTGATTTTGGCTCCTCCAGACAAGGCACACTAGGAAGATCAGATAATAGAGGTTCTGCAATCGATAGAAACTCCTCATGCTCAACACCCAAACTTGCGAGTACCATCCGAGGTGCATTGTAGTTCTCCTGGTTATTCATAAAATATCAAAGTTTACATACATTAATAAGTAGGAAAAAGAAAAACATTGAGATATTTGTGAGTATATGCATCAAATTCATGACTTACTGCAACAAACTCTTCCAGAGTTGGACCATTTAGCCGATTTATTGCTGATTCTTGGGCTAAAAGTGGAATTGCCGAAGCACCAATGAAGCCAGCAGAATGAATAGCCTCCAGAAGAAGATCTTGGGGATTTTTGGAGGCTTCATTAATCTCAGTTTTCACCTTCAGAAGCTACATATAGCGCAATAGAAGTTATTGCAGTGACTTCCAAAAAAAAAAAAACATGCAACTAATAGGCGGCATGTGTAACTAACTGCTAAGCAACACTGCCACACAGTCCAGTGTAACACAATCTCTAATATCAGTCTGGTAAACTCAGTTTGACAGTTAAGAAAGGATGAAGTTTTCTTAAGAAATGAAAAAAAATATAAAAAGGGCCAATGCTAAAACTGCAATCAGACGACATCATGACAGAGTTTTTGGGACAATGCCTGAGGACAAGCATGAAGGTGCCTAAAAAACGTGAAACTACATTACCACATTCAACCTTAATTAAATACTCTCTCCATCTCAAATTATAAGACAAAGTTAAAAAATATTGCACATACCAATAAAACTCAATAATAACACTTTACAAACTTACTTTTTCAAAACAAAGCTATAAACTTTTAAAATACCCCTATACATCTAATCATTATGCTATAATATCATTTCAATTCTCTTTCCACTTGAAGGGTAATGTTAGAAATGCATCATTAATGAAACCTATATTTCTCAAATTGTCTTATATTTAGGACAACAATATACCCCAACTTTGTCTTATAATTTGGCATAGAAGGGGTATTTTATAACACTTGCCACATAGATATATTCAATTTGGTGTTTTCAAAGGCTTTTGAAGCACATGCCTGCAAACAGCCCAGCCAGGATCATCTCGGTTACAAGTCAAGGCTAGCTGGCGCCTCTGGCTGCTGTAGTAGTAAAAGGCCTTTTGCAATTGCAGTGCTCACTCTTTAAGTTAAACTAAGATCACCCGCTTACCCCCATTTAAGCAACCAACCAGTCAATGGTATGTGAGTTGAAGGAACTTTGAACCAAAAAGGCCCATCTTAAGCGATCAAAAACATAGAACTTATTATTTATTTAGTTTATTTCATCAAAATGGCTACCTCACTTCAGAGATACATGACTGCCACAAGCATTCGAGAGTTCAGTGCTTTAAACTGCCTAGTTCTCCTGACAATATTGATTCAAGCTACATCGAGAACCAGTGTAGGAACTTTGAGTTGTCTCCAAGAAGCATGTAGTCATATATATATATATATATATATAGAAAGGTACCTCCTCATTGACCTCCCAATCAAGAAACATGGGGTTCCTCGCACAATCATTAAGTAGCTCCGCCATTGCAGGAACATATGTCTTCAAAGCATCAAAGGTGTAACCCATCTGCTCTCTAGAAGCTGAGGCCTGCACATTGCCACCAATTGCCTCGACCTCACAAACTATGTGAAAGTGGCTACGGTTTCTAGTGCTCTTGAAGGCCATACGTTCTAGCAAATGTGTAGCTCCAAATGACAATGGTGTCTCATAGATTGAGCCACAGTCTACGTATAAGCCTGCTGGAGTCTGAATAATGACCAAAATAAACAGAAAAATAAATTAAATTTTAAATTGCATAGGAGAAAACAGCAATGTACAGGCAGATCATATTAAAAAAGGCAACAATCCATACCGCTGATGTTTCAGAGGCCACCCTGACACCATTTGGAAGTGTAGTAACCTTGGTTTTGCCTGGTTCAACATGATCAGGCATAAGAGGTGGAAGTGTGAGCCTGGAAGCGGAAAATCCAGAGGTAAGGGCACAGATGTCTCTGCAGTGAGCCATCCAAAGATACCACCCAAGCCAGAAGAGGATGGTCTTGTGGTAATGGAACATGAAATTGCAAATCTGTCTGATGCCCCAGTCCATGAACGGGCCCTGTTTCATGGTTTGATGATAGAGAACAAAACCATCAATAACTATCCTAAATTTGTCTTCTTCAAACATAAATGGTGAAATGAAAAGTGTGTTATTACCCAAGCCAGTAAACCAAATGTCAACATCTAAACGGAATAGTGAAAGAAGTTTTACTCCTTTTCTAATTGTTACAACCAAAATACCGGAGAAATAAAATTCTAGGCAAAACTCCAATAGAAGGCAAATGCCTCATCTTTTATCAACTTAATGTACAAGTTTCAGAAATCATTATGTGCATATAAACAAGGAGAGGTTACAGATTAAGTGAATTTAGCCCTATAGCAGAAGTCGTTTTGAAAACTGCAAAGAAATCAACGATCAGATGATTGAAATGAAAGTGCAGGGGCAAAAATGAAGAAACGCCAAATGCCAAGTTTACCAGAAGCGAGTGGGGCAAAGCAAATAGAATGCATTGAGCCATTCAGCTCGAAAATCCAAACTATTGCCATTGCTAAATTTCATAACTAATCGAGATATCGAACAGTACATTGCACCCGAAAAGAATAGTGAATGGCAGCGAGGAAGATCGAATGGAGGAGAAGGTGAGGTCTAAGAGGGAGTGAGAGTGAGAAGCAGAATAACCCTGAAGGCCCTGAGGCAGGACGCTGCACGTCTGTACGTGGAGGTGGAGTTTCACTGACCCCTTAGGCTAACGCTGGACAAAGGTTGAGACTTGAGAGGGAGACTCACCACCGGAGTGGCTGCTGTCCGCCCTAGGGAGGGCGGTGCACAGGGATCACAGAGCACTGAACAAGGATCCCACACGTGGGAGTTTCAATCTAGTGCGGTGACACATTAAAACAGTCCAACTCCAATCAAATTCTTCTCATTCGGTGCACATTGTTGCCAGCCACACTTAATGGATGAATGAACGATTTTGCAGCGGTAGAGTGAGATCAACTTTTGTTAATCGGACTGGGTTACTAGCGGTTTTGACACCACATGATGGCGCTAAATGTGTTAAATTCCAAATAGTTTTGTGTTGATGGATGATTAATAATACTTGTTGCTTCTTTGTTGACATTCCCTCTGGAGCACGTCTCTCCACTGGTCAAATGAGACACTTCCGTTCTGATGCTCCTTTATGTGCTACTTTTTCAAAAAAAGAAAAAAAGAAAAAAAGGTGCAGCTAACATTTGGTGCTTTCATTGTCTTCACGGTTGAATTCTTGGCTTAAAATGTTGAATAAGACTTGCAAAGACATGGAGACTGAAATCACCAACCATGAAATCGACATGTACCATAGGCCAACAGATCAAGAGCGCTGGCACTCACCTTCCTACAGTCTGTGGCAACAGACCAAAGATGTTTAACGTGTGGACCAATACTATGACACTTCATGTCATTCTTTTATAAGGATGCATGGCTACAGTTTCCACTTTCTTTTGGTAGCTTAATGTAGAGATTTTATGTAGTCCGAGGTTCCTTGCAGGTATTCGAATCAATCGATGCGCTATTCATAAAATCAGAGGGAAGAGAATTTATCTCCGATTTCTTCATCACCTACTACGTAGCTCTCTCTTTAATTACTCTCTTTTCATTTAGGAAAATGCCTATATGCACATTTAATACTATTCAGTTTTATTAATCGATGCGCTAGTCTTTACTTTGTTTTCTAAACCAAAAAAAACAAGTCAGTTTTATTAATTAAAAAAAAGGGTAATATACGATAATACTATCACACCAACCTAAGCCAAAACAGAAACAAGCAACCGGAAAAAGAGCGAGCTACTGAAGTAGGGACTCTTAGAAAAATTAGACATAAAGGAACTGCGTTTTTTTTTTTTTTTGGGGGGTCAAACATAAAGGTACTGCGTTGTCTCTAAACTAGATTTATGCAACCATGAAAATGCATGAGTACTTAAAAGCATGGAAATGTTTTAGTACTTAAAAGACAAAAAATAAATATAAATATAAATATTTAAAAAATTATTTTAGTGTACTTAAAAATAATAGCTTCTACTTTGTAATATGCTATCTTTACGTATATAGAAAAATATCAATATTTTTTTCAAAATTTCTATTACTTCCTACAATTTAAAATATAACCTAGCTTGTTTTTTTTAAAAAAATTTGATGTCCGATGTATCACCTTAAGAAAAATTAAACATGTACTATAATGAAGCATCCTACAATTTATGTTATAATATTATTCATAAATCATAATTATGATGGTTGTAAACTAAACAAATAGTATAAACCATGTTATAATACTATTGTCAATTATATGTACGCATATTACAAGTAACACAACAATTAAGAAAATATTAGGCATATAGTGAAAGATAAATTTATTAACATTATATAATTAACTTGAAGCATATAATTATATAAATGTATTGCATAGGTGTGCAAGCCACAATAACTTTTACATATAAATAACAGAATTATAGATTTTCTATCTTATGCATTTCAAGAGCATGAACAAAAACTTGTTATATTCTCAAATAAACTACTTTATGATTTATCACTTCATGCTAATAATAAATATACAGTAAATTTTTTTATCTAAACTGTATTATCCTCATATAAATTTAAATTTAAACATGCTTTATTTTATAATTTTTTATTTAAAAATAAAATTTTTATTAACAACAACTTTCTTTTTTTTTAGAATTTTCTATCCCGGGCATAGTAAAAACATAAATAACATACTCATCTATATTAAAAATATATTCCTTCTGTTTAAAAATATAAGATATTTTTTGAGGAGTTATATGTTCAAAAATATAGGACATTTTTAGTCTTTTAAGGTGTAATCGTTGCTTTTTAAAAAAAAAATACTCTATTGATGATAACTTTATATTTATTGTAGGGTGTTTAATAGAGATAAATATAAAAAGATATGGTTATTTTGAAAGTAGGTAATTATTTTATTAAAGGTGAAATTCGATTAAAAATACTTTATTTTTTAAACGGAGGAAATATAAAATAAATAATTTTATCTTTTGGGCAACAACATATTGTTCTATTTTTACACGAATAACTTACAAAATTTGTTACTCTATGCATTTTAAAATGTAAAGAATAATTTATTATTTCAAGATGTGTGTTATCACCGCATTGTAATAACCCAAGAATTAAAAAAAGAAAAGAAGAAAGAAAGAAAAGAGGAGTAAATATATAAATTGGTATTTTAATTATAGTTATATTAATTTTAGATAGATAAAGCAAGAAAAATGAGCTAGTGTAGTGGAAACTTGAACAAGTATTGTTCTATCAAGTCTCAAGTTAGAATCTAATTGAGACCAGGAAGATTTTTTTTTATTTTGTTTTTTCTTGAAATTATGAAATTGCCCTCCTCCTCATTTGATAAAAATCTTTGTCCTCCTCATTTCTTCTTCTTCCTCCAGAAAACTCGCGAGAGAGAGAGAGAGAGAGAGAGAGGAATGCTCTGACCGATAAGCCATCTTTCTTCTTCTACACCTTCATTTCTGTCTTTTCTGCTTGTGACTGTCGCCGGCGCGTTCGTGTTCATGGTCAGTCATTGAATGACAAATTCATGAGGAACCATGTTCGAAGCTGGATCAGCTGAGAAAGAGAGAGCTTGGATGTTCCCATCTTTGTTCTCTTTTGCTTTCTTCCTCCTTTTGCTGTCATCGCCGGTGACATGGGTGCCGCTGCTCCATTTGCCTATGATCAATTAGCTTGTGGCTTTTGTTTTTCCTTCCTCTATTCCAAATCAGTAAGGTTCCTTCGTCACTGTCAGTGTGGCGGTACGGGCGAGCTAAAATCTCTTCCATCCTCTTGCTTGTTCTGTCAATACTGGTATGCTTATCTGCTCTTCATTCATGATGATCGTTCCCCTTTTTCTTCACTGTTCAGGCATGCCATTGTTTTCTTCTTTCTCGGTTCGTTTGCCATGAGTCAATTAAGGTGGAAGCCTTGACCTTTTCTCCTATTCTCCGAATAATCTGTGCTGTGGGAGTTGATTTGTAGCTGTGGGAGTTTCATTTTATTGACTGTCATTTTCCCCTGCAATCGTTGCCTTCTTTTCTCCCTGTGTATGCCAATGTTAATGGAGGTAAAGAAGTCTTGAGCTACTTATTTCTCATAGTTTATGTGTGTGAATGACTGAATGGATGATTGAAGTTGCAATTTTTTTCCCTTTTGGTGGCTGCTACATGATTGTGTGAGAAGGATAGAAGTTAAATTGAAGCTGAAATTATGCTTCTATGTTGCCATGTGAAACGTGGAAGAGAATTCTTTAATTTTCTTAAATTAAGATTGATTTATTTAATAAAGAAATTGGACTTAGGAAGTTAATTTACTTAGTTATTTATATATTAGAGTTTTGGGAAATAGAATCTAGGAGCAAGAAGTGGTTGACCTTAAAAAAATAATAATAAATAAATAAAAATTAGTGTATGCAAGCTGTTTGACACAATGCTTGTTAGAAGAAATTTTATTTGATTTCTATACAATTTTTAAATTTTATTTATTCCTGTGAGTGATATGTCCAGATTGAATGCTATCGCTCTATGAGCTTAATTTGAAGTCCAAAGGAAACTTGAGTATGAAATTAGTATCAAACTATTTAAATTTTTGGGAAATAGATGGTATTATGACGAAGTATTGAGTTATGGTTCTGAGGGACTTTTACGTGTAAGGTTTTGCTCCTAAAAATTCCAAATTTACTTTAGTTAAATTTTGATGGTAGTAATATTAGGAGGAAATAATTGAGAATATGGGAAGTTTATTTAAAAATTTTTAATTTAATTCATAGGATATTTGGAGGAGGAGAATTTAGCTGGCATTAAAAAGGTGAATTCTTAAATTTTGAAAATTTCAGGTAAGTGAATACCGTCCCAACTAATTTTTTTAATTAAAATTTCTTTTACTAGAATATGACATTTTTCGGAGAATCATTTTTATAGCATTAATGCGATTATTGGATATTTATTGATTAACATTACTTTATTTTGAAAAATTAGCTTTACCAAATTTGAAATGTTATTTGATCAATTAAATCAAGTTCGGACTTTGATTATGAGATTTTTATTCTATCAAATATTGGATTGATACAGAGAATGATTCATGCGAGTTCGACGTTGAAATTTTTTTTATTCAATAAATGCAAATATGAGTATCGGATATGAAATTTGATTCTAGCAAGTTTTAATGCTTAAAAATATTCATGCGAGTTTGATTTTGAGAATGAAAACTGTATATTGAAAGTGATGATTTTCTCGCATGTTTGAAAATGGTTTTAAAAAAGGACTTTATACAGAACACTGGTTGTTAACGGCAGTTCCATTAGTCCTTGACACGCCATGGTACACCTAGCTAGCAGGGTGTGTATAGGAGATACTAGCCCCGTATGATGGCCAACGCACGTGGAATGAAGGGATGGTTATTCGTAAGCATTGTACTCACGTTTGATTTCGTGGCTTTGAGTCGCATTTGGTTAGCAGTACCCTCGTGGACTGTGTGTCCACGTTTGTTTCATAGCTTTAATTGCGTTTGGTTATTTACCCTCGTGGATTGGTGTGTCCACGTTTGTCTTCGTGGCTTCGGCCGCGTCTGATTATTTACTCCCGTGAACTATGTATCCACGTTTGTTAATTTTTCTGATAAATCCCTATAATTATAATCTGATTATTTGGTGATTTTAAATTCCATTGGTTCTTGCTTAGCAACTTATTTATAAGTATTTATTTACATGCTTTCTTGAAATCAAGTGATAATAACAAGTTTTATGATAGTTCAATGGTTTACAATTTTATTTAACTTTGATAGAATCATTTCATTCTAAAGCTTATGGAATTTTTATGGAAAGAGTTGCCTCTTTGGTTACATAATTATTTTGAACTTTTCTATTTATTCATGATCAATTATTTATTGTTGGGACGATATTCATTAGAAAAATTTATTTGGTCTTAGATTCATTAGCTAACGCTGATCTTACCACCGGCCTCAAAAAAGGGCAACACAGCTATATTGGGTGGAAAATTTTGCTTGGTATTATTATTTTTATATATAAATATTTTAGTACTCACACATTTTAAAATTAAAAGAAAAATCAGTTGCTCCACATAGATTGCTGTTAGGGTTTTGTTTTGATCTATATGTAATTGTTAGTTGGAAGAAGCTAAGCTCCTAAATGATACTGTTTATTAAAAAAAAATTTGTTGTAGAACTCTTGGGAGATTGTAGTTACAGGAAAAGTTCTGTCAAAATTTGTTTACAAAAAAAATGTTGAAGTCTTGTTATGACAATTAATATTCAAAGTGTTAAAATTTTTACATAATCTAATTATTTTTTTTTTAAACAGAAGAAATTTTTATTTTAAGGCTTACGGGAGTGTAGGATGTAGTTCGCACCCGTGCTGGTCATCCTCTATTTTCAGAGTGTGACACGCATAGTTAAATTTGTTACTCTATGCATTTTAAAATTTATTTTATAATTTGTCACCTAACTTTATATTTTGTTCTACAATTTATAGTCTTTTACATATAAAATCAAAAGCAAAAAAATTATTTTATTTAGAATTTATTATGTTGATTAAATTAATTTAATTTATATTTTTTGAGTAAATTAATTTATATACTTTTGCTAAATAAAATTTATAATTTTATTACCTATCTAATATCTATTATTTTTACTAAGAATTTTATATTCATTGTCAATATTTACTATGCATCCCACATGATTTTTTAAAATATAAGAATTTTATTATTTTTTATACCTTATCTAAATTTTTAACATTTACAAATGATAATTTTTATCAAAAAGTTTGTCATCTATATAAATAAAATTTATTAATTAAATTATGAGTCTCACACCCACTTTTTTAAATGATAAGTTCCATATCCATTTCTTTATCATGGGCCTCAAACACATATTTTTTATTTTTGCTAACCAATTATCCATCAACTATTTTTTAACAAAAATAAAAAAAAGAAAGTATATTGTTCTCTGACATTATACTTTACTATATATACACAAAATTACTATCTATTAACTATTTTTTAATAAAAATTTTTAAAAAGTACGTTGGACGGTATGCAGCAATTGAACGATGCATTTTACTGTATATATTGATGATATTGATGTATATATTGGTATTGTTATAAGTCTTAATTTTATCTTCCTTTTATTTTTGTTACAAGAAAATACCTCTAACTAGTCGCCATCATTGCAATAATGAGCATCCTTTCTAAAACTTGCAAAAGTCTAGCATAGGGTGAATTATCTTCTTTTTATTTTTAAATATATGAAGAATTTTAGTTAAGGATAAGATAAAAATTAAATTACTGATGAGTCCCAAAAAAAATATAAAATTTTAGTTTAATTTAGAGAAGAAAAGTTAAATTAATTTTAATGGTGAAAATACTAAAATATATTTAATTTATTATACAGAATCACTAGATGTTAATTTTTTTACTTTACCTATATCACTCATAAATTACATCCGTTTGTTAGACAATTAGTAATATTATTTATTAATTTATTAATTTTATTTATTAATTTGCTAACATCGATTGTGAATTACTGACAGGTCAATAATTTTTACCATTGGATTGACTTGTCAGTAATTCACAACTAAATTAACAAATAAAATTAGCAATTTAACAATTGATATTGTTACTTATGATTGAACAATTGTCAACTCATTTAATTTATAATTCATATTAGTAAATTAACAAGTGGTGTAAGAAAATTAATAACTAATGATTTTGCATAATAAAGAAAGAGTATTTTTATCTTTTTACCGTTAAAATTAGTTTGACTTTTTTCTCTTGAATTGAATTAAAATTTTTAAATTTTTTTGCATCCATCAGTAATTAAGTTTCTATTATAGTCCTTAATTAAAATTTTTCATTAAATATAAGTCATAATACAAATTTCTAGATATAATTAATACTCCCACCATCTTATTTTTATAGGAAAAAAAATAATATTTTATTAATAATGATTATTTTAATATTATTATTCATTATTTCATTTCTTAAATATATTTCATTTCCTCTTTATTAATAAAGAATATTTAAAAAAGACATAAAAGATCAAAGGTCCTAAACTCATTTTTATATAATATTTTTTTTAATTTTTAAAAATAATACAATTTAACTCTTGTTATTAATAAAAATTAATTTTGATCAATAGTCAACCAAAAATAATTTTAAAAATTACATAAAATGACAAAAAGAATTTTAAAAATGCAGATTGCTTTATTTTCATTTCTATCAAAATTAATTCTAACATATCAAATGGGGGCATTATAGCTTAAGGACCCACTTTGCTCCTTTATCTTTTTAAAAAAATGATGAAAAACTTATGCCTTATTTGATATGATGGAAATGGAAATGAATATAAAAGTAGAAATGAAGATATATTTAGGGTTTAAAAATATTTTTGCTATGTTCATAGAATCTTGATATATTTTTTTATTAAAAATATATATGCATAATGTTTAAAGACAAAAATACCCTTGCTCAAGGAAAAAAACCCTAAATTAACAAAACCAGCAAATTACCATCCACCCCCCTCAGGGACACTCAATCCCAGTGGCACCACCATCCATCAACAACACAGATGATGAATCAAAGATGTAGTTAGAGATTTGGTTGCTGTTGCTGGTGAAGATTTGGAAGAAGTCGAAGATAAAGAAGAATGAGAATGAAGCGAACAAGAGAGGGAGAAGTCAAAGATGATGAAGAATGAAGTGAGGAGGCGAGATTTGGTTGCCGTTGCTACTGGAGATCTAGACAGAGTTGAAGTTAAAGACGAAGAAAAATGAAGCGAAGAGGAAGACTCCGGTGATGATGAGGAAGAGTCTACTGCCACCATCTTCACCGTGCATAGTAGACATACAATAGATAATCATTGCTGCCATCTTCCCTATTCTTCGATTCGGTGTTTGATGATAATGAGAGATGAGGAGGAAGTGCTATTTCGTCGGTCTAATGACCAAGGGAGACAAGGAGTCCGAAAATAAGAAGGGCAAAGATAATTGAAATTTGGCTTCCATGGAATTTTACACAATTTCATGGTCAGCAGATGGAATTCATTTCTATCATTTTTTATTGAATTGAATTCCATATGAAAATAAGATATGGCATATCAAACAAATTAAAATTTGATTCCTATCTTTAATTTCATTTTCATGCTCCTAATTTTCAGTGTACCAAATGAGACCTTAAGATTGTAAATTTTTTTTTTAATGAAAAGATTGTAAATTATATTTAATAAATTTTATTTATATAAGTAACTTATAAATTGACTGTCTTTGTTTCTGAAAAACACTCATAATAGAAAATATAAAATTCCTATCCAACCCTTAATTTTTTGTAATCAAGTAAAATGCACACATTCAGATGGCATACTTAATAGAAGGTAAAAATATATATAAAAAAAGGTTAATTTTTACACGATTTTTGATATTTTCTTTTAATTGCTCGAAGGGATCTCTCATTGGAGGCTATCCACGTTGTGAGGGATGAACTGAGTGAGTTCATCGGGGCTGAATCTCGACAGCCACCCACAAATTAATGGAGTCCGTTACATTGAGTTTGTCCTGGTGTCCAAGCCCCAACGGTCACCACTCACCACGCAGCCATTGTCGCCGACCTGAACACTATATACTCTTCCTTACCATCCTGAGATCAACTACTGTACATGTCAAGCGACAACTTGATCTTCTCCTCGCTCTAGATTCCCATGAGGCATTTCCTCGTCTCAGAAGGAAGAAGAAGAATATACTGTTCTTAACTCTATACAAGAGCTCACTAATGCTGCTATATCAAAAAAGAAGAAGAGGAAGAAGAAGAAGTTCCGTCTAGATCTTTCAAAGCCTCCACATCAATTCGCTGCCATTTGTTTCACTGGTTTGCTCTCAATTACTCCCACCGTAAAAGGAAAGTCGTTTTTATTTTGTTTCATATATATTGTCTCTCCCCAAAGCAAGGCGTAGTATTTGAAATCTGTTTTCTAGATTAATGGCACTCTCTGTTTCCTAAAGTTCGATTCTCTCCGTCAACTCCTTTTACTATAAATACGACTATCCTCTGACCATTCATTATGTCCTTGAATGGCGTCTATTTATGCCATCCTTTCTCCTCTCATTCGCACACTCTTTGATGTCTCCTCTTCCTTCTCCGTCACCACCGCCACCGCCACCGCCACCGCCACCACAAGCTGTTGGTTTAGTTTTCGGGTCGGGCCCCGAGGTTGAATGGTCCCATGGCTTCCTGTGTCAATTGCAAACCCAAAATCGTCACCGGCACTTTGGGTTATGTCCTCGAAGATGTTCCACATTTGTCTGATTATATTCCTAACCTTCCCGTACGTCCTCAACTCTTGCTTCTTCCCTAGGCATAACATGCGATTCAATCTACGTTATTCACCATTCTCCTCTACTTTCTCCAGAATTGTCTAACATATTTCTATTTGTGGGTCCATGCAGACATTTTCTAATCCTTTGCAGAACAATCCTGCTTATTCAGTAGTCAAGTACGTTATTTATTTCCTTTTACCCTTCTGCTATCGTTTCTTCATGATGTGCTGGTCTGGTTAGATGATAAATTCAACGTTATTTGCACTTTGCCAGGCAGTATTTCGTAAACGTAGACGATACTGTTCCTCATAAGGTTAGTAATTTATGTAATTTCCTTTCAACACAATTGCCTTATAAATAGACTTGAAGTACCTCGTACGTATATATATTTCGTGGATTTTTAGATTTCTTTTTTTTCCCATTTGACAGGTTGTTGTTCACAAAGATAGTCCAAGAGGGGTACATTTTCGGCGTGCTGGACCTCGCCAAAGGGTATGTTTGCCGCACATAAAGATCTATCTCAGCAATGTTTGATCATCCACAATTACAAAGCTTTCTTATTATGATCACATAAATTCGGATTTTCAGGTGTATTTCGAACCAGATGAAGTTCAGGCAGCCATTGTCACATGTGGGGGTCTATGTCCTGGACTCAACACTGTCATTAGGGAATTAGTATGTGCCCTGTACCATATGTACGGCGTCAAGAAAGTTTTAGGAATCGACGTAAGTACATGTTGTGGTGTTATTTATTTCCAAATCTGCAAGATGGAAAGGTCTTAACTCTAAACCATAATAAACTTTTATATCATGCTTTTTAAAGGGAGGTTACAGGGGCTTTTACGCTCGCAATACAGTTACTCTGAATCCTAAGAACGTGAACGATATACATAAACGTGGAGGAACTGTTCTTGGGACGTCACGAGGTGGACATGACACCACTAAGATTGTTGACAATATCCAAGATCGAGGGATCAATCAGGTTTGCTCGTCTTTCTTCTTATTTACCAGAACATCGGGTATGAACAACGTATCATCGTCAGATTAACGTTTCTCTGAATCAATCCCAGGTTTACATAATAGGAGGAGATGGAACTCAGAGGGGAGCGTCTTTGATTTTTGAGGTATCTTATGATTTAACAACGAGTTTCTCGGACTTCTGTGATGTTTAGGGATATAAAAAAGACCATCTCTTGTGGGTCATCCCTGCAGGAAATTAGAAGGCGTGGTCTCAAAGTCGCAGTTGCCGGAATTCCCAAAACCATAGACAATGACATCATGGTACGGACACCTTGTTTCTTGCTCATTCGGGGAATTATGAATCTATTTACGAACACGTAGTTAATGATCTTATGCCTTGTTTCTCTGTTGATAGGTTATAGATAAGTCGTTCGGGTTTGACACGGCAGTTGAGGAGGCTCAACGTGCTATAAATGCGGCACATGTTGAAGCTGAAAGCATTGAGAATGGCATTGGCGTTGTGAAGCTGATGGGTCGCTATAGTGGTGAGTTCAACACACTTGTTTCTGTATAATTGCGTTCAAATTAAATCCTGCGTGTACAAAACGACCAATATCCCTCACTTTGCTTCATGATTGCAGGATTTATTGCCATGTATGCTACTCTTGCAAGTCGAGATGTGGACTGTTGCTTGATTCCAGAGTCAAACTTCTACCTTGAAGGTGAAGGTGGGCTTTTTGAGTTCATAGAGAAAAGGCTAAAAGAAAACGGGCACATGGTTATTGTGATAGCCGAAGGGGCAGCACAAGATCTTGTTTCAGAGAGCATGCAAACCATGGCCAAGCAACAGGATGCTTCAGGCAATAAGCTTCTTCAAGACGTTGGACTCTGGATATCCCACAAGATCAAGGCGTGTGCATTGTCATGTCTTCCTTTTATGTGCTGTATATTTGTTTCGCACATAATACAGTACACTAATAATAATTTGACTTGCAGGGCCACTTTGCCAAACATAAAAGCATGTCCATAAATCTCAAATATATAGGTTTGATTAGTCAAACTTGTTAAGATCGTGTGTGTTTGCACCGGAAGATGCAACTATATTAGGATATGAAGGGGCATATTTCTTTTTAAATTTTTTACAGATCCCACCTATATGATCCGAGCTGTTCCAAGTAATGCCTCTGACAACGTGTACTGCACACTTCTTGCTCAAAGTGCCGTCCATGGAGCAATGGCAGGTTACACTGGCTTCACGAGCGGACTTGTAAATGGAAGATATACTTACATACCCTTCTATGTGAGTTCATTGGACGCACCTGATATTTAATCTTTTGCATTTATTCCTTAAGCTTCTTCATGGACAGCCAAAAATTGAATGTTCTTTATGTTTTATGGCTTTTTCCCACTCAATTTTGCGCATTTGTGGGTGATGCAGAGAATCATAGAGAGACAGAACTGTGTGGTGATAACTGATAGAATGTGGGCACGGGTTCTGTCTTCAACGAATCAGCCAAGCTTTTTGGGTCCTAAGGACGTGATTGCAGACCATAGGGAAGAAGAAATGTTGGACGAGATTGATGATCCTTGTTTAAACGACATTATGGTTAACACAGAAGTCGCCAGCATTTGAGTTATGACAGTCTCGTTCATAAGTTGTTAAGAGTCTTTTGTTTTTTCCGTTGGAGCCACTCAAAATTGTGAAGAGTCAGCACATCAACTAACAATGTCAAGGGGTGCCGCTTCATTTGCAAATGCATTTCTGTTTTGGTGCGATGTACAGTCTCCATTGCTTGTATATGTGCAAAGTCTATATTATTGTCCCGTTTAACTATGCCTCCACTCTTATTTCTACGCCTACAATATCAAACTCCAAATGACTTTTAAGAACGCCCCCCAATTCAAAATATATGGCCTTTTTTATTAATTTTATTTAGTTTAAAATATAAGAAATTGAATAGTTCTTTTAATATATTTTTTTTAATTATATCCCTCCTTCATTTATAATTTTTTTAAAAATTAATTATTAGAATTTTAATTGTTACTATTAAGACACTTACATAAGACATTTAATGAAGTATAATTTGAAAGATATATAATTCTTTAAGAGATTATTTTTTAAATAAAATATTAAAGTTGTAACTTGTAACTAACATTTTTTTAAAATAGTAAATGAATTAAAAATGTTCTAAATTATAGATATGAAGGGTACAATGTTAATGAACGAATAATAATTTATAAGTACCCGAAATGTACATGATAAAGACGTGCAAATATTCTAAAATGTATATAGTTTATTAAATCTCTATTTACCTTAAAAAAATGATTTCTCCTTAATACTGCAAAATAGTAACAGGAGTCAGGAGAAGAGTAATTGACCAAAAAATAAATCCAAATGGAAGGCTTCGCTTCGTTTATATTTAAAATAAAAATAAAAAACAATAAAAGAAAAGAAGGACTGGAGGAGTTTAATCGATCCAGGACTGGGGTGTTTGCGGATCGGAATCTGTGTGAGCGTGCAAGGAAAATTGGCGAAGGATGGGGATCAGATTCGTATTGATGGTGAACAAGCAGGGGCAGACCCGTCTTGCCCAATACTACGAGTACCTCACTCTCGAAGAAAGGCGAGCCCTTGAAGGCGAAATCGTTCGCAAATGCCTTGCCCGCACTGAGCAGCAGGTTTCCTTCCTTTTCTCTTCTCCATCTTCTTTTTCAATTTTCAGTTATTACGCCGTAATATTTGTGTGCCTTTTACAAGTAATTATAAGTTCTGGTTAACAACTCAGGGGAGCTCTTTAAATTTCGTGGCTCGGATTTAAGTCTGAACATCTGTATGTGAAAATTGTTTAGTTTAATTTTGAAGAATTCAAATGGAAAATATAGCAATCTCAAGACCTGTTGGCCTGTCGGGTTTATAATTCGCTATCGGTTCATGCGTTATTTTGTTCTGTATTTTTCTTAACTTTGGTACTAGAAATTTATGATGAGGGAGGGCCGAGACATATCCATTGGAGTTTTGACATAAATATGATTTTGAACTGAAAAGGAAGCTATTGTTTTCAATTTCTTTGTCGGAATGTATGTGTCAAGCATTAGTTCGTGGGGTTATGCTGATAATACGATATCGATGGTCTCTTTTTCGGTCACATTGTAACATTAGCGAATAATCTGTAGCTTATAGTTATAACCATTTGCCTTGCATTTCTAATTTATTGACCAACCGCCTTAGCAGGCAGAAGGCTGCCTTTGTAGTCCGATCTAAGATGTAAAGTTGACAAACGATGCATTAAGAGGTATTTTCTCGAGAAATTGGCAGCTAAATGTAAAGATGGCAAGAGTGTTCATCCAATGAAGAGAACATTCGACCTTCTTTCCAGTTGCAACAATTGAAACTCAGGGCATGAAGTACTTTTGACATTGAGCAGTAGTTGCCGTTATGTTTAGGTTATAGTGCTTAGTCAGGGCGCAAGCCGTGGAGTCTTAGTAGCTGAAGGTCATTTTTTATCACTTAAAAAAAAATGCCAAGTGGTTACATGCTGATAGAATATGAAATAATGGTTAATTAGAATAATTAGGATTTATTTAAGATATTAGAATTTTGTATTAGGGATATTCAAATAAGGATATTTATCCATTAGAATTGGGATTTATTATTTTTATTTTATTCCTATCTTAGATATCAACATATTTAAGATTTGAATTAAATTTAGGATTTAGATTTGAATTTAAATTATTATTATTTTATTATTTTTAGAGCTCCATAAATAGAGCTAGGTTTTTTATTTGTATTGGGTTTTTGAGTATTACTGAATAAGAGTTTTCGAGAATTTCGGCTTTTCTCCTTCTTCTTTCTCTCTCCTTCTCCTTTCTCTTCATCTCTCTTCCCCGTCTCCTCTTCCTGTTTTACATCACATACTTTCCTAGCCAACTGCTTTCTGATTTCCTGCTTCAGTAGATGCCAGTGAGACCTTTGCAATAAGCTACTGTTGAGTCACTTGGAATACCTGGATGTCAAGAAATATCTTTCCGTTTTCTTTACAAAGAAGCATTGGTTTTTATCTTAATTTTCTGTTGACTTTCGGTTAGTCTGTGTGTATTTCATATTTGATATTCTTGTTAATATATTACTTATTTATAGGTTTATTGTTCTTCAAATGAAATTGGTGGTGCTGCTTTCTCTGTCCTTTTTGACATTTATGTGTTGATAGGATCTGCGCAGCCTATCCTGAAATATATGGAAATATGGACTCTTCTAATTGTTGTTGCTGGCAGCAATTGATTTACCTATTAGCTGACACATTTTCATTGTGGACAGTGTTCATTTGTTGAGCATCGCAACTACAAAATTGTTTATAGGCGCTATGCTTCCTTGTTTTTCTTGGTTGGAGTTGATGATGATGAGGTAACCTTTTTCTGTGTACTATTCTAAATGTGTTCATTTAAGCACTATGCAAAAGAACTTCATATTTTTAAACAATTATATGAAATGGTTTAGCGTTAAACTTAACGCTCATGACTTCAAACTTGATCTGGCCCTTAAGCATGAAAGAAAAAATTGATTGTCTTGGGAATGGGAGAGGACATTTTTATTGTAGGAAAAGGCAGCTTGAAATTTAGTCTAGTCGAATTAGATCTCTATGAAGTATGCCTTGTGTTTATCATAGAAAATATACCCTTGAGCGTTTCTCCTATTTTCTGTGGAAAATAATTGCAGAATGAGCTTGCTATTTTGGAGTTTATTCATCTCTTAGTTGAAACCATGGACCGTCACTTTGGCAATGTGGTAAGTCTTGCATTTATGAGAATGTATGGGATTTTGTGTTTATTCATTTTCCTAGTTTTTCCTCCCCTCTCCTATCGTTTAAAAACTTCCATTTTCTGCAAGCGGATCACAGTAAAGTGTCTTAATTTTAAATCCCTCGTTCATTTTGACTCGCAGTGTGAGCTAGATATCATGTTCCATTTGGAAAAGGCGCATTTTATGTTGGAGGAGATGGTCATGAATGGTTGTGTTGTGGAGACAAGCAAATCAAACATTCTGACTCCGATTCAGCTGATGGACAAAACGTCATGAAATGCATATGAAATGAAATAAGCATGCAAAAGCTGACTGGGTGATTTGTGTATTGTTAGCTGTTCTCATCGCTATATTTTTCTTTATAATTTCGGCTTGGCACAATTAGTCTCCAATTTTCTTTATAAATTACGAAGTGAGTCCTTTCCATATTTCTCCCCTCGTCCCCTTTTTTAATTGTATTTAGTGTTGATCACGCGCCTTGTACATTAAATTTATATTTTGGTGCCCCTGTTATCAGCTCAAGTTCGTATCCATGCGATGAGTGATTCCCTGTTCCTAACATACACAAATGATAAAATCTTGATTGATGATTCTTGATTTCAGATATTTGTTGAAGGTTTCAAATAATCTTTTGCCAGTGAAAATACCAAGAATGGAAGTAGTTTGATTGATGATCCTTAATCGGACATTTAAGAAGACTAATGTGATCCTTGGTCTTTCAATAATTTTGCTAGAAAATTTAAGAAAAGATTTGATTATAAGGACACCGGCAGGGCGGGAGGTTCGCAACTTGCTGCGTACAGCACCAATCGCAAGAAGATCGATTGAGTTCTTTCTTTTTGCATGGCAATATCCGACTACAAGTCTACGACCACCTAAAATGAAAAAAGTTTTCCTTGAGTTGATATTTAAATTATGCATCTAGCTTTTCTTTGGGAAAAGCACGGTGCAGAACATGGAGTAATTTTAAATACAAAGGGGGACCTTAAATTTTGTTTAAAAATAATAGAAGTTGTACAATGAGAATTTCCAAGTACGTTATTCCCAAATTTTAAAGTTCCCATACCAATACATGCATACATACATACATATATATATATATATATATATTTTAAGATTACTCTATGATGTCAGGACGTGTAGACCATAAGGTGAGTGAGATCGCTTCAGGCCTCCAAAAAAAACTCTCTTAATACTCTTTTTGTATATGAGGGGTCGTATATGTCATTGATATTTATATTATTATATATTTAATTATAGATTAAAGAGAATAAAAACTGTTGAAACTTTAGTCAGTCCTAATATAACATTAATTATTAGGCCAAGCCTATTATTTACTTGAAAAAAGAACAGTAAAATCTATAATACACTAATTTTATAATTTGCAGTACATTACTTCAACTCCTTCTCAGTCTCACTTTCCTTTTTCATTTTAAAGCCTAAAGCATTGCCAAATATCAATATTAGGGTTGTGTGTAGCTTTAGACCATCAAGACAGCAATTTTCAACTTCGTTCAACTTTTATTTATAATTTATATAATTATTGTTAGTTTTTGCCATTAACTATATATCAATATCATCAGTCTTAATTATATCTTTTTGTCAAAAATATATTACCACCTCATATTAGTGTTAATATTTACAAACCATCCCAATATATATATATATATATATTGAAAGGGACAATTTACATGTTAAGCTTTACTAATAATTTCACTTTAAGCCTCACAACTTCTTCACATTACCTTGCATGGTCTGCAGCTATCATTTTCTCTTCTTGTACTTTCTTTTCACCATTTAAAAAAAAAAACATTAGTTGAGTTCTAAGGATTTAGTAGGGTTAAGATAATTTTCACAGTTTAAAAAGCGTGCATAAATAATACTCACATAACAAATTACTACTCACATTACCTATTACTAACCAACAAGATCATCATATTAATAGTAAGGAAGAAATCAATGCTTTCATGAGAGATATATATATATATATATATATATTTACTAATTAGATCAACTTTGTTGACATGACTTTAGTTTTTTGATAAAGTGATCAAACGAATTTATCAAATTATAAGTTTGTTGAGAATATTCGGTAAAAGCCCATTTGCCATTATTATAAACGGGAAAAGGATCAGAGAGTTTGCAGGTTTCTTTTGACACTAGTAAACATGCGAATCGTCAGCCATGTTGAGGTAATATCCCAGACAAAAACTGGAGTGGCCGAAGACAGTGATCCATTGTTTGGTTTTGGTTGGAACAGAAAGATCCTACCTCCCAAATGATGGTTATGGTTTGCTGTGTTTGATATAATAGAATTGGACATACACCAAGATGATTTTATGAGCTCTTTTTATTTAGTTTTCATTTCAGTCAATTTAGTTTTCAATTGGCTGATTTGTGTTTGAGGTGGCTAAAGCCCTTTTTGTACTATTCTTTGTTTGATGCTCTCGGTTTTTGTTAATTTGATATTTAACCTTTCGGGATTTATATCATTCTAGTTATTTTATTTGGATGCCATCATAACACCTAGCACCCTTCGTTAGTTTGAAATGTTAAAAAGTACTAGCTTGTTTATGATTTATAAATAAAACAATATAGTGATTTGCTATAGATTTTAGATTATGTTTATTGTTATCAATTCATCGTTTTTTAGTCTGTTATTTGGATAATTAATCTTGAGAAGCAAGCTAATCCGAAATTCTGTTTGGTTCAAATTATAAAATTGCAACCGACATCTATCCACTCCCTTTATGTGTATTTTCAAACATTGTGCATAAATGTCTCCCCAAGTTTATATGACTGCATGAATCTGAATTATTGATGGCCAATTAGATGGCAGCTGGACTCCCACCCTTTCTAGGGTCGCTTACAGCAGTCAGGGTGCCATGTTTTGTATAAGAATTGGTGTCTTTACTGATCTTCCTGTTCATGTTGATAGGGGTTTTGAGATCTTGGACTATAAGCTGAGTGATGGCTAATGGTGATTGGGCCTCTTTCAGCTGATGACCCTTGTCTTCCAGGGAATGCCTTATTTCCTCCAAAACCTCAATGTGGTCACCATCAGGAGCAGTCAAGTTCTCGTATCTGATTACATTGGGGATAAGCTGCATACCAAGAACACTAAGTTCAGTGGTGATTGGCAGCATCATGCATAGTGTTTTTCTGGGAATTAGAATATAGTTCTCACCGTGTGATATATCCTTGGGCTCTGAACTGAATCCAGAGGATCCATTCCCAGGACAAAATGGTTTAGAAAAACTTGAATCACTGATGCGATGATGAACAAGCCACCGCTGCCTCCAATAACTCCAACCAATCGATCGTCCTGCAAGAGGATCATAACAATAAGCAACTGGTGAAAGAACACAATCAATTGCTATCAAATTGCAGCTGTGCGCAAACCACAAGATGATGACCAGAAATACCTTGGTGACGATGATGGGAGTCATGGAAGACAATGGTTTCTTGTTTGGTCGAATAAAATTTGTTGGAGCTGGAGGGAGTTTTTCAGGTGATACATAAGTAGGCACTGAGAAGTCATCCATCTCATTGTTGAGCACGATACCAGTAGAAGGAGAAAGCACACCAGCCCCAAAAACCCAGTTTACAGTTGTTGTCAATGATACAGCGTTTCTATCAGCATCCACAATGCAGAAATGGCTTGTTCCATGGTCTCGGAGTTGAGCCCACCTGCCCACCATATGATGTCAGACTTAACAACTTCTCGAGTAAATAAGGGGAAGTAAAGTGGATAGCACCTGTTCATATAGTACTCTGGAGGGAAAGTAGTGTTGTCGAGTATCTTTTGTTGTATTTTCTTAGCAAAAGAAGGGGAAAGCATGTCTGATACAGTACTCGTTATGTTTTCAAATTCAGGGTCGCCCAAGTTCATTCGAACAGCAAATGTGTGTTTGAGAGCTTCTATCAGCCGATGAACACCAAGCTCCCCTTTTACAGCATCTGGACTTCCATAGCTGTCTAAGATATTCAAAACCTATTCAAAGTAAAGAAACCATGAAGAGCAGTCCTTGAACCAAAACAAAATATAGTATGTTTATTCGTGAGGATGGTTAAACTCGTCAAGGGCTGCTATGACATACTTCCTGCAGAGCAACATGGAAAATAAAACAGGACATAGGAATATACCCACCAAAGAAAGAGCAAGTGTTCCGCTTGAAGGAGGAGGCATTCCATATATGGTATATCCCATCACATTCACTGTGACTGCGTCAGTTATTTCCACCGTGTAATTACGTAAATCTTCCATTGTTAGAATCCCACCAGCTTCTCTCACATCCTTCACTAACTTTTCACCAATGGTTCCATTATAAAAAGCTTGTGGACCTTGTTCTGCCACTACCTCTAAGCTGTGTCCAAGTTCCACGTTATAGCACGTCTCCCCTGTTTTTAACAAATTGCCATTTGGAGCATATACATTTCTCAACCCGGGATCGTTCATTATCCTATCTGCATATTTAGCTATGTAGTTTCCAAGATAAGGCGACACATCAAAGCCATGTTTAGCAAGGTTTACAGCTGGTTGGAACAAGGCTTTCCATGTCAAGCGTCCATGCTGCAACCAAGCTTCATGAAGGCCAGCTAATTCACCAGGAACTCCCATTGACAAGGCACCTTGGCTTTTAGCTTGGGGATTGTTCTGATACATATTCTGTTTCGTGGACATTCACAGTTACACAAAAGTAAGTTACCTTCTTGCAGAAATTTATATTAAGCATGATTCATATCTTCAAACCACATGTTCCTATTGATTGGCCCAATTGGAATGTGAGGTTTAACAGCAACAATAGTTTCATAGACAGAGTTGAATCCAAACCTGTGAAGAAGCTAAAGGAGCAGTTTCTCTCATGTCAAAAGCTTGCGTCCGGGCAGAAGATCGCACGACCATGAATGCCCCACCTCCTATGCCACTTGATGTTGCATAAACAACACCAAGGCATAATGAAGTTGCCACTGCAGCATCAACAGCATGCCCACCACGCCTAAGAACTGAAGCTCCGATTTCAGAACAACGCGTATCATCGGCTGCAACAACTCCCAGCTCGGACTCTATGCTATCCTGTTGATTGGCTTTTATTCCAATATCATGTTTTTGCGCCCAGAAGTTTGTGTTGCCTTTGGTTACAAGTCCCAAAACTGGAAAACAACAATTTCAAGCATTAGGTCAAGTCGGCAAATACGGTAGTCAAAGTGCTCCTGTGAAATGACGTTGTGGCATATCTTTTTCTTATTCTCGTGTCATATCTGACAGATTGGGTCTTCACTAATTAGAATCAATCAAGATTTTCCAGTCATAATTTGGTAAGAGATCAAAATGTAAGAACTACGAGACTCAAGCTTCCTTTCCCAATTAATTTACGTCCCCGCAAAGTGGTCCTCATGAATTCTGAATCTTCATGTTTAGCCAGAACTATGCATCAGAAATCTGTAAAATCGGTTATTATCGCGGATATAAGATTTCTTTTCACCTTCCCCGGCCCGGACAGTGTGAGCAGAAGTAAGGCTTCATATCAGCGTGCACAAAGATTAACACCAAGAAGGGTTGCACAGAAGTGAATTGTTTGTTATCTCTTCAATATTCATGAGTGCTTCAGAATAAAAAGAAAACAAGAAATCAGTAGAATAGGAAAGAAGAACGAACATGGGAGAACCATGAGAGCGAGAAGGAACGAGATAATTTTCATCGACTTCTTATTGCCTAAGCCACCACCTCCGAGCAGAGGTGATTCCATGGTTTGCTTCATGATGGGCTTGCGCTTCAGTGGGGTCAGTGCTCCGATAGAGAGAAGGAAACAGGAGAAAATGAGGATCGTTAGTGGTTCGACGCCTTGTGCAGGAAATGAGCTAAGCTTGGCTCATTACATTGGGGCGTATCATTCAGGAACTATATACCATAGTCAACGACTCGTGTGGATCCATTAACGCAGAGATGCTTTTACAGTACCATTTCAGCATCCCTTCAAAAATTAGCATCCAGAATCTTCAGCTGCCGCTCGGACCTGAGGCTTCTCTGATTGGACAATGCATAATGCGCTTTTTTTTGTTTCCATCGTTCCCTCCGGAATCTTTTAGTGCTTTTTTAAGACATTCATTGGCTGGAGCTCGTCAATAAACAATTCCAAATCAATATCAACGCATAAAATATGAAATAAATTTGTATAATAAATTACTCAAACAATTAACAAACATTAATTTATATAAAATAAAATTTTATAGAGAATAGAATTATTTATAAATTATGAATTTTCAATCAAATCACATATCACCCAGGAAATTAGGTTGAGTGGGTACTTTTGTATTTTATGAAACAAAATACGTGGAATTTTGGTGTCTAAATTTTCATTATTAATAAATTATAAATATTGTTACTGTTATTTATCTCAAATCGCAAGCAACATAAAAAAAATTAATCTAACTATTAATTTTTAAGATATATTTAGGCTGTAGGCCAATGAGCCCACCGTGCTTATTAAGATAAATTATATTTGTTGGCAAATTGATATTGATGAAATTTATCTCTATTGATTTCAATGTCAATCAAAATGTCCCCTTTTAACCTTCGGCTTTGTGTGACGTAACATTATCTTTTTTTTTAAAGGGTTGAATCATTTTCAGACTTTCACCTTTAGAATATATGGGAATAACTCTCGAAAGATCAAATTTCAAAATTTTAAAAAAATTCCGTGAAAATGATGGTTTAAAACCAAAGTTTGAGACTAAAAAGTTCTAAAATTTTAGTAAAAGATCAGAGATTGATAAGTAATTTTTTACACCAACATCTCATGACTTTAATATTCCAAAATTTACACCCTTCTAAAGTTTAACACTACAAACTTTTTTGTTGGAACTGAACGCTAATATTTTCATTAAAAGAAAGAAGGTTTATTAAGTAATTTGAGATTGACATTTTAAAATTTGACATTGACATACTCCAAAATTTGATACAGACTCAACTTTATATCATTATTAAATTTTGAAATGTCAGTGTCAAATGAATTTAAGTCTCAAACTTATCATTATATATATATATATATTTTTTCACGTTAGAAATTTGAATGTGCCAATAAGCAAGTGACAGTTATCCTCTCAAAACATGATTGAGACTTGATGGTGTTATTCTTACGTGTCAATTAAGATATTTTAAGATTACATTTGGTTGGATGAATTTGAATTTAAAATCTCACATTTAAAATTTATAAATTTTAAATTTTTTATTTAAATAATATAAAAAAATTTAAATTATAATATTAAAATTTCTTGTTTGAATTTAAAGCTAACTTGGACAACATTGGTGGTTTAGTCCTAGTCAAGGTCAATAGTCTAGTACAAATTATGGGTGACAACCTTATCTTGGTTGACTCTGGCTGTCTGAATCCAGATGACGTTAGTGGTCTAGTCTTGATTGGTAGCTGCAGCCTGATCTTGGTCTACATTAGCGGTCTGATCCCAAACAACACCTATGAATTAGCAAAGACAATTATAACAGTTCGAGGCTGCAGATTAGGCCTAAATGATGACAGCAGACCATTTCCTATTAATAGCAAAGATGGTGATCACAGATCAGTCTTGGATGGTGACGGAAGCTACGGATTGACACTAGTTGGATACGACGGACCAATACCGGATGATGGTAGCAAATCGACACTAGATGATGATACAAGACTAGCATTAAATGATGGTAACAACAAATTAGCACCAAATAGTGAAGGAGGGTGGTTGACATTGGTGGTCAGGTCCATGTCGACATGGACAATATGGTCTCGATCAGGTCCAGTAGTTCGGCTCGATAAATATTGGTAGTTTGATCCTAGTTGGAACCAGCTATATGGTCCCAGTTGGCGCCAACGATTAGGTCATGGTCAAAGTCATTTGTTTGACCCCAGGGTACACGGGTCATCTAGTCTAGATAGGCATAGAGCTAGGAAATGGGTAGGCTTGGCCCATAAGAGCCTGAGCCCTTAAGCCCAATTTCTCATTTTTCATCCCTTTTCTGAAACCCCACCCTTATTTAAAGGATTTAGGGTCGAGCTTGCAAGTCCTATTCTAAAAAATTTAGAAAAAATTAAAATAAAATTAAGCACTATAAATTAATTAAAATATTCTTAAATTAAAAAAATTAAAATCATTATAATCTTTTAGAAATTAAATAATAAACATTTAAAAAAATTCATTTTCAAAGCCCGAGCTCTTATTTAAACAGGACCTCCAAGCTCGGCCCTTTAAAACTGACTCTAGATAGGCATTAGCAGTTTGTTACCTGTCGAGTCAACCGTTCAATCTCCATAAACTATGATCTAGACTAGGTCAAAGCTAGTGGTTTGATCCTAGTTAGCTCCTATAATCAGGTCTCGATTGGCTTCAATAGTCCAGTCTTGGTTTGCTTCGGTGATCTAGTCCTACTCTGCTTTGGCCTTTTGATCATGGTCAAAGTTGGCTGTCTAGTCTAAACTAGCATTTCAATCCCCATCAGGGTTGGCTGTCCGGTCCCAGTCAAAGTTAGCCATTTGATCCCTGTTGGTGCTGGCAATTCGGTCTCAATTAGCACCAATGTTATAGTCCTGGTAGAAGTCGGCTAGAGGCAGCAAAGTTGAAGTCGATGAGCAAATGCAAGGAAGAGAGAGACTTTAATGGAAATTTAAAATAATAAAAGTTTAGAAAATATTTAAAATTAAAAAAGAAATTGAGGTAGAATTTAGATTTGGCCAAATCCAAATCCACATATTTTAATTACCCAAATAATAGATTTGGTTCAAATCTAAATCTACATGCATCTAAATATAACATTATTGTTTTTGAAACTAGGGAACTAGGGAATTGGATCCCATAATTGTAACAACTACTGATATTGGTGCTTATACTTACATGGCAAAATCTATGTTGTCTAATAAATTAAGAGTTTTGGAGAATATTATTGCAACTAAAATCATGAAACATTGAATTCAAATCTCTTAAATAACATAATTGAGTGTCCACCCCATTTCCGTCCTAAAATTTAGAGCTTTCTTAAACAGTGCATGCCTATATTATTATTTTTATGCAATATTATGATATTTTACATCTATCTTTCCTATTATAATTTTTGTATTATGATACATGAGTTTATATTATATAATATTTATGAATGGATTTATATTATTATATTATTGTTTTTACCCTTTTATACGATGCTCATTGTCATAGGAAATGGAGGAAGATTTTATACTAACAATGGGCAAGGAATTTGACAACGTACAAGAAGCGCGGAAATGTTAGATAGTTTAAGAAAGTTCTAAATTTTAGGTGAAAAATGGGATAGACATTTACTACATGATGCTATTTAGGAGACTTGGATTCAGCATTTATTGATTTTGATTGTAACAAGATTATCCAAACTATTGATTTAATGAATAGAATAGATTTTGCCACATGAATATAGGCACCCAATATCTATATAGTTGCTGTGGGCATGGGATCCAAGTCCAGGGAATTAGAGGCATGTTTTAATGGTCTTGATGAGCTCCAATTCATTTAAGTAGTGTTTAAATTAATGGATTTAGATTTGAGTGTAAAATTTAAAATTTTATATTTCAAATCTCATATTTAAAATTTATGTATTTAAAATTTTTTATTTAAATAATTAAAAAAATTCAAATAAAGAAGATAGATGAGTTGAAAATTTAAAAAATAAAAATAATCAGTTTATATCTATTTTTTAATTGATGAGAGTCGAAAATGAGAATTAAAAAAATATGAGAGTCATAAAAATATCAATAATAAAAATAAAAAAACAAGTGATTTAAAGTAATTGAAATTTTAAATCACTATTGTGAAAGAAAATTTTAAAATTATAAAAAAATTATAATAAAAAAAATTTTAATAAATTTTTATATATTTAAATAAGAGATTTGAATATACAAATAAAGGATTTGTATTAAATTTAAATTCTTATTACTCCAAGCGCATTATTAAATTATTTTATTGTAAGAAAATATTTTCATAGTGACGAGCTGACAGGTACAATCGTCACATGCAGGACATTTTGTACTTAGTCCACATTCTGGTAATGATTCAATGATGGTATCACGGACTATGATTTTACAGAACAAAAGTACTAATCAAATCAGATAATTTGCCTGATCAATGTTTTTCTTCAATTTTTCACCCAAAAAAAAAGAAAAATAATAGATAAATCTTTTTAAAATAAAAAAATGATAATTTATTCCGACGTGATGTGATAATATTAATGAAGTTTTAAGATATATTTTTAAAATTAAATTTTTATATAAAATTATTTTCTTTCACAATTAATTTTTATAATTCACAAATTTAATATAAACATTCGTCAGTTTAAGTTTAGTTTTATAAATATAGCACCCACGAGCACCACCGGCGCATGTTAGCCAACCCACAAGTCACTATTAATGACAACGAAAAAAATTGAACAAATATCACAACTTTTTCCAAAATTAATTAATAATATAAACATTTTTATTTGTGGGACGGCTATGGCTATGTGAAGCGCAGAAGCTAGGCTCGTTGTCAGAGTTAGATATTTTTGATCCATAAAACGTGTGAAAAGCCAGATGTAGTTAGATGAAAAACTTTTAAAACCATGCCATCAGGAACACTCTGGTAGTCATCATCACAGTCAGAGTCAAATGCTGAACCCAGGCCTCCTCAACAGTTCCAGGTGCTACACAAAAGCATTCCATTAAAAGGACGCAAGAGTGAAGATTATTAATAAACTGACAAAATCATAATTTTATATTAACAAAATTTAATTAATTTTATATTATTTATAAGTTTGATGTAAATATTTATAAATTTAATTTCATGTACTAATAATTAAAAAGATTTAAAAAATTAGGACTTCTTAAATTATAAAGGAGTACTAAAGTAATTTTATATATAAATTTAATTTTAATTTTTTTAAAAAATTTCATTGTTATTATCATATTTTACGAGATTAAATTATTATTTTTTGTTTTAGAAAAATTTTCTTCCATTTTCCAAAAATATATATTTATATATTGACTTAGTTTGCCAGAGAGAATATTTAATATTTTGGTGAGGCGACCGATGATTATATGTAATGCATGGCCTAGGCAAAACACATATGTCGTGAGAATGTATGAATGACTATGATTATTTGACACGCAGATAATTACGGTTAATAGTAATGCTGAGATCTAACGAATTTTTCAAAGTCTTATTGTTTCAGAACTGATTTATATATTTCGTGTTTGTTTTATCGCTTGAACTGAACATTTGAAAAGGTTCTTAGTCATTCTATAACCATTGTCCTTCACTATATCATGCATATTAAGTTTTTAAGGGGAAAAAAAAAATTAGATGAGTTAGTTTCCAAAAACTCATGAGAAATGAATTTGATATTAAAATTCAAAGAGTAAGTAGATAAATTTATAAATTACCTATCAACAAAATCTTACATTTTATAGAATGAACTCTGAGCTCGCGATTTTGATGGAACACAAATCTTGGTCTTATCATTTATCAATTAGACTGGCCCTTCGTTTACTCATGAAAAGTGTTGCTTTCATATTCTCATCCATTTTGAGTTTTTTTTTTTAATTTTTAAAACTAGCCCCGCTTTAGCTGAGGGAAAAAAAAATCAAAAGTATATTATTAAATTGAATTAGAGTAAAATTCGAACGAGAAAACATGGTATCTGAAACTTTCCCTTGCCTTTGTATCTCAAAAAAAAAAAGCTATGAGCATTTGATGAAGAATGGTAGACCGTACTTTGTTTTCGGCCACAACAGGAATGGTAGATAGTATTTAAAGGTACTGTGAGCAGATTTTTCTAGACAAAATAAGATTAAAATACATAAAATTCTCCTAAATTTATTTGAGTATCTCGATCAAAGTAATCACTCACCTTCAAATGTTTAAAATGAGCTTTTCTAATATGTGTTTGTGTGTGTCTACTCAAAACCTCCTATGATTAATAACTTTGTAAACTTAATTATTACACACAGGTGAAGTTTGACATAGAAAATATAATTTAATAATTTTTCAACACAATTTTAATAGGGTAAAATCATTAGCAACATTGTAGCAGGGTTGGGTCTTGCAAAAAGGTTAGTTTTAATGCTCACATTTAATATTTGACAAGATTAATTTTGACATGAAGACACGTGCATGCAATAATAAAAAAGATCATCGGCAGCTTGCAGATACATGATCTTAAAATGGCCATCTTACAGACGCTGCTCTTTATCGCTACCCTCACGACGGAGTTCATTATTGCCTTCCTCATGATCGCAGAGGGGCGAAATCTTCTTGTCATTTTCTTTAACGTGCACATGACGCTTTATCTCAGGACACCCCGAAAACGATTCTTGTAAGAGAGTTTTCATTCCATTGCTCGTTCTATTCCAGGAAAATGGATCACGGAGCCAGCAATGTTATCTGAATTAGTAATTCTTTTGACAACATTTCCAGCTTCACTGGTTTCCATCTTTGATTATTCTTCACAAATGAAACCACAATATGTTGTCCTACACACTCCCCCCCCCCCCCCCCAAATTAATAAACACTAATATCACTAATCGTAGAAGATTACAAGAAGGATGTAGCAAGACGGCTACTTCTTTCACCTTCCTCCTCCTTTGTTATCCAAGAAGAAGGATGGCTAAAGGTGCAGTACCCAAATACAAGAAGACTGATCAAATTTAGAGAGTTATCCCATTTTTTTTCTCGTCTTGTTTAAAGAACCGTGGATTAGTTTTCATTAATGGGTGCTCTTGTGAATTTAATGAAAATATGTAGCGTCAAGTACCATCTGTCATTTTAGCCTCATCTATATATTTTAACCTGAAAATAAAAAGAAAACACTGGATATTATTTTTTAAATTATTATTCCTTATTCTAGACATCCCTTAATTTAACGCAATTTTATCAATCGAATCAATATAGGTAAACTTTTCCAATTTTACTTTCTTTCTTTTTTTTTCTTTTTTCCCGTTTGTAATGAACCACAAAACTTATGAAAACGATATCGTTGTATGCAATGATTGTATCATGTTATACTTAGTCCACAGATAACTCTGCTACTGCATGATGGTATAATCATCATCATCACAGACCACAAACGTTTAGGCGTGTAACTTTTCTTTTCTATTTTTATAATTTGTGGTAGTGATTGAGAACAAGATTTTTCCCCAACAAATACAAAATTGGGGGCAACATCTAAAAAAACTCCCCCGTCCTGTTATCATCTCTCTTCATTATTAATAAATTAAGAGAAGTTTTCCCAAACAATGTAACCACTCACTCTTAAACAAATTTTCATATCTTCATATATGTTAGTTCAACTGAAGTGGAGGAGTTCAAGATCCATTCAAGACTGCCAGAAGACGTTAGGGTCAGCGCTATACAAAGAGAGATCCTTAATTTCCTGGTTAGCCACATGACAATCAATAAGTCGTGCTTGGATTATTTTAGACAGTGCTAGACCAGAAGGAAGCACCCACCATTCCCTTTCGTCCCTGCAAAACATAAACACTGTGTCAGCTCAAGCATCTGCCTCCATAATTGCTAAGCAAGACAATGATGCTTACATGCTAAAACTCCAGGACTGAAAGTTAGACTGCTTGTTATTTGAATGGGCTGTATAACAATGAATGAATCCACAGATGAAGGCAACAACCTGTTATAATGGAGACCAATTTAACTGTTAAAAGTATCAACAATGTATATGGAAACCAAGTAACACATATTCCATGGCTTCTTCAGCAATACCACTCACTACAGTCAATTAAGAGGGAAGATATGGGAGAAGTTAGAACAACTTACAACATTGACTAAAGATGTAAGATTCCACAAAGCATAAAGGCGAGCAAGACCTGCAGATCTCCTAGGTCCTTGACTAAACAAAGCATTGATTCCAGATGGGAATGGAAATAGTACGCCAAAAGGAAGGACAAACAAAACTAAGAAGAAGTTCAGAAGTGATAATGAGTACGTCTGAATCAATGTGAGCAAAATCAAAATCAAGTCTGCCAAAAGTAGTATAGAGATAAGTAGACCCACGAGATCCTGCAATGACAAGTCATAAAAAGAATATAAAGACTAAGAATATTATCTCCAAGGGAAAGGTCATGATTGAAAATAGTGAGCATTTGACTACCTGATGGCCAATAGGTTTTGTATTATAGAGAATAAAAGAAAAGGGGTAATATATGCTTTTTTTCTCTTTAAGGGTTCTTATGCTCTTCGTATGTAATATTTCTCCAGATATCCTTCTAGGCATCACCAGATGTTTGTCGCCCATCAACTGGTGCTCTGGGTTACAATGACTTGGGAGGAAACTACATGAAAGGCAAAGTTAACTTCCTGTTCACAATCAGCAACCAAAGAAATCAAATTTATAATCACCATGAGTTCTCTTCAGTCAAACTTTCCTCATCGTGACACTCAGATAACAGTGACGTGCATTCATTCTCAGTTGTGCGCACCACAAGTCCAAACTGGCAATACCCAGAAGCTGTGGGCTGAAACCAAGCAAGATCAACACGCACACCATACATCCGCAAAGCAGGGTTTGCAAATAGATTGAACCAGTTGACAACATGCTCCAAATTTAATCTTAGATGTCCACGGCAAACCAGGCGTAGTTGAGCATTGAGTCCAGCCACTAGCCGATACCATGTAGTAGGTGGAACAGACTAGAAGAAGACAAATTTAAAAGTTAATCAACAAGTAATTCTGCAGTAACATTGTTAACAATTGACATGAAAAGCTAACTTTCAAGTCACGGAAACCTGACTCATAATGCTAGAGAGAATATTATCATTATGAATAGAAAAGGGAGCCATGTAACTTCCATCTCCCCCAAATATTATGGACACAGGAAGCCTTTGACGAAGACGAGGAGGCAGATCAGGTCTTTTCTCATCCCCACCAAGAAAAAAGTCCATATATGCCAGCATCAGATCAGATGTTGCAGCTACCTGAAATCCGATATAAGTAACTACACCAGTGATTACCATGACAATGATTCTGAAAATCTCTGATTCTTTCACTTGTTAAGGAAAATGTTAAAGCAAAACAGACGCACAAGAAGCAATATCATGTCAGAAAAAGGATTCCATGTTTAACTAAAATGTCAAATCAATTTGTGTTCAGCTAACTAGAGATATTTGATCATAAGAAAGGCTTGTAAATTATATTATTCTATGATAGAATTGCTTTTGCTGCTCAAGCCCACAAAAGGAAAACGAAGAAGCAGCATGAAAAAGGAAAGATGCTTTCAGATGGTCAGAACGTTGACCTTACGTCTCCAACTATCAAGGAGCAAGAAAATAAAAAATAGGGCTGCTTTAGAGTTGCTTTTGACCTGGCTTAGGAGAGGGCATTTTTGGAGTCTGTGAGGGCTATCCTTCGGGTTTTATAGTAGTGCTGGAGGCCCCCAAAGAGATTATGTCATTTGTGTTTTGAGTGTTGAGAGCAGAGGACTGGCCTCTTGAAAGCCAGTGAGTGTTCGTTGTTGAGAGTGATTGTGTTCTGTCCTCATTGCCTTGATTTCATCCTTGCAACAAGGGAATAGGGTTTTATATTGAATCAGGGTGTCCTGTTTTGTAACTCTGATTCAGTATCTTATCATATTAATACTAAAACCTCAGGATTTCCATTACATTATGCTCTGCTGCTGCATTTTTTTTTTCCCTGGTTCTAAATTTACAGGGCTCATCATTCTAGCAGTTTGTTTTCAGGGGTATGCAAACAAATTCAGGAGATAAAATCTGAAGATGAACCTTAATCCCCTCATAAAGTGCTCGTGAACGGCAAGAACGCAAGCAAGTATGATCATATTCTGATCGAACAAATTCTCGGAGTTGCTGTAATTTCTTTCTCCGACACCTTTGTAACCATGACCATGCAAGGGGATAAGCAGTGACGCAAAGGATACTGTACATAGACCCTTCCCACCAGTGATAAGTTGCTAATACATTAATCTCATCCACAAATCTATTAAAAGCATCTTCATATCTGCAAGATAGATAACATGATTAGAAGTTAAAATGTCTATTTTAATACAAACACATAGTAAAAGCATCTTCCGCATGCAATGTACATAATCAAATAATGTTGCCACTAAATAAATTCATAGAATGAGTAGCATACACAATATCTTTTACTTGCTCTGGTGGACAATGAGACAGATGCCAAGGTTCACTGAAAGTATTTGGGCCCTGGAAATATAACCTATGTACATGATTTTGTGATTCCTCATTTCTATTTGTTTCCATGATCTGAAAGATGACAAGAATATGATGTTAAAAAGTTGATCTGAAATGCCATGAGTTGCAAAAGGAGTAATAACGAATTGCATTTGAAAGAAAGCAGTAAAACTGGCAATAAACCTCATTCAATGATTCCAGGAAAGGGAAGGAATTTATCCGTGTGTCATGTGGAGAAGGATCAAGGGCAGGTAAGTCATCCCCACCAACATATTTCATCCGTGCAATACTGAGAACTAGAGCAAACAGGACAGGGAGACCTAAGAGAACAAGACCAAACAACCACGGCCCACCAAAAGTGTGCACCAACTCTTCAAATGTTGTATAACAGTTTGGCATGTGATATCTGTCAGATATGCACTTGTATGGACAAGGAATCTCAGTCACACCACCTGTTGAAAAGGTAGGGAACAAATTTTAAGGGAAAGAGATTCTACATATTCCTTCTTTCAGGTGCCAAGAAAGCACTGGAAAGAATAATACCTCGAACAGAAACATATATAGCTCGATGTGGAAGCTCATAAGGTGGGCAGTTATGACAAAGGGCTCCATCAGATCCACTGACATTTTTAAAAGTACCAACAGGACATTCCTACAACACAATTTAAATAGTTGGAGTGCAAGCAACCAAGTTAGAGCAACTCAGGAATTGATCCTCTATATCTTAACGAAATGAAGGTTCTGACAAATGTCAGAATGTCGCACATGCACAGCAGTAATAAATTACAAAGAAAAGTTCAGGGCGTCAAGCAACCTGACATTTTAATCTTATTCTCATAAATGTATTCTAAGAAAATATGATTCAACCTCACAAAAGATACCAAAAAGCCCTTTGGGACAATCTCGTCCACTGATGGTTCCATTTTTTCCAGGAAGACCCCGACCTCCACCAAATCCTCCCCTGAATAAGAAATAAAGACTCAGAATCAGAATAACCTCAGCAGGTCAGAGGTTACAAACACATGCTACAAATCCGCCTACAGTAGGCTAAAAACCTTAGAGAAAATAATGTTCTGAAAGGGAAGGGAAAAAGAGAAATAGCAGCAATGTGTTCATGTAGCTTCATTCTTGAACTTCACTCATTACATGATACATGTGTTACTTCTAAACCCCAAGGAAAAAGAAGAAAATTAATTAACCTCCATCTTATTTCTCCTACAGTGCAACCTTCTCAAGCATACACGAGAAGTTCATGCCACCCATAAGTACTTGAGTTGGGTCAGTAAGTACTAAACAAGAAAGAAAGGCTTTAGTTGATTTGCTTCTGAAGTAACCTGCTGGTTTAATAGATGACCATAAGCCATAATGAATGATATTTATATTCATATCAATTCTAGACTCATGAAACTCCTACTTTGAAGGATAAAAAATATTTATGTAAAATGGGTGATTAAAGCATATTTATGACATGATCCAGACAGAAATATCACAGAGATGCACCTAGAGAATATATATGATAGCTTCATACTTTGTGCCACCACAAATAGTTAGACATCCAAACACAAGTCCTCTTGACGAATAAAAGTAGGCTCTACATGTAACCACAAACAAGAATGCTGGCAATCCAACAAATCTTCAAAAATTAGATGCTAAAATAACAAAGGCCACAGATTTAAATAAGACACAGCCTTCACTATATGCTAACCTAGCATGAATGGTTCCTTTGACACTTGCCAAAGGGATATATTCGTCTCCAACCAATATGTCAGTCCAATGAAAGTGAACCCTTCCACCACCTCCACCTCCACCACCACTAGGACTACCATGCCCCCCAGCAGTTGAGATCATAGAAGAGTCACCGAGCACCAATGACCGCACAAACAAAAGAATGGTTCCACCAGAGCCACCACCAGGACCAATGCTGGAAATTAACCGACCATTGTTGCCTCTAATATCTTCTCCAAAGCTTTCTCCATCAGCTCTAAGGGAACCTTTCAGAATCAAACTTGATAACGAATGCTCCAAAGAACCCATAACTGTAAAATACAAGAAAAATAGATATGAGAAAATCTCACTCTCAGCCTATAAATGCTGGGTTCAAAATCTAGTTCATTGACAACCAACTTAAAATTCAGATCTTACCAATAATGCCACCTCCAGCAGTAGCACCTGCTAGGCTACTATTTCCACTGCCACTGCCGAGTTCACAGGGCAAATCAGCATTCCCATAAGTGGTACCACCCTCAATGAAATTGCCATTGTAATATCCATCCCCACCATTTCCCCCATGTCCTCCACCACCACCAAGACCATTCTCATAATACCTTCCTCTACCCAACCCACCAGCACAGCCTGCCAATGGTCCAAATGAGGATACAGTAAGATATGATGAGAAGAACTAAAACTAACAATGATATTCTAGCGGCAAAGGCAATACCCAGCCCAGATACGGTGATTACTCCAGAAGAGTGAACATCAACATTTCTAATCCAGTGAAAGTGCACAACTGAACCATTTATGGTTCCTTGAACAATGACATCTTCAACCCGACAAAACTGTGGCAGAAATCCAAGTCAACCATTTGTAAGGAGCACAAAGACCAAATCCTTGATCCAGATTAATATCATTTTAAGGACTTAATTTTGAATCAAGCTAATGAAAAACCTGAAGAGTGAAGGCCAATGTTGAGTTAACATTACAATCTTCAGGTGGGTGAAGCAATTCCATCGGGCAATTTGCAAGTTCACAGTAAAGCTGAGGTGTCCTGCAATTTCCAAAACTAAACATCAAACTGAATAGAGAGAACTACAAGCTTAGATACAAATCAATGCGTAAACCTACCCAGAATTTTCACGAGCAGCATCTAATGGACCTCTTAGAACAGATCCAGGCCCAACCTTTGCATTTCAAGGATGATATTCATCATATTAGTACAGTAATAATACCACAGGTGGAAAGCTTAAGGTCAGGATTTCAATTGGAAGAGTTTCAAAACCCCAAGTCACCTAAATATGCAGTGAACAAGGCAACAACAGGAGAGTGATTTATGTCATTCCTAGCATGTGAATATGCCTGTATATGTCATCATATCAATCAACATTTTTGTTGCAATCAGCCTTCTTTGCTTCTAAAACAACTTAAAGGTAAAAACAGAATTTTCAGCAATTATGAAATGTTTTAAATGTAAATAGTCCCATTGTAGTTTGTGCAGAAAAATTATTTGTATAGTTAAGTGTTGATTTATCAGTCCATTCAACAGAAAGCTTTATGGACTTTATTTATCAGAAAGAAAGGCCTGCTGCAAAGTCTTTGTCCCAATATTGCCAATGTGTGTGAAAGCCAATGGTTAAAAGCCACACACAAAAACACGAGAAGTAAGCAAACAGCCAGGGTACAGCAATCATTAGAGATGTCTCTAAAAGTTAGCACGATCATCCTCATCCCTCAAATTATTAGCCCCCATCTAATTTCCATTACCACAAGTGGAATAAAACCCTTTTCTTTCAAGGGGAGAAGGATAGAGGGTCATGGGGTTTAGGGAAAAAAAATCAGCATAATAAAGGATAAGGATTAGATGTTAATGGAGCTTTCTAGTAACAAGAATAAGGAATTTTGACAAGGTCTCTACAGATTTAAGGCCTGAGAATGCTTCGATGGAATTCTCTAGTTCAAAGGCCTACTTGTAGAGCAGATGTGAGAAGTCTCATCTGCCTACCATTTTCAGTATGGCACCTGCCATAGCCTACAGTTGATAGACACTATAGGTCTACAGCCATAGAGGCCTTGTCTTGGGAATTTTACATCAGGGTCCCCTAAAATACAACACCTCTCCACCACAGCAGCTGCCATTGACAACAACACTGGTTTGTCCAAAGCAAATTTTAGATTTTTTTTTTTTCGGGAGCTCTGAAAAGAGCTCTTAAGGTCCTAAAAATTTCAATCAGACCAAAAAACAAACAAATAAAAGGAATCCAAACTCCAATGCATCACCTGCCACAAGTTCTAACAAGAACACAAGCAGAGCAATCACCATACCTTATTGTATATCGAAAGGTAAGAAGTACTAGCTGGGATAACATTCAAGAATTTGTACATGTTACATTGACTCCTATTTCAGTATCAACCTGATCTCTTCACAGCCACTCACTGCGAATTAGTAACGTTATTAAGGGGAATTCAGTTTCACAAAAACGTATGATATAGTGATTTCCTTGGCAAGTCAATGGTTTTGAAACACCAATTTGCCATAAAAAGTTCTAGTAAGAAACAACACTAATATTGTTACAACACTTTTCTGATAATATAAGATCTAGTGACTAATTTTATGATTTCTCAGTGGGTTCGTTCTCTTCCTGGTAATATACTGTAATCTAATGCTAAAAAAAATCCCTAGAAACATTGTTTGTGAAGACTATATTATTTCTCCTCTGTTCTGTTCCTCAATTTCGATTCTTACTCTCTTCTGTTAAAAACACCTTCTCAAACATCTTTTCTATGCCAAACATGTTAACACATCAAAACCTATTGACCAAGAGTAAGCTATCCATGTCTAAGTTTGTCCTAGACCTATTGAGTCCTAATCAACTTTGAGTGCCACTTTGCATATGGCACCATTTTGTGTGCAAAACTTCCCACCTTAAACCTCAACCACCCTTTATCTAGAAAGCACGTACAATGGAGGCAATGAAATAAAATGTATAGAGACCAAGTGCACTGAGAAGTAGAGCCAGACATGTATCATACAATACAATTCCACTTTTGAAGTATCGGTTGTTCATCGCCCTCCACAAATAGCTTCCTTGAAAATCTTTTTTTTTTTTTTTTGTTGGACAGCCAAGTGCCATTAAAACTTGGAATTGCAATTTGAATTTTATAGAAGCTTTCCTACAATAACTTTCATCACAGAATGTTGACCTCATCATCCACTGTCACATGGGAGATGCATTCGACCACTATGTCAACATGTTTCCGCCACCAAAAAAAAAACAAACAAACAAACAAACAAAACCAAAAAAAAAAAATAAACAAAAACAGAAACTACTATGTCAACAAAGAAAAGGATGATCATTGCTAACATAGCCATTTAAATGGTTGTAAGAAACATTAAAGCTTAAGGATAGCACATGATGAGCCTCCGACTTACATTGACACTATAAAACAAAGACAAAATCAGATGTTGTGCTTCTATCAGATTCCCAGGTCCAGATAAGTTCAATAAACCTTGTCCATGAACTCCCAAATTTGCATTAGAATGAATAACAGATGATTCCTGATCAACATGCAGACAAGCATGTCATTCCATAAAAAATTATGCAAACTGAAATCAGTAGTCAGTGAAGAGAACTACCTTGAGAACCATTAAATTGCTAGCTTCGAGTAAGGATGTTGCAACTATAGAATCACCAGCTCCATTTATGAGAATATTGGAACTTAGCATCAAGTGAATTTTGACAGACATACGAAGAGCTCCATATACCTAAATTAAAAACAAGAGAGAAAAATAACTTTTCCAAAGAAATCTAACCAATTAAAAGACAACAATGAGAGTATAATTTCAACAATAACATGTTTATTAAATACAAGTTTAATCAATTTACGCACTAAGGAATCCAATAAAATTTTAAGAGTAAATAAACTTTATTGTTTTAGCATTGAAATGAAAAAAATAAATATATTGTTTAAAAAATTGTTCAACCAACAATGATTGATTGAGTGGTAAAATATTCAACGCCCTTAAGTAACATCTTGAGTTTGAGCCTTGAAAATAGAAAAAATCACATTGGGAAAGTTTTCTCCTCATTGGAACCTAACCCCACTCAAATCCAGATTATAGTTAATACTACAAAACACAAGATGGTCTGTCACAAAGAATTGTTCAATTAGGAAACTTAATCATTTTTTTAGGTATTTTGGTCAAATAGGTACGATGGTTGGTTTCAAAGGAAGTCCGTGCATATTTATACAGTAGAGAAGATAGCCATGGAATTAAACCATTTCCTGAGGAGTGGACGGGAGACTATTTCACCAAAATTTAAAAAATGATGCCTGTTCAAGCAAGCGTTAGCATCAAGATAGTTGAAGTGAAAGGATCAACATGTCGGAAGTGTGTTTTGTGTATGTTAATCATAGTTTCTAACATTCAAGTTGTAATAACAGATGGAAAAACAAAACACTAGTAGTTGCGGTGATTGCTTGTTATAATGGTGACAATGGCCATAACCTAAGCCGCTGAGCGTCATATTGTGTGACTTTCGACAGATCAAAAAGCAGACAAAAAGAATGTAATTCATAGATCATAAGAAATTCATCTTGTGAAAACATCACCTTATGCTTACTGCCTTCAAAACAAATCAACAGGCTATTCAGGAATTATTATAGCATATGTATTATATAATGTTACACACCAGTGAAGGGTAGGTTAGTGAAAACAGAAAGATGATCAACGAAATTGAATAAAGGAGGACTTTTAGATGGCTTCAGTTGGTAGCATATGGCTGATGGTGGCTGATGGTAACACATTAAAATACTGTGGATTATGATAATTCCGTATGACTTCATATTCCAATATCTCTTGTAGACTCTTGTTACTGAAACAACAGCATTACATACCCCTCCCTTTTTCCGCGCCAAGATTAATTACTTTGGCATGACAATAAACGCTTCAAAACCAGTAACCTTGGCATGATAGCTTGGAAAGAGTGGATAAATCCCCCTGGCGCCAAGATTAATTATTTTAGCGGCCACACGCCAATTCCCAGACAAACAGGTAAGAAGCACATGAAAGCAACAGAATCTAAGTAAGAAAGTTCAATTTCCTGTCAGCGGGAAGTTACTTTTACTTGCCTTTATCATAGAGTCACTCATTAAAAGCTCTTCTGCCATTAATTCAAACTCTGATGAACCAAAGTGAGCTAGCCCAAAGCTCAAAACAGCACTGGAAGTCAAACGAATCACTCCACCAACCTGTCAGTCAGCAGAAACACCTTATAATTCAGCCATCCATCAAGTTTCGGTTGGGATGATATGAATGATTTAGTGAATAACCACAACATGCAGTCTCCAAATCAAATAACTTCCTCAGGTCACCTGAACAACCATCTAATTTCAAATTTGCTTTGTCAAATGTCTGCCGGTTCCTGGATACCCTTTCACACTCTTACATGCACTTTTTTCCAAGAAAATTTTTTAACAACATTTGTTCCAATATTATGCCTAATTAACTTCCATAAAACAACTATCAAACACCAATTCTTATTAAACACCGCCACACATAACATCAATATAATTAAAGTGCTCCACTCATTGATGCCATTAAAATGCCGGGTAATTCTAAGATCCTTTTTTTTTTTTGGGATACATTGATACCATTAAAGATTTTAAACTGAGTCCTTCAACAAACTACCCAAAGCCCTAATCACTAGACAGCTCCTTGTGACTTGGTAACTCTAAGTTTCAAATATATGTTATCTGATCTATGAAAATAAGCATGAACTCAAGACTAGACTACTCTAAAAAAAAACAAAGCCACATATGGCAAATCCTCTGCAGACTTTATTCAGGTGTTGCAGTATTTTTCTAATGCATGACAAGAAATGATCCGATCCCCTCTTCAGTGTCCTATACCTTCTCAACATTAGAAAGCATCAAGAGAGAAATGAGAAATCAACAACTGGTATGCTAGTTTTAAATAGATTCACATAGAAATGGCTTAAAATGATTTGAAGTTATGACATTCCCAAAGAAAATTATTGCATTAAGAGTAAAGTCTGTCCGTGACTCATGAATAGAATAGGCCAATCATAATCTGTGATCAAAACCTTCTTTCATTCTGTCACGCAGCTTCACTGCTTTTAAGACTCTTGTAGATTTTTGAACAAGTGAATATTCGGAGACTGAAGGCCTCATAGTTCTGATAGTTTTTCTTTCTTTTCCCCCCTTATCTAGGTAAACTATGATGGTTTTCTTTAACTTCCTTTTGGAAGATATATAGCCCTTTTTATTGTTACTCCTCACCTTTTCTCCTATCTCGATAACATTTCTTCTTTTTAACAAAAATATAATTCATTATTTAATTTTAATAAGGCCAACAGGCTCTGTACTTATATCACCTGAACACGACTCCAATATAGAGGAACCAATGCCTTAGCCTGATTCTGAACATAAACATTTCTCCAAAGAGGCAACTTAGGAAATTCCAGCAGAAGTGTGTCTGTGTGTGTAGACAAGTTATGATTGCAAATAACAAGACTCTGAAGAACAGCATCATAGAATGTCCCTGCAGCACCAGAGTTGCCAGAACATCCAAGACTCCTTCCACCTGCAAACAAAACAGAACGAGCTTTCAGAATTGTGAACGTGCTTATACTTTACACCATAGTTAATTCATCTCCTCAAAAGGCAAGAAAATAGATATTTTCACTATTGAAGAACAAAAAAGGTCATGAAAACTGCATATGCTAGAGAAAATACTCTATCACACCATGAATGAAGAATTTTGTATTGTCATGACTCCTGAAAGCATCAATTGAAACTCTCCCGCCCCCACCACCAGCAAATCCATTGCCCCCAGTGGCACTGATCTTGCCACTTCCAGTCCTGTGCTTGAAGAGGAGATGATTAGTCGCAAACTTTAATTACCAAAAGAAGTCTGGAATTGCAAAGGGAACTAGAAAACCTTTGCATCTCACAAAAAGGGGTGCCTTAGGTGTTTTTTAATATTTTCATATGAGATTAAATAATATCAAAAAAATCCAAAATAAATAGATAATGTAAATTTATGCATATGTAGCCATGAATGCCGAAAATATCTGGGTTAGGCTTCTTTGTCCCTTCCCTTCCCACGACAGTTTTCCTCTCAACTGCCCAAGGCACTCACCTTATATGAAGCATAAAACAGCCAAAGGCAATGCCAGGCAAGTGGCTGTCTGAAGAAAGTTGTGAGGTGAGCATCTTTTATATCGTTGAGTGAAGGACAAGATCATGGAAGCAAAACCCACCAGCCGGACAAACCACCAACATTAAAATAAATGAATAAATATGTCGGTAGCTAACAGATCTAAATTATTTATATTCCAATAAATTATTTCTTCTCCAGTAAGTCAAAAATTAACTTTCCAATATTAATTGATAGAAAGGCACAAACCACAAAGTTCTTTTGAATGTTAATTAACTTCCTCATACTTTTATTATTTACCAATGCATCCCATTCCCAAATAAGGATCACCAACTAAATTAGCCCACAGGGAATAACTTGAGCAGCCAATAGAGTATTACAATTTTCCTTATATGCATATAAGCAAAAAATCAACTGTGGTTAGCTCAAGGACTGATCAACTAATACTAAAGGCAAAGCATATACTCGCACCAGTAAGATTACTTAATTATTGGCAAATAAGCATGGAAAACAACATTGAATTGTACTGTTGAAGTTCTAAGGTTAGATATAATTACATCATACGAGCTTTAATGTAAATGCTGCCTCCGGATCCTCCTCCACCCTGGATTCCACCATCACCTCCATTAGCCAAAAGATCTCCTGAGACTTCAATGGAGCCCGTTATGTTGAGCAGAATTCTACCACCTCCTTCCCCACCATATGTCTCTTCTTTACTAGTAGTCCCACCTTTACTTCCATAACTCCATGGCCTGTCCAGTGAGGACCACGAGTATGCATCGCCGCCCCAAACATCATCAGGAAGCTTTGTACTAACTGTCACACAACTAGCACCCCTCCCACCATGCCCTCCACCCGCACCTTGAGTTCCTGACGGCGTACCACTAGTCTGTTCTGGGGGTGCACCTGCTAGCCCAGTAACATTTATCAATGACCCACTCAGCAAGCTCAGATTTTGGGATTTCACAAAAACCGTCCCGGCTATTATCGACGCATGGCTATGTAAACTGAATTCTCCGAGAATATTAATCAATATTAAGCAACCCAAAACAGGGCAGGTCAAACTCACGTTAGAAAGTATATGCAAGCTTCCGTTGCCTTCTATATACACATCACTATAGAAAATCAAGCTAGTATTGAGCTCGCAAAAGGCGTCCAAAGACCCAATTCCCTTAAGGTCCTCTTGGCACAAAAGGGAGGGAGGGTCAGGCAGCGGCGGAGGTGGAGGAGGAGAGGGAGGAGTATAATCTCTATATAACGAATTAATATCCGAATTGAGAATCGAGAATTCATCATGTAAACCAACACAGAAACTACAGTATAATAGGAAAAGGGGAAAGATGGTTTGAGAGAATGAGTGGAAACCATGAACAGAGAGAGCCATCGAAATATGACACAGCATGAATGCAAGTGTCAATTAGCATACTATGAACCGTATAGGGCTTAGAGCAAAATTAAAACCTAAATGGCGGAGGGAAAGACACGGCTCATAGGACAAGCAAAAGGTGTTGGGAAACGAGGTCTGGAAAAGAGATAAGATTGAGAATTGAGAAGCCTTAACATCAACGAATAAGGAAAAGAAGAAAATGCAGGAGCAAGTGGAAGATGTAAACTCCGGAAAAGTACATATTGGCATCATAGGGAGCCAGGGCAGAAAAGCAATGGAACACTGACAGAGAAGCCAGGAACGTGAAGACACGTGTGAATCACACGTGTGCTTCGCTCGTGAAGTTTTAAACTATGCTTTTTTAATCCAAAAATCTTGTCGACTCGCACCTCGTGAGTCGTGACATGTCCAGATGTCCCATTGGCATGAAAGAACCCAAAAAAAAAAATTGTACGTGTCTTGCTCCGGATTTTGGGGATCTAATGGTCTGGGCTTTAAGATTTAGTCGGTTCTAGAATATAGAACTATTCATGACCCAGCCCAAATATTGTAGTTTTGGACCGAGTTCACCCAACCAGACGTAATTTATGATCTCCTCTTTCTTTCTTTTTTTAATTACAAAAGGTTGAAAAAGAAACAAGAGAGTAATTATCCCATGTCTCTGGAACTGAACCTTAAGACCATAGCTCATAATAGAGTTGTTTCATAATAATGTGTTGTTAGTGATCTGAGCATAGTGTATTGCATGCTAGTTAATTCATATAGATATTTGCTTCCCTAAACATGTGATCATATGAAACCTCCCAATCTTGTATAGGTATTTTTCTAATATTGTCAACACCACCAAAAGCTGGATGAAGCTGATTCTGAATCTTTTGAATGTTTTCTATTGCTTCCATTGAATTAGAAAACAAATTATCTTTTTCAAAGTCAAGAATCTGGCAAGGATTTAAACTTTCCATGATGCTCTTTGTTTTTGTCCTAATGCCAGAAAAGTAACCGAACTTCAACATGAATCTGCCCCTGCAGTTATGTATGGAAAGAGAGGTAGGTATGAATTTATGGTTCATCTTCTCCGCTCGTCGTTGTAATGAAATCTAGATCATTTAGATTTTGATGATCCATATTTAAAGTATTATTTTATATTTTTATTTTATATTTATTAAAATAAAAAATTATAAAAATTATAAATATTTTTTTATAGTGTTTAACTTAATATAATCTAGACTGTACAGAACACATTTTGATAATTAATATATAAAAATTATAAAAATTTTAATTTTAGATTAGACTTTTAAAATTAAATCTAGATCAGATTAAAAGTTTAAAAATTATTAAAATTATTTTATAATTTTTCTATATTTTACTTTAATAAATATAAAATAAAATAATACTTTAAATTTAGATCATTTAAATTAAAATATGAATAGTCCAAATTTTATCACACTAATGAGCATCGTGTCAAGTCCATGAATTTATAGGGCATGACATTCTAAACTTTTTATTTTAATAACACATTCGCTTGATTTGGGAAAAAAAAAAAGAGGATGACCTTTTAGGATGTTTACATCAATTTAATTGGGAGAATGCTAGATATGTCTTAAAAAGGCTAATTAATTTAAGTTAAATCTCAAATATTAAATTTTAAAAAATTTGTAACTCAATTTCTTAATTTTGCAAATTCATTATGATAAATTGGCTACTTATATTCTAAATTTTAACAAGGAAAATAATTTTTTTATTTTTTAACTAGGTTAAAATTTAAAAAATAAATTGTAAATTTAATACAACGCAATTGTAAAATTGAAAGATTAAGTTGTAAAGTTTTGGAGTTTAATACTTAGGATCTAACTTAAAATAATTAATCCTTTTGAGACCTCTTTGTTATTCTCTCCTAATTTAATTTCAGTTTGGGATAAACAACTTTTAATATTTCAGTTAAGTACCCTTGGTTCATAGTAATCATATCAAGCATTTGTTGCGAATATTTCTGCAATGCCACGTTGAACTTTCGAAATTTGACACTGGTATGTGAGAAATTTGCAACTGACGTTCCAATGTTCAACGCAAAATTTTTAAATAATATATATCGGTGTAATAATTTTACACTGACGTTCTAACATTTAATTGTGAAAAAATTGTAACTGACTTTTCAATTTTTAACATAAAAGATTAGAAAGACTTGTTACAAAGACTTGGGACTCATTTTTCGTAATATATCACTAATTATATAGTAATAATTTACAACTATTTCACAAAATTTAAAATGGAATATTTTATAGAAAAAAGGTAACTAGGTATATCATATATGATTATTAAGAACCAAAGGTTTTTAACTTCAATTTTTAAATTTCTTATCCTCAACATAATGTTTGGCATAAAATTTGAATATTAAGTCCAAAATCCTCGCCAGTTTAGTACCCTTTTTCTTTAACGTCATGAAAACCGACCGTCTCTTTGTCACTCTTACATTTTCATATAAAGTATGCAACTCTGTTGAATTGGTACAATATGCATCATTCTGACTCCATTAGGAGTTACATAGCAGGAATCTAATAACATACGTATTATTGATAACACTAAGTCCATAAATTGTCATACAATATCACTGGACTGCTACACATGGAAGTAGGACAAGCACGCCTTCAGCCTCTCATGTCTACAAACAAGGTTCTCACCATCTCAGCTTCTCTGGAAAATACTGCAAAACAGAACACAAAGTGGCAACACAGAAGATTAGAGATTGAATTTCTTTATTGATGACCAAAATTAGTCAGTAGTGTCACCACTTACTTTCTTAATGAGTGAAAGATAATATGGTTTAACCTTTTCAACATCAACTTGAACATTGCTCTTGCTGTAGAGGTCATATTTGCTGCATATGAAGAATATTATAATGTATTGTAAAGTAAATCAGAACCAGTTTTGACTGTGCAAAAAATGGAGCTATGTGCTGAAACTAAAACATATGCTTTACTTAAATATTTTAAGCCACTTCAAATTCTCAGCATCCTCTTCATTCATCAAGTGCATGTATGCTCCTTCCCTGTGTAAAGCTGAGACATCAAATCAAATAATGTTAAGCAGAGAATAACTTTTCTACTCTCAAGGATATTTATATAGTATAGAATACAGTTCAACTTGACAATTCTACAATTTCTTACGATAGAAAGAGTGATATCGAATAATGAATAATGCTGCTGAGGGAAGAGTGGTTCCATTTTCCTTGGCAACCTGCAGATTATTTGCCCTCTTTCTTAGATATTGATCAAAATAAGATGATCACATTAACTAGTGTGCTGGATGAGCTATATCTATAGTTATATCTAGACTCACCAAGTACATGTAATCATCATGCCCCCAAGAGATCATTACGTTATCTAGTCCACATCCTTCATTGTAGATCCCATTTCTGGTACTGTAAGCAGGATTATTGTAATCTGGGTTATCCTTGAAATACTGCAGAACGGATGATACAACTTAGGTGAGTTGACTGTGTAAGATCACCAAAAATTGTGCCATCTGTAAGTTTTCTTAGAGCTTAAGATATGTGTTACCTTGTGGTGAACATTTGATTCATCAAAAGCACAGCCAAGAGGAAATGTATCTCCTGCAAAATATAGTTAACCTTTCAGTTCCAATACCGAAGACCAAAACTTGCATAAAAGAGAGGAAAAGGTATACTTCTTGTATGACAGTTTGACAGATATCTAAATTATATGACTTTCCCCTCCATGTTCAATTCATACTGTATTTTCTTAAAATGATACATAGCATTGACCTCTCTTATAGCAAAAGCTGATTTATATTATTAACGTCGATCTGATCAGACTACATGACTGTTATATCTGTTATTCAGTCAATATATTTAATATATATTTAATCAATCTAAAAAGAGTTAATATAATGCCACAAAAAACTAAATAAAAGTTTCAAGCATGTTTTTTAACACATTATAATTTTAATAAAAGAATCAATTTTATATGTAGAAGTATTTCAAGTTAATATACTATAACTAATTTGGGTACATTTTCATAGTGATGAAGAAAAATGCTGGTATGTTAACAAACATAAATTTAATGTGAGAGAAATTTAATAAGGTTAAAGGGAAGAGTTGGCGCACCAACAACAGCCCACTGAGGAAGCTGTCCAAAAGCAGGGAGGAGGAGAATCTTTCCAAGATCTGAAACGAACCAAACATTGTTAATATCATTGAAAGTTAATTTAGAATAAGAAGAAGCTACAAGAATTTTATATGTTTGAGTACCATGGATGAGAGCAGTCAGATGCAACCAATCTTCTTGAGGGTAGTCTTTTCTGATGGCCTCAGCTGACTGTAACAAGTGCTGAATCTGAGGTTGGTCCAAATCAGGATCACTATCATCCACAACATCATTCAGCAGCTCACAACACTCCCATATCCCCATTTCAACTTTGTCCAGCTTCCCATACTCCTCTCTCATTCTCTTCACCTGGGTTATTGTTACTATTAATTGATGAATGTTTTTGTCTTGTAAAAACACATATGAAAGGAATGAGAGCAAGTTAATTCGCTTACAAAGTCATATGTTTGGTTAGTGTGTTGCAGCTTATAGAACTGCTCAACACCTTGTTGTCTTTCACTTTCTGCGTCATAGTCTCTGTCAAGCATTACCATTGGCCAATGGCCATGTCAATTTACACTACTAGAAAAATTAAAATTAGTGACAAACATTTAGTGACGAATCTCCAATTCATTACTAATTATAGATATTAGTGACAAAAAATTTGTAACGGACTGGAACCCATCATTAATTACATGAATTAGTGACAAATATAGGTTGTTGTGACATTTAGGTCAAGTTTTATAAATTTAGTGCCTGATTTAAATCCGTCACTAATGTCTATTACTAAATATTTATATTAATGATCAATATTTTTGTATAAAAATAAGTAAAATGTGCTTAAGTATTATACAAAAATAAAAAAATTATTATGTACGGAGAGAATCACGTGAAAAAATCTTAATAATTTCAAAATTAAATAATTACACAAATAGTCTTTTCTCTTGTTATAAGTAAAATATGTAAAATAAAACTATAGAGAAAAAAGTAACAAATATTTTTTCTTTGATTATATGTGAACATTTAAATATAAAAATAAAATGTTTATCATATGAACATATTTTAATTATCACATAAATAATATAAAACTAATATTTATTTTAATAAAATATATTAATTGATATTAAATGATATATTTATTAACTAATAATATACATTGATTTATATTTTTATATACGTTATTGTGTGTGTATGACAATATATATTGTCAACATTTTTAAATAATAATATATTTAATATTTAAAAAATACATTAAGTTAAATATATGTGTTTAATTAGATAATATATATTAAATTTTGCATAACAAGAATGAAATATTCTTGCAGCTCAACAAGCCAAAGGTGCAGACGAAAAGAAAGAGATTTTTGATTCAAGACAAAACAATGTCAAAAGCAAAAAGAATTAAAATAACTTATTGACATGATGGAGGCGCGTAGCATGAAAGTGACATGATAGTATTTAATTTGGACTTACAAAAATATTTAATTATAAAGTAAATAAGTGACAAAAAGTTTATTAATAAATGATAAATATTTTTATTATTAAATTAGTGATAGATTCATGTTTGTCACTAAAATAGTGACGTAAAAACATTAGTGACTGATAATCCATCACTAAAACTAAAATTGTTGACAGATTTTGCTAATTAATAACAGATTTGTCTGTCAGTGACACCATTTTTTCTAGTTGGGTTATTCCTTTCCTTTGTTGAAAGCTTGTTTGGCTCAAATATGCCTATGTGCATGTATAAGATGGATGAAAGTTGAGAAGAAAATAGAATTGAAACCTGAAGGAGTGACCAAATGGATTGATATGAGGAGCGATGAATCCATTATGTGACAGAGATTTTGGCAAGGGGAATCCACCATGCAGCACAAGCTCATTGGTTTCCTTAGAACGCACATGACTCTCCTGATGAGCGTGTGAATCTGAAAGGGTCGATCGTATGATCTTATTATGAGCTACAATAATACACAATAAGATATATGCAAGTTGAAGCAAGGATTATATGTAATACACACCAAGCCGTGGTTGCTCAATGACCATAGTCATTTTCTCGTTTAAAAAGGGAAAAATAAGAATACAGAGGAAGCAGAGAAGAAGGTAGAATAAAAAGCAATAATGAAACGGCTTGGGTTGTGAAACGACGAGGGGGCTATATATAGAGGAAAGAGTAGTGATGATTGATGAAGGGTGCATGAAGTGTAACACCGTACTAATGCGTTGTCCTTCTATTCTACTCTGTCCCAGGCAATCCAAAAAAATCTTAGGAAGTAGAAGCTCATTGGAAGAAAAGGTGTGATAGTCGACCAAACCTCAACGATTTTTTGGTTTGGCAAGATGAGTCCAATGAATGCTTCATCATGTACTGGTGTACGTAAGGGGTCCGCCTTGGGTGGTGATCAAGCCGATGAGTAATATGGCGCTCTTATCATTTTGATAAGATCTGGACACTGATCTTGTAAAAATTTATAAAAAATACATTTTTAATAAATATGTTAAATATCAATTTGGACAACACGTATTTAATCTTGATGATTCAATACATAACGTCCAAATTGATTATTTAAATATATTCTGAATAATCCAAATTTAATATTATTTTTTATAATTTTTTATTTTGGTAGATGATATATTAAAAATAAAAATAATTTCCTAACAAGTAGTCAGGCATATTTTTAAATTCTCAATTTATAAAAAATTTTAATTTTAAATTTAAACCATTGAAATTACATCTAGATTGTGCATGTTGGTGATAAGTAGATTTATTAAAAAATTATAATTTTTAAAAAATTTATTTTAATGAATATAAATTAAAAAATTTAAATCTAGATAATATGTGCAGGAAAACACTTGAATATCTTGAAGACGCGTGGACCTACCATGTTGAGCAGTGGCCACCAGTGGGAATAAGAGCAAGCATCAGCAATTAAAGGATGTGATGGACATGTGATTTTGCTGGCGATACGAGTCAGCCTTGCGTGGATTGTGGGGACTGGGAAGACGTTAAAACGATTATACAATGACAAGATGGGACCTACTTACTGATAAGAGGACGTGACTATATACAGCACTTGATTATGGTGTTTGTGTTAGCTTGCGCTATGCTACTCACTGTAAAGCCTTTACAAACGACAACAATTAATTGTCCGCGTGCATGTGTGGAGTGAATAATTCACACGCCGCAACGAAGAAGAGAGAATCTGAGACGAGCCCTCAGACGTGTTAGATTATGGCCTTCAAAATAAAGAATGGAAAGACTTTGTACAAGATTTATATTACATATGCTTACCTGATCATAGCTAATCAATAAGTTTTATCTCTTTTTATTATATGTTTCAAAACGGCGTTGTAAAAATTATTTTTGTGTACTATAATATTTGTTTAATTAGACGTATCAAACAAGCTTTGGAGATCCATCAATGAGTTAAATGAATCGTGTGTGTAGTTTGTCATGGTAATAATTAAGGTGGGGAATGAGAACTTTGGAAGAGCCATTTGAAATTTACGGTTGGTTATGTAATTATTTTAGAAAAAGGATGCTTATATCTATCTTCCACTTCCCCCCCCCTCTCTCTCTCTATGTATAAAGTGCATTATGGTTACTGTTTATCTACATATTTTTTGGGAAAAAAATCCTTGTAAAGTAATTAATAATAGATTCAGAAAATTATATGTATATAACAAAATAAAAATTGTTGCTCAAATTTTAATTTATATGAAATAATTAATAATAGATTCAGAAATATTTTTTTGGGGGCAAGTTTTTTCTTTGGTTAATTGTGGGAGGACATAGTAAGAAGTATATTTTTGAACTTGATTTTAAAATTTCTCAACAGACTAATCAAAGAAAAAAATACAAATGCACCTAAAAAATAACAAACTTTGAGATAAAATGAATAATTATTTTTTTTTAATATGTATGTGCAAAACAAATTTTACTATAAAATAAATTATTATCAAAATTTTAATTTATGTAAATTAATAAAATATGTTATTTTGACTGTACAAATATAAATTATTTTGTATTTTTATCTTTTAAATATTAAAATATTTCATGTATCGTACGGAAATAAATCCAACTTAAGTTTAAATATGATTCGTGATCGCCTTGACGGGGACTTGATGGGCAGAGACGAAGCAAGATGTTTGGGGCGCGTGAGACTTTTGGAAGGTAGTGAAGTGAGGCTGAGGAGGCAGATTCGAGGGGCTGTGGTTGAGGGGGTTGCAACGGATGATATTTTAGTACCCGGCGACATTGCTCTTTTGTGTGCGTGCCACATGTCATACTTGATATGCACCTTCCCACGCCATCACAACTCTAGACCTATCTTTCTTTTGTTTTTTTTTATTATATAAAGATCACATTGAAAGTGTGCATTAAATGCTAATAACAATAATTAAAGTCTCATTTATTATGATGGAATTAAGGGGGTACAAATCTAAATATTGAAAATGAAATTGAGAGAAATGCTTATTTGGTATGATGGGATTAAAAAAAATTTTAATTTTAATTTCACCAAAATTGATGACATCAGTTTTCATAATAAAACCTCAATTTTAAAATTTTAAATTTTCTTTTTCATTTTTACCCTTTTCTCTCTCATCTCTTGTCAATGTTCACATCACTCATTGTTGGTAATTTTCACTACAGCGAGTCTTCAACAACACCCTCTATTGACAGTGGTAAGTTCCTCAGTGCTAATGATAGCCTTATCAATAGTGATGATGGCCTCCAACTTCTTGTTCACTCCCCCTCACTTTCTTTGTTTGACGACAATGAGGCAATAGTGAGAATAGCAGCCACGACATGAATCTTTGACTGAAGCTTAGTAAGGACTCTTCCCACCTTATCTTCTCTAAATCCATTTACCTCCTCTTCTTCCCACCTTATCTTCTTCGTTTCCATTACCTTCTACCCTTTCTTCATTTCTAAAGCTCGAAGGTGACTCTTTCTTTGTCTGCTCTATTTTTTTTCATTTTCAACTTTTCTAATTTCTAAGAGAAAAATCAGGTCGGGTTTAATGTTCATTTTTATTATCATGCTTTTGTGTTGTAACTTAAATTTTTGATGAAGTTTTGATACTTGATTGGATACCTAGGTACAATGATTTGATGAATATGTTCAATGCTATAATTGCTGTGTCTATAGTGCACAATCTTTGATATTTTATTTGAATAAATATTCAGGCCAAAAAAATCTAAATTAGTAGAGGGATATCTATTGTGAGTGTTGATATTAAATCATTTGATGTTATGTTGTGTCATAAGGCTTATTAACTCATAATTAACTTGGAATATTTAACTTATTTTCAAGTTATTTAGCAATTTTTATATTTATTTATTATATTTAAATTATTGGTGTACATAGCGATTGCAGTTAATCTTGAATTTGCATAGCCCTTATCCACAGTTACTTTAGAGAGTCCTAAATTTCTTTCAACAGTATAAATTGAGAAATTAGTAAAGGAAGGATGTCAAGCATTCATAGTGCTCTTTCCAGTGCATGGAGCATATGATGGTACACTAAATAAGATTGGGGTTGTAAGTGAGTTTCCCAAGATATTTGCTAATGAAGTATCGAGATTACCACCAGAGAGGGGTGGAGTTCTCAATTGATCTAATATTTGGTATAGAGCCCATCTCTAAATGTTATTATCACCCCAAAATATGCATTTTGAAATGTATTTGATGATATATGTTACTCACATGATTGTTATTTTTATGGCCTTGGCCATATTTGACATATGTACATGACGATTATGAGGTTATTGCCATTTGCATATATAATTAATTGATATGTAACTGTTTATGTTAGAGTAATCTTAATTACTGAGTGATTGTATTCATTCCTTATTTTTCAATATTATAAGGCCTAACTCATCGAAACAGGACTGAGAAAAACATCCGAAGGCATAGGATTCTGAGCAAATCCTACTTGTAGGCCTCTTAAATGTATTTTGTGTATTCTGAAGTTATTTGCCAACTAGGAAATCATACAATTCATTTTTGTCTACCCGTATTATTGTTGAAAATATCTTATGTATTTTGTGTCCAGAGCTATTGATAGGTGGTTGTAAACTTAATAAGACCAAAATACTACTACAAATAGCATGTAATGTAAATGAAGACATGGATGATTATTTTGTGAATTTTATGTGAAATCACTCCCCCTTTCATGTTTTGGTAATCAAAAGGTTGAGTATTGAAATTTTAATATACATGTTTCTGATTGATTAGGGTGTGTTGCATGGGTTTTGTATAGTCTATTAAGCGTGGTTTAAGGGTTGGTATGAGCTTTTGACACCTGTGATAGGATTTGGGCATCCTAGTTGTGTCTTCATGTGAAAAAAGAGAGAGATTTGTATAAGTTGTCTAGCTTTGCTAGAAAAATAATTTGATTGTGAAATCAATATCATTAACTAGAGTTAGGAGAAAGCTCTTTGCAGACACTTAAATTACCTTAATGGGACATTAGACAGAAAAATAAGACACCTAGAAGTTCAACTGGGGGCTATTTTATGACAATAAAATGCTGTCAAATTTCATGCAATATATCACGATACATGGCGCCTCTACCACAGCATATGGCATAGAAGCAACATGTTACGGTACATCTGCAGTATGCCACGGCACATGTGCTACTTTTGCCAAAACCAATGTTTCCTCACTTCATTTGCAAATTGTAACACCCTAAAATTTTCAAATCGATTTTTCGCAAATTATTAGTTCAATAAAATTATTATTTTATTTTTTTTTACATCCTCAAACCCTTATCACGGTAGAAAAATTTCTACCATGATAATAAATAACTAAACTTCTTTTCAAAATCCTACTATGGTAGAAAAGATTTTATCATATAAATAAAATATTTTACAAATAGCCTACCATAGTAGAAAGAATTTAACATAATGAATAAGCTCTACCATGATAATTGAAAATACATTTATAATAAAATTTTACCTAATGGAAAACAATGTAAAACCGATTCATATCAAAGAAAATGATAATTTTTAAATCAGCATTTAGTGTAAAAGCCTATTTTAAGATGGCAGAATCCTAAAATATAATTTTTTTATATTGTTATGTGAATCAAAAAGGAACAATTAGAACTATGAGGGACAGACAGGATCCTCATGACATGATATTCAAATCAGTTCAAAAATCAAGAGAGATTGACATGATCCTCTTGATCATAATAAATGCAGTTAATAAAAAGGATTAGAATTTATATGCTTCACAAAATAAGATATGTCATAAGTTGGTACTAGATACATTATATGATCCAAAATAAGAGGCAACGTAAAAGATGGTGTCTCATACACCAAAGTTACGCCTCTGGTACTTTCTCGGTCAAACTCGCTCCTGTAAAAATATTAACCACGAGGAATGAGACTTAAAAGTCCCAGTAACCAAAAATTAATATGTAATGATGCATGCGGATGTAATTATTCATGCGATTGCTAAGTGGGCACGCAAAACATTTAATCGAACAATATTTTCAAAAAACCGAATAAGTATTTAATCGCATGACTACACCTTATATCCTCCTTTCGCCATGCTCGGACGTCAAATCACCCGGCCAAAGGTGAGTTGGACCAAGTGACACGTCACTCATTGGGTCCAATGAGGGCTTACCACGCGGTAATAACTAACCGAACAAAAATTCCCATTAACACCATATATTAAAATATCCTGACAAGTCATACATCATTTAAATATCCAAACAGGAATATATCCGAACAATAATATCTCATCATGATAAACAAAAATAACTTTTTGACCCACTTGGCAATAATTTCAAATAAGTATATAACAGTATTTATTTTTAATAATTCATAATTTTTTCAAACAACAAAACAACACATAATCATTAACAAACACACTCATCACAACACATTAATAATGGTTACCTTGTGTCTTGAATAACAAGTTTCCCTTCACAACTCCTCTTTCACCACTATCTTTATCAACACAATCTACATATTTATTTCATAATACTATATATTAATTTTACATTAAAATAAATAACTCTAATTTAAAGAGTTAGAAAGTCTTAGATCTATAATTCATATTAACACTAATTTAAGATTTTGCCTCATTTAACTTTTCAAATTCTTTTCTAAAATTTTTGTACCTAATAAACTATTTTTGAGCCTCAAATCACTTTTAGTATCACAATTTCATCCTTCTATATTCTAAAAATTCGTTCAAAAATAAATTAAAAATTTTAAAATTATTCTGAAGCCTCAAATCACCTTTCTATAACCTCAAAAATACCTATTCATATTTAAATAAATATTTAATAATTAGAGGTTCATTCCTACATCTCAGATTCAACATAAATTCAATCATATAGATCTAGAGTTTAACTCAAAAATTTTTAAACATGAGTTTCAACCTCAAAAAAATATTCTATAATATTTATTATATCCCTAAGAACTTCAACCTATATTTTTAATCCATCATATCATCAGATTAACTATCCTATAGAAAATCCTAATCAAAATATTTTCTCTATTCTACAAAATAATCATATCACTAGAAAGCTAATACTATTTAGAAAATAAATATAAAATTAATTTTGTAATTAAATAATTTTTTAAATGCTAATCTAAACAGGAAAGTTGGAGCATACCTAAAGAAAAAGAAAATAATCCCCCTTTATGAGAACACGCCAAGCAACGTGAGAGGAAGAGAGGAAAATAATATAAAAATGAGATTGTGGGTCCCATAATTATATTAAAAAAATTATAGGTTTGAATTTAATTATTCAAACTCTTAGGCCAAAAGTTGCAATTTCTTCCAAATTGTATCTTAGCCCTTTCATGCTTCCTAATGCACATACCCCCTCCTTTTTATACATGAAGGCACCTCTTCTCTTCCCACATCTAATCAATGTAAGACTTAGAAACCATAACCTTTCACCCTCCCGTTTTTTTTGTTCCTTCTACCTTCTCTTCTTTTTTTTTAAACACACACATAAAAAAATTATTTATATATTATATCTTAACTAAATATTGCTTATGTGGTTTTAAATTTAAATTTTTAATTCGTAATTAAATACCTAACCATAATATTATTTCTAAATAACCTCAAATAATATAAATTCCTATTATTATCATTTTTTTCCTCAAAACCTAAATTCCACAATTTCTTTATTATATAAAAATCAGGATGTTACACAAATTCATTAATTTACTTTGGATTCCTATGCTTTCACATAGTGATTTTTCTCTGAAAAATGATAAATATATGAATTCCAAGTATTTTATATTATGAAAACTTGAAATTTTCATTTACATCATTTTACAAACTTGGTAATCTAATTTGATTAGTTCCTTGATTATCTTAATTTTAGAGTTAATTGGGTAATTTAAAAGAGAAGTTTACATAGGGCATGAAATACATTCAACCTATTAACCCATGGTGCAAGTAGTCAAAATAATCACATGAGATTCTAGTTGGCAAATGAACAATGTTCAAATACACATAATTTTAAACTAAAAGGCCTGCAAGTAAGATTCACTCACAATCATATGCCTCCAATCATTTTCCCCTATCTTGATCCTATAACCTAGGCCATGTAATATTAAAGATTAATGGGTAAGTACAACTACATAGTAACTAATGTTAATCTAGCCTGTAAAATAACATATGAATTAATTGTAAATACAAATGACAATAATCTCATAATCATCATACACATACTTCAAATATAGCTTTGGCCAAAAAAATAACAATCATGTGATTAGGCTTACAACATATATCATTAAATATATTTGAAAAATGCAAATCTTGGGGTCTCAATAATAACAACCATGTGTCCCTAATAAAAGACAAGTTGAACCACAACAATAGCAACTATGTGGCCGGAACTATAAATGCATAATCAATGCCAACTTTATACCCTCCTAATACCTCTAACATAAAATTGGTGGATATTAAGTGGCTATGTCCATAACTTAAACTAACCTAGTCTTCCACTCACGAAGAGCTACCAAGCTAAGGCAACCCCAGTCAGCCATGATCTATGGTTTTTTTTAATATTAACAATCATAGAGTATCATATCCCTAAGCTAGTTTCCTCATGAACTAATAAAAATTAGTTAAGTTTGAGTCCCTTAAAGAACGAGTGAGGCAATCCCTAATCAATCATGGGACAATGGCTATCTCTTAATTTCAAGGGTTGGTGCCAAGGCAAACTTCCGATTATAACAGTAAGTTGCCATTACCACATGAATTTATCAATTTACTCCTCTCCCTATAGGCAAACTTCTGCCTTAATAATCATACTATGCACTCATTGACACATAATATGTACACGTATTTACTCATATCACATCATATCTTATCCATCACAATTTAACTCCATTATACTCCTAATATCTCATTATGCATAATAACTCATGATATTCATTTTTAAAAATATGCATGCTTTACTTTGCTATCAAACATGTAAGCATAACTTTACACTTCATTCATGTCAACCCACACACACGTATGTTTGCACATTACATGATTTATCATATTGTCAAATTTGCATTACACAAGTTTACGGATATCAATAAGTTTCAAAAACAATCTTCTGAACACATAATTAATTAACATGTAAAAGCCTAAACTAAATTTCTTATGATTACCTCAAATCTTTAAGAGGTCAAAGATTCACCCATTAAAATACAACTTCCCAAGCTTTTCTAAATAGCCTGAATGGTGCCAAGCTTGTTAATCTACAATCTAATCACAAGGACAACCATCAATACCCTTATTTGAATGATTTTCATAGCTTAATCACTCTTTCCAACTCAAAGAAAATACAATCTCCTATTTCTTATCATACCCATTAGGTTTATTATGTTCCAATAGCCTACATTGTCATTAATGAGCCATTAAATCACCATTAATGGCTTCAAAACAACTCCAACCTCCTCTATTAATGTCATTTTCGGCCATTAATGGCCCTTACTAACCAACAACTCATAAACCTTTAATATTAAGTTTAAATACCCTAAACCACTCTCATTAATTCTATTTTACTTAATGGGTTTGAACCCATAACCCATATGGACAGAAAAACATTGTTCTAACTCAAATCCTAATTCCAATCTTAAGAAAATAGAAGAAAAATGAAAGTATAAGGCATATGAGACTTACTTTTGATGTTTTCTAGCTTCAAAATGCTCATAAACTTTTAAGGTAACAAGCCCAGGGTAGAGAAAATGATGTTTCTTTTGTTTTCTCTCTTTTCTCTCCTCTAGTTTTTTGTTTGGTTCGCGTGTTCTTTGTCAAAAGATTTAACCCTATGCCACAATGCACACACCATCTGTCGTGGCACATTACATAAAGAGGCCCTCCTTGATCATTTGCCCTCCATGCACCACAATGGACATGCTATATGCCACAAGATGTGACACGGAGGTTCCTTCTTCAGCTTTTCTCACGTTTTGATGCCCTAGTGACTTGACCTCACTTTGAACTCGAATTTAAGGTTGAAAGCACAACTAAACACACTAATTAAACTTTTATGGCCACACATCATATTAATCACTTAATTATCCTAATCAAGCTTGGTTAATTAAGGTTAAGTTTCCCTATGATGTTATAGATTGTGTTTCCAAAAAAATTTTAAGGACAATTTGTACTCTAACCCAACAAAAAATAAAAAAAAATAAAATTTGGCATAAGAGATTATATTAATAAAAATTAAACTAATTTGAGAGATAATTTGTTCTCATATAACTCTGTGTGTGTGTTGTTAAGTTATTAATATATTTTACACATTAGAATTGAAGTTAATTTATATTTTCAAATTGAAACAATTAATATGATAATTTTAAAAAGTGCAAGGGACAAATCAATAAAAAAAATAAAATTGTAAAACTAAATCGATAATTGAAGTGAATTTGAATGATCAAGTGGTTCGTTATCTTAGAAAAAAATCTCATCCTCCAGATAGGAGACAGATGGTTTGTTTGGTTTTGTTCTATTTTTTATTTTTAAAAGCTATTTTGTAATCCAATTTTTAAAATTTGTTTTTTTAAATGAAAATATGTTAAATTATTTTAATTTGAAAATAATTTTAGAGTTAAGAAAAATCCCACGGTAGTGGTTGCTTGTGATTAGTGATGATGGCCTGTGACAGTGATTAATCATAAATGAAGATAATTTACAATTGTCATGCATAATGAAAACAACTCTAAGTCATTTCAATTTAAAAAAATGAAAAAATGAAAACATTTTTAAAAACATTTAATACCAAAACGCCTATTCAAATGATTGAAAAAAAAAACAGAAAACTGTTAAAAACACAAAACAGTTTTTTAAAAACTGAAACCAAACAAGCCCAAAATCTCCTAAGTTGGGTACTGTACTGTGCTCTCTAGTTTGGGTCCCATTTAACATTCAAGAATCAGAGCCGTGAGTTGGGGTGCGTTTTACGGCTCTTATTACACCTGTTTCTGGATTATTGGGCCTTCGGGCCTCACTATTCTCATCTCATTCCATGCGTTAGGCTGAGCCTTTGATCAAGTTGGGAAATCCTAATGACACTGCTCTCCCGCCACTTTCGACATTCTTTATGTCACTTTACATGCATTATCATTTCAGTGAAATGAGTTCTCTAAGAATGTCCACGATTTATATTATCCAAATATCAATTAAAAGGAGCCACATTTGTTAGATTTCAATCTGATATTCAATTTACTAAAATATGCCTAGACTAGAGAGACTGAATACGGAACCTAATTATGGGAGAATGACAGTTGAGGATCCTATAAAAGAATATTAATGCAAAATCAAGACCTATTGGCAGCTCAAAACTTTGAAATTTACAATTCAAACTTGTATACTTCCAAAATCCTTGGCTGGTATTCTGCCTGACTTTAAAGTACATTTCATTTAGGGTGAAACTGAGCAGAGAGAGCAGGATGAATGCTCGGTTTATTTTATAAAACATTGAATAGGGCCCCCTTGTGTACTATGCCCAACCTCATCGGCAACCTAAACAAAGAGATATGCTTAACTTTTCCTCATAATGACAACCCTACATTACCCACATTCGGTTCACTTTAATCAAACCAGTAGTGAATAGCGATAACAAAGAAAACAGAGACAATAGCATTATAGCAGACGAGTGACCAGAATAATCATAGCCCCGGCCTTTGTCTCTCGGAAGCACCAGCTGGGGGCCACCATTCCCATTCATTAGCCCTTCCTATTCTCACGCTCTTACCTTTTGATTTCACCACTAATTCCCAAGGTGATCATGATTCTGACTGAATTGCGAAAGGAGGCCTCCTGGATAGCGATGAAATAAATATCTCAATGTGGGCTTCCAGTAGCCATATATAGCCGTCCTATACAGTCCCAATAAGCCGAACCTGCTTCGACCGAACCAGATATTTTTTCCGTGGTCCAGCCCACCGGTCTCCTCTACCCAAACCGAGTCACTCCTTTTTCCCATTTAGGGTTCTCATTATTGTACCATGCCACCCCATTATGACTACTTCTTTCTCACTGCAATACCTACCCGGGGCCCATCTGCCCAGCCCACTCACTTTTTTATAATAATATTTTATCCACCCATACTTGGTCTATCCCGTAGGGCCTAGCTAGCTGAAACCCAATATGGGCAAAAGTTATTATTATTATCCATTATTATGAGCAAGCAATCCTCCTTTTCTAACCTCGTGTTCGCGGACAAGGATCTCATCCGCTTGTCCTTTTCAGGTTCAATCTTAAAATACAAGGCAAGCTATTTAAAAGAGTGGATCCACATCCACATGGGTCTGGATTTGTTGTGGAGTTGAAGCAATAATATATATGTAGAAGCATTATATTATGCCACAGTGAGATTATGTGTTATAATATTACAGTTGCACGAGCAAGTTGCAGGACAGTCCTCCTCTACATTTGCGTTGATGATAGCCTTCTTGGGTTTGGAGCAGCATATGGGTCCCGTTGTCTTTACTTAATTCCTTGCCCTAAAAGTACGTTCCAACTATTCCTTTTCTCCAAACTTAATATTCCTATAATCTTTCTCTCTAACTATCCTATTCCATGAGATTCCCCTCTTAATTGTGAAGACTTCATCTTTCCCTGATTAGATAATGCTTAGTCAATTCTTCCTAGCCACGACAAATTATCATAACTCTCCAGTTCATGAGTATACTTTGAATGTGATTCCATTCCATCTCGAATAATATTTCAAATTATCAGAGTTTTGACTCCTCGGCTGATTTCTCGCAACGATATTGACGAACAAACACATCACATCAACTTTTGCCTAATTTTTTACTATTTGTTCGTCGAAAGCATGGCAAATAAAATAAGATTGCTATGAGTTTCAAAGTAAATTTGATGCGCCACAAAGAAGTCCATAAAGTAAATCAATTTCTCAAATATGTATTCACCGCCAGGAAATGAAAACAAAAATAGGACAAATGGGTAAAAAGTGATGGAAAACACTATATCTTTTAACTCAACATCTCGACACAAAGTTATAAATTCTTTTGTTTTATTTTATATTAACTATCGAGTTCAATTTTATTCTCCGTGTGACTTTCAAAACCAACACAAATTCACCCACACTTAAACATTCTAACAATAAATATGTAATTAATAAACATAAAATGTGTACACCGTGTACGCGTACCCCTTCAACGACACAAAATCAAGATAGAGATGACAGGTGTAACTCAATTCAACGATGACGAGCCTTTCGACTCAGTTGGCAAGATTAGTGTGCGCGCGCGCGCGCAGGGGCGAGCAGATTTTTTTTTTCCTATGTGTGGTAGCCAATGTTCACGCTCGCGCGCGTCCCCTCGCTTGTGTATTTTAATCTGACAGGACAATAATTGAACTTGTATTGATGCTTCAGCCATTCATTCATTAAGCATATATCGATGTTTTCAACATCCTTTTCGTTTTTCCTTCCCTCGTCGAGATGGCATGCCTACATTTGATCAACGTAACTTACTATTAGTATCCGGATGATCTCACCCATGAAGTTTCTTAACTGCTCAATTTTGTTTGTAAAATTTAAAGATAAAATAGAACGAACAAGGGTATAGGAATAAAGCGTCGGTTACAACCTTTTTTTTTTTTTTTTTACCGCTGAAAGGCCATTTGAATGCGATAAAATAATAATTGGAAGCACGGCTTAGCGTGTTTCACGTGGATCCCATATTCAATTCAGTACCAGAAATTGTAATCATGGTGATGGGGAAGTTAAATTTTCAAAATCCTGTTCTGGGACTCGAGACGAACCGGACGATTAAGAAATAAAAGGAATCTTTGACGGGAATTTTCTTCCTAGGAAGCACTAGATAGTAGAAACCCAAAATTTGTTTGAAACGCGAGTGAGGAGAGATTCAGCCATAATTTGTGGCACTGATTATTTGTTGAGCTTCACTTGTATAGAAAGAAGATTTAAATTTTTAAATTTTCTAGAGTTGAGATTTTGTAAATTTTATGAAGTTTGATTTTTTGAAGAAGAAATAGAAGATTTTATATTTTATGAAAAATAATAAATGAGAAAAAAATATTTAAAAACCTATAACAAAATTCATAAATCTTAATTTTAGAGTATTTGATAAATCCCTGCAGAGAAAAAATGGTGAAGGACAGTGAATATTGATAGCGGAAATCATTTGGTTTGGCGAGCGGTGCAGCGCAAGAGATGAATGAGTGTACTGAGTTGGTCAGGCGAAGCAGTGTAGGGTAAGGTCGATGGAAGTAATAATGATAATGATGGAATTGCAAGGGAAGTGGATAATTCCATGTTTCTCATAATTCCTATCAATCACCCTCCCACTTTTTTTCTCCTCTCTTGATTACACAGTTCTCTACGAGTTTATACACACACACATACATAAATCTAAATGTAAATCTGCATTGATGTATAATACTAAAAATGAGGTGGATTTACCCAATTCAACTGGTAAAAATTGTTAAATATGTGCTTTCACTAGTTTAAATAAATGTTTTGTTTATGATCAGTGTAATTACAAATTGATTGTAATTTTAACAAATAATTTTTGAACCAGAATTTTATCCAATTCAATAACTAGTATGATTTGCCTGTTCCCTTACCTCCTTTAATCAGGGGATGAGAATAGAAATCCAAATTCATACAAGCCAAGTCTGCATGTGTTGAATATGGAAATTGAGATATTAGATGAGGTGATTGAATATCCGTGGATGAATCCTTTGCAAGCGGAAGCATCCCCAAATAAACAAACGAGGGACTTTGCCACATTTGGGGGGGACACGTCTCTCATCCTCGTACCATAAAATTTCGGCCACTTCACCTTCTCATGTAAATAAAGATTTGTTTTCAGTTCCACATAGTCAACACTTGCATCTCCAACTACCATGCAGATGCCAATGCTCCGCCGTCACCGTCCACCACAAACCCAAATCTTGACAATTTTTTTTTTAAAATATAATTATTTTGCCTTCAACTACAAACGGGTTTTAAATTAAATAAAGTAATATTTGGATTGATGTATTTGAATTTAAATTTTAAGTTTGAAATATTGAAATTCATATATTTAAAATTCTTTGATTAAGTAGTTAAAAATCTAATATGGTGAGGGCAAATTAATTTAGATTCAAAGTAAAAATTAAAAATTTGAAATTTTATTTTAATTTTTTAATCAACAAGAAATGAAAAAAATACAATAATGATAGATGTGTTAATAGTAAAAATGCAAAGAAAATAAGATATTTAAAATGATTAAAATTTTTAATAATTAGGTGTTAAAAATAATTTAAAATTATAAATGAATTCTAATTTAAAATTGATTTAGATTCAAACCAAATTCAAATTCAAAAAATTTTATATATCCAAACGAAATATTTAATTTAAATTCAAATTCAAGTTTTTATTAATCCAAACACACCATAAAGTTTATTAGTGATACAAGTTTATAAACTTTTCAATACAAAAAAAAATAACGAATGTAAAATAAATAGCACCATCTATCTACGTTTAATGTCCAATCATAACTTAAATGAATTATCTCCAACAAAAAAATATCGATAAACAATGAAAAAAAATAATACCTTCTCTATATAAAAGTTATATTCCTTCCATTCAGAAATATAAGATATTTTTTAAGGAGTTAGATGTTAAAAAATATAATATATTTTTAATTTTTAAAAATATAATTGTTTTTTTAGAGTATTCTATTGAATAAATCACTTTATATTTATTTTAAGGTGAAATACTCTATTAAATAAAGATAAATATAGAAAGATATGATTGGTTTAAAAATAAATAATTATTTTTTTGAAAAATAAAATTTAATTAAAAATATTTTATATTTTTAAATAAAGAGAATAAATGAATATAACACTGATCAATCTGGGTATACATTTTAATGTTTACGTTATTAGTATATGATAAAAAAAAGGAGGGAATCTTAATTGGATGTGATCGTAGGTGATTATGGCTTTGGGGTCAATCGCTATCGGATAGAGGGGAGGGAGAGATATTGCAGATCCCAGTAACGTTGACAGGCACACAATGAGATAAATTGCTTGCTGCTTAGTGCACCACACAGTTTTATGATCAACCCAAAAAGTCTACCACCTGTCTCATCCGTGCACCTTAAAAGACTCTCCTTGGCTTCTTAATCTTCTTTTGCTTTTCCTCGCTATTGTCCATGTCCGTTAGTCAATGTCTTACCAAAACATGTTTCTTTTATTCTATTCTTAATATATACTAATTTAACACTACCCCCCGTTTTAGTCGTAAGCACTAGTTGAGGGGTTCGTTTCCATTTTAAATGTAAGATCTTCATTTAATCAATTTAATTTGTTTCTCATATATTTTTTTAATTTTTTTCCCAGACTACCCCTACATTTTCAATATAAAGGCCATGAATGCGTGCAAGAAACCGGCTAACTATATCCAGCCATGACAAAAATATGATCAGAGAGAACGCGACTACAATCGTGAAGAGAAATATCCGTGCAAACAGTAACTGTGTCAATACGATGTCCTTGTAAAGTTAAAAAATCTGCCACATTAATTGTTTCTTTAGCAAACGAATAACTATTTTAAAAGGAATTTTTTTGCATTAAAATATAATTACTTTGACCCCTGCTTAAATCCATTTGGTTGACCTCATTATTTTCCATAACTAACTGTTAATTGTGATTAAAACATTTTTTATCACTACTTAATTGTAGCCAACGGTCATACGGTCTTTGCCTATAAAGCGCAATGCCAACCATGAGTCTGAGGCATCGGGCCTTTGAGTCCGGCTCCTCTCTTCTCTACTATCTCTTTACTTCATGAGTCATTAAATTCTATTAATTTTTGATGTTCTAATACCTTGCCCTGATAAGAAGAATTCGTTCAAACCTGAGGAGTTTCCACCTTGTGAAGAAATAAAATTTAAGAACAGTATTTTTAAATACGACTTAAATTATATTGTTTATGTATGTTTTTCACCAGACAGTGGCAGAGCCAAAACTCATAATCAAGGGGTGCAAAATAATTAATAAAAAAATAATATTTTTTGAAAAATAATAATTATATTAGGATTAAAACCATAATAACATATATAATTTTATCATCATTTTTTATTTTAAAAAACTTATGTTAAACAGATTGACATAATCTTTAATTATAAATATGTTCTTCATATCTTATCTAAATTATTTAATATCATATATTTAATAATTTTTTGATCCTCATTATTTTTTATTTAATTTAAAGAGTGTAAACTATTAAAAATATGAGATGTAAAGTTATAAATTTTATATATTTTAATTATAATTTTTTAAAAAAGTGAAGGAGTGCATTTGCGTACCTCGACTCAGACTCCGCCGCCGCCGCCAGATGTTCCACAAGACACGACGGCCAATTATGTATAGGGATATCAAGTAGTTCTTCCGTCTAACTGTAAAGCAGGTGGCTTTGGGATAACTCGTTTTTGATGAGGCAAAGAGCTTCTGTGGAAAAATAATTATAGTGATAGGATGGTGTAGCCAAGTTTTATTTCATTTTAATTTTAATTTTTTCACTTCATTTCATTATCATATTTTTTTGGCAATCAAAGTGGCCCTAAAATCTCCTATTCCTTGTTACCACGTACAGTTTATTTTGCCCTAACTTGTTAGCATAAATTAAATTGCTATCTATAAAAATGATAAATAAATTATAATTAAATTTTAATTGTAACTTATTTTTTATAAATAAATTTAGACATAGTAAATTATAAAAAAAAATACTCCCTCTATTTAAAAATATAAAATATTTTTTAAGGAGTTAAATGTTTAAAAATATAAGATAATTTTAACCTTTTAAAGTATAATTATTATCTTTTTGTCAAGAGTGTTCTTATTGATAAATGATTTTTATTCTATATCGTTTAATGGAAATAAATATAAAAAATAAAATTAATTTAAAATAAATAATTATTTTATTAAAAAATAAGATTTAATTAAAAATATTTTATATTTTTAAATAAAAAAATATAAATTAAACTTAAAATGTTATGTCTTACTGTCCTCTGCCTTTGCCATATACGGTTAGAAGATTTTGCTAATTAATGAGTGAACTCTTTTTTATCTTTTTTTTTTTTCTTTTGTCATGATTACCCTGACTCTATTATTGGCTTTGGTCTTAACATGATCGTTGACTTACACCAGTGGCCACAAATTCAACCATTAATTACGCGAAGTTGTCAGACCAACAAAAAATTACGCTGTGTTATTGTTTGGGTTAATGTATAAATTCAGTGTGTTTGGATTTAAGTTTGTTAAGAATTTATTTGTTAAAAGTTTATCCAGCGGTGAAAGTTATTTACTATAATAAAATTTATATTTAAATATATTTTTAAAAAAATTAATTTGATAAATTAAAAATTATTTAAATTATGATAGTGAAATGAACTTTTAAATATATAATTATTAAAAAAGATATTGATTAATGATTTATAAATTTTTTATATTAATGCAATATGTTAGACATATTTTAAAAATGTGTGGTAAAGATTTTAAATAACGTAAGATTTGATATGTTAAATAATTTATATAATAAAAGGATGCATAAATAATATAATTTCTTTTTGTTGAAAAACATATATAATAAAAATAGTATAAGCAATATGGTGAGCAAATTATTCACAATGGAGAGGTTTTTATGGTATCTAGAAAGGGGGGCAACATGGTAAAAAAAATATTTAAAATATTGTAAGCTCTAGCTAACTTTTCCAAATACAAAAGCTACTCCAATTTAAGTGGAGAAAATAGACTTTTAAAAGCTTTCTAAATGAACTTTTGAAAGTGTGCTTTGAAAAAAATTAAAACACCAAAAAACTTTTGACTTCCTAATATTCATAAAAGTTCTTTTCAAGTGTTAAATGTGAGGAAACCAAATGAATCTTTATTTTCAAAATTTTCACGCAAGGTCACTTCATATCTTAAAGTATTTTTTGATATAATTTAATCTCAACAATTTTTAATTTGGCATAATGTTGCCTTAATTGTTAGCTGATTGTTAGGGAATTTATTAAATTTAATTATTAAATGATGGTCATGTCGGAGTTCATGTGAGAAGTCTCTTTCTTTTTTCATTGCCAGGTCAATTTCTTTTATTCTTCATCCCTCTCTCAATCTGGAATATCTGAGTTATATGAACTTCAATCCAATTCCCAAAAACAAATAAACCAAGACAATCAAACGAAGCGAACTAAGAAGACAAGGCAAGAACAATCAAGCAAAAGTAGAACATGAAGAAGGGGAAAGAAAACTAGTATGATTGTGGTGGGAGGAAATCAACAAATCAAAATAAAATTTTACAACAAAATCAAATCACCTTTTACAACAAATCAAAGTAAAAAAATTTTAACCCAAAATCAAAGACCTTTAAACCCAAAATCATATTTGATTGTTGTTGAAGAAGAAGAATAAAAAGATCTTTGAACCCAATCCTTTGAACTATGACTAGCAACCTTGACTTCTTGAATGAGTTTTAAGGCTTTGAAACTCTTAAGAGAAAAATGAATGAACCTCTCAATTTCAGTCATTGGTATGACTTTCAGAAACACTTGGTCACTGCTCATCATAAATTTCAATGAGCTCTTCTTCTTGTCTGTATAACTTTTTTATCTGCTCTGAACAGTTGACAGTTCTGTCAAATTATTTTAATATTCTCAATGGTTCGATTAACTATATCCAGATTTATAATGCTTCTTTCACTTAATTTGGTCCAACAAATAGGCAATTTACACTTTCTATCATATACAGCCTCATATAGAGTCATTTGAATGCTTGAATAAAAATTGTTATTGTGAGTGAATTTTACCAAACGTCAGTGCTTATCCAAACTATCACTTAACTCTATAGCAAAAGCTTGTAGCACATCTTCTAGAATTTGGATGGTTCTCTCAATTTGACTATCAGTAACATGCCATACTAAATTTCAACTTGGTACACATGGCCTGATGTAGTGCTTTTCAAAAGTTTAATGTGAACCTCAAGATTGTAGTCTGACACAGTCTCTTTTGGCACCCCGTGTAATCTCACAATTTCTTGAATGTGGACTTCTGCAAACCTTTTCAGGGAATAGTTAGCCTTTACGGCTAGAAAATGTGTAGACTTGGTCAATCTATCTATTATTATCGAGAGAACCTCAAGGTTGGACAAGATACGTGGTAACCTCATAAGAAAGTCAATGGAAACACGATCCCATTTTTACATAGGAATCTTCAACAGTTGCAACAATACTCGAGGTTTTTGGCCTTCAATATTCAATAGACCCCATGGCACAAATGTTATGGCGTTAATGGCAATGAAGTTTGAGAATAGCAAGCATGAGTATGATGGCATGAAAGGAGTCTAAGGCAAGAAGCAAGGAGCCCAACACTTTCAATCTAACATGCCTAAAGACCCTTTATATCATATTAGAGATCTAATAATAAGAGTATGAATTAAAGCCATGAAGCAAGCATTATTCAATTTTGTGCAAGAAGTCCAAGAGCTTAGAAAGCATTGGAACACTCCTCTTAAGCTTAAAGGAGCGCATTTAGGCGCGTATAATATGCTTAAGATTCAAATCCACGAAGAGTTAAGCCCGGTAAGTGCAAACTTCAGCCTAATGTAAGGAATACTATAGGTAGAGCCTCTTGTGAGCAAAAAGTCATGAAACCATAGTGAAAAGGTCAATGGTCATGTGATTTTGAATCCCTTATGATCTCTTAATTGTCTCTTTAATTGTTTTCATAATTTAGTGGTAATTGACTTGACTCTCTTTCTTAACGAGCAAGACTAGTCATGGTTTTTAATTTTAAATTTAATCAAAAATTAGAATTAATTATATTAATTTTTAAGTCTTGTAATCCCATAATTTCAGGATCAAATTTCTTAAATTATGTGGCTGAATATTTTCTCATTTATTTTATATTTTTTTCATTCTTCTTCTAGTATTAGGAAATTAATGTTTTTATTTTAGAAAATAGCCTTCTTCACAAGCCTGTATATATTAGGCGTGTTTTGTCTTGTAAAGGAAAGAGAAGTTGGGTGAAATTATTCATTTTAAAGTTTCTAACTTTTGTAAGTCTTAATGCTTTGCAGTGGCATTCTTTGTAAGAAACAAATATGATCAAGAGTGTGAACAATTCTTGTGATGTCTTTGAATGTTGAGGTTTTTAGAAACAGGTGTTTTAGAAGATCTTTTCCTTAATTATTATGTTATTATTTATTTTATTTTTTATTTTTGTTATACATTTTATTTTTTTATTTTATACTTTTATTGGGTTTTAAGATTGTAACGCTGAATTGATATGATTTTGCTTCCGCGTCTTCTGTCAATATTCACCTTTGGACAAGTTACACACCATCAGATATATTTTGTCATATTTCTCTTCATGCCTTGTGTGGCTGGTAATATTCCCAAAATCTCATGGGGTTGCCAAAAAAAAAAAATTCGTATTGAGTAAAGGTCGAGGGGAGAGGGTCAGACGAATCCTGAGGATGAGAAAAAGGAAGACGAGACAGGTGGGAGGAGAATGGGGGGGAAGACTGGAGAGGACAAAACAAGGGGAGGACACGTGGACGGAGGAACGAGTTCCGTACCTGTGCCGTAGCCAAAGAGAGGTTCCTCGGGGAGCACCATTTTTTTTTTTTTTGGAAGATGGCAATGCTCCATTTTGTCGGAGACTGCATCCTTCAGGGTCATGCCGTCCTTTGCGTGAGGCCATGTGTCCCTTTTCGCCCATTGCTCACGTGACCCGGGACAGGTGGCGCAAGGGCAGAGGGGAGAGAAAAAGCAGTGATTTCTTTCACATGACATGCCCCTCCCCTCCCTCATGAATCATTACATCATCCGCTCGTTCCACTCCCCTCCCCGCTTCCCAGCACTCTCGCCTTCATTCCTCAATTGTTAATTCCGCCTCTTGATCCATTTTTGCGACTGCACCATCTCACCAAATTTGATATTTTAAAATGTTTGTTCGTCACAAAATGTCACTATCCTCCTTATTTAATTTCATGTAGTCCTTAATCTATCCCCCCCATCCCCAGCCCTATTTAATATCCTCCTCCGGGATATGATGGGGAAGGGGGGAATTGGATATTCCTGGGAATTGGGAGGCAGTGTTTGATGGAGTGGATGAAGATTGTGCCTGGTCAATATAGAAGGGTTGCGAATGGGAACAAAAAATAATGAAGAGAATCATTTGTAAAGTTCGCAATCCGCCAAATATATCATTTTCACCCAATTTGGATGCCTCTCCTATTGTGATAATTATCCATACTTGACCCCCCCGGGGATTTTGACGTCCCAACTTCGACCAATCCACCCCCTTTCCTTTCTGTCTCTTCATCCTCTTAAATTCCTCGCCTTCCTTCTTTCATGTCTCACAAAACGATCTCTCTAATATCTGACAAGCATTATCTTGGCTCTGCCTATTGCTCCTCACACTGGACATGTATATTAATTAACCATGCATCTAGCTAATTTTATGTTATATTGGTAATTTTCTAGCTGCTTTGTCTGTGTTTATTAGTCTCGTCAGTCGTCAGTACTCTCTTCAATGGGAAAAAACAAAAGAGAGTGGTAAGTGGAAACCGATAAGGTCGAGGTGGTGGGAGGGTAAATTACCAGTGCCATCACTCGTGAAGGTCCAGCTAGTGGAGTAGATATAGAGTCATCCAAGTCGGGCATAATAATGTTTAGTTATATAATATTACAGCCAAATTTTAAAAATAAGTTCTTTAAATTTTTAAAACAAAGTCAACATTTAAACCCCCACATTGTGATTCTCCAAGACCACCAATACATTATATTATCAAGTCTAATACACACTGTCACGTCTGCTTTGAATCTGAAAATTCGATGGTAAAAGAATCTGAAAATTCTTTTGTTTTTGCGAGGAATATAATATGAAAATTCTTGCATACTTCAGATTATACTAACGAACCGTGGGAAAAACCCTATGAAGCCGCTAATTTCGTGATGGACGAAAATAATAATTTGATTTTAAACCAGGTAAGCATTGCCCCGGTCATTATTGAGATTCTTGTTCGGGTGCAATCTCAACTTCTGAGGTCCCACTTTGTGAAAGTTTCGTGTTTGATCAATTTCTTTTTATAAATATATTGAACACGATTTCGGATTCCTGACTTCTCTCGACCTCATCAGGAGCTTCGTGAAGCCGCCCTCATGCGATCCCACTCTCCGTGTCTATCGTTTCGTTTACTCCGCCTAACTCCCTTCTGATCTTTATAGATGATATTGTGGGACAGTAAAATAATTGTCCGGCGTGATTATTATAATTTATTTTCTATATAATTAAATACATTTTTCGCTTGCTTTAAATAAGTACAACTGTGTTTTTTCCCCTAACGTGCCAGCCCCTTTCTTAAATTGTTTTGCTTACTGTACATCGCTATTTAAACACTTGCTAATTTCTTTTTGTTTTTGTTTTGGTACGAAAATCACTTGTTAATTTCTAATCATGGATCTGCTTAATAAAAGATCGTGACACTTGATTTGTAAACGAAGTGATAGCCGACGACAAAAAAGAAGATAAAAGGAAAAGGAAAAGTATCTGCTTATTATCTATCTAGAGTTCAAGCCGATCCACCAAAAACAAAAAAGTGCCTTGGAAACCAGTCAGATATTGAACCATGGCAAAAAAAAAAAAAATTGTTTGTTGATTAGAATCAGATAAAAAAAAATGATTTGTTTTTAATTAAATATATTAATGTATCGATAAAAATATGTGAATGTTATAGATAACTACTTAATTATAAAAATAAAATACGAGACTAAAAAGGAAAAAATAGCCGCGACTAATTTTGAAATTTAAATAAAATAATCTATTGATCAGTTCACTTTTTCCCCCCGGCTTAACCGTATGAATAGGTCTTATTTTTCACATAGGAGCTTCTCGTATGTGTCTTCTTAATTATAGCTCTACGTATAATCGAAAGTAGATTTTAGTTGGAGGCTCTCTTAATCTTCTAATGTAAAAGCGCACGATTGAATGACTTCAGGAGATTTGACACAATTGATGTTCTCAAACCAAAAACAAATGAAAAAAAAAAAGAAAGAAAAGGACGCCATTGATGTTCGGCTTATATTGCTGGCAGTTTTTTACCTTGTAGAAAGAAAAACGATGAACGGCCAATCTAGGGATGCTTGTCCCACTGTAAGCCAAACGGATACAAAACATTCGCAAGGTCAACTAATTAACGAACCGCACTGTGAATCATGAAATGTCAGATACTCGGCGGCCACATTTTATTATTCTGCACCAACACATGCATCCAAGAGTTTTACAGGGAATCAAATCCTCACTCATACTTGTTCCCCATAAACTGAAAAGGTTTAATTCAAACAAGATCGCTTCTTGTTTCAGTGGATGGACAGAATATTGTGGATCAATAGGCCCAAGATGAGCGTATATCTCATAGCTCATGTATTGCTGCTCTCATCTCATCATAGCACGCTGTTACTTCCCAGGTCCTTAACTGACATGGTTATCAACAACACTCCCGCAGATTATAACTCTGCGACCTTGAGCCCATCGGTTTTCCGTTTTCTTCATAATTTAGTAATTCACCCCCACTTCCCGATTAAAACTATGTCCAGTTTTATTTTTATTTTTATTAATATTAATATTACCAATATTCCCCCTTCCTTTTACTTGATTTTTTTTGTTTTTTTAAAAGAAAAGCTAGTGTTGCGTATCGATCGCTCCCTCGCCTTCCAAAGACTGGGGGCGTCGTAAAACTCAGAGGGACAAAAGCTCGCTGACCATGTTTCCATCACCATCCAATCAGTTCTTACCACGTGGATTAAGAGTTCCATGGCACTTACACCTCACCCTATATCTAGCCACGTGGCTCACTAATACGCCGTCTGTCACGTTTCTCCTTCGGACCGCTAGAAACTTCGCTACTTTTAACCGCAGTAAAATTTGTCGGTCATCGATCAAGCTCAACCATGGTTATGTTTAACCTAACCACGGTTAAACGACAATTCCGTGGCAGTTTATAAACGGCTTACAACGATGATGCTTTCTTGTGAACATTCAAGAAAGTCCTCTTCTATGATGCTCGGAGAGCCCCGTCACGCAAATCCGACGGTTCACATACCGCCGTGGCCGGTCATCGATGATCTGATGCCGGAGATGTACTCTCCTTACTCGATGAGCGGCATGTCTGCAAGCTCCGACGGCAATGCCAGCGGCGGTGATTACTCTCCGTACTATATGCAAGAAGCGCTGACGGCACTCCAGCGTTATCTGCCGTCGAACGACGCCGATATCGACTCCGACTCCGAGATTCTTGGACGGGAGCCGGACGCTCCGGTGGACGCCTACTCCTGCGACCATTTCCGCATGTTCGAGTTCAAGGTAAGGAGGTGCGCACGTGGTCGGTCACATGACTGGACTGAGTGTCCTTATGCTCATCCTGGAGAGAAGGCTCGCCGTAGGGACCCGAGGAATTATCACTACTCGGGTACTGCATGCCCTGATTTTCGCAAAGGGAACTGCAAGAAGGGAGATGCGTGCGAGTTTGCTCACGGCGTGTTCGAGTGCTGGCTTCATCCAGCCCGTTATCGTACTCAGCCATGCAAGGATGGCACCAGTTGCCGCCGAAGGGTCTGTTTCTTTGCTCACACGCCGGAGCAACTCAGGGTCCTTCCTCAGCAGAGTCCGAGGAGTGCTAATTCGGTGGACTCGTATGATGGGTCTCCTCTCAGGCAAGCGATTGAGTCTTCTTGTGCCAAAACGCTTCCATTCATGTCGTCTCCGGGTTCTATTTCCCCTCCGGCAACTCCTCCTGCGGAATCTCCTCCTATGTCGCCGATGACAGAGTCTCTGAGCCGCTCTCTGGGTTCGAGCTCCATCAATGAGATGGTGGCTTCTCTGCGTAATTTACAGCTTGGAAAGGTAAAGTCACTTCCGCCGTCAAGAAATGTTCCAGTGGGGTCTCCTCGTTTTGGGTCTCCACGTGGATCGGTGCTCCGTCCAGGATTCTGCAGCCTCCCGTCAACCCCTACCGAGGCACCGATCCGTTCTTGTGTTAACTACTTCGATCTTTGGGACCAGAGTTGCGAGGAGGAGCCTGCGATGGAGAGGGTGGAATCTGGAAGGGATATACGGGCGAAGATGTTTGAGAAACTCAGTAAAGAGAACTCTCTGGGTCGATCGGGTCCCAGCACATCTGCTGGAGCTCCGGATGTTGGTTGGGTTTCGGAGCTGGTCAAGTGAAGTACGTCTCCAAGCCCCGGATGCTGGTTTTGGGATGAGTGGCTCTGGTTTTTGTTCACGGTCATTGGCGGTGCCTTTTTGGGTTCTTATGGCTGCCTTCTCTGATTCGTCAGCTCTGTGCATAGAATGTGAGGAATCAGGGAGCCTAATAGTAATGATTTATTTTGGAAGCAACAAGTCGGAGATGCTATGTAAATAATTAATTCCACAGGCACGGTTGAAGACTAGAAGTTTAGGATCTCTTTTTTCCTGGGTAGTTTCTGAAAAGATCAAGACTACAATGCATTATTTTGGGCGATAAGCTATCTGAAGCTTTTGTATAGGCAGTAGACAATGGATTATTGATATGTATTAACTATTGTGTCTTGTCTTCTAATCTCATTTATGTATAGTTTTCTGATATGTAGGATCCAAGCTCCTAGTTTTTATCTAAGTCGTTTATGTGATGTATATTTTCAGGAGTTTGTGAACTCTGGTTTATAAATTGCATGACATTAGCTACTGTCACCGAGAGGGATTTGTTGTCTGTGAACTTGTGATGGTACTGTATGCGTTTGTCGATGGTTGATATTCACGCGCATAACTAAAAAAAATAAGTCAGATGGGAACGCCAATGTGTGGAGGTATTCCTGCTAAGTTCAGAGAAGAAGCGAACTTTTAGTTTTTGAAATTTTCCATTTCTCGATTTTTACCTCTGTATGGGAAGAGGGAAATGAATTCAGTCTCTGTATAGACCACGAATTATGGGTCATGTTGCTTTCTGGCAAGTGATGGGGGAAGTTCTGTATGTTTTATGACCATGGCACGGTTTTGAGAACACAGTGGAACTGGTTTGTGGAGTAGTAACTGGTCTTCCCACACGGAGAGGATCATGACTTGCTTGGCGTCTTCCTAGTTTCGTTAGACACGCGAACGATTTCCTCCTCCGATGTAACAGTGTGATCCCCCGAGGTTGTAATGGCCTTGTTGGTAGAAGGTCTCCTCGCTCTTCTTCACTAAGAAGCCTGATGTTCCCCTTTTCTTGCCTTGGATGCTGCCAAAACTACTCTCGAGATTCACACAAAGCCAGGAGTAGAACCGGTAACAGGGCTTGGGAGATTAAGGGAACTCAAAGTGACAAAGGGTTTAGTAAATTTCCCCGGTGAGTCATTATCATGATCATAGTACCATGAACGTGACCGTGAAGTGGACGGGGTTGTGCGGGGCAGGATGCAAAATTAAGATGACACGTGTAAGGGGGCAGAGCCAGTTGCCCTTTCCTAATGCAAAGGTTAAGAATTGCATCAACGGCTGATCTGGTTCTGTTAGGGTTCGGCAATTTTCTTTTTTAATGGTATTGTTGCAGTTGATATTTGTCTTCTTTGGGAGTAAGATCTGTGGCCGTTCTTTTCCCAATGAGAAAGGTAATCAAGGCCAAGATGAATGGATGGATGCTTAAAGTCAAATTGGGTTTAAGTCAGACACGGACTAGACTTCTGAAGTCTTGAATTAGGGAGCTTGAATTTTGGGTCCTGAGCTCCGAACCTAAATTTCTCTATTTTTTGTTACTAGTTATTTTCTCGGAACTCAGTGCAAATCTCCATTCAGACAATTGTACCTGTTTACCCGCTGGAACTTTTGCGTTACCCCGTGAAGTTTGAAAATAATCTTGTCAAAGACTATTTGCGATCAATCTTACATTCTCAGCTTGACTAATGGATTTTTTTATTCATTTATCGTTGTTACGAGGAACCCCAAAAAAAAAAAAAAGCCATCGCTGTCAAAATTACTTTATTATCCTTTGTTGAATAATATCTTGAAAAAATCACAATCAAAACCTCTATATAAAATTTATTTAAAAATTAATTATTACAATCTGAATGAATATTTATTAATTTTAATTAATATTTTATTCATGAATATCTATTTAAATTTTAATATTTTTTACTCTAATTTATTTTAAATTATTAATAATTCATTTAGGTTTATTTTTCATTTAAATTTTCATAACAGATAAAAATTTTATATAGAGATTTTTGATTGTTTTTTATTTTTTATATCTTTTGGCTCCCCAAGGTCATTTTTCCTCAGTTGAACTTGATCGAAGTTAAATGATTTCCTTTATCGTGTCATTTGAAAGGCAGGAAAATTAAACAGATTAATTTTTTTATTTTTAATATAAATTAAATAATGCGAACCTCATGGCCGAGTTTATATTATATTATATTCTTAAAAAAAATAAAAAATAAACAGAAATTAAAATTTCAGTAAAATCTTCAATGCGAAGAAAGGTGGAGTGGACTTGTTGAATGATGGGAGAGAGGTTTTTTATTTTTTTCTCTCTATTTTTTTTCACTTTCCTTATTTTTATTATTTAAATTATTTTATTAAATAATTTTTTAAAATAATAAAATTAATGAACGATAAAGATGAGAAAAGTAAAAAAAAATGAGAGAGTAAAAAAGTGAAGAGACCTCTGCCAGTCAAATGACACCGTGAGATACGGTTCGAGAAAATTAAAGGCAACCTGGTTCTATTCATTTAAGAGGCAGAAATAAAAAATTAATTTTAATTTTATTTATAAATCACCTCATTACTTATTACATTTATTTTTACATTTGTCTTATTAAATACTATAAAAAATTACTCCTTTTATTTAAAAATATAAAATATTTTTTAAAAATTTAAAAATTAAAAAATATAAGATATTTTTTAATCTTACAAGATATAATTATTATCTATTTTTTTAAGTGCCTGTATTAATGAATGACTTTATATTTATTATAAAATATTTAATATGAGTAAATATAAAAATATAAAGTTAATTTAAAAGTAAATAATTACTTTACTGAAATGTAAGATTCAGTTAAAAATGCTTTATATTTTTAAATAGAATGAGTATTAAAGATAGTTCATTTTGTGTTTATTAAAGCATAAAGATAAAAATTTATTAAATTTTTAGATAAAAGTTAATAAGATTTAATTTTTTAAAAATTTCAATAAAATATATTAAAAATAATTCATAAATAAAATCAGAAAAAATAAATCTGACATCTGCATAGTCTGCACCTTTGAAATTAAATTAAATTTATAATTTTTAAAATTCTATGTCCATTTATTGCCATTTTTGTTTTTAGTTTTTCTTTTGGTGATTTAATGCGCTGTGCAAAAAAGTCTTCCTATATCGTAATCTCAATCGATGTACAGGACGGAATAGTTGCAACTTGCTGGCAGTGAAATAGACAAATTATCTTTAGTTTTCTTTCCCTTTTTTTTTTAAAAAAAACTGATTTTTCCGATAACGATGATCTGTCCAGATCTTGTTCGAGTATTGCGCGAGAGGAATTCATGCGTCGTGCTTCCTTTTTCTAGTCTTACAGATAATGAAATTGACAATTTTTTCCCTTGAAAATAATTTTTTTGGTGAAGAGGTGATCCTTATTTTTGAATCAGTTCCAGTAACGAGCATATGCCTTGATTCTGGGTCCAGATTTGAACATCGTTCCAATGAAGAGTATCACGTGTTTATCGGACATTCAAATTTAAAATTCATTATTTTAAACTAAATTGGACTTTTTAATATTTTTAATCAAAATCACATATGATCTCTAATTGTTTTTTTACAAACAAGGAGCTAAGTAATTAATTAATGATAAGCCAATAACAAGAAGTTAACTCATCAATATAACGGATCCTTTCCCACAATTTGCAACATGACAAACAAAACGAGGACTAAGATTCTGAGAAACGGAGCCCAACCCATTTCACTTTCTAATAAATCGATGTTGCAACGAGTTTGTTCAAAGCCTCACTTTGGTGGGGCCTGATCATTGCATTCTTGTGATGTTGAATTAGGTTGCCTTTCTTTCCTCTTCTCCGACATGGGAATTGTAACACCTGTCGGGTACTTAATTTGAGTCGCTTCGGTCCAACTAATGATCAGGTAGACCATATCTCATTGGGCCGAAATAAATATCTTTTTTGTTTTATACTGTTTTGCTAGTATTATTATATTATAGTAATTATCAGACCTAAAAATTGATTAATAATATGGAAAGCTTTTTGTGTATACCTTGAGAAGGATTAGATCACTGCGAACGATTTGATATTGTTTCCAGAGAAAATATTAACTTCTAAAGTGAAGATTTGATCTGAATCAGAGTGCTGAGGGGGCACATTGATAAATTTTCGGATACGGGAAAGCGACAAGGCGGGGATTTGGGAGGGTTCACAATCACATGTAATGCTTTGATTCGTACAAAGTGCAAACACGAGTTTCGAGTTTGCTGGCAAGTGGCAACTAACTAATCACTCGTGTCGTGACTCGTGGCCCGGGGGTCGTGATCCTCGACGTGGGTCATGAATCATGATTAATGTGCGGGGGAACATTTGGTAAAGTCTAATGAATCGCCCTCAACGGCTTCAGAACGCTCATTTTCTTTTGGCCAACGTTTAATAGATAGTAGTTAAGATTTTCACTACGCTTAATTAATTACAAGGGATTATTCAAGTACTCCTCTGGTCCATAATAATATATATTTTCTGAAAGTTTTGTTTAATCCATTATGTAAGATATTGTGTAATTTTTATAATATTTTTATTAGATTGTCAAGTGTGAGTAGACATAAAATGATGTAAGAAGTTTTATATTAGATAAAATTAGGTTTAATAATTAATGTAAAATAAAGAGGAATGACCCATATGCTTAAGTGTTGAGGTTTTCAGTTAAAATATGACATTTTTTTGCTATTTTTGTATGTCTTTCCTCTCCTTCTATTCTTAGGCAGTCGCTTCTAATTCTCTAACAAACAATATCAGAATCAAAGCTTTGCGTAAGACTTGTTTGTTATTAGACCTGTGTACTCTACATCATTTGAAGTCCAAAGACTAGTCGTTTGAATTTAATTCACTTATGCTAAAATACTTATATAAAATATTTAATGAAAATATAATTAAAAATATACAACTTTTAAGAAAATTAAAGTTTTAATTAACTTCTTTTAGAATCATTGATTAGTTGTAAATCTGAGGGATTGTGTGATGAATTTTAATGAAAAAAATGATAATAAAATTCTATTAAAATGCATAAATGACAATGAGGTCCTTCAAAATCCCTTTTGACATTAATAATTTTAGGTTAAATAACTAAATTATTTTTTGTTTAAAACAAAAATAATGGGTTCATGTAGGAAGTTTTGATTTTTTTTGTTTAATAATAAAAGTAATGAATGCTTAATAAAAAATTGTGGCTGGTTATTTTTAAAACTTAGACTTTAATGATAAAAAAATTTCATGTGAAAAGTTGTGATTTTTTATTTTATTTTTATGATTTACATAATTAAAATTAAAATTATTTAAATAAAAGTTGTTATTAGGACTGTGTACTTTAAAAACTTGTTTATTGATCATAAAAAAAATTTCATGTGTGAAGCTGTGAGTTCTTGTTCACTTTTTATGATTAATAAAATAAAAGTTATGATTGAAAAAATAAAGCCAAAGCTGTTATATTTATTTTAAACGATGGGCAATTTAATCATTCAACTTAAAATTATTAATGTCAAAAAGGTACCCAAAAATTTTAAAGAAATTATGTCATTTTAAAGAACTTGATAATGAGATTTTATTATCATCCTTTTATTTTGATATGCAAGAGCTTTCTATTCTCATTAATGATCTCACATATCCTTTTATCCATTCTTCCTTCTTATGGTGTTGTGCTTTATTTGTAATGGATAAATTGGCTTGTTGAAATAGCTTTTCTTGATAATTTTAAGATAAATAAGTAAATTATCTTTTGAATTTTATATAAAGTAACACTATAAACCTTGAACTTTGTTAGTTAATCAAAAAATTATAAAAAATGACTTAAAAATTACAACAAAAGACTCAAAAATTATAGATAAAGACCAAAAAAGTTATAAAAATGACCAAAAGCTATTTTTACTTTTTGATATTTTTTATTATTTTTTAATCAATTAAAGTTCAAAATTAACTTTTGTTAGTGACAGAAGTCAAATTATACAGTTTTTAAAAATTAAGGAACAACTTGCATTATAAATGAGTTCAAAGTCTAGAGTATAACTGGACCTAAGGTTTAGGGGGTGATTGGTTTATTTCTCCATGATTTTAATATTAATACTAAATAAAAATATTAGTATCATGGTGTTGGTTTTTATCATTGCATAACTGGCATCTTAGCAGGTATTACATATGTAACTAAACAGTCTCTCGTGTGTTGCACAATTTAAAATTAAGAAATTTAAAACAAATATTATCAATACCATTGATATTGACACCTTTTGAGATGGCTAAATTTTTTAGAATTCCTCTATTCAATCATTTTTTTTTTGAATATTTTATTTATACACATCTTGTATTTGTTTATCAAGCATATAGTGTAAAACTTTTGTAGAAAATACATGTTTTTAGAATGCTTAGAGAATATTGGCAAAAAAAAAAATAGTTCTTTAGAATTCTCAACAACCTGTCATTTTTTATTACATACAACAATTACACTATTTTATAAATTATGACATAAATTATATTTTTATAAATATGGATAAAAGAACAAATTCAAAGGGATCCCTCTTTTATTTTTGCAATTGTATTATATTCTTTTACATTTTTTGATTCTTATTCTTCTTTTTTGCCACTCAACTTTTACTTGTTTAGAGTACTTGAGTGGTTGTGTCATTATTTTGTCAACATAAAATGTACAGTGAAATATTCACGACTTGAAAGGCTAAGTGATGGGAAGAAAAAAAAAATAATTAAAGATATTACAAAGATATTACATATTTGAAGGTAGAAGATATTTTGCTCTCATATTAATTACGTATATTTTATTTTAATTTAAATTATTATTATTTTTTAACATTTATTATTATCTTTTCAGTTATTGTTACCTCTTTATTTAATTTTATAATATATATAATTTTCATGCATTTATTTTTAAGATTGGTTTGAGGTTTATAAATAGCACCTTAATTCATTTGATTTGTACGCATATTTGATTGAATAAGAATTACTATTATATTACTTTTTCTCTGAGTTTTCTCTTCTCTCCGTTCTCTCTATTAATTCCTTTCTTCCTTTTCTATATTCTCTCCTCCTTCTCATTTCCTGTTCTGCATCAATTGGTATCAGAGTCAAGGTTCCCACCACTTTGCTTATACTATTAAACCCTTTTTTAGTATCAAGAATTATCATACGAAAAAGGCTTTGGGAGATAAGTTTTTAACTTAAGACTTCTTAAGTTACTCAGTAAGGTTATTTAATCCTAAATTTTAGCTATTTGTCTTCTTTTCTTATTCCTTTTTTCTATTATTTTTGTTTGTTTCCACTTTCCTTCACTTTAAGCCATTCTATCATATTTCTTCTTTTTGATATTATTTTATTTTTCATATTTTCTTTTCTTCCTTTATTTATTACATTTTTCCTTTTCTTCATTCACTTATTTGATTTTTCTTTGACTTAACCCTTTAAAAAAATTCACCTTATAAATAGTTATCTACCTTAGGCTAGTTGGAGTTTCTATCAATTTCTTTAAAGGGTTTTCAAGCTCTCGGAGGCCACTGTGAAGGCTTCACCCAGGTTGTTACTTATTTTACATTTTTTGTCCCTAAGGAACTTTTGAGTTTTTGGAGGGCTAGACTTATTAAATAGGGTCTCCATCTTTTAAGTGAGGCCAACTTGAAAACCTCTTTTCAAATAGGATATTAGAGCTTTCTAGTAAAAAAAAATCGCACATTCCATTACCTACAATCACCCAAAAAAATCACATTCAATTATGATGTTATGACCTCGTTCAATTGTCGATGTGATTATATTGAGCATCATCAATATAATTATCATTATCAATATGATTATGTTGACCATCACTATTGTGATTATGCCAATCACCATCAATATCACCACCAATATGATTTAGTGGATCAATCAGACTTGAATTTTACATGTTAACTCGTTGAACTTGTGAAAGATAAAATTGATGAACTCCAAAGCTCCAGTCAATCCACATTAAAAGAAGGGCATTGCTATTAAGTTGAGAGAGAGAAGTCATATCAAAAGGAAATAACTCTTAATCCTCTTGATAGTGTCTTAAAACATAAAGACCTTAATATTTTGATTCCTGAATGAGATAATATGCATAACCAAGACCATGCACCTATATCAGTGGTGCTATAAAGTAATGTCACTGTCGATTTTGAGATTGAGGCATGTGACGACATAAAAATTAAAGAAGTCTGATCAAATCGTATTGAAGTTTTTGCTCCTACCCTAAATATAAGCATTGTTGAGACTCAAGAGGCAACTCTTAATCAATAAGAGGAATTATGAAAGCAAATTCGACATATGGTAGGTGAGAATTTTGAGACAATTAATGATGGTATCCAATTTCAATAGGCTTTTGCTCTATCTAATTCGTCTACTATGCCCTCTAGTGTTGATGTTATTGTAAATATGGAAGCACATATTGTTCATGAACCACATGGTCCCCTCCAATATTATCTTATTCATTGGAAAGGATTTTCAGATTTGTATGTTGTACTTCTACGTGTTTAGATTATTTACTATTCACTTGATGTCATTTATTGATGTCTAATTTGTTGAAAATGGTTTCCAAATAGTGACACAGCTCGAAATCTCTCGATCTTATTGTACTTCTAGAGCATATCTACAATTTTACTCTCTAGACAAGAGTTCTTCAAGCGAGGGAGAAATAATGGGAAGAAAAATAAAAAGAAATAATTAAAGATATTATAAAGATATTGCAGACTTGAAGGTCGAATATATTTTGCTCTCATATTAATTACGTATATTTTGTTTTAACTTGAATTATTGTTATCTTTCAACATTTATTATTATCTTTTCAGTTATTGTATTCTTTTTATTTAATTTTAGAATATATATGATTTTCATGCATTTATTTCTAAGGTTAGGTTGAGGTTTATAAATAGCACATCAACTCATTTGATTTGTACACACATTTGATTGAATAAGAATTACTATTATCTTGCATCTCTTCTGAATTTTCTCTTCTCTCTATTCTCTCTATTGATCCCGTTCTCCTTTTCCTATATTCTCTCTCCCTTCTCCTTCCCCGTTCTGCATCACTAAGACGACGAGATAAGAATTGATGATCCAAATCAAATTTAAACTTCTTTTTATTTTTTTCTTTTCCTTTTCACAAATAATGTTTATGAACGATAGTTGATGAGAGTTGATTGATATTGAGTATAGTAAATCAGGAAAATACATGAAAGATGGTAAAAGAAAGTAAATCTCATTGATCAAAAAAAATTTAAAAGGCATGAAAAAGTACAATAAATATAAAAGGATAATCAGATGGAGCTAATGCTAACAATCAAGAAAATTTAAAAATTGGATTGCTTTTAGATCAATGTTCTCGTGAAAGTAGACTAAAAATACATAAAAATAAAAAAAATTAAATTAAATATCATTGATCAAGAAAATTTAAAAGGCATGAAAAAGTACAGCGATTTGGAAGGATAGCCAAATAGAGTTGATGCTAATAATTAGAGAAATTTAAAAATGGGACTGCTTTTGAATAAATACTCTCGTGAAAGTAAATTGAAAATACATTTAAAAATAAAAGAATAAATTAAATCTCATTAATGAAGCAGGAAAAATTTTCATATTAAAATTAGTCTAAAATCTATTAACTAATGATAGTTTTTTTTTTTAAAATGGGACTGCTCTTGAATTAATGCTCCTATAAAAGTAAACTAAAAATATATAAAAAATAAAAAATAAATTAAATCTCATTTAAATGCACCCTGAAAGTAGACTAAAAATACATAAAAAAATAAAAAATAAATTAAATCTCATTAATGAATTAAGATAAATTTTTATATTAACATTAACCTAAAATTTATAAGTCAATTTTTTTTTTATCAATCAGTTGAAGCTATAAAATTTGTATGTCTATATATTGATATTGATGATTGACGATGATTATAAAATAATATAATTTTCAAGTGGCTAACATGATACAATATTGTTTTAGAAAAATGACAATAGACCACGAAGACAACATCACAAGAGACTATCATGGTTTAGGCATCGAAGATAAGATGGAAATAATGGAATTGACTGACAATGCAACATTAAAAAAGTGTTATAAAAATGTATATAAGCAACACTATATAAAAAAATTACAAAAGAAGAAACACGAAGTACCGATCTTGATAAAAAAGTGCAGGTTCATCGAAAATTACCCGTTGAGAGAAAATTAAAGCCCCCCAGACATTTTCGCTATGGACAGAGTCGCACCAAAAAGATAAAACCACTTTCTCGTGCTCTGGGATGCCACCGATGATGCTATCCCCAACTTACTCATTCTATGTGATATACTATATTCTTGACAATTATTTTATTTTATTTTTTTCACCATGATATCTCGAAAAACCTAAAATTTTATTACTTTTTACCTAAACTAATCCAAGTTCCTGTTGCATGAGACATATTTATTTAATCAAAAATATGACTGTATAACTTATAATTTGAATTCAAAGTTTTAAAATAAGCTGATTCAGTTTAGTTGATCAGCTAAACCAAGCTCCCTCGGTTCTGGACAAATCTTATTCTGATTTTTTTAAGATTTTTTAAAATGTTTGATTGCCCTTTGTCTACAAAAAAAAAAAAAAAAATTCCTTATTTGGGCAACCTTTGAACTTTTCTTTACATATTGATTTGCTGGTTTCTGGGGCCTGAAATAGAGGATAAGTTTATACTACGTGGGCCTTTTAGTTCCTATTACTTCATTCTGGGCCTTGATTAGGCCCGATTAAAAATCATAGTGCTTTAGAAAAGAAAGCAGTCATTGCACCTTAAAGAAAGTGGTTCATTTCATAAATTCTTTACCCAAAAAAAAAAAAAAATCATGAATTAGTCTATATAAAAATATGCTTCGGTTCCCCCCCCCCCCAAAAAAAAGAAGCTTCGGTTTGGTTCTACGGTGATTGGCTTAAATTTAGAATTACAATGATCTGTCAGTCACATTATTCATCATAATATGTTTGAAGTAGAAGAATATAATGTTTTAATCTTTTGTTTAACTTAATAGCAAAAAGAGAAGACCCAATAAAATATAGCTTGAGTCATATGCCTAAATATAGCTTGAGTCATATGCCTTGCCGGAAGTGTGAAAAATGAATTGTATTGTTTATGATTTATCAAGAGTGAATTTTATTTGTAGATTTAGGGGGAAAAAAAATATAACATATAGCTCTCGAGTAATTAGAAATTGCAGGAGAACTGGTAACGATTAATCAAATATACGATTTAGGGTTAAAGTGGGAATTTTATTACAAATTAAAAAACATTGAAAAATCCTTCTAATTGAACCAGATCAATTATCATTAAAATCCTTTCTCCTTACCTCTCTCTCCTCAAACCCAGCAAAGGGGTTTAAGTTATAATGTTTGATTTATTGTTTTGTTCTAACTATAACCTAATTCAACTACGTTCTATAAACCAATTTCTTGGGGCGAATTATACACTTGTCATCACTCCAACATATCATTAGTGTTTGTACCTAGTACCTCCCTTTCCTAATATTGACCGTTCGATCGGTTTAGGTATGAGCGAGGAAGGGAGGGAGAAGATTGGTTCATTTTTAAATCATTTCAAAAGCTCCTTTTCTCACTGGAATGTATAAAATAGTAACACTTATTTTTGATTTCATGCATGATACACAAGGAAGCGTTTGTAATTATTTTATTCGTGAGGAGCACCGCATTCTTTCCTTGTCAAATTTTTACAGATTCCATGGATGCTGTAAACTACATTTATAGAGGCGTTAATCAAACCTATCTTTTTTTGGAAGACATTTTTGAGGTTCAAGCAACTTTGTGTTCTCATGAAGGATATAAACTTTTATATGCTCCTGCTGAACAGATGACCTGTGCAGACTTTTTAGTAAAGATAGCTCATGATTTTAACAGGAATTTTGTTTTTCTTAAAAATATTCTTATTAGTTGTGAGGTGCTTATTTTGTCTGACTATAACGAGGATATGTCCTATTGATTCCTAACAAACTTGAGTTTTCTTTTGTTTTACTAGCTCCTGCTAGTCTAGTTTGACGAGGGAATTTTTTTTTTTCTTCCATTCACTATTTTTTATTAACACTATGCCTTCGGGAATATACAATAAAATTAAAATGATTCATAATTTTTATAATGTATTAACATACTTATTTCATTTTTTTATCACTGTATGCAATATAAAATTTTTAATAAATTGTAATTTTCATGGGATATAAACAATGTTACTTATTTTTCAGGTTCTGTGCAATATACAGGAGTCATACTATAATTACATGTTAAAAGCATAGCTAATCACCTCATGAATCATAAATTTAACGGGAGAACAAGTGATTTATCCTGTAAATCATTTTATAATACATACTAATCCATCCCAAACAATGTGGTACAATAAAATGGTGCACATCGTAATGTGGACATATTTAAAATAGATAATACTCCTCCTGCCTTAGTAACTTAAACAAGACAATTTTTTTTTTAAAATTATATATATTCATTAAATACAATTTACAATTGTAAAATTTTTTATAATTTTTTAAAATATCCCTTATTATTAAGAGAGTGAGGAAAATTTATTTAAAATAATAAAATTTAATGTTAAAATAATTACTCCATCCGTTCAAAAATATAAGGTATTTTTTGAGAGATTGAATGTTAAAAAATGTAAGATATTTTTAGTCTTTTAAGATGTAATTATTGTCTTTTTTTTAAAAGTACCTTTATTGATAATGATTTCATATTTATTGTAGAGTGTTTAATAGGAATAAATATAAAAAAATAGGGTTAGTTTAAAAATAAATAACTACTTTTTGGAGATAAAATTTAGTTTAAAATGTCTTAAATTTTTAAACGAAGAGAGTATTATTAATAATTTTTTAACAAGATATCTAATATTTTAAAATACTAAATCATTTTTAAAATATTTTAAAAATGAGACGGGAGTAGTATATGATAATTTGGAATTTTATTCTACTAGAAAAGAACTTAGTCCAACATTGGGCCCACAGTCAGTAACCCTGAAGCAGAACAGTACAGAGTGCGGACTCAAACTTCGCGTGTTCACTGTCCAAGTCTTGCTCTTTTTATTTTGTTGTGTCAGAAAAAACCACCCTCGTTCCTGTACCGTTTTCTTTTTCTTTTTGGACCAACTCATTCCTCTGCCGTTGGACCTCTTTAATTTGTGTACCCGTGAACGTGTTCGTTCCCGAATATAATGGCTCCATAATTTTTAAAGCCTCCAATACTATTTCCAAATTTCTTCTTCTCAAAGCACATCTTGTGCTTCTCATTTAACTCTTTTCCTTATCATGGTTTCCGGCCCTCCCATGTAGCTAATTCCTTAATCAGCAACAAAGGAACGTGGTGTTTAGTTTCTTTTACATTAAACGTGAAAACGAAAATGCTTAGCTTAAAGACGACAGTAATGAGAAACTGCTTTCTTCCCCCCAATGGCAAGGCCGCGTTATATACGTGCGCCATGATACTGACTTTCACATGGGTGATGGATGATACTTGCCGCAACTACAAAGGAATTATACGCACACACACATGTATGTATGTATGCATGTATGAAATCAGACGTTGTGTGAACGCTCCCAGTGCATTGACTGGTTCTCTCGTCCCTTTGCTTTTTCTTCCTATTCACATTAAACAATTAAAAAAAAAACGAAAAGAAACGGGCTATTATTGTCAGTCAGTCAGTCAGACGAAGTCAAGCTTCCACCCCATTAGCGTTTTATATATTCCCACCTCTCTCTCTCTCCCTCATCACTCTCTCTCTCTCTCTCTGGTTGTTCATCACATTCAGTTCAGTTTCAGTCAGTAGCCATGGGAAGAGCTCCGTGTTGCGACAAAGCAAACGTGAAAAGAGGACCATGGTCTCCTGAAGAAGACGCCACCCTCAAGAGCTACCTCCACAAACATGGCACCGGTGGAAATTGGATCGCTCTCCCCAAAAAAGCTGGTACTTCACTGATCACGTGTCTATTCTTTGTCCCCCACCGATCTCCATGAGATGATACCATCTTTTCTGATATTATCCTTTCACTGCTTTTTTATAGGTCTTAAGCGTTGCGGGAAGAGCTGTCGTCTGAGATGGCTCAACTATCTCAGGCCTCATATAAGGCTTGGAGGTTTCACTGACGACGAAGACAAAATTATCTGCACTCTCTATGCTGCCCTCGGAAGCAGGCAAAACCATAGCACGTACTTTACGTTTCTTGCTACAATAATAGCGATTTATTATGTGAATATGTTCCGTTTTTTTGACATCCAGGTGGTCTCTTATAGCTGCTCAGTTGCCTGGAAGAACGGACAACGATGTGAAAAACCACTGGAACACAAAATTGAAGAAGAAGTTTTTTGCAGCAAACAGTTGTAATGGCACCGTCAGCAATATTCGCGAGAGCAATAGTGCTAGTTATGTACCCTTGTCATTTTTCCCCCTCAAACACCTCAAGGCGATGCCTTTTTGCAAGGTCACAAGGAGTCAGAGTATTTTGAGCCTTGTGTTCAGGAGTTGGAGCAAAATAAAGCTCCAATTTTAGGACAAAAACCTCTGAAACCTCAAGTTTCAGATGTTGACAGCCGTTTCATGATGAGTGACAGCTGTGGGATGCCATGTTCTTTGGGAGTTTCATCTTCTTCAGGTTGCTTAGCAGAAAAGAACCGTCATGCCAAGTGGGTTGGATTTGAGCGTGATGATCAAGATGATGCAAGTATGAGTGATTTTGTGTGTGATGATGATCTCTTCGATGGCTTTGCTTATTATGACCAATGCCTCATCAACGACGACTGCTTCCCAAATTAATAGCCAGATTACCCAAATTAAAGGGGATGCGTTTAGTTTACTAGGTACTCAACAGCGTAAAACTGGTGTTTCCAACATTAAATGTACATTCCGAAGAAAATGGAAAAAAAGAGTATTATTGTAAGCGAGTAAATTTTAGTGACGATCGAGTTCTATTTCTAATTCATAATATTGTTTGAGATGTTCAAACACTGTATCTTCCTATTTGTAGTAGTTATTAGTTTGCTTATATAACAGCACGGGGCTCTCGGCACTCATGCTTTCATGAATGTGAACGTAGCTAGCTAGTCGATCGGCAAACTTTTGTTGGCTTCTTTCAAGTCAGTTGTGTTGAAAGTTTCTTCGGGTTTGATGAGCGAATTAGAAAAGATGCCCACATATATATTGCAAAATTCAGACTTGCGTTACTACATGTGAAATGATGTTCCTCTATTTAAGTGCATACAAAGTAGGCCTACTTTATGAGATTCAGATATCTTATATCAGTATTTCTTCTGTACTTATCTCTTTTTGAATATATTAGCTGGTTATATACATCTGATTTTTATAAATGTAAAAGATCCGAATGACAACTACTCAGGTGCTGGAATGATAGCAGAATGAAAGTTTATATTTATGACAGAACAATATGCGTAATGGTAATTTATAAAGTTTATATTTACTTACGAGGCATATAAACGTTTTTAGACTCCATTAGCGGCCTCCGCATGTTAGCTTAATCGTACTTTATCAATCATAAGAAAAAAAGTGAAAGATGCATATGCGAGGAGTGTATTGTGATCATCGGAGCAAACCCTATAATTAATTAAGTTTATCTAATTGATCAACAGACAAATAATAAAGACCAATGTGAGTAGTGTCATCTTTTGACAGCTATTTAGCTTAAAAGTGACTTGGATTTATTGTTTCCCAGGAACATCAAACTGTTAATGGGGGACAGTAATTTGTCTGCACATGTATATGTAAAATGTTAAGGCATGCTTTGAAGAATGCTAATTAACATCTATGGTAGAAGGAGCTCGTTTTCCACGAGAATGATGAGATGTGGTGATCAGCCCACGAAATATCGCAAGGAAGTGGAATAAGGGGAATTCTGCGTCGTATTTTATTAATTTTATAATGTCGCCATGTTTGAAGATTTTGGTATATATCCTCCTTCTCAAAAAACATAAATAATAAGCTTAAAATTTTTAGAAGAATCTAACTTTTTTTAATATTTAAATCCCACTGAGATATTTTGAGAAAATTGTGGAAGCTTAGTAAATATAAAAAAGTTGAAAGAATAAAAAAATCACAATCAAACTCAAAAAGAGCTGCACTGTTTATAATCAATAAATAATACAATCAATTACAAAATTTATATTTTATATTGATTTAATTGCTTTCGAGTGATAGCACAAACCATTTTTATTATTAAACCTTGAATTATAAAACGTTTGAGATGATTAAAGAAATCAGAATAAAGTTGATAATGTTTCGGCCAACGGATAATACTAATAAAGTAGAAATTGACAATCCCAATCAAGTTATAGAAAGTACTTGAAAACATCTAGGTAGCAAAGTTAGTTTTGTGGTATCCTGCTTCTAGACGGCTCGTGTATCAAATTTCAAAGACACAGTATCAAATTTCAAAGACACAGTGGTCACCTAGGCAGCGCCACTTTCCTGACATAATTTACATTTGAAACATTGTCAAAATCTTATCATTACAGAGTCAATCTGATTGATAATTTAGATGCACCCAATCAAACTAACAATTGAATGTCAAATGTAAACAAAACAAGGTCTTATTATACGACAACAACTTGATTAAGATTAGTCTTACCACCCAGCTAAAGTATATATTTCCAGTTAATCAGATTTCTCATCATATGCGGAGCAATCTCTACATCTGGAGTCAAGGGTTTAATGAAGTCCTGGGTCCCTATTCTTCCTGAAAGTGAAGGAAAAGGACAATTGGATAGGGAAAATTCAACCTGAAATTTGCAACATCACTGAAAAAATTAATTGAGGAACTAAGAGTATTTAAGTATTTAATTGGGTTAAGGACTTAATTGAGGATCGGACTGTGATCGAGGGTTACTTCCATTTCTACACTCTACAGGTAAACATGTCGATCTACTCCTTTTTTCTAGCTTTGTTAATGAGCATTTAAGGTTAAGTCCTCCTTTTTAGGGACACCCAACCCTTGGGTTCAAATTATATGTTTGTTTTGATGATGATAAGCATGGTAGGATGATTATGTCCGAAAGCTTAGACGTTGTTGGGTGATTTTAGGGATGATTTGAGAATGTAAAGACTAAATAAGTGATTAATTAGTGTAATGGTGATGATTATGACTATGTTTAAGGTTTTCTAAATGAGTGTGATAGCTTTAGGTTAATTAGATTAATAAACCTAATCTTAGGATTAGGGTGTAATTAGTGTGTAAGCACTTGTATTAGTGATAATTAGCGTTGTGTTAATGATACAATTAATATTGTATTGTGTGTAGATCATGGTGTTGCATGGCACCGTTAGAGGTGATAATTCACAAATATGAAGAAATTTACTTGCTTAAGGCAAAGGTAACATTACCAATTTGTTATGATGTTTGCCTTGTGATAGACTGTGTGCATGTTTTGTTGAAGATAAATGCTATATGGCAAATATTGTGTTTGGAAACATATATTTTTGTTTGGAAAGTTATTGCCAAGTAGGATGAAATTATACATATAATTGTATGCATTATAAAACATCGTGTTTAGAAGCATGAGAATTGTTTGGAGACATTTTTCTTATTTGGACACACACACACACACAATTCGTATGACTTGTTGGGTTTCAAAGGTAGGGGTTTTTGTTATAAGATTACCTATCATATGGTATGCGTTCATTGGACTTAATGAGTAGCTAATATCTTGAACTAACGTACCTTTGGCTTGAGTGGGTTGGATTTCAGGCATAGTGTATGGAGAGAAATAAAGTGCAGTCATGCATTTTCTTGTTAGGTTGTTTGGTTAATTTGTAGTTGAAAATGTTTTATATATCCCATTGAGCAATATGATTTGTTGCATTGCATGCATTATAACATCTTGATATTAGTTAATGGGACCTTATCTCATTTCTAGTGGTTAACCTTTTCATAGGGAAGAGTCAAGTTGGAGAAGCACCAGAGTTGTAATTTGGTGTGTATGGACACCAGTATATTTAGTTAGGCCTCTTTTCATATGGGTTATGTATTTTGCCAATTGTTGGATATAAATTGTGTAAACGAGCATTTGAATCTCTACTTTTGTTCAAACTCATATTTGATTGTTATGAGTTAGTTTTGATGTTCATATTTTGAAGTGTTTAAATGACTTACAATATGTTTAAAGTAAAAGATTAATGTATGTTCATTTATGTTGGTTTTTTATATTAATTGTATTGGACGACTGATACTTAATATTGAGAATTTAGATTGTTTGAATATTTGTGTGAGCTTAAATTTGTTGTTTAGAATGTATGGGATGTAGTCAAGTGTCCTACACAATGATTATTGGCTTTGAGTTTAATTTGAGATGTTATAAGTATTTGGAAATTGTATTTTGGACCTATTATGGGTTTTCATAGATAAAATTCTCATGCAGAGAAATTTTATTCCAAACTAAAGTCAGTAACTAAATTATTTAATAAGCTTCATATAATTACTTAAATAACTTAATTTGGATATTTTTAGAGAAAGTTATGCCTATTTAAGTTTCACTGTCATTATTCATATTGTCAAATTGCTATTAGGTACTGAGCATTGCGACACATGTGTTGTTGGCTTCAGTGCATGGCATGGGGGGAATATCTTTTATGTCATGTGCTATAGTGCATTATGTGCCTAGATAGATTTGCCCCTATTCTTTTTTTGATTTACAAAATGGTCATTTTGATATTTTTATTCTCTTCTAAACTTGTTTTAGACAATTTTAGTCCTTGGGAACTATGCTTTTATACTAAATGAGTTTGGTAACTTCTTTTATGATTTAAAAGGGCTGTTTTCAATGGGATCCCATTTGGTATGAAATTATTTAACTTATTTTCTTCCTAAATTATTATGGTAGGTATATTTTACTATGGTAAATCCCTTTTTACCATGGTAGTTGACTTTGAGATCTCTTTTTATTGTAAGAGAAATCCTTTTCTACAATCATAAGTTTTTATTAAGATTGTTTGAATCTTAATTATCATGGTAGTTTCTTTTCTATTATTGTAAGGTTTTTGAAATACTACCTTTGTTCTTTCCATCAGAGAAAACTTTTAATTACCATGATACTGTTTTGAAAAGTAGACCTTTCCTCTTATTACCATGGTTGACTTTCATGGAAAGTATTTGAAAGATCGCATTTGGAATTAAGTACCTTTTTGAAAGGAAAACTTGATTTAAAAATTTAGTGTTACAAAATCTCTCTAATCAAAGCAATGATTGACTAACAGGTATATTCTAAAGAAATGATGATGAAGTAATTCATTTGAAGTACTTGTTAGATTCCATGAATTGGAATTCTTCTTAAGTATATGAATTGCATTGAGAAGGTTCTGATTAGTCATATGTAGTTATGACAGTTCAATGTCTATCTGAACCTTGATTGAAGAGATTATGGGCGATTGATAAGAACAAGTGTATTCTAAAGAAATGATTATCATATAGAGACAGTATTACTGAAATAGAGTCCTTGTCCTTTTACAATTAGTGGATGACTTCAAACATTCAGTTATTTAATAACAAAGGAATACCAAGAAGAACAAAGTCCAAAACCTGTGTTGCAGTTTCACCTGCTTAATTTAATCAACCTATTAGTCATGGATGAGTTATTGATTGAATGATACAGCTCATAAAAGTCTTGCAATTACAAGTGACCCGTGACTGAGTTCATGAGTGTGATTAGCTCGCAGGAATGTGGCACTTCAAGGGTTGCTCACAGTTCATAGTTATTCGTCTTGTGCTTTCGTTAAGAATTTGTACACTTGAGCCGAATACATCCGAATGGTTTTAATATGTACACTTATTTTCACTATCTTGGAAAAGGATAGGTGATAGATTCATCATCCAAGGAATATGTCTCAGACAAACAATGCAAGTCCCCATAAATTTGAGCTGGTAGCGTATATGTTTCACTCTGACTAGGCACTTCCGTTTCAAAACACTTTTTTAGCTCAGATAACACACAACTCATTGTAGGTCTATGAATAGAGGCTGGTGCAGTACATGCCATTGCTACTCCTAAAGCCTTCCACACAGAACATGCATTGTATTTACCTTGCAGCTTTGGATCTACAATTTTGCTCAAATCTCCTCTTCGAAGCTCAGGTCTTAACCAGTCAAGTATGTGAACTGATTCCTTTCCCTTTAATACAACAGATTGACCTGTAATTAGCTCCAACAGAACAATTCCAAAGCTATAGATGTCACTTTTCTCGTTCAACCTCCTTGATTTGTAGTATCTGAACAAACAAACAACAACATTGCTGGTGACAATTGGCATAACCATCAGAGAATGAAAATGAGCCCAAATGAAGATTAAAGGTTTACTCTGGATCAAGGTACCCTTTGGTGCCCATAACAGTAGGCTCTGCATTTCCTTGATCACTTGCACTCATTGAAGATCCTACGCCTCTAGTTTCATTCTCAAATACTTTGGAGAGGCCAAAATCTGCTATCTTAGCTTCCAACTTTTCACCTAGAAGAATATTGGCCGTCTTCACATCTCTATGTATTATAGGTGGCTTGCATCCATGATGTAAATACTCCAATCCTACGAGTCAAAAAAACATCATAATCATCAAATATTGAACGTACAAGGGAGCTATTGGCTTCCTCCCGAATGAAGATTACACACACACACACACACACACTCTTACCCTGTGCAGCGTCAATTGCTATCTGAAGTCTCCTTCCCCAACTCAAGCAACGTGAATTTCTTGCTGCATATGTAACCAAAGGATGGTCTTTTCAGTAGTTGATGTCATAAAGGTAGAAATAAAACAAAAAGTAGAGTGTACCTGAAAGATAGTTTTTGAGATTTCCATTTGCCATATACTCATATATGAGTGCCATTTTTCTTCCATCATCGCAATAACCAATGAAGGCAACCAAATTTTTGTGATGGACTGTCATCAAAAGCTCAGCCTGCAAGCCAGGATGATTTTCTGTTGATGGTTCTGTCTTGTGTTAAAAAGCACTTCCATTTTCTGGAAAGTCAAGTCCGAATCATAACACAAGAAATTAATGTTTACCTCCGTCTGAAATTCCCTTGGCCCTTGAGATGATGATGGAGAAAGAATCTTTACTGCTACTTGGCTCCCATCTTTCATCTGACCACGGTACACAATCCCAAATCCCCCCTTCCCAATGATAATTTTAAAGTTGCTGGTGATGCCCCATACATCTGCATAACTATATTGCCACTTCTTTGATGCCACAAGTGTTCCTTCTTTGTCGGGATTACTAGTCTCCTTATCTTAGGTTCAAAAGGAATACTAACATGAGACTATATATATATATATATATATCTAGAGACCCTATTTAGCTTAGAAATCAGATGTTAGGAGTTATCTTTCCAGCAAATAAAGCAGTACCTGATTGCATAATTCTTCTAACTTTCCTGATTATAATAAAAGCAATCAGCAAAACTAGAAGCGATGATATAGTAGCAACTATGGGAACAAATACATTTAGCTTCTTCTCGCACTTATCTGAGCCACAAAGATTCTGGGCATCCACACTGAAAATTGTGAAAAAAATGAAGTCTGTTTCAGGTCATATATATCATGTCTTAATTGGTTTTGATGATATCTCTTTGCAGCTTTAGATGCTTCACACTTACAGCCTCACTCTCTCTTCAGTGATTTCTGTTAGCTTCAGGGAAAATAAAAGAAAGTAAACTTCTCTAGATCTTTAATAGCAATTAGCGAGGCGTACCTCAGTTTAAGCAATCCTGCCCTTGATTTCTTCAGAAGAGCTGTAGGGACAAAACCTGATAGTTGGTTGCCTTTCAAATTCCTACAAATAATTTATTTTTTTCTTCAACCCCATGCTTTAAAAGGGCCATGTGCATGTACCACCGAAATGTTAGGACTTACAAAATTTTAAGAGACCTCATTTCAACCAGAAACTTCGGAATTGATCCAGATAAGCTGTTGTTCGATAAATCCCTGAGGTAAAAAAGGTTCTTTCAGTGATAGCATGTACAACGAGAAAAAAGCTACCTTATGTCAGAGGCATGATGGTGAGATGATCAAGATCAGTTAAACTTCTACTTACAATGCTTCAAGTGACAAGAGGTTGCAGATGGCAGAAGCAATCACCCCAGTCAAACTGCTTGAGCTCAGATTCCTATCAAAATAAGTCTCTCCCTTCTAAAATTTGAATCAAATAAAGGTTGTACCTCTCTATGAAATCAGAATTCCTAGAATGGGACAACATAAATATATACTCACAGAGATACAATTCGTGGAGGATGTGAACTGCTATAGTTGCATGTTAAGCCTTCCCAAGTGTAGTTCTTTGGCTCACACGGATCACCCTGCCAGTTTCTTTGAATTCCATATGCATTTTTGATACCCATCATAGCATTTACTGTGTTTTCTTATTCAGGAATGAACGGTAGGTTATACAACAAAACATTTGCGTTGCAACTGAAATTTCAAGTCAAGAAAAACAAATCATACCATCTTTCTCAAGTGTTGGAAAAGCATCCAGCATTCTGACTTCAAATATCTCAACTGCATTAAGGATGGGTGGAAGGGTTGAATCTTCAGTTCTATGAAGAGAAAGTCGATGTTCATTTCCCATCAAGGGCTTCAAATTTGACGCTGTGGTTGAAACTAAGTAGCTTGGGACCAAGGGTCCAAACAATGAATGTCCATTCCAGGATATCCTGAATTTCCTTAGTTCGTTAATCTCAAGCTGTTTCACCTCAGCAAAATACAAGTAGACATAGAATTTTAAATTTGGATCATTTGGTGTCCAAGAGAATTCTAAAGGAACACTAAAATTCTTGGGTCTGGCAGCAGTTCTCATCACTTCAGATGGAGCTCTATAACCATTTTTATTGCCATTTATAGCATGAGAAGTGCTGACAGAATCCCAGGAAGATGAGTCATATGGGTGCCAAATTCTGTCATACATGTCATCTTCATATCTACCACTACCATCAGTTTCTCCAAGGTCCCATCTTTTGAAAAGTAACAGTGAAGCAGATGCTCCAAATTCTGTATTATAAATAGAGCTATTGAGTGGTCTTAGTTCTAATGCTGAGATAAAAGGAATTCCCAGTCCCTTGTTCACAAGACAAACATTCGTCACCTCTGATTCTGCCATGCTGATAATTTCCAGTATAACTTGCTCTGAAGCATTCTTGAAAGTCACAGAGGACCAGAAATTGACACCGATATAGAGATCAAATTCTGGAAGCCTGTTTTTTCCATCATAATTTCCATACAAAAAATAGGCCCTTATCAAATGTAAGCTTCCTCTTCTTCCAGTTCTTAAGGTGTAACAATTTTTGTTTCCCCGAGGAAAACTTCTGAGATCTGACATTGGTAATGGTAGATTGGGATTGTTTGGATATGAGTATTCAACTGATATGTTTTTGTTGATCCCTGTTTGTATGTAGGCTCCATCTGCGCTGTACTTTATTTGATCGCTATCATCTGTATACTCAAAATTCTCTGGACCTCCACAATCAATACTGATGAAGCCTGATCAGAGAGTTAAATCAAATTAGCCTCAGAAAAACAAGGTTTTAATTATTTGGTATGAATAGAAAAACTCAAACATAAAATGAACAAGGGCAAGGATCGAGGACAACCCTTGAGTAAAATATTGCATGTGATAAATTCATTACGAGAAGTTGCAGAAAAAAAGGCAACATGAATCTTTTAAATGCAGCACTACATGTTATCGCTGGGAGGGCTAACCTGTCTGTTGCTGTCCGAGAATTGGAACCATAAGAACAAGATGAAGCATCATCATCAAGGAGATGAATCTGATCGACATTGTCATGTCTGAATGAAAAAAGAGCCTTGTCTGGTTTAAGAAGATTTCATATCTTATCAAGTGCTATTGTTATGCAAAGTCAAAATAAAATGAAACCTATCTTATCAAGTTGATGTCTAGGTGGTTATGGCAGCCTCAGCCCCATAAAAAAGTGGACATATAGTGAGATCATTAATCTTTATTAAATGTGGATAGCAGAGTTTTCATAGATGAGAAGGATTTAATTTAATTACCACAAAAAGATAATAAGATGGATGGTGAAATCAGCAAAGCTGGAGAATAGGAAAAGGGGAAGTCAGCTTGCACTAATTGGTGCTGAATCACCTACTTGGTGATTCTGCAATTTGATTATCACAAAAATGGTTATATTAATTGGCAACTGGCTATATTAAAAAGAGAAGCAAACTAGAACAAGTTATCCTAGGAATGTCAGACAACCAATTAGCTAAGATGTTAATTAGTAGGTCTTATTCAGCTTTTCAGGCTTATATATAACTCACTGCTGTCTGCTCCACCCTGTATGATGGCATTCTAAAATAAAAATTGATCCCAAATTATAAGGTGTTTAGTATAAATAGGCAATTATATTTTATTTTTACTTCTATAATATTTTTAATAATTTTCTACTTGAGTAAGGCATATTCCCTTTAATTAATAACTGTATCAATAATTGGTGTATTGGGAAGTTTTTGAATAAATAAAGTAATTTAACAACTTTTTTTTTTATTTTGTGTTAAAAATGTCTGAAACACTAAACTTGTATAAGGAACTAGAAAGATTATATGTATATTCCATCCAGTTTTATATATAGAGTGCCTTCTAAAAGATAGAATAGGTCTATTGTGTCAAAACAACCTATGAAAGGGAGTAGAGATGAAATTTGATTAAACATGACAGAGTGACCTTCGATTTAGAATGGTCAAGCAAAGCCAAAGCCATTTAATTTTTACTAACAATTTTCTGTTCCAAGCAACGATGGGTTAGTTGGGTTTTGAATAAGTATCGGCGATGCCGTAACCTCTACCATTCTTCTTCTCGTTGTCTTGTTCTTCTGTTTATGTATTCATTATTCATTAATCTTCGCAATCATGTGACTAGACCCTTGCAAGTTTATAATCAATACATGTTTCTGTTTGGTTTGCCGTCTTATTCCAAGTGATTAATGATTAATAGGCTAAATATAAATTATTAAATGCTAATATTCTTTGCCATTGTCATTTTCTTGTGATCATGCGTCAAATTAAATTCACATTATTCAAGGGAGCTTTAAAGCAGATTTAGTTCGAAATTCTATTTGTCTGTGTTGACTGTAGAGTTGATGCTGAATTAGTCAGGCTTTTCAATATAATTTTTCCTCGACGCCTTCAAGATTCAGAAGTTAGAACAACACACAAGTCACGAGCAAGTCAAGAATGTTCTTAGGGTTTTCAAACAAGCAAATAAGGTATTTAGCCATTCGAGGAGTATAATGTACAGTCTTCATATGATGTAAGGCAAACATTAAATAGATTAACGAAAAACGCTTAACTATTAATTCAAATAAAATATGTAGAGTAGATTGAAATATTGCTTGGGGTTTATAATTTCACATGGAAGAGAGAGAAGAGCGATCAAACTTGATCAAATCCAGGATATGTCAATTTCAGTCATGAGAATGATATACAAGATGAATGACATTGAGAGATTATACCAGCAAAAACTTGATTCCACTTAAAAGAAATTCTACCCTTTTAAACTAAAGATTCCATCTAAATCACTTGGAATCATTGACTTTTAGATACTGGGGAGTTTCGCTTGAATGAAAGAATATTGATAACTCTTTCTTTGTTCTAAAGAAAATTAGTTGAAATTTATTTTTTTTAAAATTCTATCTTTTTAATCATATGCTGATTGAATGCCCTATATAAATATTTTAATAATAATAATAATTAAAATTTTAATGAATTTTCTAAACAAATAATAAATAAAGCAGGTACAATTAAAAAATTATCTAATATCAGTCAAAAATATTTTATATTATAAACCTTGAAAAAATATTTACTTTGATTTAATAGAGAATATATTGAATATCAAAAAAAATTGAACACTAACAAGTTTTCAAATCTCTCAGTTGTCCTAGTCCTTGCTAACACTTAACTTTAGTATTAATACTAATACTAAGATAATGTTTAAGAGTTTTTTTAAAATAAAATAAAATGGAATATGATGATTAGAAAGCTTATATCATTATTTAAAAAAAAATTTAAAAGAAAATGAAATGGCTTGGGATGACTTTTCAAGCCATCCCTCACCATCTTAAGCTCATTTTTTTAAGAAATGAATTGATATGATATAAATAATATTTTTATAAAATTATCTTTATCTTTCTTCCTTCCTGTCACTCTTTCACTCCCTCTTGCTTCAAAGTTTTTAAAAAATATAATTACATCTTATTCAAATCTATTAATTTTATTGTTATTCTTATATAATAATTAAATAAAATTATTTATTTTTTTAATGAAACTCTCAAATAAAAATAATAAAATATTTTATTTTATTTTGCTCTTTCCCACCTCACCATATTCTATTCCATCGTTCATTTTCGTTCCATCATACTATACTGTCAAACAAACCCTAAAAGTACTCCTTTTCCCGCCAAAGAGAAATTGACTGCCGCACGGAAACCGCGCTTCTGGAATCTTCCTTCAATTCTTAACTCTTCAACATTCCACCTCCACCGCCGACCGTCGGTTCGCTGCTCGCTGACCACCGTCGCAATGGTGACTTCATTTCTCCCTAAATCGGAATTTTATTTGTTATTTTCGTTATCCCAGTCTTCAATCATCCCTATCTGTAGCTTCCCCCCCCCTCTGACTGATCTTATCGTTTCCCAGTAGCTTTTTTCTTTAGCAGGATTTGATATCATATATTTGAAATCATTGGGAATTTGGTTTGTTCAGGAGTTGAATCTTGAGCGCCCTTTTCTCATTTTGTTCCTTTTTCGTTTTCTTCATTGAATATCTGGATTCATTCTAATGGGAGTTCGTAAAAATGCCGAATTAGCTACCAAAAGAAAAATTGGTATATGGAATACCAAATTGTTTTCTTGCGTGTTCAATTGGTGATTTTACGATTGTAATTGTGGCTCTCTCGCATGTTTGAGAAAATGATGCTTTCTTCTGGCAAGGTGTTTCTGTTTTCCTTATGACTGATCGATTGTTTGTCATTTTTTTGGTCTTGCGATGGATTGATTCGTTTTTGCTTACGGTGCAGTCGAAGAAAAGAGGTCTTTCATTGGAAGAGAAGCGTGAGAAGATGCTCCAAATCTTTTACGAGTCACAAGACTTCTTCCTGGTTAGTTTCCCGTGTAACTTTCTAGTTGCGAGCCTCATTTCATTCACTACTGCATTTTTTGTTTGTTATTATCAAATGACTAATTTTATATATATATATATATATATATATTGGTTATTTGTAGCTTAAGGAGCTTGAGAAGTTAGGTCCCAAGAAAGGTGTCATCACTCAGTCCGTGAAGGATGTCATCCAAAGTTTAGTGGACGATGACCTTGTTTCAAAAGATAAGATAGGAACTTCTGTAAGTTAACATCTACAAATGGAGGCTCAATAACGTAGTTTTCTTTTTTCACCCACCCAATTCGCTCGGTCCTTTGTTTTATTATAGTTAGGGCCATCAGATGCTTGTCCCACTCACAACACTTGACGAACGGAAATTTTAAATTGTCTTTGACACTCGGATAGATTACTCTCACGGATTACTTTGACGTGATTGATCTCATATTTTGGCTGTCAGGTATACTTTTGGAGTCTTCCAAGCTGTGCAGGAAATCAGGTGAAGCTCTGATGACGAAGCGACATTATGCTGTTTATTTTTGGTTAATAACTTGGTTACTACTCTCCAGATTATTTGGCTGTAACTTGATTACAACATTAAAAAAATTTTGTATAGCTTAGGAATGTTCACCACAAACTTGAATCTGAACTAAAAAGCAACAAGAAGCGGTACGTTGAGCTTGCTAATCAATGTGAGGGGCTAAAGGAGGGACGAGAGGAATCTGTGAGTTATGATTAATCATCCCTTGCTAGAGTATCATTTGCCTGTCGCTCCACTACTAGAGTGTCCATTGTATCTTCACCAGGACGAGCGAGAGGAGGCCTTAGCAGATCTTAAAGCCATTGAGCTGAAGCATAATGAGTTGAAGGTTGATTTGCAGTTTATTTGCTCACACTGCATTAAGTATGATCATAATTTAATGAAATCCATGACCACAATAAGCTAATATTTGATATTTTCAGGAAGAGTTGGGGAAGTATGCAGACAATGATCCAGCTGCCATTGAAGCAATGAGTTAAGAATTGTTCATTTGTTGCTTTAATTGTAAACATTTAGAAGTTAATCCTTATAACTTGTGATGGTTTTCGTGTTGATCACTGATGATCTAATATCGATATTTGAAGAGGAAGCAATTGAAGTTGCCCATGCAGCAGCCAACAGATGGACAGGTTCTGCTTTGTGTTTTTTTTCCCCCTTTTTCCTCCCCCCCCCCCCCAAAGTGAATTGGGTTTACTCAGGGAGGAGGTCTGGTTTCACGAAATGTCAGTCTCAGTTGTGCTCTGAATCATGGTGGCTAAAAAAATATGTGCAGACAACATTTTCACCCTGAAGCAATGGTGTTCAAACAACTTCCCCCAGGCCAAGGAGCAGCTTGAAAACATGTATAAGGAGGTCAGTTTTTTATGCCTCCGTTTGCAATTCTTGGTGCTTAAACCCTCCGTTAAGTTGTTAGCCTTTGACACTATGCAATGGATTTCTTTTGGCTGCCGTAGTTACTTGAGAATGAGATTGAGATCAATATCCTGATACATATCGTAGCTAGAACATAGCCATCCTTGAGGCCAGTTTGGTTGCTTACCCACTTTTCCTTTTCTCATGTCTCATGCCTTGCACCTTAAATCTTAATGCAGATTGGTATAACAGATGATTTTGACTATTTGGAGTTAGCACCTCTTCCCCTCAGGGCTGTTGGTGATTTGGAACTTTGAGGCGAGATGAAGGCCGTGTCTCTCTTAGTTGCTGATCTTAATAAAGTAAAGCTGATTATGATTATTTCCCATGACATCATCAAACAAAGAACAGTGGCATGTTATTTTCTTTTCCCCACTTCCCTAACTTGATCAAAGTCCTCAGGGATAGCAAAATTAGCTGAAAAAAACATCAGGTTTTACGAATATACAAGATTTAAGATTTACCTGAAGTGTTTATTATGCTTACCTAATAGAATTTACTGTACTGTTATTGTCCCCTTTTTCTGCGGTCGCCACTTTGACGGAGGTTTACGCGCTTCCTACTTGGAGAACGCGGTTTGTTTATTCAGAGGAAAAAATTGCGTGTTCTAAGGGCCTGAGTTTTGGCAAAAAAAAAAAAAAAGGGCCTGAGTTTACAAGTCTGAGTGGGGTTTTAAATCCAATAGTGCCCAGAAACTTTTTGTTCGATCCTCTAGTCATGATAATTAGTTAATTACCACAGGCATCCATTTCTGAAGTCTATGAAGACATGACAAATTCAGTTAATCATAACTTTCTCTGAAAGATGACAACCATATTGCTCTGCTAATTTATCCTCGTACTCTTGGAGCGACAAGTGGGAGAGCTGAGTTTTGTTCTTACCGAGAGATTTCTGTCGTAATATTATATTAATTAGCAAAGCAGTGTGGTTTTAACATGTATTAAGGAATTCAGTTAAAATTAGTCAACTAATTATCAGCTCTTAATTAGAAAGCCTGGTTGTTACATTTTGGCTGCTGTCATGCGAGTAGGTTGTTTGTATGAGCAGCTCATTTGTGGTTCTCTGCGCTCTTGTAAGAATCTATTGACATGTGTTAAGGAGTTCAGTGAAAATTAGTCAATGCTATTAAAATTTTATATTTGCCTTCAATAAAGTTCAATTAAATGAGACTGTTTAATTAGTTAGGAATATCAATGCAAAATATATTTAACAAATTAATGTTTTGGACAAAATCTCTTGTATGAAGAAATAAAAGAAATTGTCTTGTGATAACAATCAGATGATGTAATTATTGAACATATTCCTTGCTTGCGAACTGGTTTTCTGACTTGGCCACATGACTGTTGGTCAACATGCAGGCAACCAAAACTTTGTCGCTTCTCATTGTTTCTTTCATATTTTTTGCCCGTATGACTTTGTCATTCTGGTTGCTTTGGCGCCCAAAAAACAATTCTGCAAGAGGCGCATTGTCCGGCAAATGGTGCCAGCAAAACAAGAAGTTTATGACAATATGAGTCATTAGACATCGTTGCCTTTTTTTAATTTTTTTTTGTGGGGTTAGTTTAATACATTTGTACGTGGTCCCTCTGACAGCGGACTACATGTATTTAGATCTTCTCATTATAAGAAAAATGTAAAAAGATGAACCTTGATCTTGTGCGAATTGTAATGCCATGGAAAAACGCATGCAAACCTATGATCTTTTCATTATATTATATGTACTATGATATAGTTTAAATGAATTTTATTAATTTAAGTTCTCTTGACACTAGTTGAATATTTGAATTTCAATATTTATCAACGTATATAAAAATTTAGTTAAGAAAAATTTATTATTTATTCTAAGTAAAGCTTAAGCTTGTAATTAAGCTTGTTTAGCTAAATCTTGGCCTAATTGCTATATTTTCACCCTATTTTTGATGCAGAATTAGCAACCGCTTTTTAATACTACTACTCTCTCTCTCTCTCTCCCCTTAATTATCATATATAACTTTTTTAAAAATTTCATTTTCAATAGGATTTATATATCTTTCTCAATTATACTTTTTATTATATTTCACTTAAATAATTATAAAGATGTTTTGAATAAGTTAAATATTATTTTTTTTTCTATTCAAGATCAATAGTATGATTGATTTGATGTAAATTCTTTTTAAAAAAATTTAGCTTTTAACCAATTTTTTAAAAACATAAATTAGTTAACAATCATTTCTATTGTAGTGTGGATAGAGTACTTTTATTATAGATGAGTTGTATCTGCGGCCCCATGAGAGAAGAGTTTCTCCATTTCTTTATCCATTTATATTATTTTGTTAAATAATTTAAAATTATAGAATTAATAAATAGTTAAAATGGAAGAAATGAAGATAAAAAAATAGAAAGACCCTCCACCCGTGGATCCATGGAGGAGAGGAGTTTCTTTATTTTTTTTTTTCCATTTCTTCCCTTTTCACCATTCAATAATTTTATTATTTAAAAAAATTATTTAATAAAATAATTTGAATAATGAAGATGGAAAAAATAAAAAAATAAATAAATGGAGAGATTCTTCTCTCGGGCCCATGGCATGGAAAGCGCCGTCCAAGGTAACGGTTCAGTTCAATCATGTCTCGAAGTTTGAGGAGGTGGAAAGATTTAAAATTTCATGGTTCAACCGAATCAGTCCTCTATATATTAATATATAGAGGAGCACTTATTTAATTATTCAAATTTGATATATTGAATCGAAGCACTGTCCATATCAGTGGCCCAGGCCTCTTTCTGTACCACAGCTCGAAATTTCTGGACTCTGTAACATGCCCGCAATCTCATCTCTACACCTGTCATCAATCAACTCTTATTCATGGGTCCTACCCATTTCATGTTGCTTCTCTTTTTCTTGTTTCCCCCCTTTCTTAGTTGCCAGCCAGAGTGTCTTCTTCGTCCAAAGATTCTTCTCTCGATGCAAAAAAAGCTTCGCCCTCCTTCTCTTCCTCTTGCAACCTGCTTATATATGCTTGCTCTCTCTCCCATCACAGCTCATTCTTGTTCTCAATTCCTCTCAAACGCAGAACAGCACAGAGGGTCAGAACTTGATATCAAATAACAATGGAGGTTCTTGCATTTAGACTTCAATATTTCTTGATGGCCGTTTTCGCTCTTGCTTTGCTTTTTGTGGTGCCAACCATCAATGCTCAGAGCCCTGCTCCAGCGCCACCTCCCACAAGTGATGGTACTTTTTATGCCTCTCATCACTTGTTTGTATTTCTTCTGTGTCTTTGATTCTTTGTTGCGGTTGCTTCAATGGTCTGATAAGACTTTTTCTTTTTTTTTCTTCCCCTAAATGTTGTTTGCCTGACAGGGATGGCGATCGATCAAGGGATTGCTTACGTGCTAATGCTAGTGGCACTGCTTCTTACTTACATCATTCATTAAGCCTTAGGAAATAAAAAAAGGCAGGCCTGGATTTGCGAATTTGTATATGGATCGTGTTCTAGTTTTGGTTCTCTTTTTCTGTTTATATGCTGAAGCTATGTACCTTTTAATGAAATTCTTTGATTTCATGCATTCCTTAACCTCTCTGTCCAAAGTTACAGCTAATTCTTTACGTCTATTGCTTGAAGTATGAGTGGTCTGCTCTGTTTTGCTTGCTCCAGCCGCTATTTACTTGACAGACTCTAGACTCCTATGCTCTTGAAAGATTTCTTTTCTTTGTTTTTTTAATGAAAATGATGCACTATATTCATGGAGGAAAAAACATACAAAAAAGGTGGAGAAAATTTACTCATCACTGTCTTAAGTCCGGAGCCCTTATACAAAAAATGAGGGGCTCGCTGGAAGATACAAAAAGAATTGGTTGAAAGCATGAAGAGAAACGACTTTCATCGTTATTTATTTATTTATTTTTTTTTTTGTTTTCCGGGTTTGATGAACACAAATCTCGTAGAATAAATGATAAGTAAAACGAAATTTGATCTTTTAGCAACCGTGCCTCGTATTTCGCCTTTCTCTCTCTCTGGGGTTTGTTAAGAGGATCAATTCTCTACTTGATCATTCACCTAAGCAGCTTGCAATTTACATTGCCAAGAGAGAACAGCAGTTTTTTACCCGACATCAAAGCTAACTTCTTCAAAACTAAGTCTTAAAAATAATAATAATAATAATAATAAGGAATACTACCTCTGGGAGGTCCATTGCTGCTCGTTTGGACGCATGAAAGCCGTTGGGACTTTCGATCTCTCCCATTATTTGAAGTTGCTGTCCTGTGTTCTGTCCACCATGTGATAGTAAAACTGGTTTTATTACAAGTCCACAATGGCCCAGAGCCCCCTTGAGTCCTTTCAGTTGCTTGTAGCTCATTTTTGTAAATTTATAAACAAGAACTACAATAATATCAGCTGCAAGAGCTCCTTTCGATTTCAAGTGATGAGCGCGGTGTTTATATAAAGCATACTCTTTTGGTCTTATTCATCGGGAAAAAAGATAATATTAATTTTGGTTCTACTTATATAACACTTTATTATTTTCTATATTCATATTTATTTTTCTATTTTTATTAAATGCTAGTAAAAATTAATAAAAATAATTCTTTTTGTCCTTATAAAAGGATGAAAGTAAAAACTTATTAAATTTCAAGAAAGAATTAATAAAATTTAAATTCTTTTTAATTTTGATATAATATATTAAAAATAATTTATAAATAAAATTAGAAGGAGTACAATCATATAAAGAAAAGGAAAGTAGGGAACCATGGGGCAAACTACTTGGCGAACTACCATATTCCCATGCACCTCGGCTGTCATTTTATTAATGAAGCTCTTATGGGGCTATTCCACATCGCCCATCCTCGTAAAGGATTAGAACAACCTTGAGATTTTGTAGATTCTTTCTTGGGAAAATTATTTTAATTTTTACTCAAAATAATTAATTACTTACAGGTTCATTGACAATTGAGCTTAGAAGAATAACAATAATAGACTTGAAAGTAATTAATTTTTTTGAGTAATGTAACATCTTGATTTTTTATATAATAAAGAAATTGTGGAATTTAGGTTTTGAGAAAAAAAAAAATGATAATAATAGGAATTTATATTATTTGAGGTTATTTAAAAATAATATTATGGTTAGGTATTTAATTATGAATTTAAAAATTTAAATTTAAAACCACATAAGTAATATTTAGTCAAGATATAATACATAAATAATTTTTTTTATGTATGTGTTGAAAAAAAAAGAGAAGGTAGAAGGAACAAAAAAAAAGGGTGGAAGGTTGTTGTTTCTAAGTCCCACATTGGTTAGATGAGGGAAGAGAAGAGGTGGCTTCATGTATAAAAAGGAGGGGATGTGTGCATTAGGAAGCATGAGAGGCTAAGATGTAATTTAGAGAAAATTACAACTTTTGGCCCAAAGGTTTGAATAATTAAATTCAAACCTATAGTTTTTTTTAATATAATTTTGGGACTCACAATCCCATTTTTATATTATTTTTCTCTCTTCCTCTCACGTTGCTCGGCGTTTTCTCAAGGGGGGATTATTTTCTTTTTCTTCAGGTATGTTCTAACTTTCCTGTTTAGATTAGCATTTAAAAATTTATTTAATTACAAAATTAATTTTATAGTTATTTTCTAAATAATATTAGCTTTCTAGTGATATGATTATTTTATAGGATAGAGTAAATATTCTGATTAAGATTTTTTTTCTATAGGATAGTTAATCTGATGATATGATGGATTAAAAATATAGGTTAAAACTCTTAGGGATATAATAAATATTATAGAATACTTTCTTGAGGTTGAAATTCATGTTTAAGAATTTTTGAGTTAAAATCTAGATCTATATGGTCGAATTTATGTGGAATCTGAGATGTAGGGATGAACTTCTGATTATTAAATATTTATTTAAGTATGAATAGGTATTTTTGAGGTTATAGAAAGGTGATTTGAGGCTTCAGGATAATTCTAAAATTTTTAATTTATTTTTGGGCGAATTTTTAGAATATAGAAGGATGAAATTGTGATTCTAGAAGTAATTTGAGGCTTAAAAATAGTTTATTAGGGTACGAGAATTTTAAAAAAGAATTTGGAAAGTTAAATGAGGCATAAATCTTAAATTAGTGTTAATATAGATTATAGATCTAAGACTTTCTAACTCTTTAAATTAGAGTTATGTATTTTAATGTAAAATTAATACATAGTATTATGAAATAACTATGTAGATTGTGTTGACAAAGATAGTGGTGAAAGAGGAGTTGTGAAGGGGAACTTGTTATTCAAGACACAAGGTAACCATTATTAATGTGTTGTGATGAGTGTGTTTGTGAATAGTTATGTGTTGTTTTGTTGTTTGGAAAAATTATGAATTATTAAAAATAAATACTGTATATACTTGTTTGAAATTATTGCCAAGTGGGTTAAAAATTTATCTTTGTTTATCATGATGAGATATTATTGTTCGGATATATTCCTGTTTGGATATTTGAATGATGCATGACTTGTCAGGGTATTTTAATGTATGGTGTTAATGGGAATTTCTGTTCGGTTAATTATTACCACGTGGTAAGCCCTCATTGGACCCAATGAGTGGCGTGTCGCTTGGTCCAACTCACCTTTGGCCGGGTGATTTGGCGTCCGAGCATGGTGAAAGGAGGATATAAAGTGCAGTCATGCAATTAAATACTTGTTCGGTTTGTTTGAAAATATTGTTCGGTTAAATGTTTTGTGTGCCCACTTAGCAATCACATGATTAGTTACATCCGCATGTATCATTACATATTAATTTTTGGTTACTGGGACTTTTAAGTCTCATTCCCCGTGGTTAATATTTTTACAGGAGCGAATCCGGCCGAGAAAGCACCAGAGGTGTAATTATGGTGTATGAGACACCATCTTTTACGTTGCCTCTTATTTTGGATTATACAATGTATCTTGTGCCAACTTAGGACATATCTTGTCTATGTAGCATGTAAACTCTAATCCTTTTTATTAAAAGTATTTATTTGACCAAGAGGATTATGTTTGTCTCTCTTGATTCATGACCTAATTTAAATATCATGCCATGAGGATCCTGACTGTCCCTCATGGTTCTAATTGCTTTTTTTTGAGATATTTTAAAACCTGTGGTATATTGTCTTGGATGTATCATGGTAAGAAAATTTTCTACCATGATGATGGTTTTAATAATTTGCGAAAAATTGGTTTGTATTTTTGAGGGTGTTACAAGTAAGACTTGTGTGTAATTCTTTATTTTTTAAAAAAGAAAAAAAAGGAAATCCTCCCCTTTCTTTGGAGGATGACAATAGAAAACCAAGAAATAAAGTAAATGTAAAATAAGAATCTAATTACAATTTCAACTTTTAAATTTACCACTTAAAAATATATTTCTTTTGTAGGCTTTATCAATCTCTCTTTTTTTATTGCCCTTGCTGGAGACATTACACAATTAGGTATTAAATATGGACATATTTTTTTTAGTATGAAATATTTTAGTTTCCTCTTAAAATACAATAATATAATATGGGACCTAAAGAGATTTAATTTTCAAATTTTCTTTTAAAATGAGTTATTTTTCAAAAAAAAATACAATAAAATTTATTACATTTTAAAGTTAATGCATGTGGGAAATTTTTTCTTATTTTGGTCCCTTTAAATAATATCTTACAAGAGCCGGAAAAATATACGAACATTTGATGAAAGATGAGAAGTTAAATGTTATATTGAGGGGGGGGGAGTTAAATGTTATAATTAATTTATTACTCGGCTGTTTTACATTATCTACAATTATTATGAATTCAGTAGTTGTTTATAATCCAGGTAATTTGAAGATAATTAGGGATGAACCATTCGGGTGTTCAATTATTTTAGTAAATTTGTTCTATATTATGTTATTATGGTTAACATTTAAATGTTAACAATAGACCATGAAGGATATCTTTGACAATACCAGTAAATACATTTTGATCACTTTATATTGAAAATAATTAGTTACTTCTACAAACATACGCTTTTTTTTAATATCCTATCTAACCCTTCCCTATAATTTATAATGAGATTGATTAAATCAATTTAGAAGTTTAATTAATTAATTAAGGTCTAAATTCGGTTAACTAGAGTGGTTGGGCAGCCATGGGATACATTAGACCCTACATGGGATTAGAATGAGGCCTAAAAAGCTATTGGCCCACTTGGAGTCTAAAATAATAGGCTAAAATTAGGTTTCCAATTTCGTGTCATCTACTGCTATAAACATGTCTTGAATTTAAATCTTAAGTTCGTTGTTTAAGTCAGGAAATAGAATAGAAGTGAGGGAGTTCAAGAGAGTTGCATAGGAGCTCTGCTAGAATTCATCTTGGGAGATGCTTGGAGGTCATTTATGGTTGCTGAACCCTTGGATAAGCTTCCCTTTCTCTTCTTCCTCCTCTTCTATGCATTTTTCTTAGGAGTTTTGGGGTGTTTGAGTTGGAGTTCAAAATTGTAACAAAGTTTTGCTCATTTACTTCAATGGAGTCTTAGAGTGTTGTATAGTGTTAATGATAGGTTTAAGATTAACTCTAACACTAATTAACTTAGCTAATGATAATGGGTTAGTTTAGTAATGCTATTTAAGCTAGTGGGTGGTCAAATAAGTTAATGGAAGTTAGAAAAGAGGTTGTTTATGGTTAATGGCATCAATGGGAGTCTTGAACTTAGTTAAGAGTTAATTAATGATAATTAGTTATTAACAATGTTTAATGATAATTGTTATATATTAACTACTATTGCAGCTTGTGCTTGTTGGAGGCTCTTTCAAAATCCAAAGTCACTCATGGTGCGCTAAAACTAAGAGTTAAGTGATATTAAAATACTTTTTTTTATTAAAAAGGCTAGCTAAAAGCTAGGAGCTAAGACAAACCACAAAGATAATTAACTAGTGTTTGTGGGACAGACCCCAACTGTAGTCAAGCAAAAAGGATTGTTTGCAAGCCATAGGAATTTCATTTAGGGACACCATTGCATTGGCGAAGTTTGGAGCAAGTTGAGCCAAGTGATCAGCATATGTCATCGCTTCCCTAGGCGCATACATCAATGTAAAATCTTATACGTGCAAACAACATTTTGTGTACTTCTAACATTTCCTCAAAAAACGATAGTTAAATTCTAGTGTATGATTTTTGTACGCATGATAAGCTTGTAGTAAGATTTCATGGTGAGAATTGGTTCTAAAATGAGTATGCCTTGTTTGTATGAAATGTTTTCAATGGCTCGATGTGTGTGTTCAAATATGAATGATTGATTATATGGTATGAAAGCAAAATTGGTTAAGTTCCCTAATTATACGAGCATGAAAATGAGCTTGTGATAAGGTTAGAATAATTATCATCATAACATGTTATTGAGCATGTAATTAATTGCATGATCATGAATAGGTAAGAGTTTACTTAAGAGAGAGCACAAGGAGCTATGAAAATTTCATGTGATATGGCTTCTATCAAGATTTGCACACAATGGTTGGTGAGAATTAAATAAAATGTGTTTAGTATTGTCATTGTCCTTAGAGAGATGGCATGTGCCATGCAAGTTGTTTAGTATTACCTATTTCCTGCAAGGGACAACGTGGCTAAGCAGTTATGACACCCCCATAATTTAAGAAGGAGGAATCCATAGTTTGAAAGTGAGTATGAGAACCTTTGATCAGGTAATCTTTCACAATTAGAGAGCAGGGCAAATTTAGGCACACGGATTAGTCCTATATGATAATAGCCCATGAATGTGGTCAAAAGATATAATGAAAGTAATAAGGTTAATTGCATGATCATGTGAAGCATAAGGGATATTGTCATATATGATGAGTATGAATTGATCTTTAATCTTAAATTTACAATATGCACTCTCTTAATTGATACTTTTTCATGTGCTTGAATTTATATACTTGGTTACTAAGATTTTTATAACTCACTCTCGTTATTTAATGTATTTCCAAGCGATGTGCAAGATAAGGGCATGGGGGAAGCCTCAGGTGCCAGAGACACGTGATTAACCTTGTAATGCCTCTAGTAGATTTTTATGTGTAAAGATCTCCATTATTGCCAACTCTAGGGATTGTTTATGTTGACTATGTTTCATTTGCAGTAGCCTATTTATTTGACTTAGGCATTTTGGTTTTAGCCCTAATGTGTTTTTGATATTGGGTCATTTATGCAAGTACGCGATTAATATTTGAGTTGAAATTTTAAAAAGGATTGTATGCTTCCTCTTTGATTTTATGTGGGGGAGGTGGATTAATGACAGTGGGGTGTTTTGATGCATGAGATATTTTAAGTATTATAAAGGGAAAATAGCATTTAAGGACCATTGTGTGATATTTATATGAGATAAGGATCAAATAATTTCATATTTTTTTTTGTAGTCCTCTGGTATTTCTTACATATTAATTTTATAAGTAAAAAGATTGAAATGTCCCTCAAGTAGTTAAAAAACAAAAAAAAATCCCACCATCGTCAGCAGTTGGACCACCATCGGTGGCTGCAAGGTTGCCGAAGCCCTGCTGCCAGTAGGGGTCTCTAGTAGCAGGTCACCAAAGCTTCGGCGCTAGTGACATTTTGTTTGAGAAATAAGGTGTTTTTAAGTGACTAAGGCAAGGTTTGATCCTATGATCTTTAGCCACCCAAAAAATTTATTGGCCACTAGGCCACCAAGCCCTTTAATAACATACAATAAAAAATATATATATAAGTAGTGAACTAAGCTTCTAACTATGTTCATGTAATAATGTAATGATATGTTATTAATTTTTGAACGAAACTTATTATTTTATAAATATTACTTGTTAATATGATATGAACAATTACAAATTGGGGGTTTTAAAACTTTAAATGTTTTACTTGTTAAACGTCCCAATGTATTATTGTCAATCACGAATAAATTATTGTCAAAATCAAATGGATACTTGTTAAAGAATGACTGACACGTATAACTAAATCTTTCTTATAATTTTTCTAATTTGTTAAAAACATAATAGATTCTTATTAATTTTGAATGAATTATTGTCATTTGATAAATGTTACTTGTTAATCTGACATGGACAATTACAAATTAGGAGCTTTAAAACTTCATGCATTATACTTGTTAAATGTCCCAATGTATTGTTATCAATCACAAATAAGTTGTTGTCAAATAGGTTATTTGTGATTTTAACAAGTTAGAAAAATTAATAGGAATGATTTAGTTCATTCAAAATTAACAAGAATGTATTATGATTTTAACAAGTTAGAAAAATTACTAGAAATGGTTTAGTTGTATGTGTTAGTCATTCATTAACAAATATCCGTTTGGTTTTGACAACAACCTATCTGTGATTAATGACAATACATTGAGACATTTAATAAGTAAAATACATAAAATTTTAAAACCCTCAATTTGTAATTGTCCACATCAGATTAACAAGTAATATTTATAAAATAATAATAATTCATTTAAAATTAACAAGAATCTATTATGTTTTTAACAAGTTAGAAAAATTGATAGGAAGGATTTAGTTGTACATGTTAGTCATTCGTTAACAAGTATTCGTTTGGTTTTGACAACCTATTCGTGATTGATAACAATACATTGAGATGTTTAACAAGTAAAATGTATGAAGTTTTAAAGCTCCTAATTTGTAATTATTTATGTCAGATTAACAAGTAACATTTGTAAAATAATAAGTTTTGTTCAAAAATTAATAATATACTATTACGTTATTACATAAAATGGTTAGAAGTTTGATTTATTACCTTTTTTTTGCTATATATTATTAAAGGGCTTGGTGACCACTAAGCCACCAAGCTATTTAAGTGCCAAGGGTCATGGGATCAAACCCTCCCTTGACCATTTAAAAATCTTATTTCTTAAATAAAATATCACCGGCACCAGAGCTCTGGTGACATGCTACCGGCGACCCCCATCATCAACAGGAGCTTTTGCTTATGAAATTAATATATAAGAAGGATCAGAGAACTGCAGAAAAAATATAAAATTATTTAATCCTTGTCTCATATAAATATCATAGAGTGGTCCTTGAATGTTATTTCCACTATTATTAATTGCATCCTTTTTAAATGATTGATTGGTTGTGGAAGGCTAATGACTAGGGTTTAGGGCGCTGGAATACTTGGTTGACAGCATGGTTTAAATATTTATATTTCATATGATACCGATTTGTGATGAGATCGAACCATTAGCTAAATTAGTTGATTATTTACGTGTGGAAACTAGATTAGTCCCGCCATAGATGACAAGGATGAGTACCCTAGAACAAAAAGTTTGGCTTCTAGAAACATCTATTAAGAGTAGTTCTTTAAAAGGTAGCATGACTTCTTGAGTATTAAAAAGACAAAACATAAAATATGAATAAAATTTAACCCAACATACATTTGTAACTTAGTGATAAAAGGCACAAACAAAAATACAACAGAGAAAAGGGTGAATGAGACATAAGAGCAGATTATTAATGATAATTAAATCCCAACAATTTTTTTAAAAAAATAAATTAAAAATTTCTATTCAAATAATTATAAATTCAAAATCTCTAATTATAAAAAATATTTAAATTTCAAATAGAACCTTAGTTTTTTTTTTTAATCAACAAATAGAACCTTAGTTTGCAAATGAAATTTATATTTACAACTGTCCGAATTTTATAACTCATTGTTTAAATTTTTTTCAAGAACTTAATTATTATTAATTCAACTTTTTAAAAGTTTTACCGTTCTCCCAGAGCGTCGCGCCTGGTTTCTCAGGGTATGAAAAGACCATGGAAAGGTGTGAACAAAGGTAGAAACCCTGCCATACTCTGTAGGAACAACAGTCTAGAGGATCACGTCAGTACCCATTTTGGGGTTTTTTTTTTTTTTGGGGGGGGGGTGTGGTGTTGTGTTGTGGGGGTGTAAACGTACAGCCATAAGCGATGACCCATGACATCTGTGAAATTAGGAAATACTTTGGAGATGATAAAAAAGATAGTTTTTTCTACCGGAGATGTGCTCCCGTTCACAGTAGCAAACAAGCAAGGTCGCTCACTAACCAACCTTTTTTTATTCATTGAACACTGGTTCGACGATAAAAGCTGATTAGTGCCAAGACTAACATTAATTCCATCAAGGATACACACCAAAATATATAAGTAAATGCATTCCATCAAGGACTATAAATGAGAGAAAGCAGTGTAAATTTTACCAATAGACACTGGACACATCACACAAGATAAAAAGACAACTCGTTCGAGTGTATAGAAGCAAGGTCGATGGACTTTTCTGTTCAATTTTTGACACCGTTATATACACCCACTGGTTTGTTCAGTAAATCACAGGGACAAAGGAGGCTGAGAAAAGCAGAATTCTCCATACCAGTTGCTACAATTCTTTATCAAAGGAACATGTGATCAAGCACAGCGCCTGCAAAATTCTGGCAGAAAAATCAATTACAATGAGAACTACAGCCTACTCCCTCGGTCCTATTTATAAGACACATGGAAGAGGGATTTTGTGGTTCTTTTTGTACAGACCCACACATTGATTATTTATCATAATTTTTCTCTTTTATCCCCATTCAATGTCAATGTAGGAAAATATGAAACTTTTTAAAGGATGTATCTAATATGGGTTAAGTAGGAAAAATAATTTTCCAGATGAAGTTAACAAGTTTTTTTGTTTTTTTGTTTTTTTGAGATTTTCTTTAGTTTCAATGAAAAATTCTAAGGAGTGACTTATAAATGGGGACCGGGGATAAAATAAGATCCCCACATTTTCCTTGCAAAAGCAATCCAAGGAACTGATTTCAAATTGCAATACAAAATGATGCATCCACAAGCCATTCAATTGCAATAAATAATTGCAACATTAATTAACTGAAATAAATACATAAATAACCATATTAAATTGCATTACTGCTGAAAAGAAGGACCTGCTTAAAGCGCCATCTCGGCTTGCAAAGCAGCCAACTCATCTTCCTCGGCAGTGCGTTTCTGAGGAGCAGGGCGAGCAGGTTGCCTCCCAGCTGGGACCTGCACTGGTGCTGCAGGAGCTGTAGTTGCAGGCTGAAGAAGCTGTTCCTCCAACTCAGCACCCTCCAATTCTTCAAGTTCTGCTTCCAATTCATCCTGAAGAGACAAAGAGCATTAGAATGCTCCACAGATATATTTCACACGACATTGCAGATGTGTTTTCTTTGCTTATAGGGTTTTTCAATTAAAAAGATATACGGATATTCTTTAATACTCAACACAGATCACCAACTCCTTCAAAAAAGTTCGCCTAAAAGAATCGTATATAAGTCTTGTCCAAACATAAATAAAATTAAAATGATTAGGAGATGACCTCATCAAAATCTGCAGCCGCACCGATTGGAGCTGACAATGCTTCCTGAATCTGTTTCATGTTCTCAGTCTGTTCATTGATCTCATCCATGGTCTTGTCAACATCATCAATATTCCTGTAAGATAATATACCAAGATAAACAATTCACAATCAGCATTCCATTAATAAAGATAAACAATAATGTGAAAATAGTACAAGTGATATGATGAGAAAAACAAAATATTCTATAATTTATCAAAAAGTTTCATGTTTAATAGAAATCGGATAATAAAGATTTGAAAATCACTAGAAGAAATTCATTTAATATTTCATAATATGCCACATACGTTGCCTTTTGCATAGCTTTCATAGCCGAAGCTCCAGTTCTCAATGCATCCACTGTTTCTGTGGTTGCCTTAGCACCTTCCAACATTATCATCTGTACCACAAATTACCATAAGATGCAAAAGAAGTTCAATAAACTCAAGCATTGTCTGAATCGTCAATAAATAAAAACTTGCATTCCCACCTGGTCATGAATACGCAACTGGAAATTCCCAAGCTGCTCTACTTGCTGTTCATATAACCTCTTTCTCTTCAAACATTGAATAGCCGCTGCATAGAGTAGAAAAGCAATGTCACAAGTTTTAACTCAGAAACCAAATCTAATAATAATAATAATAATCCCCTAAGAATCAGGTATCCACTTGTCAAGCATATCCATATACTGACAAACCCAGTAAAAATGAAACATGGACTTTTGACCACTACAAAATACGTGTTCATAAATCCTAAGAATAAAACAATGTCTATTACAGGGTAAAAAAGTTGCATACTTCAAAGATATACTGATACAGGTTATGAAGATGGTTCTACAATCCACAACGGCAAAAAGATCCGTTAGTTTTGCAAAATACCTCTCTTATTTTTTGCCCTTGTAAACTCTTTAGCCTTTTCAACCTCTGCTGCAGCCTTCTTAATAAGCACTTTCTCCTTTTTCTCTAGCATTTCAAGTGTCTACAAACATACATTCAAAGGAGAAAACAATCATATTGTATCCTTTATAAGGAAATCAAAAGCTTGACATAAAGGAGAAAAATAAACTTTGTAATTACATGATGGGTTGAATTGATGCATAAAAATACTAGGTTTACAAAACTCAGGATCCACCAGTTTAAATAAAAAATGGAACAACGGAAAAACAATTTTGAACATATTCTCAAATTACTCTGCATATCATGCACCACTAACAGCTGATCACTGTGGCCGAGACTCCGATAAAACATAAGAATATTCTAATAATGAGTTCGAAAATAATTAGTTTATCACTCCAGCTATGATCATGAAATGCCCACAAGGCTAATAGAGCGCTACCAGTTGAAAACTGACAAAAAGTAGGATTTCTTATTCTCGCAGCCATGTTCTAAATCCAAATAAAGAAAAGTAATATCTGAAATCTTGAAAAAGAGAAATCCCCCTTGGACAAGCGAATCGCTCTTTTAAGTCCTTTAGAATGCAAGGACAAAAGAAAATCAAGAGCAAAATACAATTTACGGGCTGAGTTACATTGAGACTAACGCGAATTCCAAGACAAATGAAAGTAATGATCAGAGAAACACAAAGCACCGAAAATAATAATCGCCGACGGAAAGAAATTGATAACAATGATTCCTATACCAGGGAAAGATCCACGGGCAGATTTTTATCAACAATCAAATCATACTAACCTCGTTTAATTTATCCAAAGTCGTTAAAGCATTGGCTTCCTGTTTAGGTTTACCAAAAATTCGGGTAAACATGGTTGATTATGAAAGAAATAAACCACGATACCCTTCTGCAACACAAAGAATCAAGAAATCGATGAGATAAATGAAGAGCTTCATTGTTAAATCGATGGTACTGAGAATCACAGAAATTATATCGAAATCGAACTCATGAAGTCGCAAAACGTAGAAATGAACGAACCTGTTGGAGAATTAGGTTGTGCAGAGAGATTCGGAGAGGATATAATACAGCGATTAGGGCTTGACAGAAAGAGGAAGAGATCTGGGATGAAAAGAAAAGGAAGGAGTGACCGGTGGTTTGTGCCTGATTAAGTTTCCTATATTTTGCTTAGGGTCGTGGAGCTTAAATCAGGAAGCTACTTTGCCTCTTCCTGACGTCGACGACGGGTACTTACCCCTCCGTGGAGCTCCTTTTTTTTTTTAATTAAGATGTTGAGATAATAATTTGGAAAAATCACAATGAAAGTCCCCTGAAGCATTTATTTGCCAAAAAGAATCAATCAAATAACTATGAATTCTTTGTTCGAAAAAAATATAAAAATTTACTGTACAAAATTGAGGGACCAAAATATAATTAAATTTTAATATAAAAAGATAAATCATCCCTCATTCTTTAAAAAAATTTCAGTACTTATGGCCAGATTATCCTACTGGATTGTATGCCAGAGGGTCAACAAAAGAGACAATTTTTTTTTTTTAAGGTGGTCAAAAGGAAATTTGGACCCATATTCCCTTGAGGACCAAAAAATAGTTAGCCATTGGACCCATATTCCCTTGAGGACCAAAAAATAGTTAGCCACTTGGCTAGCAATCCTCTTCAATTATACAATACAAATATAATATATATATATATATATATATTACTTTATTTTTACTTTTTACACTAACACTTGTTAAGAGCTTAATGGTTATTTGTCATTTTATAAATGACTACTTATTAAATTACTAGCGAGATTTGTTAAAAAAATTAAAAATGCACTAATTTTAATAAGTGTTTATTTGTTTTTATCATGAAAAGCTTACATATTAAAAGCTTATATAAACTTATTATTTTACTAAAATTTATTTATCCAATTATCAAGAAAAAATTTTCAAAACCAATAATAAGACTTATCATTTTATAAATAGTTACTTATTAAATTATCAATGGGAACTTGATTGTCAAATTATCAAAAAAATGTTCAAAACTAATAATAAAACTTGTTATTTTACAAATAATTATTTGTTAAATTATTAATAGAATGTTAAAGAAATTTAATATAGAGTAATCTTTATAAATGTTTACTTTTTTTTGTTACTAAAATTTTATATGTCAAAAACTTATGTAAACATATTATTTTGCTAAAATTTACTTCTCAAATTATGAAGAGAAATTTTTAAACCTAATAACGAGATTTGTCATTTTATAAATAGTTACTTGTTTAATTACTAATAGAGACTTGTTAAAGAAATTTAATATAAATTAATTTTTATAAATGTTTACTTATTTTTGTTAATAAAATCTTACACGTTAAAAGCTTATATAAACTTATTATTTTGCTAAAATTTACTTATAAAATTATTAAGAAAAATTTTTAAAGTCAGTAACAAGATTTATCATTTCACCAATAGTTACTTATTAAATTATCAATGGAGACTTGCTTGTCAAATTATCAAGAAAAATTTTCAAAACTAATAACAAAATTTGTCATTTTATAAATGATTACTTGTTAAATTATCAATGGAGTCTTGTTAAAGAAATTTAATATAGAGCAATTTTTGAAAATGTTTACTTGTTTTTATTACTAAAATTTTACATTTCAAAAAGACAAAACTTATGTGAACTTGTTATTTTGCTAAAATTTATTTGTCAAATTATAAAGAGAAATTTTCAAACATAGTAACAGGACTTACCATTTTACAAATGGTTACTTGTTAAATTATCAAGCAAAATTTTCAAAGCTAATAACTGAATTTGTTATTTTATAAATGATTATTTGTTAAATTACCAATGGAGACTTATTAAAGAAATTTAATATAGAGTGTGTAACATCCTGAATTTTTAATCCTTAGTTTATTAATGAAGTAATAGAGTTTAATTAAGTAAAATTAATGTAAAAAATGATTAAAGAGGATTAAGGGACCATTCAAGCTTGGTAATAACCTTGGGATGGGGTCCGAGACCAATTATAGGCCATGTAGGCCTAAAAATTGAAGAAAATGGAGGAGTGTGATTCTATACCACATGCCACATCATGTACATGATCCACCACTGTGCAATATGTAACATTCTGATTTCTTAATCCTGTAATTAGATGTCAATCAAGGATAAAGTGATCATTAGTAAATGATTAGAGATTTGGATGATTAGTTAATGATTTGACTCAATGGGATATTAAATGAATAGATAAGAGCAAGAGGATTGTATTTCGAGTCAAGGCAAATGTGTGTGGTGATAATTTTTCTCACCTTGTCATGCGTCATGGCATATACTGCTTGCACCGCGGCGCCTGGACTAGAAAATAATCCCATAAATCATGAAATTTGAGTGAAATTCAGAAAGAGAAATCAAAAAACATGAAAGGGAAAGGAGGAGAAAGGCTTAGTTGATAAGGCAAGAAATTTTGGAGTCATAGAAGGCACTTCTGATCAGTAACTTATCAGTAAGCTGCGTATAATCCTTACCTTTCATTTTACCCAAATTTCTTTAAATATGAGTTATAGAGAAATTGAATTGGTAAAATTTTAGGGGTTTGATTCTTGCCCAATAGTAATAAAAAGGTTCTTGAAAGTTAAATTAGAACTTTATGACTAGTTTAGAGTTGAATGATAGAGCTTTAAACCTGTAGCTCCGTTTGGCTCTAATTCAATGAGATTTTAAGTTGAAAATCGTGTTTGAGTGAAATGAGACTAATTGAGATGATGTAAAGTAGTAATGAGTAGTGATGAACCTAGAACGGATAAATGAAAAGGAATAGACAGCTAAATATAGCCATAGTTAGTAATTATGTGTTTTTGGTTAAATTAGGCCAAATGCCTGATTGTGCCAATTATGCATAGATTGGCGTATTTCGCAAGTGGGTTGAGAAAGGAAGCTTGAAATGAGTTGTTATGGTAATAGAAATTCACGGGTAATCTTTCTATTGATAGAAGGATTAAGGTAACCGAATAACTTTATTTGTTCGATTATTCTGTGTAACTGTATGTGAGTATGCTATTTATTGCATGAAATTATTTTAAGTTAAGCATATTTTATAGCAATGGATAAATGTTATATGAAAATGACTTTTGATCAAGCAGATAAGTGAAAATATATGCTTTTCTATTTTACATATATATATATATATATATAAGCACTATATGGTGTGGATATGTGTATAAATGGGAAGTTATGATTGGTTCGGAAAGCATGTTCATAAGGTGGGAGTTCACCCATGTAAAGTGTGGTGATAAGACTATATAGCATATTCTCTTTAGTGCCCGATAGGATGCGGTGTTAGAAAATTGTACCTTATTGTGCCTTTTAAGGTGTGTAACATTCCAAAAATTATTCCCTTGATTAATTAAGATAATAAAGGGTAAATTTATAAATTTAAATATAAATAAATTTAAGAATAGTTAGAGATGGCTATTGGGTATGGTTTTAGCTTTTGGATTGGATTTAAAAGTGAATTAGGTCTCCCAGACTCAAATTGTAGAGAAAAATTGAACTTTTAACCCACTGTGCGTTATATTACAGTATACAAATTTATGTTGCAGCTTAATTTTCAAACTCAATTTTTTAAAAATGCAAAAACATCTGAAACAAGGTGAGATGAGTCTAAAATAAGGAAAGGGCAATAAAGAGAGTTGTTCCTCTACTAGGGCATCAACTCCTAGGTATTTTAGAGGTGATTAGAGCTTGATTTTACCTAGGTATATCTTCCTTTTTTCTTCTTATACTCTCTACACATTTTGAAAGTGAGATTGGAGTTGGAAGATGACCATTTTAGAACCTAGGCTATAGGTCTAAATTTATTAGATACAATGGTTTATGCATAAATGAGAGTGGTCTCTCAATTATGGATGAAATTATGCCTTAAAGTGTCATAAATAGTGGTGCTTGAGGTAGATAGCTGCTATTAATGTTGATTAAGGATTGTGCTAGTATTAATTAGAGCTAATAAGAGCTATAAACCTAATGTGGTGATTAAACTCAACAGTTGAGAGTTTTAGGTTATTAAAGTGTTAAAATTTGAGAGCTGAAAGTTAGCAATTTGCGATATTGATGATGATTTTAGTGATTATTTAAGTTGTTGAGAGCTAAATGAAATTAATGAGAGTTAATATGATTATGTTGTTTGAAACTCGATCACATAGTTATTATTATTGTGGCTGAGGCTATACGTTATCATACATATTTTATGTGTGTTTTTATTGTCAATTGTATCCATTTTCAATTTATATGCACTGTATAGAGTAGATGAAACTTGATTACTGAGTGGTTGTACTTACTTCTCTATTTAAACATTTTACAAGCACTAGTTCCAAGCAGGATAAAGGAAAAGCCAAGAGGTTTGGAAACTCAATTTTCTACTACAGGCCTTTCATAATTTTAGTTGCATATGTGTAATGAATTGGTATTGTCAACTAGGATAATCATATTTTGTTATTACTTACATATTGAATATTAGGTATTGGAAGGTGTATTTAGGCCTAGTGTGTATGGTATCTTTTAATTGAGATATATGAATAAGGTCAAAATACTGGTGCAAGATAAATTTGACTATATGAATGGTTATATTAGATTATATTGAGTTTTGAAGTTAAAATGTCTCTCCCTGTTATTTCTTAAATCAAAGGGTTGATGGTCAAAATTATAAAATATGTGATATCTAGTTATTGTGGTATGTTACATAGGTGTCCTAAGTCTATTGAGTATGGTCTAAGGATTGGGTAGGCTTTTGGCACTTGCATTAAGTTTTGGACACCCTAGTTGTGTTTTGAAAGCATAAATGGGTAGTTTTTTATTTTGGCATCTAACTTTTGATTGAGAAATGACTTGAATGTGAAACTAATACCATTAGTTAGAGCTCAGAAAGAGCTTTTTATAAACACCCAGATCACCTCAATCAGACATTAGACGAAATGTGGTGCACATTGAAATTTTGACCAAAAAGACTACTATGACAAGCTTTTGCTGCTATTATGGATTTTGCTGTTTATGCCATAGCATAAAATGATTGTGCCAAAATTAGTTTTTTTTTTTTTCATTTCGACCTCAATTTGATGTTATCTTACCTGTATGATATCCATGCTTCCTTATAAGATATGTTTTGCTTTGATTTAGTTTATGAAACGATTTTATATCATTTTAAGTTTTGAAAATTTGAGATCTTATTATAAAAATTTTTATAACTTAGTAATTCATTTGTGTTATTTTCATAATTACCACCTTGATTTTGTAGCGTTAATTGTGGATAAGTAAGGGGACCTTACAACTTAACTTGACCTCAATGATACCAAACTTAGCTTCACTTCCTTAAGATGGTAGAGGTTGGAGGTTTAAGTCTGAGAAGGTTTTAAAAGACCTCTTTGGTGGGATAAGAATAACTCGAGTACCACCTTAGGGAAAGTTGGCTTCCGTTGTAGTGATGCGGGTTAGCCTAATCCAAATAACCCTAGGAAGGTAGGTTAAGGATTGTTACAAGGTGCGGTGTTGGAAATGATCTCTTTTAATGCCTATTAAGGTGTGGTTTTGGAGATTTGAACTCCTTATATCTGTATGATACAATGTGGAGTCAATGACACCCTATTGTATTATTAGAGGAAAATCATAGTCTAAAAGTGAGATAAAAACACCTTTGATTGGGTAATTCCTACCACTAAGGTGAGTTCAAGGCTAATGAATTACATATTAGTCTAAAGGCACCTATAGTTTCTGAGTTGGGGTGATTTGGAGGTTTGAGTTGTAGAGATCATGCTTATGTTAGAAAATGGTGAAAAGCAGTGAAAGTAGTGAAATATGCTATATTAAAGAGATTTGAAATGAAATATGTGATATGTGCGAAGTTAAAAAATATATTATACTTTACTTTTATATAGTTCCATGTGATAGTCAATAGAGTGAGTTATTATGTTACTGAGATTTTTATGGAGGTTTGAGTTGTAGAGATCATGCTTATGTTAGAAAAATGGTGAAAAGCAGTGAAAGTAGTGAAATATGCTATATTAAAGAGATTTGAAATGAAATATGTGATATGTGCTAAGTTAAAAAATATATTATACTTTACTTTTATATAGTTCCATGTGATAGTCAATAGGAGTGAGTTATTATGTTACTGAGATTTTTATCTTACCCTCGTGGTTATATTTTTACAAGATAGAGCTGTGATTAGGGCAAGGAAAAGGAGTCTGGACCGGCTTAGTGGTGCCATGGTTGTGAAAGCTCTGAGTTGTGTAATGAACTAAATCTTTAGTAAAAATTGTATATATATAAGTTGTCATAGGGTTGCATGCATATTTTGAGTAGTGAAATAAAGAAAATTGTAGAGATTGTGGTAAATGAGTGAAATCTTAGCCCAAATATATATGTTAGTGAAATGAGAATCAAGAGGCTAAGGTTTGGTTTTGTATATGTTGTGAATGTTCAAGTAGTGAATATATGGTGGAATTGTAATGAAAATGGCCAAAAGAGCGCTTTTGTGCCAAATTGTGAAAAGTTAATAAATATGAAAATTGATTGGGGGATCAAATTTTGGTATATGTGATGTGTTGAGGTCATTCAGGTGTAATAGGTCTTTTTAGACTTAGTTTAAGGCCATGTGTGGTCTAATGAGATAATAGGATCGATTTGAGCGTTTGAATGCGTGAAATTTTTATAAAAAGTGACTTTTTACACTTGGATGTCTAAATTTTGATCAATTATTAGATCGTGTCCAAACCTATCTCATTAGTTAGCTTATGAGTTAAGTTTCATGTGGGCGCTTGAATCAGTTCGATCAGATGTCGTATGTAAAAATAGTGCACATTGGAAGTTCATTATTTTGCTATTAAATGATAGCAACAAATTCAGACCGGCGCGCCGCAGCACATGACACATAATAGATCTGGGCATGTGGCTCTATGCCATATACTGCGGTACATGTTTTGTCTACCACAGCATATAGCCTATAATCCAACCTAGTTTTGTGGTTTTCAATGCATGCAATTGGTGTTATAAATACATATGAGTGAAGCTCATTCACCTTTAATTTTTGGATATTAGTGAAGCTTCAAGACATTTAAATCAATAATTAAAGGTAGATGAGCTTCACTAATATCTAAAAATAGGACATTAAATTTGAGTTAGTAAGACGATTGTTAGTTAGGATTAATAGAAGCTAATAAACTAAATAGGTATAAAGGTTTTGAATATTTTAGATATTTAAGTAAAGAGGCTATATTATGTGAATAATGATGTTGATGATTATATGTTTGATTAATTATAGATTAATTATCTTGTGCACTATATTTAACTTGAAAGCAAGCTTGGAAGCAAATTATTGAAGGGTAAACCTTTAAAAGATTTAAGATAACTAGAAGAAATTTATTTTATATAGTTGTTTGTTAATTGATTTATGTTTTTGAAAATAGAAGAAGTGATTTGAATAACTGAATATTGAGATTGCTAATGCATGCCAAAATCACATAAGGTTTTATTACTTTAATTTGACCTTAAATGTGAAGTTGATTTTGAAATGGTTTTAAACCATGAATATGTATTGGAATGAGAGTTCATAGCTAATATGATAATTGTGATTGATTGGAATGTAATAGTTAAGTATAATGGAGAAAATATAAATGTGATTGAGATTGAAAGTGGAAAGTATATGTGATAAATGAAAGTGATTGTATTGCTCATATGCTTAGACTAATGATATGATTTATTACAACAAGCTTGTTATTGTAAATTACAAGCATATGTAAATGTGTGTGTGAGCATGGGACATTGTATGATTATTTGGCAGGAGTTCACATAGGGAAAAGAGTAGATAGAATTCATATGATATTATTTGGCCGCCTTTTAGTGTATAAAGGTAGCCTTATCCTGCTATTTATCGAGAGACTTAAACCTAGCTACCTCTACTTGTTTGTGGAAGAGACTAGCTTAAGAATTATGACATCTTAGAGATTCAAGGATGGGGGAAGCCATGGTTTAAGAGTGAGTGTAATATCTTTGGTTAGGTCACTCCTTATAATTGGTAAGCTTGGGTAGTCCAGTCACACGGACGACGCCTTGATTAATACTATAGCCTACAGTTTTAGTCAGAGAGAAATAAGAAGGTTATGAGGAGGAATTGATCATGTATATTTTTATCTAAAGTATCATATGGTTGTTAGATTTGTGGAAAGTCATTATAGTTAACTGTGTCATTGTCATATGATTATATGTATTATGACAATATGCATCATAATTGTCAATTGGACTGTTATCACATGATTGTCTGTATTGTGACAATGTGTCTCATGTTAAGAATACATGGAAGTTTGAGATTAAGATAATGGTGTAATTGTAATATATATATATATATATTATATATGTTACGTATGATTTTATGAAATCAAGCATTCAACTTCCATTTATAAGTTTTGTCGATTAATATACAACTATATAAGGTAGATATATCTTAGTTATTGAGTGATTATATTCATCCTTTTTTTTTAATATTTTATAGGATCTAGCTCGTTTGTAGAAAGGAAAAAAAGCTTGGAGGCTTAGGAATTTAGTATTTCTATTGTAAAGCCCCTAAACTTCATATATTTTGTGCAATAGTTAGAAAATCTAATTAGGATGTATTTTGTTTGTACTTGCACTATGTTGTTGTTTAAATCTTAAGGTGTATTTTGGGCTTTGAAATGTTATATGAAAGTTGTTAAAACATTAATAAAGCTAAAATGCTAGTGCAAATGTAGGGAATATTGTCATGTTGAACTTGAAATTAAATGATTTATGCAATAATAAAACCTCTCACTTATGTTTTTTTGTTTAGCATTAAAGGGGTTGATGGGTGAAAATTTAAAATAGTTGAGATTATGTGCATGTGGTGTGTTGTGTAGATAGTCCTAAGTTAATTGAGTGTGTCTGGGTGTAGATGTGGCTTTTGGCACATGTGTAGAGTTTTAACACCTTGAGTTGTAAAAAGTGTTAAAAGTTGTGAAAATATATTTAGGTGTCTAACTTCCTTGTGTAAAACAATTGGAAGTAAATATAAGTTTTGTCGATTAATATACAATAATATAGGTAGATATCCTTAGTTATTGAGTGATTATTCATCCTTTTTTTTATATATTTTATAGGATCTAGCTCGGGTGTAGAAAGGAAAAAAGCTCTAGAGGCTTAGGAATTTAGTATTTCTATTGTAAAGCCCCTAAACTTCATATATTTTGTGCAATAGTTAGAAAATCTAATTAGGATGTATTTTGTTTGTACTTGCACTATGTTGTTGTTTAAATCTTAAGGGTATTTTGGGCTTTGAAATGTTATATGAAAGTTGTTAAAACATACTTAATAAAGCTAAAATGCTAGTGCAAATGTAGGGAATATTTGTCATGTTGAACTTGAAATTAAATGATTTATGCAATAATAAAACCTCTCACTTATGTTTTTTTGTTTAGCATTAAAGGGGTTGATGGGTGAAAATTTAAAATAGTTGAGATTATGTGCATGTGGTGTGTTGTGTAGATAGTCCTAAGTTAATTTGAGTGTGTTCTGGGTGTTAGATGTGGCTTTTGGCACATGTGTAGAGTTTTTAAACACCCTTGAGTTGTAAAAAGTGTAAAAGTTGTGAAAATATATTTAGGTGTCTAACTTCCTTGTGTAAAACAATTGGAAGTAAACCTGTATCATTGACTAGTTTATGAAAAAAAAACTTTCTATATACACCTAAATTACTTCATTCAAATATCAAACAAAGAGATGGGACGTATCAACAATTGCCCCCAGAATGTTGTCATTTGATAGTAAAGTGTTGTCTAATAATGTGCAACACGCTGTGGTACATGGCACAAAGGAAGACAGCCACAGTGCATATGCACATGCCGTAGCGTGTTGCCTTATTTTTCATTCCTCAATATTTCTCAACTGATTTTGAGTCATCTGACTCTTGTGAGGTATTTCATACTTCTATAACAATATTTTACTCCAATTAGGTGTTTATTAATAGTGTTTAAGAAATTTTGAATTATGAAAACCTAGAATTCCATTTTTTATAAAATAACGAACTTGGCAAACTAGCTGAATTAGTCCAATGATTAGCTTGGGCTTTGTATTAATGGTGGATTGTGTATGAGAGTTTTTAAAGAGTGGCTTTTATAAATGTTTATTTATTTTGTTTACTGAAATTTTACATGATAAAGCTTATATAAACTTGTTATTTTTGTTAATTTACTTACAAATGGTTAATTATAAATTAACAATGAGGACATGTTAAAGAAATTTAATATGGAGTGATTTTTATAAATGTTTACTTATTTTTATTACTAAAATTTTACATGCTAAATCTTATATGAAGTTATTATTTGCTAAAATTTATTTATCAAGTTCTTAAGAGAAATTTTCAAAGCCAGTAACAGACTTGTTATTTCACAATAGTTAATTGTTAAATTATCAATGAAGATTTGTTTATCAAATTATCAATAAAAATTTTCAAAGGTAGTAACAAGATTTATTATTTTACAAATGATTATTTATTAAATTATCAACGAGGACTTGTCATTCTTGATAATAAAAATAAGTTCATATTAAATTTTTTAACAAGTCCTATTAATATTTTAATAAGTATTCATTTGTAAAATAACAATAACCATTAAACTTCTCAAAGTATTGGCACGGAAAATGAAATTAAAGTTAAAATCATATATAAAGATTTGATATAATTGAAAGGAATTCCTATCCTCATGGTGAACTATTATTTTGGTGGCCAAAGGGATGCGAGTTCAAACCCCCCCTTAACCACCTTAAAAAATTTAACTTATCTCACTTGTCGAACTAGTGATTAGCACCAGAGCTTCAGTTGGTAGTCTGATCACTAGGGCTGGAGCCCCGGCATTCAATCTGGCCATTGGTGCCAGAGCTCTGGTGGTCGATAACAATTGAGGGATTTTTTTTTTAAAACATGGGAGGTAGTTTTATTTTTTTATACTAAAATTTAATTATATTTTGATTCCTTAGTCTTATAGAATGAATTCAAAATTCTTTGATCCTTTTTTGCATAAAAATGCTCTAGAAGTCTTTCCTATAATTTTCCCTAATGATTTTTTGAAAACTAACCAAATTACTTGACCTAAAAAGATTTAGGTTATGAAGATTTCTCAAAGTATTGATGTATATATAGTAACTTAATTGAAATAAATATGTCCATTATTCTCATATATTTTTTAAAAAATATTCTCTACAATCGATAAGTCTTTTCTTTTTTTTACCATACAATTGATAAAGTCTACACCCTATATTTAAAAAAATTACATGCAGTGATAACACATATTTTGAGTCTTTTTTTTTTCCTCTTCATTTTCTTCCCTTCCATCTTCTTCTTTCTTTCCATCCAACCAAACTTGTGTAGTGCCATTTAACAAGCCACCTGAACAGCAATTAAAGGTTGCAATATTGGAACTATTTTTTACATGTTCTTATTCTAAAGGGAAAGTTCTTGGATATTTTGTGGATTCTCTTGGTCCCTTAGGTTATTAAAAAAATGAAATAAAATGAATTAAAAAATTAGTATAAAAATAAACTAAATCACTTTTTCTCTCTGTCATAAGTATGATAAAACCCATTAATATATACTATAAATTAAAACATCACACCCTTTAAAAATCTCATGAATCATTGCTTCCCATTTTTATGAATTAAATTACCCCTCTTCCTTATGAGTATGGTTTAACATCTCTTTTTGATAATCTCATTTTTACTTTTATTTTTTCAATACAGTCTATTTCATTTCTTTTTAGTAACCAAATAGGACCTTTGTATGATTGAAATTTTAGGTTGCTTGATCTTTGTATGTGAAACAAGCCAATAAAGAATCTCCAATTTAGAATTTGATGCAAGCTAATAGAAATAGAACAAAGGCCACCTCTAGGATATGCATGAAAATAAGGACATGAATCATGACTTAGGCCTTGAGTTAAGTAACCTAACTAAACATCTTCTTGAATCTAAATCTAGTATTGATTTTTTAGGTAAGGATCATGCCATGGGTGCCACTCCTGATGATGATACAAGTAAGTTATTTAATTGTGATTTAGCTTCTGGGGACTTATAGCTCCACCCTTCTATTTAATTTATTTTATGAATTGTTTGATTTGGAATTCTTGTGATACTAGGTCTATAATTTTTCCTAATATTATTAGATATGTCCATAATTTTTAAACTTGATTTGGTTGCTATTTTGGAAACCCATTTGAGTGGTCAAAAGGCCCATACTATTATTGGTAAATTGGGTTTTCATGATCATACGGTGGTTGATGCTAAGGGAATATAATGGAGATATTTGGGTTCTATGGAGGGACACAATTAAACATGTTTCTATTTTGGGAAACTAATGCTCAATTTGTTCATCTCTCTATTGAAACTACTAGCCATCACATGGGTTTATCACTATTATTTATGCTAATTGTAATTCGATTCAGAGACATCTTCTTTGGGAGAATTTGAAACAAATCTATCCTAATATCAATGGCCCCTAGGCTCTTGCTGGTGAACATAATGCTACCTTGAACATTAACGAGAGAAATCAAAATGCCCTATTTCAGACTAATATTGATAAAGATTTCTGCCTATAGATGGAGCAGCTTAATCTAAATGATTATGGCTTCTCTAGCCTAAAGTTTACTTGTAGAGGGGTTTTACAGAGGCTTGTCTTAACCAAGTTTTGCTAACGCTGAATTTCTTAATGAATTTCCTAATTCCATGGTCATGCATCTCCTTTTCTATAAATCTAACTATAGACCTCTTTTACTTAAATTTAATGGTATATGCTAAGTTGATAAAATTGATCAACCTTTTCACTTTATTGCTAGGGTTCTTCATGAGGATTTCTCTAATTTTGTTAGAGGGAGTTGGCATAATAAGAAGGATTGGAATTCTAAAACTCATGCCTTTGCAGAAGCTTGTTATAAATAGAATAAAGAGGTGTTTGATTTACTGAGGCTCGTAAATGATGTCTTCTTGCTAGACTTGATGGTTTAAATAGAAAGATTGCAGATTGTCCTCAAAATAGAAATTTAAAAGCTCTTTAGAATGATCTCTAGTTAGAGCTTGAGGAAGTCATGATCCAAGAAAACTTACTTTGGGTTTAAAAAGCTAGACAATAGTGGAATATTTTTAGGGATAAAAAACACAAATTTTTCTATAGTATAGTTAATGGTAGGAGAAAATGTAATAGAGTTTATGCCATTAAAGATGATAAGGGTGAGTGGGTGTATGAGACTGATGCTATTAAAAATATCGCCACTTCTTTTTTCACCTCCTTATTCATCGAGGAGAATTCTACTAGAGATGCTCTTATATGTTCTAATACTTATTCAACGATTGATTCTGAGATGCTTTATAGCCTTGGGCAAGATGTTTTTGACTTGGAAATCAAGGAAGCCTTATTTGATATAGGTGCCTCAAAAGCCCTAAGGCTTGATAGACTTAATGCTTTATTTTTCCAAAGTCAATGGGATCACATTGGGGAGTCTGTGGTATCTATGGTGAAGCATATTGTTTACAATCCTTTGGATATTGCTTTCATTAATGGTACTCTCATTATCCTTATTCTGAAGAAGGATCACCCTGATACAATTAGAGACTTGCGTCCTATAAGTTTATGTAATGTCATTGACAAGGTGGTCACAAGGATTCTTACAAGAGAATGAAAGTGTTCCTCCCTCTTGTTATTAGTTCGAATCAATGCAATTTTATGCCTGGTGGACAAATTTATGACAACATTATTGTTGTTCAGGAAGTTATTCATACCATGCGTAATCTGAAGAAGGAGAGGAAAAGCTATATGGCTATTAAAATTGATATGAAAAAAAGCTTATGATAGAGTTAATTGGAATTTCTTGAAATGTTTCCTTCTGGAGATGCAATTGTCGGACTAAATGATTAATCTTATATGGAATTGTGTGTCTACCTCATTTATGTAACTCCTTTGGAATGGGGGAAAATTGAATGCTTTTCAACCTTCATGTGGGGTTTATCAAGGAGATCCCATTTCTCCTTACCTCTTTGTAATATGCATGGAGAAGCTTGCTCATCTAATTTAACAAAAAATAAAGAAAAAAGGGGGGGAAGCTAGTTACAGTTGTAAAGATAGTCCCTTTATTTCTTATTTAGTTTTCACTGATGATATTATTCTCTTTGCAAAAGCTTTTTTGTAACAAGTTGATGTCATTAATGATTGTCTCCAACAATTTTGTGATAGCTCAAGACTTAAGGTTAATACAATAAAGACCAAGGTGTTCTTTTCCCTTAATGTCAATTATACTAGAAGTTAAGAGTTGAGTAATGCTTTTGGATTTTCTCGCATGATGGATCTTGGAAAGTACCTAAGGGTTCTTGTTTTTCATAAATGTGTTGATAAGGAGACATACAGAGAAGTCATTAGTAAGGTGAAGAAAAGCTTTCTAATTGGAAGGAAAATTTACTAGCTTTTGCTGGGCGAACTACTTTAATTAAGTTTGTTACATCTAGTATTCCCAATTATACCACGCAAATGGCAACTCTTCCTATGGCTACTTGTAACGAATTGGATAGAAATAATAGGAATTTCTTATGGGGTTCTATAATAGAAAAAAAGGAGGTGCATCTTGTCACTTGGGACAAGGTTTGCAAACTTAGAATTAGACATGCTCATCAACAGAATTTAGCTTTTCATATGAAGTTAGGGTGGGGACTTATTAAACATCGAGATACCCTTTAGCTTTAGGTGGTTCGCAATAAATATAAATGTGGCTTGGATTTTCTTCCTAAGATTGACAAGAAGAGATTAGGTTCTAATGTTTGGGCTGGGATCAAGTCTTCTTGGAGGAGGTGAAAGCAGGGACTTTGTTAAGTATAGAGATGGCAGGGATATCTCATGAAGTAGAGTAGAGATGGTCATTCTTAATCAAAACTGCTTACAATTCTCTGGCTTATCACATTAACGTCCACGATACCATATGGAGGAAGATATAGAAGTTACAGGTTCTAGAACAATATAAGTCTTTTTTTGTGGCTTTCTTACCATAACAAACTACTTACGAATACAGGTCGAAAGAGGTGAGGAATGCATGATGATGATCAATGTGAGGTTTTCAAGGATGCCATCGAGGATACTCTTCATGTTCTCCGTAATTGTCCTATAACTAGAAGCTTCTAAAAGGAGATTCTTAAGGATGATCATAAAAGTTCATTTTTTGAGGCAAACGTAAATGAATGGCTTAAATGGAACGTACAATCTTCTTAGAGGAAATATAGTGTTCCTTGGGTACATATTTCTTCATTGCTTGTTGGATTATTTGGAGAAGGCGTAGTAAGAAAGTTTTTCAAGATAAAACTACTACAAATGCTACTATTCAACACATAGACTTTGCTATCATCATACCTGTAAAGATGATCGTAGTAAATTAAATGGTAACTGTTTGGAGGCAACATGACGTCCCCATCCATAGTGATAAGTGGACTATACTGAATGAAGACTAGTTTAAGTTAAATGCAGATGGTGATTTTACTATGCATCATAACATTATGGATTATAGGGGGTGTTTTCGAAACTCTAGTGGTGAATTTAAAGTTGGTTTCATGCTTAACATGAAGGTTGGCGACCCAAATTGCCAAACTTTAGGCATGCTTGTGGGGCCTTAAGTTCACTTAGGACCTTGGCTACTGTCAGGTAATTCTTGAATCTAATTGGTTTGAAGTAATAGAATACATCAAGGTAAAGGGCCATCTCAACATCTAAATAATGGTGTCATCTTTAAAATTCTAGCACTGTTGGCTCGAGTTAGAGAGTAGACATCTATGATATCTCACGTGATGCTAATGAAGTTGCAAACATGCTTGTTAAATAAGCTTTATCTTGTGTAACTAGTTTTCACCTTGTGTTTGCTCCTTTTTTGGAACTAGTTAGATTGCTATAGCAGGACATCCTTATTGCTTAATGTCATCCCTTGCTATCCTAAAAAAAAAGAAACAAAGGCCACTTCTAATTAATAAATAAATATTTCACTTAAAGAACCTTGTTGGGAAATCAGCATCATAGGACCACTCTTTGCCAGCTTTACAAATCTTGTTCAAGTAGTTCTAGTCAAAGCGTGTTATTAAGATGCCAAACTCATGCATTCAATTAGAGGACCCACTTCCCACCTATGCGGAATAAATGGGAAGAATGCCCATAAACCTCACTAGAATATTTACTTATATCCAATTATAAGAAATTAAATTAGTCATTAAATTGATTGAGGTATTGGTTCATAGTTCGATAGTTAAACTGTAATTTGAATTATGATTCAACCGGTTTTAAATAAATTGATATATTTTAAAACACATGCTTAAAATAAAAAGAAATAATTATATATAATAATAAAAATGAACATTTGAATTTCAATCAAAATATATAAAAAATTAATATCTATCAATATTTTATCATTTTAATCCAAAATTAAATACTTATGTTATAATTTTAAAATATATACATATTTCTTGCATATTTATTCATTTTCATTTAACAATGCTTATTACGTATAATTGTATAAATGTATGTAAATTGTAGTTTATAAACATGAATTAAAATTTTAAAAAATAAAAAAGGTAATAGGATTGGTTCAACTAATTACCTAACAAGACTTATGATCAATTCCTGATCCAACTAGTTAAACTAATCAGTTTGGTCCAACTATCAAAACCATTTCAATAACTCTAATATTGACACTTCTCTTCAATAACTTTGATGTTTATGCTTCTTCACATTTTGGCATTGATTTGAATTTAATTAATGACTTAAATTTACTAATTCAATAAGTGTCTCGACTATAGTTATTGAATTTCATCAATATATAAAAAAGATTAAAAATACATTTCTCTTAGTGAATTCAAAACAGTCCTTATGATTAGAACATTTTTTATGTATATTATTTCCTCATAAGAAATGGAAATTTGGTACCACCTCTAGAGTGTTTATGACAAAATTTTTAATACTTATTTGATTAAATTAAATAATTATTATCGTGTCATACATGATATTTATTGAATAAGTGAATTTAAGGCACTTATTGAATGACACACTGCACAGTATTCATGAAATAAAATGCATTTCCCCCGGGAGCCCCTTAGGAGATAAAAAAGAAACAAAACAAACAATAGTGAAAATCTGTGTATCCCATGAAATTGCTCATAAGATCTATGCCCACATGCTTCAAGAAAAATTGGGCCTTTGCCTTCACTGGACGAGCTTCTCGATTTGAACATCAACTTCAGATTATTAGTCCTTGATGGTGAGTGATTAATTTTAATTGACGCGATCCCACGCTTCACTCCCTGTGCAAGTAATCTCTCAAGTGCCGTAAAGCCACATTGGCAGCACAGGAACTGGAATACGAAAGTTCGAGGATTATGTAATCATTTAGAAGTACAAGGAGTTGTATTAAAAAAATAAAAAAATTAATTATTTAATACTTGTAGTTTACACTTAATTAACTCAGTTTCTGAAAATTGATTTGTTATAACTTAATGCTCATAATTTTAGCTTGTTTGTTATTTAATTCTTAAGCTTTGACTTTCACAATTCAATTTTTTATAATCTCAACCATTTAAAATATTAATCCTTATACTATAAAAAATAAAATAAAATAATTACTCTTTATAAAGATTAAAAGGGTTTAACATAATTTTAATTTTAATATTTATAATTTTATTTTTTATAATATAAGGATCAATATTTTAAATAATTAAAACTATATGAACTGAATTGCAAGAATTAAAATTTAAGAATTGAATTATATCAAATTAAAATTATAAGAACTAAGTTATAATGAATTAAAGTTTAAAAATTAAGTTATAATAAGTTAAAACTATAAAAATTACATGATTAATTAAAAAAAAGAGTATAAGGAGTAGGGATGAACTTAAAAACTTCTTAGTGCACGTTTTGATTGCATTAAAAATCAATCAATCAATTTTAAAGGCTAACATACTGTGAAAATATATTTAAACATTGTGATCCAAAATTTATGAGATAACTATTATTTTAAGTTTGTAATTAATTTTAACATAAAAGAGAATATTTGAGTATTTCATTCATGGTTTGAAGTTTATAATTCACTTTAACATGTAATATAGATATTAAGATATTTTAAAGAAAATTCAAAATTAATTTCGTCAATCAATCTTATAATTATAATTTAATTATAGCACCCAACATAATCAATTGCATCCAAAATTACACATATAAATCAATTTATCCCTAATCATTTTTATCCCATCTTAATCCAAAACCCACCCTCAGTTAATTTACAAGACCAGCTTAAAAATTGAGAAAAACTTTTAGAGACTTGTTTTGGCTGAGAAAAACTTCCACATTTTGCCGGAGATCAATTTGGCTCACTGTTCAGTACAAAATTTTCCAAGAAATAACTTTCAACTCTCTCAAGTGCCAAGCAGAGGACAAGGGTGGTCGGATTCGCGTTCGCAAAGTCAGGTTGGGTCCAGAGATGAAGAAGCTCGCAAGAAATTGGCACAATTTTCAACACAACAAACTCTCTCTCCCTACTCGCGACGATCCAACTTTTGACGACTCTCTTCCCATGGATACAAAAGGTCTCCCTCAAGTCTATTTTTTCTCCTATGCAATTTAACTTCCATGATTTATTTTGGGGGTTGGGCGCAATCTTCCTTGGACAAATGATTGAAAAGATCATGTTATAATTAGTTATCTTCTCATTGGATATGTATCGTGATTGGGGCTCGATGATTTTGGAAACTTTCCGAGCGATTTCACTCACTGCTCTTCAAAGATTAAAGAAGGTCTTTTTCCCCCTGACTTGACGGGAAAATTTTCTTTCTTATAAATATCTGTGTTGCATGATTAAGCTTGGCCATTAAATTCTGCTATTTTATCTATGATCATGTTAATTACAGAACAAGAAGAGTTGGTTCGGTCTCTTGAAAGGAGTCAAGCTCGGCAGAGTCGCCTATGGAGGGTATGGTTTACTTCCTTATGTATTATACTGTCTTCTGTTCATTCCTGTCTTTGAAAACCTGATATAACTTGATTGAAGTTTGAATTTAAGCTCACCTGAGAGATTTCATTTTCATGTAGACCGGTGTTTGCGGCTCTTCTCTGCTGTTACATCCTCTTTCTCTTGTACTCCATCTTTCAGCAGGCTTCATCACCATGGGAACTGGTATGTCTCTTCTATGCCCATTGGGACATATGAAGCTCAGAATTCAGGCTTTTCTGCAATTTCTCATGGTACTGTCAGAGCTTGAATCTTTTGTGTTGTTGTATTCTGATACGCAGGGACGGATCCAGAGCTTAATGGTTGGGGGGGCCAAATTGAAAATAAAATGAAGAGGGGGGGGGGAATTTAATCTAGACTATTTTGCAAATAAGAAAGGTAATATTTACCAAAGGCTTTATGATGCATTGGGGGGGGGGGGGTCCCTTAGCCCCTTGTAGATCCGTCTAGTTCGGGACAAAACTCAGAATACAAATAAGAAATAAAATGAATTAGAGAAATGTAGAGATGAAGATCTAATAAGGGACGAAAGTATAGATAACCGAAATGACAAAGAAATATAAGGAGCAAGAAAAAGGCTAACTAGAACACCTGTTTCTGGAAACTTTAGGTATTGTTTGGTTGGGGAAGGAGGGGAAGGGGCCCCTTTCCCCTCCCATTGTCCCATCCAAACAAGGGGAGGGGAGCCCCTCCCCTCCCCTCCCATCCCGTTATTTGGTTAGGTGGAGGGGAAGGGAAATTTTTTAAAATTTCCTCTCCCCTCCCCTCCAAAACCTCCCCGCCAAATTGGGGGGGAGCCCCCCTCCTCTCCCCTCCCCTCCCTCCCCTCCTCTCCCCTCCCCTCCCTCCTCTTGAACCAAACAGAGCCTTAGCCGTTGAGACACTACAAGAGTTGATTAGACTTGATTACATTAATATTCACCCTTGGATTCCCACAAGCAAGCATAGCTCGTACAAAAAGTTTTACTAAACTCAAGAAAAAATTTTCATCCACAAAATTGTTGGAAGAGAACATAAGGTGACCTATTCATAGGTAAGAGAATAGAAGACTCTAGAAATCCTTACCCTAGATGACTCCCTACAAAAGTGGCGACTCTTCTTTATTAGATATCTTATATTAAGTATGTTTAAGGATAATATACTTAACTAAAATAGCTTAAGCTGATTGGTTAGATATTTTCAAAGTTTATATATTTATGATTTATCTTCTAATATTTAAATGAAAGACTTCTTTTATATTATAATATTCCTTTTACTATTTTTTTTTCTCTCTCTTTTTTTTTACATTTTCTTCTTTTTCTTGCCTGAGCATGTACTTTTTTTGAGTCCTAGAGATTTCAGGTCTACTCAATTTCTTTTTCTTCTTCTTGTCCTTCTCTCTTTCTTTTTTTCGTTTTTTTAATCTTGTCTTTTTCCATCTCTCATTCTTTCATTTCCTCTCTCTCTCTCTCTCTCATCCCCGATCAAATAGTTTATGATGCCATATTAAATTTTCTTTTTGTTAAGTATGCTTAAATATAGTATACTCAACCAAAATAGCTTAAGTCATTTGGTCGGATACTTCCTAACTTATGATTTATCTTTTAATTTTTTTTAGATGTGGGACTTCTTTTATGTTTTAATACTCTTGACAAATTAGGAAAATTCCCTAATTCTTGATGATTTAGCAACAAAGACTAGATGGAAGAATTAAAAAACTTTCCTAATAATTAAATTCTTAATTCCTAAGTTAAATCAACTAATGAAAGCCACAATAATGAAAAGGAATAAGCGTTAAAGCTGAAATGAAAATGAAAAATAATTCAGTATTGAAATTCAAACTTAAGTTAAAGTAGGAAATAATTCAAATTCACAAGCATATTTAACACATGGTGAATTAAATAGGCATGAGTCTTCGCTAATTAGGCCTGCATCTTCATGGATTTAGATCTTTAAGATGTTAAGCAAGTTTGGACCTTTTTTATTGAGCTTGTTGGATGTACGAAACTCATTAAAGAACATGGGCTTAAGCTCTTAGACTTGTTTAATGAGACAAGTTAGGGCCTTTTTCATAGCTTTGGTCCAGGCTCTAGTTGGCCTCCTATGCTTTGCGATAGATCCTTAAGCATATTAGACTTGAACTCTTGAACTCTCTTTAGGCTTGGCACATCTCCTAACCCCTCCTGGGCCTTAAACACGTCATCTTTCTCCTCATGTGGGCCATGCTGTATGTATGGTCCATCATATTCAGTCTTTTTCATCTGTTAAATTATAACCTATTTAAATTGCTTCTGTATTTTGATTAAAACAACTGGGCAGCATTTCTACCTTCCTTTGCGGCTAGAAGACAAATGCTTATGTAAACACTCTGACCAATGTGAACAACTTTTGTTGCTTTTTCTCATTCTTCTAACTTCTTAGGATCAAAGTTTTTTTCTGGCTATTTATAGGATCCCATGAAATTGATACGCGAACTATTTGTTGGACTATCATTCAACAGTCGCCTTTCATGAATATTGAATATGTCATTATCATTCGTTGTACTTTGATGAACAGAAATACCATGCTTACTTCATGGAAGAGGTTTACCCTTGGATGATTATATCAGCAGGTTCATTTCTCCTTGTATCTAGCATTATTCATGAAATTTTTAAGTGATTCATTTATTTTGAGCAGCACAATGGTCAAATCTTTTGGTATTCTCAATGTAACGATATATGCATAATCCCTGCGTATTCAATTTCTGTGTCTTTCCCTCCTTATCCATTTGCACCAATTTGTAACTGAGAGTGGGATGTGATGTGCCATTCTCTTAACGAGGCTTAGGCTTTACATATCTGAATTTTACTGATCCTAAAACTTTTACAGATTGGTTTGCTGTTCTAGCCTGCACATTTGCAATCAAGGGGATGCTCCATGAGTCATTGAATCACAGACAATGGATCTGGTACTCGTGGTTTACTGGCCTTGTTCTGGCAATTTTCTGGTTATACTTCATGTTCAGGTAGCTTCTCAGATAAACATTGTGCACTGCATGTTCACTTCCTTTTTAAGGTTTGCATGATTTCAATATTAATATTTGATTATTTTTGGTAGATTGCCAAAGTTCCGGTGGGATGTAATCTGGCTGCCGTTTGGTCCTCTTGGGTATATGTCGTGACACTAACTGCATTATGTGTTTTATATCATTATATGAACTGGCTAAGCACATGTATAAATTGCTTCGACTCTACTGCAGTGGAGCGGCAATCTGTCTCTATGTGGATCATTTACTAACTGAATCATCGGAAGAGGTGAAAAGGCTCTGGAGATACATTTATGTCTACAAAGCAAGCTAGAATTCCTATTCTGTCTACTTGATGAAAAGTATGGGATATGAGAAACAGTTTGGAATTTAAAGAACATTATGAAGGTCTTCCAAAGGATCATATGGAGTATGGACTGAGCCTCCTGGTGATGTCAGCCGTTAGATGGAGCTAACATAAGTTCTTGCATTGATTTTCTGACGACTCCATTTTTGTTTTCTACTTCCTCGGTAGTGCCAAAGAATCATTGAATGCAGATAGGAACTGTCACATGGTCAAGGACCAATTTATTGGGTCACCATTTGCTTCCCCTTTCCAGGTAAATGTGGAATTTGGAAAAGGCCAAGAGAGCATTGTTTCGGTGAGGTAGCACCAATTCGGATTGTTTTGGTGACGTGGCAACAATTCGGATACTGTATCTGAAACTGTTTTATTTTATGTATCCGAACTACTCTATCTATGTCTTGATCTTTCAGTTGCGTGGCTGGTGTCCTGATGCATTTATCATTATAGTTATAGCTGTCCCCAGTCTCCATGAAATTATTTTCATGAAACAATTAGCAATGCTTGAATGTATGTGCCCTCAGACTACAAAATGAGAATCTATTGAAACTAATTTGTTGACATGCTATATGAAATGCCGTGCAATGCACGGTGCCCACCCTATAGTTGGGTGAAATTGAGAGAACCTGCTGAGCGGCTGAGCAGATGAACCGTAGAATTGCTCTTGCTGGTCTGATTTAGGAGGCCTGTGTTTTCCTTCTCTTGGAATATTAATTAAAGAGATGAAGCAGACAGGTATATTTATTATTTAAGCTAGCTAACTACTGGTATAATAGATTTTGGAAAATCAAATTGTCGGGCAAATCTGAAAAAGAAAAGCGTGTAAGAGAAGCCCTAGCAGTTAGCACGGCAAATGAACATTTCATTTTAAATTCAGAAACGTATCTCCCCCATTTACCACTCATTTTTGTTGAGTAATGTTATGGGCTTGATTTACGCAGAATTTTTCTCCTTATAACTGGGCTTGGCCAACCTTAGTGAGTCTGTATTGAGTCTTTGAACTCGGGGTGATCGCCTCGCTCCATTATCTCATATATTTCCTTTGTTACTCAAAGAATCTCGATAAATAAAAGCCTGAACAAGCAAACTTGGGTCATTTAATATCAGGGAATATTCACTGACACTTCCCGACATCTTGATTATCCTCAATAAGAAAGTACAAAAAATTACAATGAAAATGCCCTTTTTTAAACTGTAATGAATTGACTTTTATTGCTTGAAAAGCTATCTATATGCATTTTTTCGTAAGAGGGTTCTCTTTGATAAGAGGATGGGCCACTGTAGGAGAGGTTGTCTGATTAAATTTATTTAATGATTGAAATTTGATAACTTCTAAAAATATAAATCAATCTATACTATTAAAGTTCATACGACTTTGTAAAGAGAAACCAAGGTTCATACTACGTTGAAAATAACTTTTTTCCTATGATAAACGCAACTTACTAGGGAGATGGTCATTTTCATTGTCAGCTAGATAAACTAGGGGAATTTCAAGTTTCAACGATCAAGATCAAGATAGAAGGGTTTTTATTTCATTTGGCTAACAAAGATAGCTGAAAGGAAGATAGATTTTTGGCCAACAGTTTACTACTAAACAGAGGATTTGACACTTTCTTATCCAATAACAAGGTTTGATCTTTTTTACACAAAGCATTAATCGTTAGCCCCACCCCAAGCTTCGATAAATTTCCTAACAATAGCCTCATTGACAAGTTTAATTTTCAAAAGCGGTGCTCGAACAAGCACCTCTTTGACATGTTTAATTTCCTGAAAGTTTGCCTTTGTGTTTTGCTTTTAGGCTTGCAATTCCTCTGGTACTGTTTCAGTATTCGATAATGTTTTTCATTCCCAAAATATAAAAACAAAAATAACGTGTACAATGCTTGCGAATACCAAATGGCAAATAGCCTTAAATTTTATCCATCTATCTTCCCCGTATATATTTTGACTCGAGCTTGCATTTATTTTTGCGACCGGAAAGAGAACAAGCTAATCAAATAGCGCACTAGAGTTCATTTTCAAACTCTGGAGTAATCATTAAACATCTCACGAAAACACCTGACAAGTAATGGGCAATCTAAAATAGGAAGACCAAATGAGATGTTCCAACGAAAAAGAGAATGGAAAAACCGCATTAACTATAACCAACAAATAATTACCTTATCAATAAATAAACGTCCAATGTCCAAAAACTACGATTTGTTTTAATACTCGAACAAAAAGCTTGATAAATCAATCCTCATCTTCAATCACCTTGGTGCCCAACCCTTTGAGCTCTTCTCGGGTGGTATCAACTACAGTAACCAGGGAATAAAGCTCTTCCTTTGCATCCTCATCATCATTCCTCTTGCGAGCAACACGTACCCTAATCCTTCTTGGGACACTCCGGATTCCCTGGCTCCAGACGTACTTGTTCAGCTTTACATCCACTCTCACATCATTGGTCCCCATAGCTTTTTGGGCAAACTTCCTTATCTCCTTGATTGCTTTAGGAGCTTTCTTCTTAAATGTGCTGTTTAGAGTTTACAATAACAGAACACACGATGAGTAAGAATTTTTCAGATGCACAGTTATTACTGGCAATCTCAAGTGGTTTCTCAATGCACATGCCATTTTATACCAAAACTTCCAAATTGCATAAAATTGCCGACATTTTGGTTAAATTATCCGCTCTCGATACATGTGAGTGACAAACAGACGCACTTCGCTCATTGATTGACAAACCCAGACCTCAAAGCGCAATTTTATTTAGCCTCCAAAATAGCTTTCAATTAGTTAAACAAACTGTTTCCTTTTGCACAATCGCCACATTCAAGTAAACTTTAAAGCCAAACATAGCCCCCAACGTAAAAAACTAATCTTCAAGAAAACAGGGCATTCAATGAGCATTAGAAGGCAAACCAGGCACAAAGGGACTGAACAGAAAATTAAAATCAAATAATTTTGCAGGATAAATCAACATTCTGCTTCAATGTTGATTTAAGCTAATATTTGCTGATATTTCGCTCATTGTTATGAGAAGCAGATGAGTTCCTAATTCTTATATTAAAATTCCTTTGCAGCTTCGTTTGAACTAGAATAATTTAACCAAAGACACAATGATATAATCTTGAGAATGCCAAAAATGAAGAGTATGAAATAGGAACTCTTGCTATCTGGATATAAATATGCCAAATAACCCCGCTTCACCTGCAGTCCCCAACAGTTATTGACACACGGTGATCAGTATATGGCCGGATGTCATAACTGCTGATACCACGCAACAACCTCACAACAAGAAACCGAAACCGCTGGAAACATAAAATACAAGAGAGCCGCAAAAGCCAATTAAAAAGAGGGGAAGACGTGTTGGAAATATTACCAGCCATGCAAGCGCTTGTGGAGGTTGATGGTGTACTCTCGGGTAACCACCTCCTCCTTCCTGCCCTTCGTCTTCTCCACCATTGCTCTCACCCTTCACAAGGACCTATTACCTATGAAGTTCATCCACAAGTTACAACTATATCCACCCAAGAAACAAACTTATGAGAGGAAGGGGAATTCGTCAAATCAGATTAAACTTCTATGAGCTTTATCTGTCTTAACCAAGATTCAAATACGTAAACCTGAATAAAAAAAATGTATAGATCCGAAACAACAATATCACATGTTTCTAGAAATATCAACAGCGAAAAGAACACAAAAGTTACAGAACAGAGGGAGGAAAACCTCAGGAAGGGTTTCGACCTTCTACACTCAAGCACGATCTACCAAGGAGGACGCAGAGGAGGGAGAGAAGCATTCAAATAGAACGCATAAACCCTAATGGCCCGCCAGCAAAGCCAGTCACGTTTCTCTGGGCCGGTGGATGAATATATGGGCCTTTTAGCCCCTCAGTAATCCATTGAATGATGAACTGTCATGGATGATGCAAAAAGTAAATCAATTAACTAGACCACGGAAAAAAAAACTTTCTTCTTTTGGAGCCCAATAATATTAAATATGAATTAAGTTTATACAATATTTTTTTATATAAGCAAAAATTTATGTGAGTTGGTTTTCGAAATAACTAGAATCAAAATATGTCTCCAAACTTAAAAGATGTTTATAGAAGTATTTATAAATTGATCATCAATAAAATTATCATATTAACAATGAAAGTTGATCACATGATGTTATGCATTAAAAGTCAAATCCTTGCCAATTAAATCAATCTTAATTAATTAGTTAGTATATACAATATCTTTTCCTCTATTCATAAAAAAATATCATATCCTCTTGGAAGTTCCAAGTGTTTGAATTAATCCTGAAAGTAATTTTTAATAATATTTTTCTCATAGTTGATATAAAATTTTGGACATTAAAAGTATAATCTAGCTGTGTCTTCAATTATTTTTCCCCTACACTATACATCTAAATTTTATTTCTAAACTAATTTTCATGTGGATTGAACCCCATTTATTTTCAACTATTTTTAGATTAAATAAAATAGAACATATTATATTAGCTTTATTGTAAATTGTAAATTTAGCTCGACTACATTTCATGTTATTACAATAAAGAGAAGATTACATACAAGTCTCATGAAAATAACTTATTTAAAATTAGGCCCCATGAAATTCAAAAACTACAAGCAGGTATTTTTAAATGAGTATAATTTAAAGTTGAGATGAAAAAATAATATTACCTTTACCTATTAGGTTACAGTGACAAATATGCCTGTCTACCTAAATTAAATAGTAAGCTTGCTCTCTTTATCAGCCCACCACATGATCGTTCACTCTGCATTGCTCTATTGTGTACATTCTTCTCCTTCATCAATTCACATATTGCTTACCCTATTCATATTGCTCGCTCCCTTCTTAGAATTGTATGTTAAGGAAAAATCCATGATCTTTTATTATTATCATCACAATCAATTGTGATCAATGTTACTTCTCATTCTTATACTTGCTTTACCTGCCAGCTTTATTTGAACCAACCTATAAGATTTAATTATTCAATTCAAATTTTCATTATTTGAAGCAATTTTCATTACCCATTATTTAGAATTTTTATAAAAGTTTCTAGGTAGCATAGTGAAAAAGAGACACGACAGTTTGCAATAAAACTTGAATATCTGTAAATGAATTAAGAAATTCAAATGATTATAAAATATGAAATAAGATTTGTGAGTTAGAAAGTTCTACTCATAACTTGTGAATTTATAATTGTAAGTGGATGGTAAATATAATTTTAGTCTACCGACCATAAAACATAAAACATATAGGACTTGTGAATTAATAAGTTCTACTTGTAAATTATGAAGTTACAGTTGTAAATAAATGATAAATATAAGTTTAGTCTATCATTTATAAAACACAAAAAAAAGACTTGTGAATTGAGAAGTTCTGCTCATAAATTGTGAAGTTGTAGTTATAAGTGGATGGCAAATATAGTTTGAATCTACTATTTATAAAACATGAATAGAATTTGTGAATTAAAAAGTTCTATTCATAAATCATGAAGTTACAATTATAAGTGAATCATAAATATGCTTTTAGTCTACTGTGTATATTTAAAGGATAATAGTGTCTTTTCAACTCAATTTTAAATTATACTCAGATTTTAAGGGAAGGACTTGGCTATAGTGTTTAAATTTTGTGAGTCTTATTTTTAAGTAAGTTACTTCCATGAGATCATGAGACCTGTACATAATTTTTCCTATGATAAATAGAAGCACTTTGTGTTGGGAGTCTTATTTCCCATTCCTTCTACGATTCTACCATCAGTTTTATATTAGGATCTTGCTTCTTGTTTATATGGATAGGTTAAAATGGTGTTTTTCAAACCATACTGTGTGCCAATTAGTTTTTAGAAGTCATATATTAATTTATTTTAAGTTGATTTGAACAATGTTGCTGCCTGTTTGGTTTGCCCAAATAATCGATTATTTGGAAGCAAACCATGCTTAAAAAAAAAAAAAATTAGCCAAACATCACAATTTGTCATTAATCGATTATTTGGGAAGGAATCGTGTTTTTAATTAAGCTAGCCATGGGAGCTTTTCTGAATCAATTATTATATTAGAAGAACAATAAATTTGTCAAAAATGTTAAAACCAATATTACCCTCTCTCATATTCTTGTTTTAGGTCTCCCCTATCTTCCCATCTTGTGCCTTCTTGTGTTGTGTCTGTGCTTCCATTCTTAGATCTACCATTGAAGACCACTCCCTTCCATTACACAATACTATCTGAAGGAGTTGAAGACCACTCACAGATTCAAAACATAAAAAAGAAGAGACAAAGCTCTACCTCTCTTTTAAGTCTTCAGACACACGAAGCAGAAAAGAAGAGTGAAGGACTGCCAAGATAGAGGAGAATGGAGTGCCTGTGTTCTTGTCAAACAGTCATGAACTTGCCGGCAACGAGGTCCAGAGACATGGATCAGCGGTGAGCAATTAGAGGATGTCATGTCCGTGAAGAGATGGAAGGAAATTAGATAAACCGATACTCTATTTCATGCAAGGAGGATAAAAATAATGAAAAAAGAAAAATAGGAAAAACTACAAAAAATGACATAAGAAATAAGTACAATAAAGGCACAAATTTTTCATGTTATAACTTAAAAGACTAGGATATTTTTGATAATTTATATAGCTAAAATTAATTTTGACTAAATCATCAAAACATCTTTAACTCTGTTAAAACTAAGTTTAAAAAATAATATCTAAACAAATTACATTCTAATATAATTAATTATAATTAAAATTAATTATATTAATTAATTATATTCAAATGAAATTCAAACGGCCTATAAGTGTTATTTTTTTTTCAACGGCTATTTTATTCATTTATAAATTTTGAGCCAAAGACTGTATTTAAGGAGAACATGTGCCATACCATTAGAATCTCCTGCCATTAGTGTTTATGTATTTTCTACTGGCCCAAAATCTTCATTCCAGGATTTCTTATGTGAAAGTATTGTTTTTTTTTTTTTCTGTAAACTTTCACACATACACGTTAGCTTATTTATTTATTTATTTATTTTTTCAATAAGCTGCATTCATCCCAACACTAATATTTTACTTTATAATGAATATAAAATCATACTTCCGTATCGAAATTTAACATCAGATTCGTTGCATTTACTATCTAACAATAAATTCACAATCTATTTCTCGTCTAAAATATTGATTGCGTTGAGATGACGTAAATAGTACAACTCTTTGATGAGACGAAATATACACTACCCATAATTTAGTAAAAAAATTAAAAACACACGACTTGCATAAATTTGAAAAAAATAATTGAAGATGAAATCAAATACTACCCATCTCATATAAGACATTTTTATGAAATATTTAACATTCTAAAATATAAGACATTGGATAAAAATTTTATTAATGATTTTTTTTAATATTATCCTTCATATCATATTATCTCTCTTTAATATTCTTTTTACAAATTAAATATTAAATTAAAAGTATTTATGCAAATTTATACTTTCATTTTCAAAAAAAAAAAATTAACATTATAAAATATATTTAATAAATTATGTTGGTCTGCATGAGTTTGTTAAAAAATATTTTATAAATTATGAGAAATCAACTGTCAATAATAGTTGGGATGGATAATTGAGGAATTTTGACCTCATCAATATCATTGAAAGAACCCCACGCTTGAATGCAACCATATTATGGGAATGCGAGTATTCCCATTTCCCAGCAATCCAATGAGGGGAAGTTACTCGTGGTTAATTGCCCATGTCAGCTTCCTTTTATATGTTTAACCTAAGCATTGTGTATGGCTGACACAAATAATTTATTATCAACGTGAATCTAGTTCCGTGGGTCTAGTGCATATATTCTCCCCACTGCCCTTTCTTAGAATAAACAAATTAAGTAGAGCAAGTTGAGATGAATTACCTCAAGTTTTTATAACTCATAAAACAAATGACAATAGGTTTCTACAAAGATTATCACTCTAGTTAAGATTAGATGTTAGACTTGATCACAAACCAATATATTTGTATATAGCATGTAACCTAGATTTGAAAGCAAAGGCAAAACCAAGTCTTGGCAAATAAATCTTTAACCCCAGTTCGGTTGGGGGGAAGGAGAAATTTTAATGAAATTTTTTCTTGTTTGGCCAAAAGGAGGGCAATTTCCTCCCCTCCCCTTTGGGAGGATTGGGAGGGATTCCTTCCTCTCCCTCCGCCTCCTTTCTCTCCTCTTCATTAAAATCCCTCCCTTCCAACCAACCATAGTGTAAGCATTTCGAGATGAGGCAAACTAAGCATTTAGTCGAATATGTGTTCCAATACTAGAACAAACTTTTATATCTGCCATTCCCAATGTTATAGAAAGAAAAGAAGAAAAAGGCCGGCCAATCTACCAGAATTGATTTTCTGAACAACGATGACTATGCACATGGTTCACGATTACTTGGATGCCTCTCCCATTCACCTTAAAGAGGCGAAACAAGCACTGATTGGATCTACAATAGAATCGACTTCTACAATTTTACGTACGTTTGGTCAGGAATCGAAGAATCACCTTTAAGTTGTTTTCATTAGCTTCAAAAATTTGTTGCTCTGTTGCGTAAGGTCTACGATTTCAGGCTACTCCGAGAATATCTCCACAAACTGAGTGCCAAAACTACAAGGCCAGCAATTCCAGCTAAAATCTGCCACAAAATTAAGAACTTGGAGTCACGATGCAGCTAATTATAACAATTTATAAAATCGGGAATTCCACCACTACAAAACGCTAAATGAGGCCTACAGACAACTGACCTTCGCATCCCTGCTATAGCTAGTTTGAGTAGATCCGAATGCTGATTTCAGTAATTTCAATGGAGATGTTTTGGGCATTAGAATCACAACGGTGTACTGTTTTTTGCAAGGAAAAGGCAGTATTCTTTGTAGTGCCACCTGTGCCGTTGATGGTGTTAGAGATGCTCTAACTACGGACCGCCCTTCATCTTGAATCTGCAGCAGGGATGATTGCAAATTTAACTACTTTTCATTTCATACAAAATCGAGTAACAAAACCAACTATAACCTAAGTCGTCAGCATTATTTGCTACACCACAAAGTTAACCACAGAATCCTTAAGAAGTAGAAGCCAGCAACTGCAAATCTCCGTAAACTCATTAGTGAAGATTAACGTGAGGGAAAAAATGATGATCTGTTAACAGTTATTATCTCATTGCGACAGGAAAGGGGAGTACGATGCCTGACTATCCTCGAATATTGTAGATATTACATGAAACTAAACTCTTTTTGAAACCCATACAATGCCCATACAGACTTCTTTTGAATCTTACACAAGCCTCCATTTTTTTTTTGTTGGCAAACTCACCTTATTTAGGCGTGGTGTATTTGAGTTTTGAAAATTTAAAAAAAATTGAGTTAAATATGGAAAATTAAAAGCAGGTTGAAGCATTGTTTTTGGAAACATACATACTGAAATGAAACATCAAATCAATAGTTCTATCCTGGCCATAAAGCAACCGCTATGAAACTATAACCTTTTATGTAAAGGAAATCTATAACGCAAATAGGGCGGATGGCAGCTCCACGTATTTGGAAATCACAAACAACAAAACAGAGCAACAGCCACCAACCTCAAAAGACTTGCCAACATCACCAGAATAAACTCTTGACTGATAGCTACGCAAAATCCTGTCCAGCCAGTAGTAATTTTCCTGAAAAAGCATAAAAAAGAAACAGACATGAGGAGGGTAATTACATTTCAGCCTCTCCCACCCACAAATCTTAAAATAAGGAACTTTTGACTTTTATCATGGCTGAGATGGTGGGTGTAAGAAATCTATATGTCTGTTTGCATGTATTATTTTGTGTTGGCAGCCGAAAAATGTCCATTAAACTTATAACCAAAAGTTGAAGATGTAATTAACCTGCAGTCCATTCTCATGGGCTCTTTGCTCAATTTCAAGGATGGTTGAAACATCTTGATCAGAAGGTCCTTCTTCTTGGAGACGCAATATTTCATTCAAGGCAAGATCTACCTGTCAACAGTATGACAGAATATAGTAATCTTCACTGACTACAATGAAACTTCATTAATTCTATAGCTACAGAAGACTTGCCAGCTTTGAAGATATTCCTGGATCACAGGAGAAATTTATGCTAATGTCACCACGAACATCACATGTTCTTGAGGGTTTATTACCACCCAGGAATATTGAAACACCAACGGAGTAAATCTAGTAGACAAATTAAATTATAACGTTCAGCATTCCACATTAGACAACTGAAGGAATATGCTGTAACTGATAACACCATGTACCTGCCCAAGCTCGAAACGAAGAACTTGTGTCATTTTTGTTTCAAGAAGCTTGCTCAAGAACCCAACAAAGTGAATCTCTTCTACCTGACATATCATTCCCAAAATCCACAAAGGAGTAAAATTGGTGGTGCATATAATATAAATTATACAAAGCTCAGATAGTTGCACTAGATCAGCCAGAGAAAGTGAGTTAAAGAAAAAGACCAAACACCATGGTTCCATTCTTCAGCTCCACAGGAAAGCATAGCTGTACCAAACATTGGGCTTCTACCATGGGGCTCCGAACCTCTTGTCTACAAGCAGAAAGTATGTTTTGATCAGCAAAATGCATTACTTAATCTCTAGAATGCCATGAAAAGGTGATAGAGAAATGACAGTATTCAATCTCTTCCATTAGAAATACGAAAAAGAACACCTCTGTTTTCTATTGAATCCAGGAAAAAAAAATCACAAACCTGGTGAATTTACACCCTTTCTTGTATGCACAAAATTGCACTATGATTATTATGATGACACATGTTTGTGACTGAGATGCATATATGTACCTAGATACAGTTGTCGGAAAAGTAAAAGGCAATCCTTTCAGGTCGTCACGGTTAAAGTGCATGATAGGTTCAGAAGGCTTTGGAATTCCACCCTGCATGAAGCATCGATGAAACCAATTGATATCTAATCAATTCAATGTTATTAGGCTTTTGGTAGATGGATTCAACTCACTAGATATTGCAATATTAATGGCACCGCAATAGAAGGAACAATATTCCCAACAATCACAACCGTAAAAGTTGATGGGTCTTTGAAACAATTGCTGAAGTATTCACAGGCTTTAAGTGGATCAACCTTTTGCAGATCACTTTTTCTAATAGGCTGCAAAACAAAAAAAAATGACTCAGAAGTCAGGAATGGTCTAGTCAGTCTATAAATTTCAAAGGAATCACAAAATAGTTGCACGTACTCTGAAAAAATAAGAGTTCCCATAGTTTAGCTCCTTCACACGATTTGTAAAAGCAGTATATGGATCCCTATCTTGAGCACGGACTGCTTCCTCAGCCATCTGCATAACTATTTTGACATCTTCTTCCCCTGGTGTTAAATTTGTAGTAAACAACTGATAGACAAGCTGTCCAAATAAAGAAAACAATGAGAAAGCGCACAGAAAGATAAATTGCAATCTTTTGACAAATTGTATGGGTTAGCAGCAACCAAACAGGAGCAATATACTTATTGCAGAGCTGCAATCACAATATATATTTGAATAATCAAGAATCCACTGCATGTGTTATATACCAGTTAGCGAGCATACATCAGGATACTAAGAATATCTCAATGTTTAAAGTTCAAACTGATTTTACACTCTTTCTGTAACTATCACTAATTATTTACTCCCTCTGGTCCTAAATGTACGACACCTTCTAGTGGCAATTCCCAGTCCAACACATAGGACACCTTGTAATATTTAAACTTTTCTTTTTCCAATCTTACCTTTTCTTGATTCACGTGGGCTGAATTATGTGTTGTTTACGAGAAGGCATTTAAAGCCTGGCCATGAGTTGTATGTCATTATTTAATGTAAAGGGTAAAAATGGAAGTATATTTCATTTTTAATGATATTAAGAGAAAAAAATGAATTTTCTTAAGATGCATGAAACAGGTTAAAAATGTTCTACAATAAGGACCGAAGGGAGTGTGACCATACTATATCAAGCTTTCACTTGGTAATGAACAACTACGTTAACTCTTAGTTGTGATCAAACAAGTGAAATAAGTTTGCAATTTATTTAAATATACCTGCAAAGCAGTTTCAAGGTCTGAAGGTGAACAGTCACCAGAAAATGTTCTCATGTATGCTCCAACTTTTGTCCCAACTTCAGCTCTCTTGCCCGCAAGCATGTCCATTAGTACAGATGGTCTATAACCAAATACTCCAATTTCTCCAGCAATGGTTGGTCCCATTGAACAAGAGAAATACTCACTCTCTGGGAGTTCGGACAATCCCCCATATGAGAACCCTGTGAAGATAACCTGTTGAGACAAAGCTTAGATTGAGACAGACAAACACACTAATTCGTGCTCAGTGCCAAAATAATTATTATATTTGAATCAGCTCTAATATTGAAACACCAAAACAGTGAAACTGAGTGTTCACTGACACCTAATAATAATTGCATGAATGTGTTAGAATCAATATCCAGTTGTTAACAACACAGAATTCAAATCTGAACCCAGCTAGCAGCAAATGCAGCTGACCAAGAATATGAAAGTAGCTCCAATGTAACTTCCATAACTTTTCATGGCAAGAAGATTGTCTACCCCTATGCACAACATATAACAAATAGCCAAAGCACTAAAGTTGGGAGGAAAACCATATCTCTATCTTGAAATTGACACATTCCTGAAACAGCAAACTGTTATTCCAGAGCTTATCAAACTCATTATAGTGATATCAAATTCACATTCCAGTGCCTAATACTAATTAACTAGAAATTTCTTCCACAATGTGCAGATGTGAAAAGCCAATTCTTTGTTTTCTAGTCCACCAAGGTCAAACTAATTCAAAAAGTAGCCTCTAAATATTTGGAATCAGATCTGGCCACCTTAAGAATATAAATTTTGGATTTCCTCATTACCAGATGTAACAAAATCCTACACTTTGCTTGGACCATAATATAAGTCATTGTTAACTAATTTACATTTCTCAAAAGAAGTTGGTTAGAATCTTGATTTCTAAAAATTTCCACATCTTTCCAATCATGCCTTTTAGTGTAATAAATATAACATTTGGCTTATTCAAAACACACTCATTAATTACTCAATAAAATAAGGGTGTAATTGGAAAAAAAATGTACAACACCTACCCAGTACCTTATATTTTAGACCAGACAAAGCTTGTAGAAAATAACTTATATTATAGTCTAGAGGGAGTACTTCCAATAGTTGTGTCAATTGGCCATGTAGTTTGAAAGTTAAAGCAACAGCTTCAAGTTTTGTTCAGGGTTACAGCTTCATTATTTATTTTTGCTGATACTGTAACAAAAATTCCATCCTTGCTGGTGATAATTATGCATATTCAAAATCTAGATCTCCTGGCTACTCCTTATAAGAGCATTTAAATGACTTCCTCATGCTCACAAAGTCACTTCTACCTTCCAACATACATCCTCACTTCTCTATTCTCTATGTTCTTGAAATAGCCAAACTTAATTTTCCCAAGGGATCATGTCCTATAATTTGATGAAGTTCCACTCCTATTGTCACTAATGTAATCAAATTGAAACAACAAAGTTCCATAAGTTTTATTAGGAACACCTCAATACAATCTCCGTTTGAGAAACAAGTAAAGACTTCAACAAGTAATGCCTGTAAAAACTGGAACCTGGTCATCAAGAAAGTCTGTGCCCTTGTAGCAGACTCGCATGCCATTTGACAGAACTAGTTCAGTAGCTCCAATATTTGAATATTCAAATTGCTGTACAATACTCCTAATAAAAAGGGGAAATAAATCAATAACCAAAAAGTAGTGTAGTTAAGATCGTACATTTAAATCCAACGATAAAGAATACAGCAAGAATATAATAACGCTTGGAAATCTGAAACTATCAAACTTAACCTGAAGAAAATAGTATAGTTAAACCAGATCAATAACAATTCCCATAAGTGGTAAAATTTCAAAATCTAATAAAGAGGAAAACTTGATTGCATTACGTTTTAATGCTTCTCGAACAAGAACTATCTTCTGTGAGTCAATAAAAGTACAAGTAAAATCACATACGAAAACAAGACTAGACTGCATCACCATTACATGGATATATGAATACATAACTGCACTCAACTGATTTATGTTTTGGATTGGACATTGAAGAATCATCAACAAATTATGACATACAAAAAGAAAGAGGCTTCATCTCACCCCATATCTGGCTTTGTAGTAACAATTTCTTCTGGAATGTGTTCATCATCCCAAGGAGAGATTCGACCCTCTTCCTCAAGAAGATTGACTTTCTTCACAACATTTTTCAGATCATCAGCTACAGCAAATGCTTGGGGCTCAATGGTCTTTATGACACAACCACATGATGTCCTTAACTTCTCTGAATATTTAGAGACCTCTAATGCTGATATTTCTAATGATACAGAAAACTTGTATCAACTTAACCATAAAGCCAGTCAGAATATATTTTTCTAAAAATTTGATACCAGAAGATACAAGCACAAGACTAATGACTTGTTAACTCACGTGGTAGAAGAGTCTTTTGGAGTTGAGCCTCATAATCGATCCCAACAATAGGTTCATTGTGAAGAAAATGCTGCAAAAATGAAGAATTATTCCCTAATGTAATCACAGTTTTTTGGTCAATATCCATCATACAATCATATGAAATATAGAATAGCAATTTACCTGTAAATATTCATCTCTTAAGCTGGTTGATTGAATTTGATCTCGCTCCAAATAAGCAGATTCAATCTCTGACATAAGTAGTGCACGAACAATAGATATTTCACGCTCAGAAAAGCCATGAAGTCGTACCCTCACAAGCTGTTAGATAGTTGTTATAAATTGTTAAAATAAGCACAGAAAGAATGGAAATGGAGATATTAAACAAACTGCAGCTCAAATTTGGCTAGATTAAAATCACCTCTGTTAGCATTGACTCTAGGGCACCAACGGTTCCTTTTTCTTTACATGATGAAGTCATTATATAGGCCTTTAGTGGGCGAACTAAAACATCGGCAGCAGCTGAGCATGAGAAATAGGGTGGATCTTTTCTACGAGATATTTTAAAGAATCTCTGATTTAAAGCATACAGGAACATGGATTCTGCAAGTAAATTTCTGTAGTCTTTTACTGTTTTCAGCTCATCTGCTGGCAACTTATAGCTAATCATCACTGCAGACTGTCATTGGTCAAATCCAGAGTAATGTGTTATTCTTCCATGCAGAGTAGGTCAATAAAAGTTGCCCTGAAAACTTGAGAAAGAGATAATTCTTCATCATTTACTTACCCCAGCAGCTTCAGATTCAACAAAACAGGAATACCGTGGCTCCTCATGTGATGGAACTGGAAATTTTGGTATGCACGGAGGATCAGGCGCTGGAATTTTCTGACCAAAATGAGTCTTTATCAACTCAATTACATCCTGAGATAGAGAAAGGAGAGCATTCAGAAATCTTGACCTGAAAATGCTTCCAGGTCTCTGTGATGAACACAAAAAGATAAAGTACAATATAACCTGCGTATCAGAGAAATCTCCAACAGCTATCACCGCCATATTGCATAAATGGTACCATTTCTTGTAAAAGTGCTTCACCATTTCAGGAGAAACTGTCCGGATTACTTTCTCTAGCCCAATTGGTAGCCTTTCAGCATACTGCAACCCATTAAGCCTTCTATTCAATGACATGAAATTGATAGCAAGTCACACTGTTCATGGCTTGTAAACAACGTGACCTATAAATTTATTAGATATATAGATTTTTTACAATGATCACTTATCTAAAAAATCATTTCAGCACTAAAAAGCTTCCTTGGATATCATAAAAATGACAAAGGCTTGTCTTAAAATAGATGTTCCTACTAAAATTGAGAAGAAAAGGCTACCAATTCCAGCTAACAAATATGTCTAAAATAAAAGAAATTAAGTACCAGATCTTTAAGATCAAGAATCATATCAAAAAAGATTATTCCCAAGCAGCAATAACTAATAAATTATTGTTACATGTAAGAAATTGTGAAATTGCTTGTATCTGATACAATTACCTTTGAACCTTCCATCAACAAGCTCCAATGTGCATCCTGCAGCCTTCCTGCCGCATTCCTGTTGCCCCTGTATTCTTCCATCACTGCTCCTCTTTCTTTCTCTAAGTCATCTTTTGAAACTCGAATCTGAACAGAACAATGCAGTTATATACTCAATAGAGAACCAATTCCTTCCAGCAATGTTATAATTCTGCTTTGTCAATACCTCTGAACTGAATTCTGCCAAAACTGAAATGGCTTGAGATAATAGTTCAGGCTTGTCAACTGGAACAAACAGCTCATAAACTGTGTCATCAGAAGATGTTACAGCGTTTTGACAAGCACCAAACTCTGCCCCAATACTTTCAAGAAATTTAACGATGTCATGATTTGTATATCTCTTTGTAGCACTGAATGCAAGATGCTCAACAATGTGAGCAACACCACGTTCATCTTCTTCTTCCAGAACTGATCTGCCATGAATTTCTAAAGTTTATTCAATAATTCAAATGACTAAATAGTGCACCATGAAGATGATTAATTCACCAGAACAATTCAGATGTTAGAAGAATTCACAAGTTAGAGTTTATAAAAAAGCGGAATATAATATCAATTTCAATGTCCAAAGAATTCACGAGTAGCAGTGAGGTTTTAATAAGGGGCTGATTTTCAATTTTGAAAGTTCAAGTGGTACATACAGACGTATAAAAGTTGAATAAGTGTATATTCGTTTTGTCCAATTGCCGAAGTCTTTTGTGAGATGTATTTAAAAGCCTATTATTATTGATTATGACTTTTACAGTTAGAAGCCCTACCCTCTCACGGAAATATAGCCAACTCACTAGCAAGAATCATCAGTGAATGACATAAAATGGTAATCAGTTATATTTTCGTAATTTCATAGTTCGGAAGATTTTCAAACTCAAATATAATGGGAATTAAAGCAAATGCTTTCCGTCATGGCCAACGCGCGAATATAATTCATTTCGTTTATGTCAATATTATAAAACGCAAGAATCATAAGTGAATGATATAAAATGGCAATCAATTATATTTAAATAATTTCATAGTTTGGAGGAATTCACATATAAAGCAAATGCTTTCCGTCATGGCCAATGCGCGAATATAATTCATTTCCTTTATGTCAATATTATAAAGTCTTTACTCCATCATTCCTATTTCCATCCACATTCATCAAAACATTAAAAGAAATACTGTCCTATTCCCAACCAGAATACATCGGACCTCCAGGTTTTCCTGAAATTCAAAGATTTTTCGAGTTTACCATATAGCCATGTTATGGCGTTCAACACCAAAGCTTCTGTTGCCGCACATAAATATATTTAAAAATCCCCAAACAGCAAAATAATCCAGGATTTCTAGGGTGGATCAAATAGCATCCAAAAGAATTTTTAAATACAAGCACCGACTAGTTATTAGCATTGGATTAACGAAATAGATAGCGGAAAAAAGGAATTCACCCAGCTTTGACTGCAAGTGCCAGTGCAGCTCTCATTCGAGGCTTGGAATTGCATCGAACATAGTAGTGTAGTCCATTCTCAAGTCTGCCATAGTCCACGCCAACAGGTTGCTCGGCAAGAACCTGTTCCAGGTCCACATTCACCAGCTTCAGCGACCGAAATCCTTGCTTCTTAGAGATCGGCCTCGTCTCTGCCGGAAGCAAATCCATTCACCTCAGCCTGAAGAAACACCACTGTGGTCGTTAACCCCTCACGCTGCTTTTTGTTTCGGTGCGATCTTTCTTTTTCTCCGCCTTTTTTTTTTTTTTTCAGTTGAAACTTTGAGCAGCGTGTCATATCAGCCAGATGCATGATGTCTGAAACAATAGGGGCCGGAAAAAACAAAATCGGATTCTCTGGAAGCAACGGTAACAGACAACCCAAAACGTAAGGGGCTTGGGCTTCATTTTAGAAAAGCCCAATGGCCTAATATTTTAAGCTATAGTCCGAATACCGAAAATACCCCTATAGCTAAACCCTTGTTTACTGGCGGGCCGATCTTCGAACCGTCATCAGCACTGGACAGTGTGCTTGCCTAGGCGGAATACGCGAGAGGGAGAGAGAGGATTAGGGATGGGGAGGAGAATTCTGAATGATGCACTGAGAACTATGGTGAATGCAGAAAGGAGGGGGAAAGCTATTGTGGAGTTGAAGCCCATCTCCGCTGTCATATCCTCCTTTCTCAGGATCATGAAAGACCGAGGTAAAGTTTTAATGACATACCATGGGTTCGATTTAAGGGATTAGATTCTCTTTATAACCAAAAAAAAAAAACATAAATTATCTAGTTCAGCCGGTCTTTTTTATCTAAAAGAAAAAATGAAATCTTTTCCTATAAATTTCTTGTATTTTACCCTGCAATTAGCGAAGGAATGGAAATCTTCTTTCTCGTTCATTGCTTTGTGTGCTTGATGCCCAAAGTTGAATTCCTAAATATTTATTGGCGATTAAGGTAAGCTATGCTAACTGACTATATTTTTCTTTTCCGATTTAACGATAAAATATCGGGTTGTCTGTGATGTGCTACTAAGAATGTAGTTTTTCATCCTGTAATTCTCATTTCACGACAATTATTTCTTTTGGGCTTTGTCGTTTATAATTATAGTCAATCTGTAAAACCCTTTTGACCTCTGTGCGTTCTATTAGTTATATTAGTTGGTGTAATCCGACTGAATATGTACAACAAACTAAGTTAACTTACACCAACTAATATAACTAATGCGTTCAGAATTTTTGTGGGCTGTTGTCTTTCGTGCTTTTGTTTGATGTTAATGTTCAATTGCGGGGGTTTTCTATGGCTTTAGGAGTTTAGTCTTGGAGACGATGGAGCTGATAATATGTTGCCGCATTTTGAACTCTTTTTTTTTTTTTTTTTAAGATTAAAGACCATTGAGTTTCTAAATTCTAAGTTAGAAGTTTTAAGATTATAGCGTCTTCCATTCACCTTATGATTTTCAATATAAGACACGTGAAGTAATTTGTGATAGGCTATATCAAGGACTTCGAAGTCTTTGATCCGCAAAGAGTGGGGGGTATAACAGTTCAACTTCAAGGCAGGATTAAGGATTGCAGAGCCCTTACATACCGACAAGATATCAAGGCAGTGGACATTGAAAAATACAGATTGAAAACTCTTCCAACACATCAGGTTGGTTGGCGCTTCCAGCTTTATGTAACGTTTAGTGTTCTGAGTAGTTGTTTGTAATTGATGGGGGCTTCAATATGAAGAATGTAGTTTGTCTGAGATGCGATTTATTTTTCCTTATGATCTGAAAGAAAAGCAAAAGGATCATAAATGTTGTTTTGCCTTTCTCTGTGCAGTGGGGCTATGTTGTGATTACAACCCCTGAAGGCGTTTTGGATCATGAGGAGGCCATTAAGCGGAATGTAGGTGGTCAAGTTCTTGGTTACTTTCATTAGAATTAATCATTACGATGCTATTTTGGCCTGAGCTATAATTGGTATTGGCTGGATAATATTGAATGAAACGGGTGGTGAAATGTGTGTCCATCATCTTCCAATCTGGTTTTGTTGTCTATTATCCTGTTACTTTGTCCTGTATGAATTTTGTATCAGTTCATGCTTGATGAGGGGGATGTATATTAGAATCTTCTCATGCTTTCTTCTCCAGCGGATGGTTTTTTTCTCAATCGTGTTGGAATAACACTGAACAATTTCTTTGCAAGCTTTGATCATTATACTATACTGGGGAAGAAATTCTGCTTTTGTCAAGGATGAACTGGACAATAATGGAGCTTTACATCGTCTTAGCTGTCAACTTTAGTGTTGCATTTATGTAGTCCCAAGTTCAGGGATCATAACTAAAGCAGTCGTAGGGCATTATGGAAAGTGTAATTGGGTAATTTCTCTGTAAAGGCTCGTTATCAGAACTAGTTAAACATCGCTTGAATTGTGTTGATCATGTACTGTGTTGTACATTTGTGCAAAAAGATAAGCAATCCACACTGGAGAGAAACTCGAGCATCATAAAGTGGGTAAAGTTCTCTCATTATTGCGGTGTTCATTACCGGAGGGAATCCAAGCTTCGGAAGGAAACCCAGCAAAGTGCCTAATTGGCTTTAGAAAAACCCAATAGAACCACGAGGTGCTACAGAAATACGTAGTAGTCATGATTGCCTTCGCAAAGTTAATGATCTCTCCTTATTAAGGTTTTGGTAGTGGTCAAGAATGAGAGGTTAAACATAAATCCGTTAACAGTTTTCAAAGGGCAAGGCTTTTGATCATCTCGAAACAGTGATAACTATTTGCAGAAGACAGCAATTAATAATTTTGGACTTAATAAATTTGGACAGGTCCAAAGAGACTCCAAGGTTCTTGTAATGGCAAAAAGAAAAATTTGTCTTTTAAAACAGGGGGGGGGGATGCACTACTAATAACAGAAAAAATATGAATAAATTCTTTACAAAGTTATTATTAACTTATATAGAATGCCAAATAAGCTATTATATGTCTTTTTTAATATGACATGATAACTTTTACTAGTAAATAACAGAAAAAATATGAATAATTTTTTGATTAAAATGTATAAAATTTTCTTGAACTTTGAGTAGCACATGATCCCCTCTTTTTTAAATTGTTAAACTTAACTCCTCTATCTTTAGTTTTGTTTTTTGAATCCCCCTACCATTAATTAATCTTGTTATGTTATTAATAGAATTTGCCACATCAGATTAATGAAATATACATGGCACATAACATGAAAAAAATAATTTTTTTAAATTTTTTTAACACAATTTAAAGAGGGGACAAAAGTATAATTTTACTTTTAGCACACTTTCATTTTTCAATTGAGGGACTTTATTCTCATTATTCACGCAGTTAGCATAATTTAAAGAAAAAATATAATTATATTATTTTTTATAAAGTAAAACAGTCTTTTATATTAAACAAATGAAAATAAAAATATTTAAAAGCTATCATTGGTAAGAATTATATAATAAAAACGTATCCTTTAATATAAGAAAACTATGCATCATTAATAACAAAAAAAAACATGGATAAAACTAATGCAAAAATAAATATTTAAAAAATAATATAACTTTTATACTTTTACCATTTATTTACATAAAAAGCTATATAAACTTCTATGTGACTTATCTTAAAAATTCTAATATTAGTTTGTTAAATATGAATACTTTTTTTAACAAAAATTTGAATATTAATTTGTTTCATTATGAGGAATTAGTCTCTTATGTTGCACCAACGTAAGAGACCAATCCCTTGTTACAATATATATATATATATATATATATATATTTGTCCATGTCATTGTAACCAAGCACACCAACACTCTAGCAGTTTTCTCTAACTATACGGCTACCAACTGCACCCACACCTCTATGGTATAGGTGGTGATTGAGAAAATAGTTTTAAGGGGATCAATCCACACCTCTCTAACTAATGATTTATATCGTATGTTAGAAATGGAGACATGAAAATGAAAATAGAATTACAATTCACTTTTTTTTTTGGTATGGATGAAATGGTTTTCATGTGAAAATGAAATCTATCAAAATAGGTTAAATTGAATTCCATGATAAGACCCATGAAAATGAGATGGCTTTCATGGAAGTGAATTTTTTTGGACAAAAATAACTTCAATTACGAAATTATTTGACAAATTTGCCCTTTCATCAATCATTGAAGTAAATCAAAAAATTTTTAATAAATATGCATATATTAAATAAAAAATATATCATAATTAAAAAAAATTGGCAGGGGTATTTTAGTAAATTAATTATATAGATGCATATATTAAATAAAAAAGTATACCATAATTTTAAAAAATAGATAGGGATATTTTAGTAAATTAATTATATAAGTGCATATATTAAATAAAAATATATCATAATTAAAAAAATTGACAGGTGTATTTTAGTCAATTGATTATACAGATGCACATATTAAATAAAAAAGTATATCATGATTAAAAAAATTAGATAGGGGTATTTTAGTAAATTGATTATATAAATGCATATATTAATTAAAAAATATATCATAATTTAAAAAATAGATAGGAGTATTTTAGTAAATTGATTATATAAGTGCATATATTAAATAAAAATATATCATAATTAAAAAAATTAACAGGGGTATTTTAGTAAATTGATTATATAGATGCACATATTAAATAAAAAAGTATATCATAATTTAAAAAATAAGTAATGGTATTTTAGTAAATTGATTATATAAATGTATATATTAAATAAAAAGTATATCATAATTAAAAAAATCGACAGGGGCATTTTAATATATTGATTATATAAATGCATATATTAAATAAAAAGTATATCATAATTCCATGTACATACCAAACATACTTTTAAAACTCACTTTCACCTTCATTTTCATTTCCATATCCATTTTCATTTCTATCAAAAGCATTTTCAGGATACCAAACAAGGCATTAAGATTTTGTCAAAAGTAGGAGGGTTGAATTGGCTGAAGTTTCTCCTATTTATTGGGATGTCTATAAAAGGTAACTCAAGAGGCTGAGCACTGCTCTCTCCTAAATTAAACACCACGTGCGTTCCTCTATGTCCTCCCTGCCTAGAATGGGCTTGTGTCCTCCTATTATAATTTTCTCATTTCGAGATTAGAGTATCTTCTTGTGCTTATGCACTCTCTAATTGATATCTAAAGTTATGTTTTGCATTTATTGTAGGAGTGCGTCGTTATCTTGTGGTAGCAATGGTACCAGTATGCATCATGTATTAACCATTCTTTCTTTTTAAGGATGTAATCTAGCTTAGTTAAAGGAGAATATGATAAAATACTCAAAACCAAAGCAAAAGAAATTAAGGGAACGAGAGGGACATACCTGCTGCCACCAACATGTTATATGAATGCATCAAACAATTTAGAACCTCTAGAATCGATAGGCTCTCATACCATAAATAAACTGACCAAGTCACTACATTCAGATGATCCCCCACGTGAAAAAGGAATAAACTGCCATGGTAAAAAGAAAATACTTAATCCTATCATGGTTTAAAAATAAACTAACTAGAAGTCTTTCATGATATAAAAGCAAGCATACTCCTCTAACATAAGCCTTACTATGATAGAGAAGTTTTCAAGCAATCACATGGCACTATTATTGTAAAAAAAGATCAATCGAACAATTATTCCACACCTACTATAATAGAAAAAGAACGAACCCTTAGTGTATACCTACCCTAGTAGGAAAGGATTGAACATATAAAAAAACAAATAGTCATGCAAAAGATTCTTGTCATGCAAAATAGTAGGCAAAACCAACACCGATGTATCAAACAACCTATGTAAGTTTTACCTTCTCTAACATGCTATCAAGCAGCCTAAGTAGAGCTCCACTCTTCATCTAACATCCAACATATATCAATCCAACCAAGCAATAACATAAGAAAAGGAATAATAAATATAATGAATGAGTTATACAACTTACATCTCAGTAAAGTTCCCTAACTGCAAGGCTCATAAGCTAAAAATATCTCAATGAATGAACAAGCAATCTCAACTATAAGAAATGAAATCATTAGAATGGACTAAATGATGTAAAAGAATCCCTAGGATGGCAACATTAATGTCCTACCCTAAATGAACCCTACTTCTCATGAAGCTTGGTTCTCTAATGTTAGTTTTCTTTTTGCAGCTCTACTTGTGTTCCTTGAATGAGACAAGACATCTCAATAACCTCATTTAAGATTACAAAATATCCACAGTTGGTTGATAGACCCAATGCATTTTCACAATCAAAGCAACAACTTGTCCTGTAAGATATACTTTACCAAACACAATTAAAATCGTAATCCATAGAAATCAAGAAATTAACCTATAAAGAGATTACTAAGTTTGTAACTTGAAATAACAGGATTCCAAGTTTTTATAATCTAAAAATGAGTCAAACCCATTTATTAAATCTTTAATCAAAGTATACAAAGGCATGTGATACCTCAGAAGAGTGAAAAGAGTTAAAAACAATTGAAAAATCTCAAGTTACTAAAAATATAGTAGTGTGCTGCGGCTCATGCACCATACACCACAGCTTATTACTTTCTGTGCAACACGTCACGATGTGTTGCATGCTCATGCCAGTAATTTTATTGTCATTTGATAGCAAAATTCGAGCAACTTTTAGAGTACTCCATTCCTCCATCTAAACGAGATGATCTAAGTGTCTACAAAAAGTTCATAACATAATTTAGCTATTAACATGGATTTTACTTTCAAAACAAGTCACACTAAAAAGTTAGATACTCAAACACATTTTTCACCACTTTTCTCAACTTTCTCAACAAAAAAGTGTCTAAAACCCTAAACAAGTGTCAAAAAATATTTTTAACACCTAGACCATATTCATTGAATCTAAAATTACTTGTATAAAAAATCACGTACACATATACACCGTTATATCAAAATTTAACTCTCAGCTCCTTTTAATATTAAAAACTAAAGAGGGAGGTTTTAGTATTACATTTCAAAATAATATTTACCATTGTAATCAAATGAATATTTATATATTTGTACTAGTATTTTGACCCTATCAGCTTTTACAATTTTATTATAACAACGTCTCAGGGCCCAAAATACATTCCAAATAATTATATAATGCAAGTATAAACAAAATGCATCCTAATTGACAATATTCAATCTATTACACAAAATAAATAAATCAAGAGATATAAACTAGGAATACTTTGAATAAGCATGGCCTATTTGAATTACTAACTTTAATAATAGCCACTCATGATCTTGCTAACTGGAGAGCAGCAATATCAAAATTTAATATGGAAAAAAAAAATTAGATAAATTCTCAATTAATACCAAATCAACCCCAAGTTCCCTTTACTAATTTTAAACAATTAGTTTCCTTAAGAATCCATCAAATTCCATCTCAAAATATTCCTTTAAATTCCTAATACACATCCTCCAATCCTCCAAAAATATCAAAAATTCATTCCAACCATATCAGTATAATCTAATCCATGTCCTCAACAATAAACTGTCCAAATAAACTTCTATCAACTATATTTATCTTCCAAATTATCAAATATCAATAATTTATGGTCTAAGATTTTCTCTAATCTATACCAAATCCTTCAATCAACAAAATAAAACCTATTGAACTTAGAAATCTCTAATCAACTCAGCCATGTCATTTAATCAAGGTTTAATGGGTGAATTATTCTAAATCCTCAAATCTCAACCTTTCTCAATTCAAACCCTAGATCTAACGCATATGAAAGAGAAATAGGAGCTAGATGACTTAATAGAATGTGGGAACCTCAATTCTACCTTTGGAGACTCTAAAATTGTGAACCTCAGCTCCCAAAACTTATGTTGCGTAGATACTATATCATATTTAATACACTAATACTTTTATTTTTAAAAATATAGGACATGATACATTTTCGATATGTGCAAATATATTTACAAAAAATCATAAAAAAATTAAAAATATAATTTCAATTTAAAAAATGTCCAACCAAGCATATATATATATATATAGTTCTTTATAGTAATATCAAGCAAAACATAAATATTAATTATACTTTTATTTCATCTCTACCTAATTGCCTACCGCATAGTTTCTACTAATAGTTTCATACTTATGGTTTATATGCCAAAAAATTATATTCCTACTTTTGTATAATTAAAAAATATAATTTCTATCATTTTATTATATTTAAAACTAATTTTTAAGGAAAATCTAATCTTTAACTTTAAAAGCAATTCACAGAAATATATTAGAAATAAAAAAATTAATATCATAATATTTAGTAGAATTTAATTTTTTAAAAATAATCTCAAAGTATTGACTTTAAAGTATCAACTCATAATTTAGAAGTATTGGATGTATATCAAAAATTAAAAATTTTTAAAATTAATAATATTTTGATACTCTATATATACATATAAAAAAAGTATCATTGAGTATTGGTATCAGACATAATACTGATATGGACAAGTGAGATAATTTGAAGTATTGATATTTTATAATCCAAAATTGTGTGTGTGTGCTGCTCCTCCTTCTTCCTTGCAATTCTACACATTCTCATTTAGCGCCAGTCATTTTCTATCAAGGATATTAACTCCCCCCCGGGAGCCTCTCTCAATCAATTTAATCTAATTTTATCCAATCTCTATAATTAAGATCAAAATGATTCAAAAATCTCCCTATTTCTCTCTCTCATTTTATACATAATTAAGTGAGTGAGTTTCTCCATTCTGAATATAAAGAGACAAGGTGAGAGAGGGCCTCTTTACTTAAAACCTTTGGAAGATAAACTCTTTATCTTTTTTGCCATTCCACTTAATTGTTGTACTTATGGTAGTAAAGCTAGAAACAACTTTTCAATCATCTTTTCTGGACATTTCAATTCAAATAACACTTTTTTCATAAATTCAAGCTAATATGATTATAAACCTTTTCAAGATCATCTTTAATTGCCATGTATCTACCCCCTCTCTTTTTCTTCATTAAGTGTATCATTTCATTAACAATGATGATGTTTTTATGAATATTTCTTTCAGGAATAGAACTGCCTTAAAATGAGGAGACAACTTTTCACATGATGTTCTTGAGCTTCTTCAATCAAGCCAATAATTCGAGGAGCCAAATTTATTTAGGCTGGGTTAAATTCAAATTAAGCTTACTTGAGTTGGACTGAGTAAGCCCAAATTTATTATTAAAAAAGTATAGTCAAATTCAAGCTTAACTCATTTGACTTTCGGCCTTATTCAATTTAACTTGAATGCCTAAATTGTCAACAAAAATTATTTTAGTTTTCATTTTTAACAAATTTTAATTTATACTTTAAAATTAATTATTTTTATTATTATAAAATATAAAATATACTCTTTGGGATACTTAGAGATGGAGGAGATTAAAAATTGCGTGTCAAAAAGTGTAAAAATCAAGAATAAAATACATCTTAAATATTATTTTAAGATATTTTATAAATTAAAAATAATAAAAATATGAAAATATTAATTTTTTCTTGAAACTATCTATAATAATGTACCCAAATATATAGCATCTTGGTATAAAATGAACTAAAATTTAAAGAATTAATTAATATTTAATCTAATTCATATTTTTTTAAAAAAAGAGTAAAATATTTTTCAGGTGGCCCATATTTTTTCAGACCTATTTAGGTTTCTGAATTTTTTCTGCAATGATTTTTGCATGATATTTATACACAACATTACACAGATGACCCTCAATTGTCGTCAAATTTAGATATGAGTGTCATCAAGGTGTTATTACTTCTTTGACTTTAATTAGAACAATCTTTCCCGTGACTCTTTTACAGAATTACACGTATTCTTGCCCACAATCTCCAATTTTTTTGGAGGAAAAAGTGGCAAGATAAGCGTCATCACCAGGAGCTTTCACCTTGCCATGGAGAAAATAGATCATTTAATTTCCTCATCATCAATTGGTATGATTATTGCCTGCCACTCTTGAGCCATCAGTGGCCAATTGTAGGTTGTGGAGATCATATTGCTCTTCTTTAAAAGAGATTCTTGTAAAAGCCAATTACTAGCTTGCCTGCTTCGTCTTTTCCTTCCACCCGCTGACCACCTCTATTCTTAACAGGTGCATTTAAAATAAGATAATTTTACAATTGCCATTCTGGAAATATATATATATATATATATAATTATAGGTTAAAAATTTTATGTCAAAATCGTTAAAATTCATTTTAAATGGTTCAAATCTCATTACTATAATCAGTTATGAGCATAGCAACCAGATTCTTTCGGGCGAAGAGTCTAATGTCAAAAATTTTCCACGTGGCCATCAGAAAATTAGAGTCAAAATAGCCTCAAAAACCATGGCTGTATGTGCCTGTGGCGTGACAGACATATCAGACCTATGTACTGCAGCTTAAAATATAAACAGTTTTTTAAAAAATCAACATATCAACAAAGTTTTTATTTTTCTACACACACACATATATATATATATATATTTCTTTTACTGATCATTCTAATTATTAATGCACTTCATAGTGAGTGAGAGATATATTTATATTAAAATTTAGATTAATTAATTTAAGGGATAAAATAAAAGAAATTACATGTATTAAATTGCTCATATTTTAAATCAAAATTAACTGAAGAAAAATACTTATAATTTGAACGGGAAGGAGTAGTTCATAAAATAAAAAAAAGTTTAATAAATTTTTTTTCAACAATAAAACTCTTAAATCTAAGTAAGAGAATATATTTTTTGTTTTGTTAAGATAAAGTACTGGTTGAACTTACGGTGCAATTTAAATTATAAGTTTCAGATGCTAGCTCATTGACTGCACTTCAAAACAAGAAATAGATTTGGGTAAAAACTAAAAAGTAATAAAACAAGTCATCCATCTAAAATTATTTGTTGAGTTTTTTGACCCACAAAAGGGAAAAGAATTATCAGACGACGTGTTTACTTCACATGTTTAAGAATATGTTCGTATTGCTAATTTATGCTTTATCCCCATTCCCAACAAATATGGCTTTATTGTTTATTAAGTAATTCCAATTATGTGTCAAATAATAGCTCAAGATAAAACATATATTTTCTTCTGTTTAAAAATATAAGATATTTTTTAATAAATTAAATATTAAAAAATATAAAATATTTTTAATCTTTTGAGATATAATCATTATTTTTTTTTTCAAAAGTGTCCCTATTAATAGTGACTTTATATTTATTATAGAGTATTTAATATGGATAAATATAAAAAAATAGGGTTGGTTTGAAAGTAAGCAATCACCTTATTGGAGGTGAGATTCGGTTAAAAATATCTTATATTTTTAAATAGAGAGAGTATAAGATATTTTTTAATATCTTTAGAATTAAATAATTCTAAAGATATTTTTATTATTAAAATAATATTCCATTTTTAATAATCATGAACACATTTGAATCTTTTTTTAATTCTAAAGATATTTTTATTAGAAAAAATTAATCTTTTAGTCCTCCAACTTTTAAATCACTTATAACTCAGTTTTAATTATAACTCACTGTAACTTAGTCCTAAACTATAAATCGCCTATGACTCAGTCCTCAACTTTTGAATAATTAACTTACAAATTAGTCCCTTAACTTTTATTAATTTTTTTAATGTTAACTTATATTTCACATCAATAGTAAGAGAAGGATATTTTAAAATAAAATATGAGTATTTTTTTATCCCTCTTATTTGATAAGAAATTTTTTTAAAAAATTTAAAAATAAGGATCGAGTTATAGGTGAATCAAAAGTTGAGGAATTGAGTCGCAACGAGTCATAGTTGAGGGACTGAGTTACAAGTAAGTTAAAGTTGAAGGATTAAAAAATTAATTTTTTTCTTTTTATTAATTTAACTTCCATTTCCAATCCAGCTACTTGTTACTGTAGCAACTCATGCCTTTATTGCATTTTTTTTTCTTCATATATATTGCAAACTATTTTATCATAATTATATTAAGGATGCACAAAAAAGAAAAAATAAATAAAGAAGAGACAGTTTACCAAAAAAATAAAGTACAGCAATAAAAAAAATCATTTTTTATTAAAAGGACAAGTACTAATAGCTTGAATTTACAAATAAGATTAAATTCATAATCTCTTACATTATGAATAATCATCAAAGAGTTTATTTTATCATCAATAAATTACCAACTCTGTGATTGCCCTTATACTCATAACATCACATAAATTAAAATGGAAGAATTGTAATGGATGCTTAATTTTAATTTCCTTATCCGAAATATTTTTTATTATTTTATCGGTTAGACAATTCTCGTAAAAGAATATTTTCTCATTAAAAATTGAGCCTAGAATTCTTATTTTGTCAGTGTTACTCATTCTCTTCTAATTTGTATGTCCTAACCTTAACATATCTATTGCTCATATCAATATTAGAGTTAAAACTGCGACGTCGACTACGGCTTCTCCTCATCCTAGGTTCAGTTATCAAGCGAACATGATATGGTGGATGATTTTTTCGAAACCCCATTTATATTTTGAATTCTCATGCTCTCCGTGATTTCCCTGTGTGATTGTGGTTTGTTCAACGTCGACCAACATCCGAAAGTTGTCATATTGTCCTACCGGCAAATGGAATGGCCTTCTAATCGAAGCCTTGGGTATAAAGAAATTAATGGCAGCTTGGCCTTTTTCCACGCGAGTATTGGCACCCGATGCCTTCTCTGTTCATTCATGGGTTTGACTTTCTTTGGTTCTACTTTTAGGGAAGGAGAATATAATCACATTCTCTCGTAATCTATTAAATCAACAAGAAATTTTCCCAACTGGTTTTATTTGTCTTAGTCTAGGAAGGTTCATCTCTAACCTCTTGGAAGACATTTGTTATCTCATGTATTATGAAGTTTGTTCCAGCATTGAGTTCAATTTGAAGTTTACACCAACTGTGCTCGTGCCCTTTTTTTTTTTTATGATGAAGTGCCTTTTTAATGCATATTATTTTCAGAAATATCGCTATTATAGGAATGTAGCAATCCTTCTCAAATAATAAGTATGAAGCCAATGGAAAATGTTCAGGACGGGTCTGAACACAATGCACGTTCACTAATCCCTCGCTCCTCAATCTTGGACAATTGGGGATAAAGGTCGGCTTGGTTTCCCTCTCCATTGTGCTGCAAGGTATCATCAACTATCAACCACCTGCGTCATCGCTTACATAAAGTGTTAATGCTCACCAATTAGAATTAAGTCTAGCATAATCTCAATAAAAGGTATTTATGTTTAATAGTCAACCATATTTCAAATATGATGGTGGTATCTAACAAGAAGATCCACGTATACAATTAAAAAAAAAATCCTCTCTGTCTAACACGCAAGAGTCAAACAATGAAAAGTAAACATTATTTAATTAAAACAGTTATAAAAATAGTTAAGAAAGTGGAAACAGAAGTGAGCTTAGTATTCATCGCTGGGCCCGTATGATGCTAATATTTGCTTTTACAATCATTAATGTTTATGTTTATGGAATGCATCACAAGAGTAGGTGTGGCGAAGTGGTAGGCTGGCTTTAGCATTCAAAGTCAAATCCAACATTCAACCACTCTTGTTGATACATGTGGTTCGTTCAATCCATTGCAGGGTTAGTTGAGCTTCTTTTTAAGCTTTAAAAAAAGAAACATTATTCTCGTTGATTGAATTCATGCGCTTATATATATATATATATATGCACTCCTTCTTGTCTGTTACTTAAATTAATCTGGAGTTAAAATCCCTCGACCGTCTGCACTAATTTTTTTTTATAGTAATATATTTTTTACCAGAATAAATTTTTATAAGGTTGATTGAACATAGATGGCCACACAAACTTTGTGATAAAATAATTTTTTTGTACAAATGCACCCCTTTTTAAAAAATATTTCCCAGGCAATGGAAACCAAGAATCAACGCAGCTTATGGAGGAATATTTTACAAAGGTGTTGCTTTCAATAAAAAGAATTATGCGTCTCGAATTCAAGTTCATATAAAATATTTTTGGAAACTTGCTTCATAATGTTTAAATATAACGCAGTTAAATAGCTACGTAAAAAAAATTTTACAAAATAATGAAAGTAAATAAATAACGCCATTTTTTACACTGAATGCTCGTGTTGTTTATATACCAATTTCAAAAAAAAAAAACGACGGTTTATCCAAGACTTCTGGAGTGATTAAATAAAAATAAGCATTAATGTTGACAAATCAATGAATTTTTCTTATTGATTAATAAATATTTTTTTCTAAATTTAAAAGTAAATGTTAAAGCTTTCGTGTTTATTTTATAAAAGTACGTGCATTTTTTGTTACAAGTTTAAAATAAAAAAGTGTTCGCGGTCATGAGAAAGAATCGAGGAGTTACAATGAGGGCAAGTGCTCCCCCCTGTGCGTAATTAAAGGTGGTTTAAATTATAAGGTGTATGGTCATAATATGAAATAATATTTTATTTTTATCTTCATAATATTAAGAATTTTCTTGCTACTCGAGCAACGCATACCGAACTTCCCTTTAATTGATAATGAAACATTGGGTCAAAAATCAAATTAGCCTCCAAACTGTAAAGCTAGGAATGCCTCAGACAAAAACTTTAAATTTATTTTTTATATAATATTTTTTTAATTTTCAATAACGATATATTTTGGCCCATTTTGTTAACAAAAGTTAAGTTTCATCGTTGTTTATCTAGAAAATAGGAGCAGGACAAGGGGTCACAGGCTTACAGTCCCTCCTAGTTTTTAAAATTTTTTAATAAAATATAAGAGATATATTTTTAACTTACTTAAATTAGCACACTATAAAATTTTTAAGCCATTATATGAAATTTTTATTTCAATTTTATATGTAGTTCTTTGTGCATGTATCGTATAACTATTTCAATAGCTAGAATATATAATTGCAATAAAATTTATTTATTTTCAATAAAACAATGATAAGCATTGATATTATTTAATTTTTTTTTATTTTGATTAAAAAACTTATGACATTTATTTCTAACAAACTTTGCCAAATATTGAAATAAAAATTTTAGAATATATTAAATGTTCTGTATTTCATATCTACCATAAATCATTTGTCTAAAAGTTAAGAGATTATGATTAAGATATTTTTTAATAAAATATATATCATTTTTTGTAATAACTAAGCTATTAAAATTTATAATGTAAATAATTTTTATTTTGATATAATTTGATCTCATTGGCAAAAAGATTTTGTGATGATTGAACATCACTACTGCTATATTTATTTATTATGACTAAATTAAAAAAATTAAATAATAAATTTAATAAGTAAGTAATAGGGTTTACTAAATTGAATAGAACTTTAAATTATAATAATGTATTTAAATTATTTAATACTCATTGGAAAAGATAAAATTGTTACTAATTTAATAATAGTTTATATTAAGAAATAAATTGTTAAAAAGCTTATCATAAGCATGAATATTAATATTAAATATTTTTATAACATTAAAAATCAATGAGAAAAATATAAAAAATGAAAGTATATATTTATTTTTATTATATATTTATAAAATTAAATATAAATATATATGTTATATTCATGATATATATATATTTAAATTTCTTTCAGTTATCACATACTTTATGTTTTGTAATCTTAATCTCTTTTATTAAAAGTTTCTAGCTCCACCCCTACTAGAAAGAACAGAAAAGGATTTCAAAAATTATAAAAAAAATACCAATAATTTTTTTATTCTTTTATATAATTTTTATATCCTTGACTATAGTTTTTGGATTCTTTAATATAATTTTTTAGTTATTTTCTATAATTTTTAAAATTTTTTATTATTTTTTAATCAAGTCAACATTAATTTTTGTTAATGACAAATAACAGATTGCACCATTTTCATAAGTCAAAGGAAAATATTGAAAAAAAAAAAGAATTTACAATTTCAAATGCTTCTAAACATATAATTTAAAAATTAATTTACTCTTTTATTCTAAAATATTAAAATATTTTTGAACAAATAAAACAATCTAATAATTTTTTAAAAAATTTTTGTAAAAATTATCTGAATCACTTTATATAAAGCACTTGAGTGAGTATGATTTTATCTTCATTCAATTGTCAGACTTAAGAGATTATAGAAAATATCTTATACATAGGTAGGGAGTGCGTGCATTATATTGTTTATACAACAATTCAACAATTGCAATCGAATTAAATTGTATCGTCCATCATGAAGAGTTGTGATTTGACATCTATGTTCTAGAGAATAAACCCATTGACAGTACACCATAAAATAATACCACAATACCATAATACATGATACAACGATACAATAACAGTGAATATAAAAGTCAACAACCAAAGCACTTCTCAGATGAAAATCGAACAATGCATGGCAGTACCATTCAAGCCTTCCATGTGATCTTTTTTTATTCTCCTACACAATGAATGAGATAATAAATTCAAAATAAACACATAATTAGTCCACCGCTAGTCAAAAAAACCCAAAAAAAACGAATATATTCCACGCCCCCTCCCCCCGGTTTTTTTTCTCTGTTGTTTTTTTCCTTCTCCAAGCCATATATATTTGTTTACAGGGCCAATATCCACCACAAATGAAAATTTCAACAGGTTCTTTTTTTATCCACAAAAAAAAAAAAGAATCAACAGGTTTTTTCTAATTCAATGAGCTTAAGAACATTATATCAATATCATTAAGCATTAGGCTTCAAACCAACTTTATAATTCAAAAGACTCCTTTCTAATATGCGTACAAATTATCTATTAATAACGTATTTACATCTATAATAGAAATCACTCTCACACCTTTTAAAAATATAAATTGTATATCCTTATCAGCTTAATCAACTTTCATTAGATTTTAATTTAATTAAGGATTATATTTTGTTTTAAATTTAATATCAAACCTAAAATTTTTAGTTGAATATTTTAATTTATAGTGTTAAAAAGGAAGAAACTTTAGTATTGTCATAAGAATTAATGGTCAAATATAATAAAATAAAATAAAAAACAAAAGCGGACATAAGATAAGATTGAAATCAATAAAAGTTACTTGGCAACAACAATCAATAAACGTTACACAATACAAAAGAAAAAATTACATTAAAATTAATAAATCAGCAAAGTGAAACTAAATAAAATTAAAGTATCAAAATATATCTAAAACATAATTAAAAATCTAAGTTGAATCTCAATCAAGGAATGGCAGTGAGAGTTGAAGTATTTACCCCACACAAAAAAAAAAAGTAAAATTGAAGGACGAATAGATTTTGGCATATTATCTTTTATTATATGTGTGAAATGTAAAAATACATGAACATTACACGAGATTGATCATAAATTGGGTGCATTTTGCGATTGGCCACGCATGACGCACCAACCCTACTTGCCACAGGCTATTGCAAGGTTGTTTGTTATTGATGATCCCACAAGATTGGGATGAAATTCAAAGGAGGCGCCTGCAAATACTGAGGCCATCACCAAGGGAAGCAAACGCAAGTTCCAGACGAGAATCCTCTGCGATCGCTTTGTTGAAATCAATTGCGTGCTTTCTCCATTCTCTTTTCTGCTCTGGAACTTCCTCTTCCGGCATCGCTACACTCCCACCCCAAAGCGTGTTATCGTACGCAATTATCCCACCGATCCTCACCAATTTCATCAGCCTCTCGTGGTAATTCCAATAATTGTTCTTGTCTGCATCCACGAACGCGAAGTCAAAGCTTCCTTGGTTTGCAGGCTGCACAATCGATCACATCCAATCAATCCACGAATACGGATCTATTTTTCTGTGACAGATAAGTAAATTAAGAGATACGCGGCACATGTACAGGAGAGCGTGTGCTTACATCTTCTAGGAGTTTATCCAAAATTGGCAGAGCCGGGGACTCCAGGAACTCAATCTTGTGTTCCACACCGGCCTTTTTTATGAATGGAAGCCCAATTTCATAAAAATCTCTGGCTGGATCCAACGCTATTACCTACAATTAATCGATTTAGGCACAAACAATAGCAATCACATGACACAGAGAAATAACGTAAGCGGACCTTTCCATCATCGGGAATGTTCAGCGCAGTGAGGAGAAGGGAGTAGCCTGTAAACACTCCGACTTCAATCGTCTTTTTTGCGTTCATGAGCTTCAAGAGCAAGGCTATGAGCTGACCCACGTCAGGGGAAGCGGCGATGAAGTGCCTGAAATTAGGGCATTGAAAATTGAAATTCGATGAAATTGAAGTGATGAAATGAAGGACGGAAGGAAGAAGAAAAGGAGCAGTGGAAATTACAGTGGGTGGTTGTTGGTGGCATTCCTCAACTCTCGGAGAGGCTCCGGCTCGCGCGGGTAAACGCTGCTCTCCAGAATATACTGTGTCACGAGACATGATAATCATCGGGTGAAGAAGAAAGGAAGAAATTAAAGAAATTAAGTTGAAATAAAGAATGAAAAATGGTGAGGAAATGATTGAACACACCTTCAGTAATCCATCACTCCTCAATATTGTCTGGTTGGGGATATGGACTGGCTTGCCTCCGTTGTCCATTGCGCTGCAGGGTATCAACTACAACAACCTACATCATCATTTATACATATTACAGAGTCCTCTCAGTCTGACACGGAAGTGTGAAAGGATGAAAAGCAACCTTTTTTTTTCCCTCTTTACAATGACTCAGGAATTGAAAGTTTTAACGGCATTAGTTGTTTAGTGCTATGTAATAATTAAACGAATCGAACATGGAGGGAGGGAAAAAAAGATCCAAAGTTTTGAGAGCATGTTTGGTTACCCTTTTTTTTTTTTTTCAATAACAGTTTTTTGTAAAGATAAAAAAAAAATTATTTTAAAATGAAAAACTGAAAAAAAATAATATCTTTTAACTATTTTGTTACTTTTTGCTATACAAAATTATAGACAAGGAAAAAAAAAATTATGCTTTGATTAATGATAATTATGTCATTAAAATAAATTATTCATTCTCTCTTTATTTCATCAATTAGATATATTTTTTAGAATAATGATTTAAACAGATTTTTTTATTTTTATTTTTAAAACATTCTGAAAAAACTATTTTATAGAATTGCTTTAAAGAAAAATAGCAACTAAGGACCTCTATATGAAATTTATATCAATCAAAAATTAATTATTATCAAAATTTAAATGGACATTTATTGATTTATATTATTTTTTATCAACAACTATCTATTTATATTTTAACAATAACTTATTTAAAATAACAACAATTCATTCAAGTTTTGACAATAACTAATTTTTAATTAATATAAATTTTATATAGAGGTTCTTAATTGTTATTTTTTCTTGTTTTAAGAACATAAAAACAGAAAGAAGAACCAAACAAGCCTTAAATGATTGCTCATAAATCTTGATAAATAAATGGTATAGATATTGTTAAGTAATACTCCTTAGCTCCCTATTATAAAGAACATTTAAAAAAAATTTGGTCCTTAATAAAGTACATAAAAGATTATTTATCATTATTTTCCAATTTTAGCCTTATTATAATTTTAATTTTATGGCTTATCTTATAGTGTGCATATCTCTATTCCTATTTTAATAGGAATAAAGTTAAAAATTAATTTTAATTTAAAACATATTTAATGAGCTAGCTATTATTGTTTATTTTTAGTAAAATAGTTGAAAGTATCTTATAACAGAAGAGATTAATTTGTTGTGTCATTTATAAATTATTTATTTTCAATATTTTCAACATGTTCCATCAAAAATTCAAAAAAAATTAAATCTTATTATTCTTGGAAACCATTTAAACTAAAGAATCACTGTTAACTCATTAAATGTCTTAAAATGAAAAAAAAATTATTAAATATACCTTTATTGTAATAAAAAGAGAAATATACACAATACACGATAAACCATAAAATTAAGTTACAAAAAAATAACATTAAAAATGATAATAAATAATTTTTTATGTGTTTTATATTAAAAATTATTTTTTTTATAAAAGATGTCTTCAAGGATAGATGCAAAAGCTTTTGTGAGAATTTTAACAAAAACCCTTGATCATATTTATTTAATTTAAAATTTTTAAAATTTTATTATTGTTTAAGGATACTGATTTGATATTAAATTTTTTAAAAATAATAAAAAATTTATCATTTAAATTAATATTAAAACTTTCTTATTTCACTTATTTATTATCCTATTTCACTTATTACTTTACTTACAGAATGTTTTTCATTACTCTATTTAACTTATTTTTATTTTAAGTATTTAAATCAACTTAAAATAACTTATTGATTCCTATACTTTATGTTATTTATTTATTTACAGATTATTGTTCATTTTTATACTTTACTTGTTTATTGTCAAACTTTTACTTAATTTAATTTTAGAGAAATAAATAAGTGAAATAAAATAATGAACAATTAAAATATGAAAGTTATGATATTAATTTAAATAAGAGCTAATTTTATTATTATTTTAAAAAATTTTATATTAAATTAATATTTTAAACTGCAGTAAAATTTTAAAAATTTAAAAATTTTAAATTTAAATAAATATGGTTAAAAATTTTTTATTAAAATTTCCCTAAAGTTTTCTTATTGAAAGAATATAATACATCGTGGAATTGTAGGGACAAGGGAGTACTTGTAGGCCACCAGCCTCACTGCCTGTGTGCCCTTTGGATACTTTTATTCCGTGGCGTCACATGAAAATACTTCTTTAATCTTTAATATAGAGTGAAGTTACGCACTTATTAAAAAAAAATATTAGTTATAATTTTAAAAGTATAACAAATATATAATTTTTAAATTTTACCTTTCTTCACAAATAATAACTAAAATATTATTGTTTAAAAATTCAAATAATAATAAATAAATAAGGAATAAAATTAAAAAAATGAACGACTCTAATTTTATCTTATATTAAGAATAAAAAAAATTTTAAATTTTGTCTTACCAGAGGGAGTATTGTGAAGAGATGATGACTAATAGATACCAGACTCATATAGAGGCAAAGGGAGAAATTTTCAATATTTCATCTTATTTTATTTATAAGTTATGTTTAATATTTTTATCAAAATAAAAAAATTAAATTTAATTAATTATGTCTAAACATTAATAAATTTTTAACTTTACTTTATTAAATATATATAATTTAAAAAATACCTGATAAAAATTGATAAAATAATTATTGAAATACTCTATAAACACAATTAAAATAAATACTCTCTCTTAAATAAATTGGAGGAGAGGAGTATTCAGTTTGAAATTTTTGACCACATAAAAGACAAGCCAAAATTCAATAATGGTGGGCTATCTTTTTGAAATTTTCAAGTTGTTAGCCCAAAAAAAAAAAACAAAGAAAGAAATTTTCAAGTTGGCTGACGTTTATCAGCGCCGGCGTTCAAGCTTGAGATATTTATGTTGCTCTAGAGTCTAGAGTCAGTTTTTTCAGGGGGCGACGATAATTTTTATATAAATGATTGAAAATAGATAGCCACTCTAATATACTACTCTTTTTTTTAATACAAAATCATGAATAATCATATAAAATTAAGTTAAATTAAAATATATTAGAGTGTGATATTTAAGTGGAGGATCTTTAAAAATTGAAATGTCAATATTGTCATTCAAAATTTAAAGAGCCAGCCAATCAATGTAATTATTAAATTTTTTAAATATATAATTAAAGTTGATGACCCAATCCCTTATGATAAAGGCTTTTATTTTGTTTATAGTTTTGTTGAGGGAGTGGTTGGGATTGTGATAAGGTTAAATAAGCGATAAAGTTTCAATGAAGTTAGAATAAATATTGACGTAGATAAATTTATAATTTCAACAAAGAAAAGGACTTTCAAGGATGGTGAGAAACTCAGTAGTAATGCTGAAATAACGATCAAAATATTTAATAAAACTTTTTATTCAATTACCTCTATCATCATGGATAAAGCTATCATATGTAGCAGGTATAATATAGGGAGAGTGTGTTTGAGTGGGTTATCCTTGCCTACGGAGATGGATTAGGTTAGGTGTGAAAAAAAATAGAAGAAATAAAACAAAACGTCAATTTCGCTAAAATTCTCATTGGTCCAGAAGGCCACAAAGGAGAAATATCCGTTTGTTAATAATAATAAAAAAAGGCCAGAAGAGAAAACATGTTTCTAGGATTGTGATTTGTCTTTGGGTAAAAAAAAAAAAAAAAAGGATTGTAGGTTGTCGACAGTAAATTTTCAGTCTCAAATTTAACTAAATTCTTATCTTGCGCGCTAACTATGTTGTGATTCAAAGCTTGTGCACCAATGGAAGTTATAGTTTCATTTAAAAAATCTGAATGGGAAATTAAACAAAATTAAAAATTATTTTAAATGTAAAAATGATTTTTATATTTTTATTTGAAAAATAAAAAACTGTTGAATACTAATTACCAAAAAAAAACTTAGAGAATATTGGCCCAATAGCTGTGAAAAATAGAATTTCTAAAAATTATGGACAAGATTTTCAAATATTTAAAATATGATCTATTTACAAAATTAATTGGAGATGATTTTCTCTTCTTTTTTTTTTTTCACAGAACAAATGTATAAAACACATGATAATAACTTCCGCGTGAATTGAGCTAGGAATGTACCCGTGTAACTAAATGATTTTAAAGTTTAACTAAATTATTTAAGCTTCAATTAACTGAATCAATTCCTTGCATGCACGACCATCTTATTTTTCTCCTTTCACAGTCATTTCTTTCCTTTCTCATTCCATAAGAATCATTGTCAAATATTTCTTAACAACATTATCCAATGCTTGCAGGATTGATTATCAGATTCTGGTTTTTGAAAGTTAAACAGTCGGCCGAGATATATTATCTATCATTCATCATTTTCATATTTCTTAATAATATCTTTACTAAATAGTTGTTCATTTGTTCATAATCTTTAACTTTTTGTCATTAATTATGAAACTTTATTTGAATTATTACCTGAAAACACAATTTATTCTCATATCGGTCATGATTTTTTTTAATTTAGGTATTTGATTCTTTGTAATAAACTAAGAGTGTAGAATTTTTGTGTGAACTATGTTTGATCCGTTTTGAATAATTAATTATGTATTTTTTGTATTACTAATATGCAATACTATATTATTGATATACTATTGTATATCAATGATAAATAAGTTTATGTTTGATTGTCTGGCTATATTGATTTACGATTGTATATCAGTAATATACTATTGTAAGTCACTGATATATAAGACATATCAATGAAAACTTACTAACACTATTTTATCTTATAATTATAGGGATGCTTAATCTTATCATTTCTTATGATGGAAAATGAGATTTGAACAACTGTTATGTTGATTATTCATACCTTGAAGTGTTTGTGAAAAATTTTTGTTTCACAAATTTACTAATGATAAGACTTGTTGCTAGTCTATGATCACCACACACAATATCAATAACATAAGTATGATCTCTAACATACTATCTAATGACCCAAACCCAAATAGAAAAAATCATTGAGACCTGCTCATACCATTTACAACCATCAGCACTACAAGTAACAAGCCTTTGACCATTTGATTTGAGAGCCTTATATTCAAAATTCATCTTTATACCTAAGAATTGTAAAACTTGTGATCATCCAATTTGCTAAAACACACATCTCCCTCCTTAATCTCCTTCATTTGCAAAAATTCAATGACTCCACTACAATGCTTATTATTAGTTAATGTAGAAGAACATGAAGTTAAGGAACTAGCTCATTCATGACAAAGTTCAAACACATCTTGTATGGATAAAGGTCCATTGAAAATAGGGACAATCAATGAAAAATTTAAAGAGATTAGAATTGCTCAATGAATTAAAATATCATATCAAATCATTGTCATTCTTGACCTTTAAAATGTTATATATTGAAGTCCTAATATCAAGAGAAACCATCAATTTAGCCTTATAACTTGCATTCAATTGCAATCTCTCGTAAGCAATTTCCATGACATTAAGAAATAAAATTGTATTTTTCACAAGCACTTCAAAGTATGAATCATGAACATAATAATTGTTCAATCTCATTTCCATTATAAAAAATAATAAGATTAAACATCTTCATATTTATAAGATAAAGTGATATTTGTAAGTTTTTATTAATATGACTTTTATATCAATGATATACTATACTATTATAGATTAATATAACCAAATAATCATATATAAACTTATTTATCAAATGTATATCAATAATGTAGTATTGTAAATTAATAACAAAAAAAAAACACAAAATAATTATCTAAAACAAATCAAACACAATCCGTAAAAAATTCTAAACTCTTAGCTTATCACATATAATCAAATATCTAAACTAATAAAATAAAAAAACATAAACAAATTAAGTCTTCATTCATTTACTCTACTCTCTTACATGAAATTTGCAAAAATCAAAGCATTATGATTTTAAAATAGTAGTTTTGTCAATTAAATTTTAAATAAATATTAAAAGACTATTATTTAAATTTGAGAAACATTGGACTATTATTTTTATTTGATCATATAATACGAGCTAAATTTGCAAAACTCCCAAAAACATAACCTTTTAGGAAAACATTAAAACAAACAGATACTACTATTAATTTAAATAACAATAACAATAATATCATCAACATTATATCATTTTTCCTTTTTTTTGGCCCTCTCCCACTCATCTTTGGGATTTGAGTATCAGACGTAGCCTGCATCAGTTAAACCATCTGAAAAAGTAACAAAGGTTGGATACAGCTGACAAAACTCTGGTGTACATGGTAGCTGCAGGCTCTCACAGGTCCCTGAAATTTCGCACTATCTTTTGCTTATCAAGGAGCAATTTAGCAAGCCCTAAAACAATATCCTCCTATGCGCCGCAAGGAAATACCAAGAGAGCCAATGCGGCATCCAACATAGAGCCACCATGATTGCAGGCTTTACCAAATTATACAGACTCATCACTCCGTATCTTGGGAGTCTGAATCAACTGGATCATCTATCTCACTCTCACCACCTGAACCATCCTTACTTATTGAAGTGCCAGCACTAACTGGCCTTGGATCTGGAAGGAGCTCATACTTGACAGATTTAATCTTACTTTCAGTACTTTTACCTTTTCGTTTTCGCTTGCCAACATCAGTTACCTTCATAGTTTTTGCAGCAGCTACAAATGCAGCACTTGCCAGTTTGTTTTGCTCTTCCTCCTCGCTTGTATTTTCCTCCCCCATTGTCTTGTCAACATAAAAAAGGTCATCATCCGCTATCTTGCCCTCCAAGTTAGCTTCCAGATGCCCTGCCTGGGATAAATCAAGACCTAACTTGGCGCGACTTCTTAAAAAATCATCTCCAAAAACTTCAATCCCTTTATCTTCTTCTAGGCTCGAAAGCCATTCTAGAGAATCAATCAAATACAAAGAAAAATGTCAGCTATAATTTATGGACCAACTTGTCTGCAATCCTAGATAAAGTAAATACTGGAGCAACTTACTCAAAACAGCACTGTGAGAGGATCCATTTATTCTACTTGCTTTATCCTCCAAATTGTGCTGGTTTTTAACCCATTTAACTATTTGCGAAGGTACACGGGAAGCAGAAAAGATCTTTCCATAGGAGAGTGCTCTGTTTTCATCCCCAGTGCCTCTGCAATAAGAGATGATTAGAAATTCCATTCTGAAAGTACAGCGAGAAAAATACAAACAAAATAATTGATACCACATACCTAAAATACTCTACCGCCACATGAGTAACAATCAATCTAGTCAAGGTTAGGCTCTGCATGAGCTTGGCGTTTTGGTAAAGGAAGGGGTATTCCACTAATAAAACAGCATCAAACAGAACTTTCCTCAACAGGACTTCATCTTCAGGTTTCTGCAGTGACATATTCCATAAGGGTTACTATGGCTAAAGTTCAAAACACACACACCAACCAACCATAAGAAGAGTACGGGAAAAAACCATGCCCATGACACTCCAATAGATGGAGAGCGTAAAGAAAAATAATAGCAAGAATTTAATCCAAAAACCTCTAGATGCAATTCCACACTAATTGCAAAGAGAATAACTAGAGATCAGGTGCATGCTCACCTCTGATGAGATTCATTTCAACAAGAAAGTAATTGATTCGTTTCAACTTTCATGTTGAGGACATGAAACCATTACCAACAATGAATTAATTATCTTTCATTGATAACAAATAAGTTATTAATATTTAATTATTCTACCGAATTAATTATGCTATTCTTATTTATAAACAAAAGTCTAATCACTTAATCCTTCAGTTCCCTTTCCGTCTGTAGTTTTCATTTATTCTAAAATCTAAAATCGCACCCTAGGCCTAGTTTCAAAGAAAATCTCTGGCCAATCTGTTGAACAATATAGTTTAAGGTACAATATTGCCTTGGTTTGTCTGTTCAACAATAGGTTAAGGTACAAGGTCAAATACTTCAAGGATTAACACGTATTTTACCAAAAGAAATTCTGAAATTTAAGAAGGGAAAAGGATTCTTACATTTCGCATGAACTCAACTCAAGGATGCATGAATATGAATACACTGATATGCACACAGAATGGCACAAAATTTCACTCTAAGAGCATGTATTCGTTTTAGCAATCAAAGAAAGAACATAAAATGCTTAAGAAAAAAATTATATGGACGACATACTGACCAATATCGAGCTCAGAGGCAAAGGCGTCGCCAGGGTTGTCCTCATGAGGATCTCTAGTTGACACAAGATAAATCCACATCAAACATGGAACAAGAAAATGATATCACGGTTGTTGGAGATGCATGAAATTAAATGATCAAGTTCATTTCATGAACATCCATCCATTAGCAGGTCAACCTTACTCAACAGTGAAAACAAAATAAAAACTAAAAATACAAAAACTACCCTAGGTCTAAAATTACACCAAGATGCAACTCAACAGGCCTACAAAAGAATTCATGCATTTAGTGTGACAATTGACAAGCTGGAGACTCAACAATACGTGCCACAGGTATTTAGGCCTGTCCAGTTTGCTAAAATATGCTTTTCAATTGGATGCAGATATGCCTTACAGTCATACCTCCGTCACAGATAATCAAAAGTGCAAGGGAATTTAGATAAAAAAGAAAACAAACTTACTGACCGTAAAAACATGCATTCCGAAAGCTAGATATTGTGCTAACCGCCCAACTTTTCAAATTATTTTCCAATTCATCCGTTAGCTTTGCCAAATGGAAACTGAAGCACATTTTCAACAAAAAGGCTTGAATAATAACCGCAGCAGCCAAGTAGCCAACGTCTAATACTCTCGTAGAAATCCAACGACAAACATCACTGCTTACAAGCGGCAAGAAAGATTCCCACTCTTCATTTGCACTTGCCCAGACATTAACCAAATCCGTGAAAGGGATAATCAAGTTCGGGCAAACAGAACCATGATCGTCGTCACAGTTCCTACAACAGCAAACACTTATATACCCAAGAATATTATCCAATAAAGACTTGGCCTCCTTCATTGCTTTCTTCTCTCTCTTAACACTTAATTCCCCAGCAAATAATTTCAGGATCACCCTGTGTACCTCAAATACGACTGGAACCAACAATGAGATGCATTTTGAGGCACCAGACGAAGCCGAACATGCAGACAATAGCTGAAATAAGTCTTTTGCAATTAATATTCGATCCAAGGCATCACCTTCAGCAAAATCACGGCAACGAAAGCTAAGCGAAGCATAGACCCAGATCGCCTCAAAGGGTGCGTCAGCCTTAGCTTGCACTAACTGATAAAATATATCAACATAGAGAGATAAATTCGGGGCTTCTCGGCGAATTTCAGCTAAAAGGTCTTGGATTGATCGTTTCAGCTTGAGATCGTAGTTTGCTCCCACTAAAGGGACAGCATTAGATAAATTTATGAATTCTGTAGACTCCAACAGACCCGAAGCCATGCCGATCAACGATGGAAAACGATTCCGGTCCAGCTAGAGTGGCAGCCCCGCTCCGCCTACGATAGCTGACGGGGCGAGACTTTAGGGTTTAGCTCAACAGAGGTTTTAATCGCATCGTTTTCTGATTAAAAAACGACAACCTGGAATATCGCGTATTGAGTTTAAACGACGATGCGCTGCATTACTTAGTATTTTTTTATGGAAGTTGCGAATCTAATATTAAACGGCGCTACGTGTTTTCTTGCACCTTATTGGTTGAAACAGAGGGGCCCATCTTTTTAAGCTCTTCTCAACCAATCAGATTGCTGGAAATGTGAGTGTAAACGAAAACCCTATAAATTAATTATTATTATTATTGTTAATTATTAATTAATCAATCAGATTACGCTCTTCTCTGTTTTTAAAGTGAAAGTTCATCTCTTAAATTGAATGATCTCCGAGGAATTGTTTCTCTATGAGTTAACTACTATTCGGATTCAAACGATTTCAGAGGAAGATGAAGACATTACTTTATGTCGTGGTTGTATCACTCTTTATTTCAGCATGGGTGCCGCCAGCATGCTGCTCCAAGAAACCAGCAGGAAAAGCTAGGAGGGAAGACATCCCGTACATCAGATGCCAAGTCTGTGAAAAGCTTGCTAAGCAGTTGTATCATCAGGTTCAGAAAAAGCAAGCGGAGATCGCTCCGAAAAAGGTGCGTGTATATTTTTGTGGATTTCCTTTAAATCGTTTCGTTAGGTCCTGTTGAGGACTAGAAAGGTGGGCTTTAATAGTTTCTGCAAAGTAACTGGTTGATTTGGGATGCTAGATATCTGAGTTCCAGATCATTGAGATAGCTGAGAATATCTGCAATCTCAAAAAAGCGGAAGCTGATTGGATATTGCAGATAGATATTGTAGAAAATGAAGATAAATTGGAGGTACGAAGATTGGTGAACTTCACAGTTTTGTAAACGTTTTACAGAATTATTTTATAAGTTCTGCTGTCCATGCTTCTCTTTATTTTTCTTGTCTATCTTTATGGATTTTTGTTGTTTCTTTGGTATTCGGATGGAGTAACAGTTAAATGTGAGAAGAGCTTGTTGCATTGACTTAGTATTGATACAATAAATCATTTTATCCGACCTTTTTTCTTGTCAGCTGGTGGAACAAGACTCTGAAGGACAATGTAATTCTGAATGCAAGACAATAGAGCAGGCTTGTCAGGAGGTATGGCACTGTTCCTACCTTATACTCGATGTTTTCGTTTGTTGCCCGTGAAATAGATCTTCTCGTAGATTCTAAAATGTAAACATTTTATTGGGAGACAATGAGCGACGCAGAGTCTTATTTAACGTATGATTTTTTAATATCTTTTATCGATGAAGAATTCAATGGTGACACATGACCAATCACCGATTGTTATAATCTGGATTCTGTTCCCTCTGCTGCTTCTATCTACTCCTGCATATGTAATATAACAACCTTACGGCACTCAATGAATCTTGGTTCAGGGATATTTTACGAGGACTTGATAACTTGGAATTTGCAGGTAATAGGATATTCTGATACAGATGTTGCTGAATATCTATACAAATCCAAGCTTGACGTTGACTTATTGCTCAAATATTTCTGTAAAGACCTTACTAAGGCATGCAGCACCAAACCACCCCCTGTACCTAAGGTAACTTCATTCTGAAGCTGATACTTCCACTATATGTTTATAACCTATAACCATCATGTAACTTTTCTTATTCTTTATTGTTGAAATATTTTAGTTGATATTGATGGATAGCTTTCATGGGTTGATAAGCCCCTCTGATCGTGGTCTGAATTAATTTGAGTATCTTCAGTATTATTGAGTCTGTTTGCTGCTGCTTTATGGTAACCAGCAACCGTGCTGGTCTTTTGCTTTATATAATTAGTAATTGTTCAGAATGAGAATAGGTGATGGTGTTCTAAGTACTCCATCTTAGCACGGTAAAGGATAAGTCATTCTAATTACTTCTGATAGTAAAACATTTTGCCAGTTTAATACATCCATTTCTTCATTGTCTTTCAAATTTTCAATAACATTGCTAGAATCCATCAATCCCCAAAACCTTGATTATTGACTAAATAAATTAAGGCCTAACTTTTTTATTGGCTCTGGAGCAAACAATAATTTACCGAATTGGCTTACTCCAGAAATTCCTAGTGTTCTTTTCTTTTTCTTACAATTTGATATGTTCATATATCTATACATTTGGAGTCCCTGATGTAACTTAGCAAGGTCTTGATGCAATGACATTCAAACTTAGTTTGTGCTTAACATTACTGTTTTAGTACTCATCAGAAGATCTTTTTTGTATTGCAGGACAGGGCTCCTGGAGAACCTTTTGTTCCAAAGTCAGCTAAAGAGGCTGAAATGGACAGGCTTTTGAAATCTATGGAGGTAGTTAGCTTCTTTCTCTTCTATTTTTATCTTACGAGGGAAAGATTAATTAACATGAGCAAAACCTAAGAACCACATTAAACTTCTCACCACCTGAATCACAGCCTAGGTGGGGGGATTCATCCTTACAAATATATAATACTTGCTGCAGTCTTTTATTGGTTACATTTGCGCTTATACTGTATTTAATTCTGCATCAGGGGATGCCCGGAGCCCCTGGCATGAAAATGTACTCCAGGGAGGATTTGATGAACATGAAGAATTTTGGTGAAGATGGTGTTGATGAAGATGAGGATGATGATGATGATGATGATGATGATGAGGCTGGCTTCCCTTCAAAATTGGTATTCAAGAGAATCTCATATATTCCCAAGTGGATTCAAGTCCTTTTAGAATAACTGAACAATGATGAAAATCCTCTTCCTGCAGGGAAAAGTTTTAAGGGAAAAAGAAAGCGGAAGTGACTGGAAACAGAAGCTAAGGAAAGGTATTTCAGACAGTGCTATGACACTGAAGAGACATGCCGACAGAGTCTCCAATCATTTACGTCAATGGTGGAGGGGAAAGAAGGCAGGAACTTCAAAAAAGGGACAGAAGACAGGAAAGTCAGAACTTTAGAGCATCAAAATTTCACACTGCATCACTTGATTGCTGAATTTCTTCAATCGTTTCTTGATTGAAGGTCCCTCTGCCCAAGCTTGGCAGGAAGAAGAATTATAAGGGAAGGGATTTAATTCTACGAGATTTACACACCTAATCAGGGATTTGCGACCTTCATGTACTTTTGTGTGACAAGGTTGTCCGTTAAGAATTTAAGATGGTTTGTCTGCCACTTCACCTCTCCCAAATTGGGTATAAACACTTGCAATACGTCCGATGTGTTTTTCATTTTCGGAATAGTAACACTTTTTTCTAAAATTTCCTTCATACGGTGCTTGCAACAAGGAGATTATACGTCCTCCCTTAAAAATTTACGGTTATTGCACTATATACCTATCGTTAGCTGGATAGTGGATAGGATCGTTATCGCCTGCTTAGGAGGGTTCATAACGTGAAAAATCGAACCATGAAACCCAAGAGCTTGAAGTTTCTATTTCATCTGGAAATTCCAGGCTAAAGACAGCAGAAATGAGTTAGGCTTTTGAATGGTTAAGAGGCAAACCTTACTAAAAGTGGGGGAAATAATAGAATGATAAAAAAATTCATCATTACATTCAGAAGCATTCGTGAGAAACTAAGAATAAACTCCAGCAAAATTGAAAACAAGTCACAGGACTTACAACAGCTTCCTCTAGAACTGGTTATAAGGGAAGCAATTGTATTCAACACTCCGCCAGCCCACTAATATCCCTGGTTTATCGGGATTGCATTAGGAGAATATCAATAACTAAAAAAACAGGCTCAGCGCATCTTGTAACACTGAACTCTTGAAACCACGCATCGTCGACCATTTAATGAATACTTGAGCATTATGTCCACATCTCGAGGGTTTTTGTTATTTTGTGCCACGGTCATGCTCCCTGCTATGGCCTCTCCCTCACATATGGTCAAAACATCTTCTAGGTAAAGCACTGTTTGCTTCCAATGAGTCGCACGGGACCTTGGCCCTGCATAAGTAAATCCATAGCACATGTGAACGAATTATCAACATGATTGGCCTATCCTCAAACTCAAAAGAAAGTAAATCTAACTAATCAAAATTAAATTATATGTGCTCGCTAATTCTCAAAACATGAAATAAAACCAATCGAGCCCAAAAGTTTTCAGTAAATTTTCTTAGAAGGGGCATGTTTCAGAAGAGAATGATTTTATACAGTCTAGTTCATAGCAACTTCAAAAAACAGCGAATAACTTTTTTCTGGATTCGCTTTTTCTTCTTTCTCCCATTGTTATCTTCTGGTGACAGCCAAACCTTCGTTATAACTTGGAAACTAGGATCGAATGAATTACAACAAAATATTTACACCAATGGACGAGCACACGTCATAACGTTGTTCTCTCCATTCAAGTCCCCCCAACCAAAAGAACAAAACCAAAAAAATAAATCAAGAGGAGATAGCAGAAGAAGAAACAAACCTGTAGAGAAGCCCATCAATTTATGACACCTGGTAAATGATACGTCAAAATATGCCACAAGAGCATGAATATAATCATCACGTTCAGCTACAAGCTTAAAAGGTGCTGTGAAGGACGCATCTCCAGGTACCATTTTAGAGATATCCATTGTCTGAACAAAGTCGAGCAAATCAGTTACGTCACTTGAAGAAAACAGGAAATTCTTGGATCAACTCGGGATATAAAACGCATGCTAACTTTAAGCATTCAAGGGATACTAAATTTAAGAAAATTCAAATAATCTATAATCGCACACCTTGAGTAGCTGGCAATTTGTAACAATCTGATTTTTGTCAACTGTGTCAACAAGAGGCTCCATAATTGCTTGCTTCTTAATGCAGTTCATGTCAAAACCATATACGTTATTCCAAACTGCCATAGAAAGAGAAAGTGCAATGTAATTTAAAGGAACACAAGTTAATCAAGGGATATAATTCCATAGCGAAATTCATCATATTATACTAGGGATTTGAAGTTTATAAGCATCAACCAAAACAGCAATGGACATCAATTTATTAGTCCCAGACGTGGGAAAAATGTTGTCATTTCCATTGCAAACATAATTCTAGAAAATGTCTATATTAATTTAAAAAAAAAATCATATACTTCAATATAGCAAGAGGCAAGTAATAAGCCACTCGGACTAATCCTATGGTGATAGGTTCAACCCTCCGAGCCATCACGTATCTATAAAATCAAGAGGTAAACAACTCACACTCAATTTTATCTTCTTTGTAGTCCGCATCTTCAATTGCTGTAAGATAGAGAGACGCTTTATCTGGTAGCACAACTCCGTCATTCACCTAGGCCAAAACAAGAAAAAACAGATTATCAAAATAATCCCTACAATTTACACCCTTATCAAGTAATTGAAGTCTATTCTCCCTATCTAAACCAGCGTTCAAATATTCTTGAAATGTTATCGTATGTTGCAATAGAAGGAAGTAAATGAATATCAACATGACATGTCAAGTGATGCAAATCAACATATCTCGGCAACTGCTAAAGCCTGCACAACTTAATTTGTATAATATTCCAAAAGGATCAATGGTGGCCACCACATGTTCTCTAGTTGAAAGAGTTTTTAAAAAGAGCGTGTGAGATATGTCATACAACCAGAATGTTAAGCATCACAACTCATTTCAAACAATACATTGATTATGCCTAATGAAGAAATATAAAATTGATAAAAGACAGGAACTAAGCAAGGGCAGAAAATCACATCATTTCAGTTGGAATGCCACAGTTCAGAGCTACACACATATTTCGGAATGCTAGAGTTGAGTAGAATCAGATTAATATTTTACAACCTAACAAAAAAAGGGTATAACTATTAGAAGCGGCGACCAAGAGTCCAAGACCAATTCATTCTTGTATAAGCAATAAATGATCAAATAAATGCCAACTAGTGAAAAGATTGTATGACTTACTAGCCACTTGTCACGTGCATAGAGGACAGTATTCAGCATATTCTCAAACAACAAGAAGTATCCCATCCATTCTGAAATGATGATGTCAACTTTAGCAACAGGAAGTTCTATTTCTTCAACCTTTCCCTTCAAAACTGTTATAACTGTAAAAGCAAAACAAAATTACAGTCAATGACACTGGAAATTAAATTACCTGCAAAAAGGAAATAAACGGGTACAAAATAAAATGGCATCACCATTAGAGTACCCATTAGTTTCAACTATCTCCTTCGCCATGTCAGCCATGTCAGAGCACTCAACCTGAGTATCCAAAGTTATAAACACTGTAATTTAAAATCCAGTAGGATAATATTATAAACATACAATCCACAAAAAGTTTTGTGATTTAGAACACTGAAAGGAAGTAAGCAATATAGACACATACTGCATAGACATGTTCTGCCCCAGCTTTGGCACAAAAGAGAGATAAAATACCGGTTCCAGCACCCACATCAAGAACTACTTTATTTTTGAATAAAAACTTATTCTGATAAATCACATTTTGGTAAGTCTTAGTTCTCACTGTATCCTTCAACATTTCCTGCATGTAAAGTAGGTTAGAGAATAAAGTAAACACAGTGCTAGGCTACTGAGGTTTTTGGGAAATTAACCATGGCACAGTTAAACAACCAGCCCATTGAAGAAGCATGAGCATATCAATTGCCAAGAGAAAAGCGAGACAACAATGAGAACAACGTAATATTTAAATTCAAAATATGAGCTTCAATTTACTCTATCACGCAGAAAAATTTACTGGGTCATACATCAGAGCATTGCTCTAGTACAGCCAGAAATACTCACTGGCAAAGAGTATAAGGGGCAAAAACTCTAGAACTCTATATTACATCCTCACTTAAGTTATGGACTGTCACACTGAAAATCTGTCCTATAGTCAACAACAACTACAACAACAAGCCTTATCCCACTAAGTGGGATCGGCTAGTCACAAAATTATAGATTTTGATATCTACCTATATAGAATATAAACAATTATTTTGCAGTCAGGATAATGCTCTAGGGCTTTGGTGCTTCAAGACACACCTAACTTTTAAAACAATTAAAAAAGATACAGAATAGAATGACCTAGGAAAGTGAGTATGGTTTTAACTTAAAATCAGATATTAACCGTTGGTAGTTGTGAAATATTACAGAAGACATGCGAAGGAAAACTAACAAAAATAATTAAAGTACTATTCTCTTTCTGCCCATTAGATAAACCCCAAAAGTAGAAAAGAAAACAAAAAATGGATTGAACAAGAATAGGTAACGCCAGCGTGCATCCAAGTTGATGGACTTACTTCGTGAATTCCTGAAAACACAAGAAGAAAATAGTTATTTAAAATATGTATACCAATTGAAGTAAGGTAGTCTGCTTATATTTCAACAAACAAAATTTAAGTGCTAGCAATTTGCTTATTATTCAGCTCTTCAATAGCCAGCGTAAAGTTAACGAGAAAATCAAAACTACGGCTAGGATTTATATACAGAGAGATATCTAAATGATATAATCTTCGACTACCACGACCAGATTGCCTACCCACCAGCTCTTTCTAGTTCCAATATCAGAACACAAGACACGTAATAAAGGGAAATTTTCGAATAAGAAATCACCAAAGTGAGAGTAGGAATCAAAGTAATAATCGGCACTTGTTTTATCATCTGAACCAATAAAGACCATGGAAGTCTCGCCAGCTGAGCCTTCAACGGCTTTGTCGACGGAACCATCGAGCTCGCAAATGGATACGTCGTGGCTGGAGCTCACAGCAGCATCCTCAATGATTTCGTCTGCATCTTCGAAGCGACTATGGTGATTCATTTTACTGATGCCGCCGCCGCTTGAGCTCCGACTGTTGCTCTCTCGGCGACTGATTCACGGAATAAATTCGCTAAACTAAATTAAAAAATGGGCGGCAACAAAAATTAGGGTTTTTAGTTCGGGGGGGTCCTCTACCGTTTTAGTTTCTGCGTTGCATGGACTAGGGCTGTATAAAAGTCTCCTAGTCTTGTTCGGTCCGATCCAACTATAAAAATTCGGTCTTATTCAATCTTATAAAATGTTGGTCCTGTAGGACTAAAAAGACAGGACTAATTTTTCGAGTAAGACCAGACTAGAGATCAAGCATCTGGACTAATTAGTCCGGTTTGGTCCTATATAATTATTTTAATATAATTAAAATTAATTTATAAATTATTAATTAATAAGCCTTGGAAAAAAAAAGTCTTAATCCTGCCTTGCACTTTGCACTCTGATCGAAAAAAAAACCTTAACATTGTTACTCAATAGCACTTAGCGTCTCAGCCACTCACTCGACTTTGCTCTCATTCTCAATTTCTTCAGTGCGCCAAAGCCCTAGCCCCTACCTTGCACTTTGCACTTTAATCTTGATCTGTTCGAACTTTGAAGGAACATGTTTGTGGGCTGATTTTTATTACTTCTATTCTTGCTGATTTTTTTTCCTTTGGTCTATTTTCGGTCTTTTCTCTAATTTTTTATTGAAGTTATGTATTTAAATCATTTGGAGTTTGGACTGTAACTAAAATATTATTTTCTTGGTGTTAGAAATTATTATGGATTTATTATGATTATAAGTGTTTTTATTATCTTAATTGAATTTGTTAAGTTGAAATGGATTATTGGTCATCATAAAGAAAAAAAAAGGCCACGTAAGTATTGGACTAACAGGACCAGTCTCCCAATTCTATAGACCAAGTCCGGTCTTGTTAATCTCCGGGTTTTTACAGAACCAGACCGGATTATGGGTTACCTAACCCAATCCTTTTCATGAAAAGGACCAGATTTCGGATTAGGCTAAAGTCCAGTCCCCTTCAATCTTTTGTGCAGCCCTAGCATGGACCCTCGACGAAACTAAATTATTTTAAATTGCTTTCACTCTTGCCCCCTTTTGGTCTCAGTGAAATTCTTTTTTTTAAATACCGTAAATAATAAAATCAACAAAATAAGTTGTACTCCCTTATGTTCTATTTATAAATTATTTTTACCAACCTCATCAATATTAATATAATGAAAGTATAAGAAATAAAAGAAAGTAAAATTTCAAACATAACTCTCAAGTAAAAAACAAAACGTAAGTCAATCATATAATATTATTTTTTCTGTTTTTTCTTCTTCTATTTTTTAAAGATAATTTAAAAATTTTAATTTAAAATAAAACAATCTTATCAATAAATAATTTATAAAATAAATTAAATTATACTTTTATAAAGTGATTTATATATTAGATCAGTGAGTATCTTTTAAAATTCATCAATGATGTAATTCGTTATCATATTTGTACACCGTGTGAATGCAAAGGACATCCTCATTTGGTCAGCGATAATCCTTCTTTGACCGGAATTTGTCGACAACAATGAGCGACACCAAATTTATATATATACTGTATAAAAATAACTTATTTACAAAAATATATAAAAATAATAGTAATTGTTTTTATAGAAAAAGGCCATAACGACCCAGAAACAAATACTAATCAAAACTACCACTTGGCCTAATGTCTGCAAGCACACTGGACAAGACATGTTCATCCACCTCCAACTTGAAGCTAAGGTTAGAGAGTTCATTTGCAGTCTATAAGGGTTCGAAGCTTTTTTTTTTGGTTTGTCCAAAATATTCCCACAGCCAATAACAATTAGACTAATCTCTCAAAAAATCTAAACATCATTTAAGGCATTGTTCTTTTTCAAATAATGTTTTTTTATATACATCTTCAAAAGTCAAACTCTAGAATGATACTTAAAGGGCCCAAACCGTTACCATTTGTGCCACATTCACTTGGTAGGTTTTGTAGTTGAATTCATATTAATATATAAAAAATTTTAAAGAAAAAACTATTTTTAATGAGGTCCCACAATACTTGAATATACCATGTTTAAATAGTTGTATAAATTAATATATATGTCTCTGTCCTCCCTACATTCTTGGGGCAAGCAGGGTAGACAGGCCTAGATAATTAACTGATCAAGTTCATTGAATTTTGGGTCACATAGAAATTTACTCAAATTTGTGGCCTAATTCACATAATCATGTGCACATCAAGCATTGTTAGGCTCAGATATTTGAAACTCAACATTCTCCAAAAGCAGGTACCCTTACAAGTCTACTCTTTTAGTTTTAATTATAAGTCACTTCTAATATATTCTATTGAAATTAAGAAAAAGTTTGAGTTTTATTAATTTTATCTTAAAATTTAATAAGTTTTTACCCATATTCCTAATAAGGACAAAAATATTAGTTTTAATAATTTTTCCCATCATTTAATAAGGGCAATAAAGTAAATATTGATATATAAAATAGTAAAGTGTCACAAATTTTCATGATAAGTTAATTTTTGAAGAGTATTAGCCTTCATTTGTATTGGTGTTATTGTCCTTTGCTATGAGTTCAGATCCACCTCAAATCTATTTTCACATATCCACGTGGTAGTTCTCGTAAATTGACATTTCAGACTTGTTAACCATTAGACCATGATGAAATTTGATCAACAAGCACGGAACATCCAATGTATCATTTTCAATGGTTAAATCATTGATTTGTTGCCTAGTGTGAAAGTTATTCTGTTCATACAATAGTCTCTAGTTTGGGTGTTTTTATCCTTCATTCTCTTTTATAAGCTTCTTTTCCTTAAAAATGGAACATTTAAAGGTTGCTTAATTTATCTCAATTCTTTGAATGACTGCAATTATTGTCTTTAGTTGGAAAATGTGATCTTGCTCTGTTTACTTTAGGATCTTCTTTGATTGAACTTGAAACTTTACTGCGCACACTCATCTCTAGTTCCTCTAACCCATCTGCGACCATATATACTCTCACTAAAGCCAATAATATAGGTTGGGTCTATGGACTTAACCCACCAACTCGTGAAAAAAGTTGTGAGTTGGGTTAAAGAATATGGGTTTAATTATATGCGGGGCAATTTTGGCCCACCCCGCATAACTTGAACTTGCAGCGAGCTAACCCACAGGTTGGCAGGTTGGCCTGTTTATGTTTTAAAAAAAAATAAATAAGATTAAGTTTAAAATAAAACATTCAAAGTAAGTATACATGGAATTGTGATCTAAGTACTTAATACTTTTACATTTATTTAATTTAAGTTTAAATTATGGCAAAAAATAGTAAAAACACACTGCGCATGTATTTAAATATTAATATAATATAATCTAAATGTGATTAAGACAATATTGAATAAAATATTTTATTATACTTTACTTCATTCATATAATAGCTTATTTAAATTATCTTATTTGCAAAATAGTGTTATCCAAGCTAGCAAATAAAAATTAAACATATTTATTAAAAAAATTTAGTTGCCCTTTTTATTTAAAAAATTAAATATATTTATGAAGTGCTAACCATATATTATGTCATCATCTTAATTTAAACATAAAAGAAAAAAAAGCAGATATAGAGATATTAGAATGTTTAGATTACATGAACTGAATGTATTATGAGTAGTAATCTAATAATCAGAGTTTAAATTATCATTATTTTATTTTTAAAAAAATAATTGATATTTTAAATTGGGACATTAATTTTGTAGCAAAAATTCCAAAACAGGATGAAGAGAAAAGGAATAGACAGAGTATTTCTATTAATTTATATATGTATAATGTTGATCAATCATGTAAAAGACTAGGAACGAAATGATCACAAATTTTATAATTTTTAGGGGGAAAATAATTTTTTTACCATGAAAAAAATAATAAAAAGAGGTAAATTTATAATTTTTTTAAATTTAAAAATTATAAAAAATACTTTTTTTTACTTGCGGGTTGGCCCGTTAACCCACCAACCATTACGAGTTGGCAAAATTCAACTGATGAAGAATACAGGCCATGTAAACCTGTTCTGCCAAACCCATAATCCGTTGCAGGCTAACCCACGAGTTGCATATTGACCTATATTATCAGCTCTAACTCTTACTGATAAATCCACTTGATATTTTCACTCTATTTGTTACAATCATATGATAAATCAAGAAAATTTCTTCTTCTTTATAACCCCTAACTCTATTGCTTATCCTATATATGCTACTGATAATTCTCAAATACATGTTAGTCATATTGGTACTATCTCCTTGCCTTTCGTATCCATTCATGATACATATTTGTCCTTTCCATTAGCCTCAATCTTCTTTTTGTTGGACAACTTGTTGATATAGGTTATGACATGTTATTTAATAAATGTGGTTGTGTTGTGATGAATTCTCAAACAAAACAGGTTATCGGGATTGGGTGTAAAGTTGGTTTTATGTTTGAACTCACCTCGATACACCTACCTAAGATCCCTGCTGCCACTTTGTATGCTGCCTCCACATCTTCTTCTCTTGATTACTCTATTGACTTATAGCATTGTTGTCTTGCTCACCCTTCTTTGAGTGAATTGCATCCTTTAATTTTTACTAGTCTTTTACATCACATTCATAATCAATTTTTGGCAATGCATTTCTTGTCAAATTTCCAAACAACTCGCTTCGTCATAAAAATGATACTATTGCATGTTTTTCATTTAATTTGATCAATTTTGATGTTTGGGGTCCTGCACCTACTCCCTCCATGGGAAGATCTCAATACTTTGTAATTTTTATAGACGACTTTTCTCATCTTACTTAGATTTATATGATAAAACATTAATCTAAGTTACTTGAACTTTATGTCAAATTTACTACTATGACTCACGCTTAGTATTTTAAAATCATCAAAAATTTTCATTTTGATAACGCTTCAAAATATCGTGACTTTAGATTATTCAACTTTCTTGATTCCCAGGGCCTTATTTCTCAGTATTCTTGTCCCTACACTTCTCAACAGAATGGTCGTGTTGAGCGTAAACATCGTCATATTCTTAATTTGTTAAAGCATTGCTCATTTCCTCTTCTTGTCCTGAGCAGTTTTAAGGTGAAGCAGCCTTAACCTTTATCTTTTGTATCAATTAACTCCTATCTCCTGTCATTGGTAACATTTTTTATTTTGAGTGTTTCCATGGTTATTCTCTCGATTATAGTCTTTTAAAAGTCTTTGCTTGTGTGTGTTTTGTTCTTCTTTCATCTCATGAGACAAACAAACTTCAAGCTTGTTCTCACGTATGTTGTTTTCTTGGTTATGATTTTAAACATAAGGGCTATCATTGTTAGGATTCTCTCTCTCATCGTATTCACATTTCTTGACATGTTGTCTTTCAGGAACATATCAAGTCTTCGTCTCTAATTAATTTCTCATCATTCTCATATTCTTTGCCTCCTATTTTTATAAATATTTCTGCTGATCTTTTTCCTAATGACTTAAGTATAGACTTTTCCACTGAGCTTGTTTTGATGACCAACACCGCAAATGCTCTAAATATGCCTACTATCACACCTCTTACTCCTCTAAAACAAGTCACACCCACTAAATCCATATCATCCATAAACTTTTAGCCTATTCGTGTAAGAAATCATCCCTCTTACCTCAATGACTATCATTGTTTTTCCACCATTCTCCAATTTCTAGAATCTAAATCTTTTAAGGAAGCCTCTCATGATCCTCTTTAGTAGCAAGCTATGGATGAGGGATTGCATGCGTCGGAGAAACTGCATACTTGGGATCTTGTTAATCTTGTTGGGTATCGATAGATCTATAAGAATAGTACTCATCCTCATAGCTCTTTAAAGCAACATAAGGTGTAACATCCTCAATTGTAAACCCAATTATCTAAGCCCAATCAAATTAATTAAGTGTGTATTAGTGAAGTGTATGGCCATAAAGGCCTAATGGGCGTGTTTGGTCTCAATTTTTAGCCTTAAACATGAGTTTAAAGGAGAATCGAGTTACTCGGGGATGAAAGAGGAAGAGATTCTAAAGAAGGAGATTTTGTGCCATACACTGCAGTTTGTGGATGAGCCACCGCGGCATATATGTGACAACACGCTTAGGAAGAGGCTCTCTGTGCCATGCACTGTGGTGTATTATGCATCTACCATGGTGTATAGTCACTTTTTTGCTGAAATAAGTCGTGAATCTGATATAACAGAGAAGAGAAGAAATGAAGAAATAAAAGAGCAGTGATAGAGCAGTGCCAGGGCTTAGGAAGATTGAGTATTAGGAGTATTTGAGAGCTCCTAAACATCAAAGGTAAGCTTCCTTACTTAAATCTTTCTCTCTTCTTTCATTTTCTTGATGGTAAAAGTTAAGGTTTGATTGATAATGGTGATTTTCGGTCTATAAAAGCTATAGGTCCAAACCCATTAACTTAAATATAGTTGATGGGAGTAGATTAAGCTAAGTAAACTTGGTATTTATGGTTATATGAAGATTGGTAGTTTAATGACATTAAATGTTTGAAATTCTTATAAATATGGTGGTTAGGAACAATGTGGTCCCATTGATTACCATTGAAAGGCTCAATAATGTTAATGAGGATTATAGGAAGTTAAGAAACCTTATGGATACTTTTACATGAGTCAAGAATGAATCTTAAGTATTAAGAAATGCTGAAGTATTAGTGAGAATTAGCATAAATTTGGATATTGATGATTTGCATTATAAATACTTATAGAGTGACTATCATTAGCACCATTCTAGCTTATTGAAAGCTTTGGGGGTGAGTATTTGAAGGGTAAAACCTTTGACCTTTTAAAGGTTTGAGATAACTAAGAAAATTCTAACTTAAACTTTTATGTGTTTATTAGTTATTGATTGATAAATGATGATTGAATTATATAAAAATGATTGAAATACAAATATGGTTTGCTTTGCTTGAAAAACCCACTATGAAGTGGAGATTTAATGTAATTCTATGATTTTAAAATTGTGTAGTTTGATGATTACTATGTATAGGTTGCTATGATTATGAAAATAGGAGTTCAATGATTTAAAAATGTATGGAGTTCAATAATTGTGAAAGTGAGATACAACAATTTTGAAAGTTGAAGTTCAATGATTTGTTTGAATTAGAGTTCAATGAGTTACGTAAATTTAGAGTTCAATAACTTTTATAAATTTAGAGTTTAATGGAAAAGTATTTAAGAAGTTCAATAATTTATAAAATAGTAGAGTTTAATGAAACTGGTTATATGGAAGGATATCAATTAAATTAAATGTAAATTTTGCATAAATATGCATTGCATGATCATGAGAGGTGGGAGTTCACCTAGAAAGAGGAGTAGAGAATTAAATCTATATGGTAGGGCTCCCATCTGAGTGATAACTTACCTAGATTGATTATATTCATTTTGTCCTACTTGTTCAATAAGGGACTGTCTTACTAATTCAACAAGGGACTCAAACCTAGCTAGTTATCCATTAGTTTAACAAGGAAGCTAGTTTAGTATGTATGACACCCATAGTGTAAGAAATGGGGAAAATCATGTTTTACAAGTGAGTTAGGTGTGCCTTGATCGGGTAATCTCCTCATAAGTGTTTATGTTAGGAAAGTCATGGATTATAAATTATCTCATTATATTATAGCCCACGACTTCATGTTAAAGGAATAGAAGGATATAAAGGAGGTGTGATCATGCATATAGTGAGTAAGAGCACATAGTTGTCTGTATTGTGACCCTAACGAGAACATTCATGAATTGAGTCTTAATCATTCCCAAGTATTTATGATTGTATTGTGTGAAAAACTTTTTGGGATATGAAAAGTGTTAAAAAGCCTTATTTCCTAAGTATGGGTTATTATGCTGAGAAGTGTGAATTTATACTCTCAATGTTTTACATTGGTTTTAGGGAATTGGAATTTCTTGCCGTTTGCTTTTAGGCTAGTTAACATGCATTAGTATGGGTTAGTTGGACCTTGATTATTGAGTGGTTGTACTCACCTCCACTATCTTTAATATTATAGGAAATAGCTCAAGAGGTTTGGAAAGAGGAAAGCTCCCAGAGGCATAAGACTGCGATCCTACTTTATTATGCCTTTTTATTTTTTAAGTCATTATGTGTATTTGACAATTTAAATTGCCAACTAGGTTTTATCTATTTTTTATTTTTACTTGCATTATGTGTTTGAGTTGTAAGTGTGTTTTGAGCCCTAGGGAGTGAGTTAATGTTATGTGATATATGCAACAGGCCACAGGGCCAAAATACTAATACAAGTAAGAGTAAAGCATATGATGTATTGATTATAAATTAGTTGGTGAAAATGTACTTAAACTTCCCCTTGTATGTTTTTGAGAATCAGAGGTTGAGTAATGGAAAAATGATTTATAAGTGTTTACTATAATATGGTGCATTGCACAAGTTAGTTTTGATGTTTTACATATGATTAAATAGGTGTTAAGGGCTAATGGCTTTTTATAAATGAATTAGACACTTGGTATTGCAAAGATTGTTGGAGTATAAATTTTGAAAAGAGTTACCAAATTTTGATTGAGAAATAATTTGCTTCTAAAACTAATGCCATAAGTTAGAGCTCAAAAAGAGCTTTCTATAGACACCTAGTTTGCATCAATTGAACTCGAACAAAGAATTGCGCGCATCGGAAGTTGCCCCAAAAGCTATCAAATTGACAGAAGAATTTACTATCAAAATTCATGCAATTGCGCTGTGGCGCATGCCCCAAAATTTTTCAAAATTTTCTTTATTCATACTCTTTAGCGAATGCACTCTTATTTGAAATGATCTTATACTTCTGTATAATTGTGAACTCTAATTTATCTCTTTGGGGATCTTTGAGCCATGGTCCATACCTCAAAATTTTTTAGAATTTTCTTGTGTTCACACTCTTTAGCAAATGTACTCTTATTTCAAATGATCTTATGCTTTTGTATAACTGTAAATCCTAATTTATCTTTTTGGAGATCTTTGAAAATGATTTTAGTTTTATAACTTAGATTCCTAACTTTTCTAACCATTTGAAACTTGGTATTATGTTAACTACAATAATCTAATCTCACTGATATTTGAGATTTGGAGTTAATCATAGATTTAAAGGAGAAGGATATTACATAAGGCTCGCTTGGTGGCCCAATGTTTCACTCAAGAGTATGGTGTTGTTTATGGGATACTTTTGCATTTGTTGCTTGTATGACTTTAGTTTGTAGCTTTTTAGCCATTGTTGCTATTAAGCACTAGACTCTTTTCATTAGATGAATGTTAAAAATGCCTTTTTATATGGCGTTCTAGAGGAAAAAGTTTATGTGAAACCTCCACCTGGGTATCAATGTAACATCCTTAATTTTAAATCAAAATTAATTAAGTTCAGATAGACTAATTAAGTGTATTTGTGAGGTGTGTGGCCAGAGAGGCCTAACGAGCATGTTTAGTCTCGATTTCAGTTCTAAACTCGGATTCGAAGGAGAATCGGGTCACCCGAGAATGGAAGAGGAGGAATTTTTGAAGAAAGTAATTCTGTTCCACGCGCCATGGCTTATGGTCGGTCTGCCATGATGCATGCATGACAACACACCTAGAAAGGGCTCTTTATGCCATGCACAGTGGTGCATTATGTGTTTGCTGCGGCTTATGGTTAGAATTTTACAGTACTAAGTCGCGAACCTGAAGTAAAAGAGAAGAGAAAAATAAAAGGAACTAAGAGAGTAACGAAAGAATTGAGTTAGGGCTCGAAGAAACCAACTTATGGGAGTTATTTAAAGTTCATAAACATCAAAGGTAAGCTTTCTTGCTTAAATCTTCCTTTCTTCTTCCATTTTTTTGATGGTAAAGGTTAGGGTTTGATTGTTACTGGTAATTTTTGGCTTATAAAAGTTATGGATCCAAACCCATCGACTTAAATAAAGTTAAAGGGAGTAGATTGAGCTAAGTAAACTTGGTATTTATGGTTTTATGATGATTGGTGGTTGGAGGACATTAAATATCTAAAATTCTCATAAATATAGTGGTTAGGAGCAATGTGGCTTCATTAAAGACCATTTAAGAGCTCAATGTTATTAATGAGAATTAAAGGAAGCTAAGAAGCCTTATGGTAATTTTACATGAGTTAAGAATAAATTTTGAGTATTAAGAAATGATGAAATGTTAGTGAAAAATAGTTCAAAAATGGATATTGATGTTTTGCATGGTAAATGCTTGTAGTGTAACAACCATTAGCACCATTCAAGCTTCTTGAAAGCTTCGGGAGTAAATAGTTGAGGGGTAAAACCTTTGACTTCTTAAAAGTTTGAGGTAACTAAAGGAATTCTATCTCATACTTTTATGTGTTTATTAGTTTATTGAGTTATGATTTGTCATTGAATTGTGTAAAATAGAAAGAAATACAAGTGTGGCTTAATTTGTTAGGAAATCTACTAGATCAATTTGTGAGTTTTATGCCTTATGATATAAAATTTTCTTGAGAATAATAGTGGTGGATTTTCATATTAATATTTATTGGAAATTCAATGATTTTGTAAATTAAGAAGTGACATGAATATTTGTTTAAGAGAAGCTCAATGATGTTTTAAATTAGTAAAGTTCAATTATTTGAAAGTGTGAAGTATAATGATTGAGAAGTTGGAGTTCAACGACTTGTTTGGTTTAAAGTTTCATAAAATGTAATTGAGAAGTCCAATGATTGTGTAATGATAATGTTCAATAAAAATTGATAAGATGAAGTTCTATGAACTGTATATGTGTGAGTTATGGCATGAATGTACATTGCATGATCTTGAGAGGTAGGAGTTTGCTTAGAAAGTGGAGTAGATGATAAAATCCACATGGTAAGGCCCATCCGTGTGATAGTTTGCCTGGATTAATTCTATCTATATTATCTCACTTGTTCAACAAGAAACTCGAACTTAATTAGCTATTTGTCGGTTCAATGAGGAGGCTAGTCTAGGGTGTATGACACCCCATGGTGTGAGAAATGGGGGAAATCGTAATCTATAAGTGAGTTGGGTGCGCCTTGGCCGGGTAATCCTTTCACAAGTGTTTAGGCCAAGGAAGTTAAGGAATATAGACTATCCCATTGAGTTATAACCCACGGTTTCGTGTCAGAGGAATAAAAAGGATATAAGAGAGGTGTGATCATACATATAGTGAGTAAAGGTACTTGTTGTTTATGTTGAGTCTATAATAATGACATCTTGAGTTGAGTCTTAATTTCTATCAATATCTTTGTCAATAATTTGTGTGACCAACTCTCTTTATATAAAAAGTGCTAAAAGCGTTATTTCCTAAGTAAATACTATTATGTGAGCTGCATTGTGAATATCTAATTTTAATTGTTTCATATGAGTTAAAGTATTAATATTAATTACCACTTGCATTTAAACTAATTTATATGCATTAGTATGGGCTAGTTGGCCCTTAGTTACTGAATAGTTGTACTCACCCCATTATTTTCAATATTATAGGGAATAGTTCAAGAGGTGTGGACAGAGGAAAACACCTAAAGGATTAGAATCGCGATCCCTTTGTAATAGGCCTCCTTATTTTAGGTAAATTTATGTGTATGACAATTTCAATTGCCAACTAGGATTTTTCTTTTGTTACTTACTTGCATTATGTGAAATATAAATTGTAATTATATTTTGGGCCTTAGGAAGAAAGTTGATGATTATGTGTTATGGTGATAGAGCTAAAATACTAATGTAAGTGAGAGTAGAGAATATTATGTGTTGATCCGAGAGGACTTAATAAAAATTATGGTGAACTCCCTCTTTCTATTTTTTGAGTTTAAGGGATTGAATAGTAAAAATTTGATTTAAAAATATTCCTTGTATTACGGTGCATTGCACGATTTGGTTTTGATGATTTGTATGTAGTCATTTTGGTGTTGGTGACTATTAGTCCTTGTTATTTGGTTTGGACACTTGAAATTGTGAAATCTATTGTAAAAATGTAAGCTTTGAAAAGGGTGTCCAATTTTTATTTTATGAAGAATTTGAGTTGGAGACCAATGCCATTAGTTAGAGTCTGAATATACCTTTCTATAGACCCCTACTTCGCATCATTTGGATGTCAGACGGAGATTTGGGACGTGTCGGAAGTTGGCCCTAATGCTGTCAAAACTGACAACAAAATTCATTGTCAAAATTCATGCAATTGTGTCATGGTGCATGGTGTCATGAGTCATGGCATGTGTTATGGAGGCAAACACGCCCCGGTGCATGTCCAATTAGTCGCGGCGCACGCCTCGAAATTATTTAAAATTTTTCTTATTTTAAATTTTTAAACAAATGCACTCGCTTGTGCAATGATCCCTTATTTCCGCATAATTGTGAACTTTGATTTGTTTGATTGCCAGACTTGAAAATGATTTTAGTTTTATAAACTTAGGGTCTCCTTTTTGTTAACCAATAAAAATTTTGTATATTGATGATTATTATAATTTCATTTTCTAATTACTTGGGACTTGAAATTAATTATAGGATAAAAAGGAGGAGGATATTACAATCAACATTTCAAAGACAAGGTTGTCCTCTTCGTCTGGCTCCATATGGGCTTAAGCGAGCTCCCCGTTCATGGTTTGTTAAGTTTAGTAACACTATATTTCAACTAGGTTTCATGTGTAGTCCTCATGACTCATCTCTTTTTATTTACTCTATTGTTTATGGTATTTTTCCGTTACTATTATATGTTGATGACATGATTATTGTAGGTAGTGATGATATGAAAGCCTATGAGCTTAAGACATATTTAGGCCAGCAATTTGAAATGAAGGATCTTGGAAGACTAAACTATTTTCTTAGGCTTGAGGTCCACCTTGAGATAGATGGTATATTTCTTTCTCAGGTCAAGTATGCCACTGATTTGACATCTCGAGCTTACCTTTCTAATGAGGAGGTTGAAGATACTCCTATTGATATGCATGTTCACTATACTTTCATTAATGAAATCTTAGTGGATAATCCTACTTGTTATTGTTAGCTAGTTGGAGGCCTTATCTACCTTACCGTTACCCATTCTAACATTGCTTATGCAGTCCACGTTATCAGCCAGTTTATGTTAGAGCTTCAAACTACTCATTACATAGCAGTTATTTGAATCATTCGATACATCAAAGGCACTCTATATTATGGGCTTTACTTTTATGCTGGCTCCTCTCTTGCACCACGGGCCTACTCTAATGTAGATTGGGATGGCGATCGTGATGATTGACGGTCTACGACTAGTTTCTGTATCGTTTTTGGCCATTCTCTTATCTCTTGGAAAAGTAAAAAGCAACTGTTAGCCTCTCGCTCCAGTGTTGAATCAAAATATTGTGCACTAATAGACACGACTGTTGAGGTACTTTGGCTTTATTGGTCACTCGATGAGCTAGGAGCATCTTAGAGCTCTTTCATAAACATATATTGTGATATTCAAGATGCAATCAAGATTGTTTATAATAATGTCTTTCATGAACGAACCAAACATAATGAGATTAACTGTCACTTTACTCGACAGCACGTTATTCAGGGCACCATTCAACTTATTTCAATTTGAATCAAGCATCAACCGATATACTTGTTTACGAAGTCCTTTCAGCCAGGCCGCTTTCATTTCTCGGTAGATAAACTCAAGTTGCTTTTTGTTAAACCATCTTAAGTTTAAAGAAAATGTTCTCTATAATATTCTCCAAATACATTCTATCATTACTGTGCATATATCTCAATCATTATTAAAAAATATTATTTGATATTATTATATAATTATCAATCATTATTATATTATCTATTTTCTTGGTGTATATAATGTCGCCTTTATATCAATAATAGATACAGCATTTTTTAACCCTTCTATAATTTATTTTTCTTGTCTTTGTCAAATATGATGAAAATTATTTTTTTTATTTTATAAATAGAACTAAAAGAGTGTGTTTTTTAATTCCTTGACCAACAGAGTTTCGAACTTTTTCAATAATAATAGTGGATATAAAAAAGTTACATAGGAACTTGAGCTAGAATGAGATAGTAATATTATGCCCCATGCACTCACATGTAACTTTGTCATATTAACTTACAGCTGCTTCAATTTTAGGCCACCATTTAATTAGCTTATATTCTCCTATCTTTACTATAAAATATCTCTAATTAACTTATTGAAATTATTAGCTTAGGTTAAAAATAAAAAAATTCTGATTATACTCATATTTAAATAATTTTTTAAAATTTACATTATATTTTCTTTCGTATTTAATGAGTTCTAAATAGAAGTAGTATTAAAAAAATATACTCTCTCTATTTAAAAATATAAAACATTTTTTATTGAATCTCACCCCAATAAAGTAGTTACCTACTTTTAAATTAACTTTATTTTTTATATTTATCCCTATTAAACATTTTACAATAAATATAAAGTCATATATTTATATGGATAACTTTTTAAAAAAAGTAATGATTACATCTCAAATGACTAAAAATATATTATATTTTTGAACATTTAACTCTTTAAAAAATATTTTATATTTTTAAACGGAAGAAGTAATTAATGTATCTCATCAAATATTTTATATTAAGAACGAAGTAAGTTGCAGGATATGAAATAACAGCAATGTCGAATATTATCTCAAATAACAAAAACATTATGAATAACTGTTTAATAACATTTCAGTGTTTTCATTTTTTTAAAAATAATTATCGAATAACAGTAATGAAAAAAGTATATATATAATAAAGATTACTGAAAATTTTTCTTCAGTACTGTTCCAGTTGTCAAACACTAACAAATAAGCGTTTCTTCACTGTTCCAATTGTTAAACACTAAAAAAGCAGACTTATATATCAACTCACGTTGACAATAAATGGCAGGAACTCTGATCCTATATGTACAGCAGTATAGGAGCTTAAAAATTTGAATCCCAGCTCCCTGTACGAAGCAAAACTACATATTTTAGGGAAGTTTATTTCGATGCAACTACTCTCAAAATGACATACTTAAATCTTTGCAATTAATGAAGCCAAAGACCTTGCCATCTTGTGTATAGTTCCCACGCACCTTCAACTATATATATGTATATATGTTGAAGGAAATTAATGATTGCATGTAGTTGGCTGATTTTGTGTAACAACTAACAAGCCTAATACTCCATTTGTCATAAAATAAAATATAATTCGAGACAATATTATGTATATCAATAAATCAAAGCTCAATAATCACACTTTACAAATTTACTTTTTTAAAATAAATATATAAACTTTTAAAGATGTTCCTATATACTTAATCAAGGTTGTTAAACTCGTGATAGGAATGTAAGTTCATGAGAATTTACCTCTATTAACCATAACCATTAAAATATGACTATAATTTAATTTAAATATATTAAAAATATAAATAATTAAAATTAAATTTATTTACATTGATAAATTATCATATACAAGACATAAAAAATTTAAAATAGGGGGACTTAGATATTTTTTCTTTTTTAGTTAGATTTTTTTTTTTTTATTAATATAAATTGTTGTTCAAGTTTTTTTTTCCTTTGAATCAAGTGTTATAACTTTTATGAATTGAATCTTTCATAGTATATACTTAACTCACTTAACTTAAAAAAATTGACAAGTTTAACAAGTTTAACGAAATTTACATATATTTTAAGTTTATGAATTAGTTGACACGATTTTATAATTTAGAAACGTAAAAATGATAAACTTGTGAATTTAATTGAGTTTGTATCTAATCTGAATTTATGAGTGAGTTAACATAATTTTATAAATTAGAAATTTAAAAACGTTAAACTCGTAGAGTCAACTCAAAAGTTTGATAACTATGCACTTACTTAATCATTACATTATGATATTATTTCAATTCTTTATTTACTAAGAGGATAATATTAAAAAAATATTATTAATAAAACTTTATTTTTCTCTAATTATTTTATATTTTAAGACAATAAAATATCTTCAAAGCTATTTTACAATTTGAAATGAAGGAGTGCTCCGGTCTTTGGCCAGTTATTTTCTCATATACTTTCACCATAGCTCTGCCTTTTTAAAACGAGAGAGAGAGAGAGAGAGAGAGAGACGCACATCTAATTTCGCAAGCGAACTGCAAATTTGAAAAGCATCATTTACAAGACAATAAGATAACGGTGAGTAATTATATTTTCAACGTGACTGCAACAGCAAGGTGTATATAGCTACGCAATATCAGATTGACCTCGTTGGCCTTGAGCTGGACTTATATTATTAAAAAAGGAGGGGAAAACATGGAGAACAAATTAATCAAAAGACTATATATAAAAACTGAGAAAGCAGTTGGAATTCAAGGCAAATACTTGTTATATATATATATATATATATTATCATTGAGCTCATCCGAATACTGGTTGATGAAGCGCCTCTGTGGAGCAAGCCGGTTCACAAATATATGAAATATAAGACCTCTTTTTTAATTACCAAAAAAGAACAAAAATATATGTATATCGTGCACTGTCACAAAATTCCATGTGATCCGTGAATGAGAGCTCACGGTATTATTTGTTGTACACTTGTACGCATAATTGATGGAAGAGTATTGGCTTTAAGGAATAAGAATTGTCAAGCTAAAAGGCAATCTTTGGAGCATGTTAACATTGAATATAAGGAGACAAGTCACGTAGAAGAGGGATCTAAAAGAATAAGGCCAATTGAACTGGGAAAAAGGCCATTTCCACAGTTTTAGTGCAAGAAAAAAAAAAGCGCTTAAAAATACATATGATTTGGATTCAAACACAGCATGTGGAAGAAGGTAGGCCACATTTATTGCTTTACAACTAGAGAAACCCCAAAAAATAAAAGAAAAATTAGCGTCGACGAAAATTTGGTCACCCTACGAATTTTATATAAACTGAATATATAGATTGTCAGAGACAATTGGTTGGCGTGTCTGTGTTGATTAGGATGCCCTACTTGGACTGTTTCAAGGGTGTTGAGTTTATATAAACATTCATAAAAACGTGTGTACGAACACGGTAGCTTGGGAATAAGCATGGATATGAAAAACAATAAAATAAACAGTGAAGGTATAATGCAATATTTTATCACTCGACCTACTCAATATTCTATGATCTATATACTTAGATCTCTCTTGGACATAATCCTAGCATGATTAGGACAAAGATTCCCATGTGGCGTGCAGTCATTGGCTCTGTATCTTCCTACAAGATTCATGCCCTCTTATTGGGATACATTACAAACCATAAATATAGCACGTACTCACATCCAAATGATGTTAACCAGTTACTTTAATTACCCAGTAAGTAAAATGTTATGTGACAGACATGCATACACATGTTTCTGATTAATTAATTAACCGTTTACCAGATGTGAGCCATACTAGTATATAGCAAAGTACCCTAATATAGCCAGTATCTAGTTCAATTACACTGCTTAATTTCAAGCCTCTATCCTGCTGTACTTTAATTTAATCAAGGCTCTAATGAGGCCATAAACACATAGTACTGAACTGGCAGCATGCAAATTCGAGTCAAGGTTTTTATATAATTTCTTTTGATTAGTATTCAAGGGAACGTCAAGTGACATATGATCTTGCTTCTTGCTCTTTACTTTACCTGGCCTAAGATTTGCATACACATAGCTGTTAACAATTAAGAACACGTTCTGTTCAATTATTAGTTTCTATATACTCCCCTCTCACGTACTAGTTGGAATTAAATGTTGAATATTCCCTAGACAAATAGACTCTATTGATAGTTGCTGATTATATTTTTTCTTAAAAAAACAATGTTTGATGTAAGGAAAATGTACTAAAATGAAAAAAGCACTCCATTAATTTCTTGAGTACTTCCATCAATTACATACACTAGATCTCAGTTGAAATCAAATAGCAGCACTTTCTAAGCAATAGCTTCAAGTCTGAATGCTCCAGTATATAGGGGCATATGGGAGCGCTCTTTATTTGAATGCTTCCTTATATAGGAGCATAAGGGAGCGCTCGGACGTAGAACACTCCTGTATGCCCATAGGTTTTGATATATATAAGTGCTGCACTTTTTATAAAAAACACTGTTGTAAGTTGATCTTTGTGGGAGCACTTTTATAAAATGTGTTCTTGTAAGCCGCCCTTATGAAAGTGCTTTTTGAGGCACTCTTATATATACAAAGTGCTGGCTAAGGGCACTCTATAGGCTAAGAATAAGTGCTTTCAAAGGATTATTTTGTAATAGCATGTGGGTATGAATCTATACCCTTTAGCTTGAACGCAATTTGTTTTAGAGGCTTTAATAATGATTTTTAGCACCAAATGATATTAATCATGTTTATCTGTGGAGGAAAAAAAACACGCACACATATATAAAGAAACTAGACAAAATTTCTTATACACTGGATCTTAGAAATAAGCTACAACATTAATTATTCACACTTTGTAAATGGCACATATATCAAGCCATAAATTTTACAATTAATCAAGACATATTTTCCATGTATTACACAAAATTTTAAAAGTAAGTTATACTTTGATCATACTATCATCATGACCTATAAATAGTACTTTAGCGTTTACTATAAATTTTATATTTCACGTAGACAATGATTGGAAGATATGGTGAGACCTTTGCTTGATACTTGTCTGTACCCTAGGCCACAGTCGTCATATGATGTCTGCGTTCACGTTCTGAATTGTAAAATAAGATTCAGCATATTAACTGCAAATCTAGAGCTGATCTTCCCTAGCACATGGATATTCATGATCTCCAATCCGATAGTTCTATATATTCACAGACCGGCATATTCATCTCATCGTTTCTTATCTCATTATTATCATCCATTTTTAAATCCTCCTTCTTCCTATCCAACATGTTTAATTATTCTGCTGTGTGTTACAGACCAAACCCACAGAAACAACATAATCTTGACAAGTATCTTTCCTAACTCTTAAACTTTGGTGTGCATGCATTCATACACGCCCAAATTACTTCTCCGTTAACAAGATTATACAATATGCAGGTCCGAGTGTGCGAATAGTAGTGTGCATTTTCAATTCACTAAACTCACATTATTTATCCTCAGATAATGATGGATTAGCTAACTCATTTCAAACCCATACACGGACCCAACAACGATACACTAAACATGAGTAGGGAAGATGTATAGTTTTGGTTTTATTTAAAGTATCTCGTTAATTTATTTCTTCATCTCGGTGTTCATTTTTTAGTTGGTTAACAATTAATTAAAGAACCCAACCAAAGGCACATTGGCCCAAAAAACAATGCCTAAACCCCTACAAAAATTGCTAGGTTGATTATACCAACTTAATTAATTAAAACATATTTACAGGTATATGCTTGATTATCATGTAAATCCATGTATATATGGATTTAGAGGTGTTCCCCCAAGACATTTTTTCTTCTACATGCATATTGTAAATCAAATTAATAGATCATTCTGCTTGAAATTAAAAATATGAGGATTTTTTTTCCCTAATGAGTGCCTCGCATTAATTAATTCGATCAAACTTAAAAGGTGGACAATGATAAGCTGGCTCGAAACAGCGCAACAAAGGGGAAAGAACTCAATAATGCATGAATGCAAACAGATTGCACTCTGCATGGTTTCTAATATTTTAACCGTGCAATTAAATAGTACTTGTTTCTCGGTCGATTGCCAATTACTTAACATCTCTCTCATCTAACCATGAATCTGTTGCTTGTCCAGTGATTATGCCACACAATATAGTACACGATAAAATAAATGACCAAAACATTGGATTAAATCAAACCGTCCTATCACTATTTTAAACAAAGCACTGCACTCTATCACGTTTTCCAATATCGTCCATGGACATTTCTAGCTTCCTGCTGCATATGATCTTTTTGGGTTCAACTCTATGTATCAAATGTCAAATATATACCAGTTATTTTGGTTACGTGGTCTCCTTTTTCTTGTTTAGTAATAGGGCTTCTTTTCACCATATATTATAATTAATATAAAAAATAAAGTTTCTTTTGGGTGACGGGAGAGGTCAGAAAATCACAATTTTTTAGGCTTGAAGGGATCTATCAAACTCGTTGATTCCTTGAAGGAAAAACAAGCGGGGGCTTGTTGGATTAACTTCTTCAAACGTATAGAACTAATCTCATATTTCATATCCATATTATTTTTATTTTTAGTATAATTAAAACTGTACTTAAAGTTAACTCTTTTGTCAATAATCTGAAAAACCCCTCTCTGCAATTAATTTCAATTTGATGTGCATGGGGAAGTCAGAGAATTAGTTTGATGATGAGCCTCCACTTCTTTTTCTCGAGCTGTTCGCAAATCAGAATCTCAATCGAGGTTGGGTTATTTGGCATATCTTCGTCACGTCATGAAAAAAACTACTCTTTGATATATATATATATATATATACTTAAGTCTTCATCAGATCTTAATGCATGATTTGATTTCAGTATGTGCGAGAACTTTTAGGGTTTGTTGGGCTTTATGAGGATTTGATTAGTCGTAGGTTGAAAAGTGGAAATAGCTAGGCACGAACAACTTAACTATCTTCAAATTGTTCTAAATATAGCCTACAAATTATAACAAATCTGCTATTCATGATTAATTAACTCCGCACTCCATAAAAAAATATACTCCCGTCATACCACAATTTAAGACATTTTTTTAAAGTTTTATTTGATTTAAAATATATGTTATTGGATAACTTTTATAATTATTTTTTTAATTATACTCCTACATCATTTATTACTCTTTTTTTTTAAATGATGCATTAAAATTGTAATTATCATTATCAAAACATTTACATAAAGCATTTAATACGAGTAAAATTAAAAAAAGTAAATTCTTTTAAAAAGTTAAAGTTTTAACTAGCATTTTTTGATAACTATAAATTAATTATTAATACTTTATATTTTAGTTCTCAATACCTTATATATATATATATATAAAGAAAATCTTGAGGCAAAAGGAGTATAATGGCATGAAACCAACCTCCAATCATCAACCACCGTATGCATATGTATAAATAAGTCGGGTGCGGACCTGACCCAAGCAACGCTTGTACAAGTATTGATAAGAGGATATATATCTGTAAAAGGCAAGCCCTTTGATATCTTGCTGACTTTAGAGAATCAAATATTGATTCTCTCTTTTTAATTTGGCAGATAAGCAGGCAAGTTGAGGGGAATTTTTATTTTTTCCACTCTGACGAGCCCATGAAAACCTCGCAATATAAATAGGATGAGTTTGACAAAAACTTTCATTCAACTAGCCAGCTAGCTTCTCTCTATCTCTCTCTATCCTCCCTCACCCAGGCCACCACAGTTTTCTTCTGCTTTCTGCAATCGTGCCTGTGGTGAGGATTTTTGCGAGAAAGCTAGCTAGTCAAATAATGGGTCTTGAGATCGAGCAACCTTGTGTGGAGCTTTCAAACGTTGCAGTCTCTGAAACTCACGGGGAAAACTCCCCCTATTTTGCTGGGTGGAAAGCATACGGTGAGAACCCCTATGACGAATTCACTAACCCCTCCGGAGTGATACAAATGGGATTGGCAGAAAATCAAGTAGGTTTATACTAGATTATATGTAATTTGAACCAAATAAGTTAATCCACAAGCTCTCTCAGGGATAACATCTGATATCATATTTTCTAATATTGTACAGGTTTCATTTGATTTGGTGGAGAAGTACTTGGAACAGCACCCAGAGGCGTCAACGTGGGGAAAAGGAGCACCTGGGTTCAGAGAGAACGCTTTGTTTCAAGATTATCACGGCCTCAAATCTTTCAGAACCGCAATGGCAAGCTTCATGCAACAAATAAGAGGCGGGAGAGCCAAATTCGACCCTGATAGAGTCGTCCTCACTGCCGGCGCCACCGCAGCCAACGAACTTTTAACCTTCATTCTCGCCAACCCAGGAGACGCTTTACTCGTTCCAACCCCATACTATCCAGGGTACGGTACAAATCATTCAGCCACCAAATATATATATATATATATATATCTTTCTTCCCCACTAGCTCGTAATTGAACTAATGAGAGAGCTAATATTGCAGATTTGATAGAGACCTGCGATGGAGAACTGGGGTAAAAATCATTCCAATTCACTGTGACAGCTCAAACAATTTCCAGATCACTCCCCAAGCCTTGGAGGCTGCGTATCAACAAGCACAGTCCATGAACACCAAGGTGAGAGGCGTGCTGATCACGAACCCATCGAACCCATTAGGCGCCACAATCCAACGGTCAGTTCTGGAGGAGATTCTCGACTTCGTGACTCGCAAGAACATCCACTTGGTGTCGGACGAGATCTACTCGGGATCCGCCTTCTCGGCCTTCGAGTTCGTAAGCGTGGCTGAAATTCTTGAAGCTCGTGAGTACAAGAACTCGGAGAGAGTTCACATTGTCTATAGCCTCTCCAAAGACCTTGGCCTTCCGGGTTTTAGAGTTGGAACCATTTATTCATACAACGACAAAATTGTTACGACGGCTCGTAGGATGTCCAGCTTCACCTTAATTTCTTCACAAACACAGCACCTGTTGGCCACCATGCTGTCTGACAAGGAGTTCACCGAGAACTATATAAAGACCAACAGAGAGAGGCTAACGAAGAGATACGAGATGATCATTGATGGGTTGAGAAGAGCCAGGATAGAGTGCTTGAAGGGAATGCAGGGTTGTTTTGCTGGATGAATCTAAGTCCTTTGTTGGAGAAACCAACGAGAGAAGGTGAATTGGAGCTTTGGAATTCCATTTTGCATGAAGTGAGGCTAAATATATCTCCGGGCTCTTCTTGCCATTGTTCCGAACCAGGGTGGTTCAGGGTTTGTTTTGCAAATATGAGTGAGCAGACTCTGGAAGTAGCACTCGACAGAATACATAACTTCATGGACCGAAGAGCAAGTATATAGAAGTCTACATTTATTACTTTTCATCTTTTCCTTTTTTCAAAATGGTTCTTCCATTTTGATTCATTCTTTAGATTGGGCATGTATGGCAGCAAAACCCAAGATCGATTTCAGGAAATCATAACATCAAGCTGTAATTGATGTGTACCCTTGTTTGCTTGCTTAATTTACTTAAGCAAGTTTCCCAGAATTTTATTCTGTGTGATTACTCATATACAGCTGATTATGAAAAATTCGGTGTCTAACTTGTTCTACGAGCATTTGACTTAGTCGCTATCTGATTAAAATTAATATAAAATGATAGTGATTCTTTATATGCTCGAGCTAAGTTAGCTAGTTACTACAACAATTTACATTCAATTGCATGTGTTTGAAAATTACAGGCATGTACAACACTAACAACTAAAAACCAAGCTTTTTCACGGCATGACAGTGTTGGTAGCAATAAAATAATAAATAACTCGTATTTGAAAGTTGATGTTTATATAATGTCATTGCCTTTGCATGCCTACATGGATTGATTAAGACATAATTACGCACATAAGATAGTCTGTTTGCCTTTTAAGTGTTTTGCATGATGATAAATCATGGTCCACAACGTGAAAGCATCTGATTGAGATCGCTTATTGACTAATAAAGGTTGGTTATATTAATTAATCTTAATTTGTTCACCAAACTTAGAGCTATATTTAGTTCCTTTTTTAAATATATATATATATATATATATATCTCGCATGCATTGCGGCACATTCCCAAAAGAAACAATAAACAAATGAATGAATGAATTATCAAGCCAGCAAAACCGAGTTGAGAAAGTGAAGCACGCCGTTGGGATCAGCACGTATGGTATATATTCTATTATTGTTAGATTTTGTAAACATTTGCCAATCGAAGCCAGCACACTTAATCATAGAGTTATCAAGGGTTTCATTAATTAATGTTTAATTTAATATAACTGCGTTGAGTGTATGATTTGACTTCACTATATAATCCTGTCAGTTTTCAACTAATCGCAATATAACTGTCGTCTTAAACCATAATTATATATTTTGGAGAACATTGAATATGGTTTATCATCTTTGAAACCCGGTCTGCAAACTAAATTGTATGTTGTACCATGATAATCATCCCCGACTCCTCACTAAACATGATTTTATATCCAATCAATTATAGTCAACCATGTGTTTGCCGGGGGAAAAAAAAACAGTCAACTATGTCTTTCGCTAACATCTTGGAGTTGTCAAACGGGTAAACGCCCCCCCCCGGCCTATGAATATCGGAAATATTAATTGGTGGTCAAAGTTAGATTAGTCTAAGATATTGTTATGATTATACTTTTTATTATGTATGTCCACGTTATATCCAAGCGCCACGTAAAAATGAGAATTGAGCACTATCCTTAGTCTAAATTAATGCACTTTGAATTGTCCGTTACGTTACATTAAGGTCCATTTAGTAAAACGGGTCAACCTAGATTTTAACAAAAACAATTTGATCTTATATATATATATATATATATATATGTATATATGGTTATTATATATAATAATTCTATTAATATCTGTATCTGTTATTTTTTTTTCCCCAGAAACATGAAATATCATTGAAAAGCAAAGGGTTTGCGAAGACAAACCGAGCACAACTAACAACAAAACACAAACCAGAGAAACAATACAACAAAAACCCTGAGTCCAATACAAAATAACACAAAGAAAGAATAGAAATGACAACATCAAGATCATCCATCCCAAGTCTCAAAACAGAACTAAAAAACAAAAAATGTTGTCACTATCATGAAAACTCCAAACAATTAAATTGTATCAAAAAACATGGATGGGATTCGTTGAACCATCTTAACAATGATTTACCACTTTTGCGCGTCAGATTTCATGTAAAAAGAATCAAAACCACCAATAGTAACAATATACTAGCTATTAGCATCACAAAAAAGCAAGATTTTAAAAGTCGGATCAATTATTATTGAACCAGATAAGGCAATATTTTAAGAGTCACTAATTGAATTGCCATCAAATTGTGGTAATTTAAGGATCACCAGTTGGACCGCGATAAAATTGTGGTTAGATTGATGATAATTAATTTAATTTATTTATAATTTTACATGTGAAATGTAATACCAGAGACAATATTTTATAAAATTTTAAAGATAAAAGTAGTATTAATATTACTAATTATATATTAGATTTTCATTAATTAAAAAAGGAGAAATCATTTAAAATAATGTCATTTTTCAAGAAAAAAATATAGAAAATAAGCAAATGTCATTTACACTTTTCAAGGAAAAAAAGCCACCTACCTATTCTGGTGAAACCATGGTTTAATCACAGTTCGGTTATTGATCCTTAAATCATTATTTTATTTGCTTTAATGATTAGTTCAGTTTTTAAAGCTTTAGACATAATTAATCTCACTCAAGAGTCCCATAATACTATTCATTATTTAAGTTTAATTAAAAAAATAAAACTAGTAGATTTTTAACCCTATCGAAATTCTATTACATGATTTTTTTAAAATAAAAAAATAATTTTTAAAGTCAATTCACTCCAAAACACGGTTCTTCAGAATTGGATTCTGACATGATTAGTTTGTTTTCACCTGCTGTTTTAACTAATTTGAATTGTGTCTGGTCAAATCACGCAAATATAAAACTCTTCCAACAATATTTTTTCCACTCGGAGTGTGAAACACAAATGCTCAACTGTTTGAACCAATTGTCATCGGTAGCATTCAATTTAAAGTAGACAAATAAAATTTCATGCTTGATGCTTAAAAAACTACATTCAATTTTAAAAATCAAGTAAAATAAAATATAACGAATTCTGATCTTTTCTTTTGGTCTGATACTGCTGTAACAAATATTTCGAAATAAAACCAATACGGCAACACTAATATTTAAATGATTCAAATCTCAAATCAGATGTACACTAATCCCATGGGACCGCAACGCAATGGCGGCAAACCATAAAACACCAATTGAGAGAAAGGGTTTATATTAGCGAATTTGTGGGTATTTTTGCTATGTTATTTAGGTTGCTAGGTCAATTTTGAGGTCCAAAGTTGTCTTATCAGCCCAAAAGAAGCACTGAGGGGTCAAAAAAAAAAAAAAAGGAGCGAAGTGATGTATCAGGTCTCTGGTGCCATGCGCTTCACGAAGGTTAAAACTTTAACCCGGACACTGATCTCAATTTTTTGTGATATAACCTCCGCACTACCTTTCTTCCTCACATTCTGCTAGCAGCGCCGTACGGTAGCGGCGGTGGGGCCAATTCTGACTAATATCTGATTTCGCATTCAACTGGCGCCCAGGGTAAAGTCCTCGGAAATTCATTTTGCCTTTTTTGATTAAATTCTATGCATCCGATTGATGTTGGCTCCTAGAGACTTGCCCTGGCCTTTTAGATCTTGAGCCTTTTGGCTGATCTACTTCTCTACCGTTCATTTTCTATATTTCGCTCTTGAAGCTTCGATTTGTTACGGGAGGTGGTTTGAAATCATTGTGTGTTTAATGTGTATTGTATAAGACGAAAATGTTGAAATTATAGAGTTTTGATTCTGTGCCCATTAGCTAATTTGGCAATTTTAGTACAATCTGTCCCTCTGAAAACTGTAAGGTGAGCTGTTGTTTTTAATCCGTTGTTGTGATCAGACCTAGAGGACACCTGCATCGGCAGTCTAAGACTTGGTGTTTATTTCAAAGGGTTTCTGGAACAAATATAGCTGAAAGTCATTTATGCTTCATAGTTGGGGGGTGTTCATTAGATTTTTTGAATCGAATTTCTATGGTTTGGGATTATCATCTCTGGTAAAGAGTTCCTTCTTCTTCTTTTTGTCTTGCTGGTGAAAGACAAAAAGAAATTCTTGGTCCATTCCTTTAATGGTTAGACTTAACAAGCTAACAGTATATTAAAAATGTCATATTCTGTTCTACTTAATAAAGTATATGATAGACCCGTCTTGGTAAGTTCCAGTTCTGCCCTCAATGTTACCATTAAATTAGTGGAATTCAAATCAAATTTTAGGAACGACAAAATAATCAATTTCAAGAGATTTTGATTGTTTTAAGGGTTATTTTATATTTGTTTTCCCTTGTTAGGATTCAGATTTTTTCTCGCCTAATTTGCAGTGCTGATGGCATCTAAGTTGCGGCAGTTGCAATCCAAAGCTCGCCAAGCATCGCAATTTGTAGTTAACCATGGGACCCCTTACTACAAGCAATTGTTAGAGGAGAACAAGCAATACATTCAGGAGCCACCTACCGTGGAAAAATGCAACCTACTGGCAAAGCAATTGTTTTACACTCGCCTTGCTAGGTTATATTTTCTTCAAACTTGTCCTTGTACTTTCATGATGTTGGTTATGGCAGTGTTTACTTTATAAAATACTTCATACTAGGCCTTTTCAGGATAGAACTTGTTAAGCTGAACTATATTGTTGAATTCTGTATGCGAATTTGATCTTGGCTAGTGTGTCTGAGGCTCATATTTTGCATTTGAAAACTTGTGCGCTCATGTAGAAGGGAGACAAAGGAAGTATATAGTCTTGTGATTAAGCATCTTAACTAGGCATTCAAACTGAATTTGCTTTTTCTTCATCAAATAGCTAGGGGATGATGATCAATGTTAGTTCTTCCTTTGTAATTAAATACTTAGATCCATTTCAGGACATTCATATCTTGCCAATGTTGTGAGTGGTTTGTTCATTATGTCATAAACAGGATGTATAATTCCATTTATTCTCGTGTTGATTGATGTATGGTGCTTGGTTGTTACCATTTTATTAATGCTGTTTTTAAACTCATATTCCTAATATAATAAACCAGTTGCGTGCACTAAGTTGCAATTGTATGCATAACCATGTATAAGATATTGCACTTGCCGGACATGCTTGTTAATTAACCAGAACAACTGCTTGCACAAGTTCTAAACCCAAGGAGAATTTACAGCTAATAGTCACTGGACATGAACATAACTTGTTCGAGTCATATACTATATATAACTGCTTTTTATACATTCTTAATATGTGTTTCTTGGATTAAAATTTAGGGAAAGAATATTTTATTGTGTGTCAAGAAAGTTCTTCTGGAGTGTAGATGACAATGGAGTTTCTAAATGTTACTAAAAATGAACTCTGAAGATATGATTTTTGGATTTTAAAAAAAAAATATAATGGATACAATATAACTGGAATATGTTTTAATCTAGACGCTTCACTGCCACTGCATGATGCCATTTTTAACGTTAATAATAATTCATTATCCTGCGGTTTATCCTTTGACTTTATGACTTAAAATGAGATGCACTTGTAATGTGCTTGTGAGACTTAAAAGATTTGTTAATTGAAGCAAGTACTGTTAGTAATAATACAATGTCAAAGCCACCACCCTGTGTCCGCTGTCTTCTAATGTGTGTCCCTGCTGCCTACACCACTTGACCTTGCTATGTTATCTACTTAATATCTTGATGCCAGTGTTTGATACGTGTATTATCTTTAGATCAGGCTTCCATAGTTTCATTTTAGATTATTATGTGCGTTCACTTTCAGTAATGAATTGGCTAAGTGATGAGACATGGATTCTGAAATCTGCGGTTGTGCCCTTGTCTTGAATGTCATTGGTACTTCTCAGTTGGAGACTTGTAGATTTATTGTGAATCTAGCCTCTTTTACTTTTGTATGCTTTGGCTGTCATAACTAATGTACATGAATTGCTCACAGCATCCCTGGTCGTTGCGAGGCATTTTGGAAGGAGCTTGATCATGTCAAGCACTTATGGAAGAACAGACAAGAACTGAAGGTTGAAGATGTAAGCATTGCTGCTTTGTTTGGCCTGGAGTGCTTTGCTTGGTTTTGTGCCGGTGAAATTGTGGGAAGGGGATTCACTTTTACGGGTTACTACGTTTGAGAATAAGCACCGCAAAATTTACTTGGAGGTTCTGTCGAGGAAAAAGAAAACGTGGGGAAGGGGGTTTCTCAAACTCGTTAGCGATCTGCTCTGGCCATTTATACTTGTGTGCATGATGGTGCCTTCTACAAGCCAATTTTTGTTTTTTTCCCCTGAAATTTGATCTTAGATTAACGAAAGTGACAAAACTGGTGCTGAACTTTGATAAGCCTTAATAAGCCCATGTATTTGAAGCGGGATTCGCCTTGCGTTGTTTTGCCATTAGTTGGAAGGTGGTGTTGATCTCCCTTTCTCATGAATTCGCGCAAATCAAACTTGGATTAACTTATAAATAAACCCAGCTTAGCGTTAAATTCATCGTTTGATTTTGATATTTTGGGCCATGATGGATTTCATTGTTAATGATGAAAAATTCCTGAGTACATTACTTTCGCCAACGACTAGTGCGCTGATGGCCCAAAATAGTGTTCTCTGTAGGATTTTTGGTTGGATGAGTATATTCCTAGATTTTACGCGAAATTATGTTCGTTTTGAATTATTACTTTTTAAAATTATAAATAATGAATTATGATAATAATTTTCTTTCTTATTTTTCCAATTCAAAGCATTTCTTTTCAAATTCTGAACTTATAATATGAATAGTTGATTGAAAAATGAAATGTAGTTTTCCTTTTCCATTGCAACTTGAACATCTGTGAATCTCATATTTGCAATTTGTGAACTTATGGCAGCAACATTTTCACACGGCTTACTACATACAAGGCCTTCGTGGATGCCCCGAATAGGAATGCAAGTGGATTTAGCGGCCAGCTCGAGCTCTTATAAGTTCCATGTTTTTGCGGATCAAACTGGATAAGTTCGTTTCACATATGGGCTTAGAAAGTAAGTTATGAAACTATCTGTTCTTAGCCCAAGTGAAACCGTAATATAAGGCCCTATCATTATTTGCTCTTCTTCTTTTGAAATTACAAGGCGAGCAAAGTTTGAAATGTAAATTAAGGTTTGAATTTCTATTAAAAGAATATTTATTTACTACTCGACAATATCTTAGATAAGATTGTCTTCAGTAGGTTCGGTAACCAAAAAAAAGTTTGGAATGAAATTAAAATGCAAAACCAATAGAAGTTGGGTCTAATAGATGAAACTAATTCTCATGAATGTGGTTAATGAATTTTCAAATTTCCATTGAGTAAGGCCTTTCATCCTTGCAACTTGCAACTTGCAATTGCTTGCTTCTTAGAGGCTTGTATGTTGTCAGGATTGAGCTTTTTTTGCCAACTCTTCTATTCTTTTTAGCCTTAATGGGGGGGTTGAATGCTTAGGCCTCCTTTTATCTTTGGATATAAGAGATGAAATTGGCTAGTTGGTCAAAGAAATCCTATAGATTGAGGCAACTTACACTCCTTCTCCATCAGTGCTCTGGAATCTTCTATAAGCCTTTAGATAACTCTTAACCTCGTTCTTCAGCTATTTCCATCCCAAGGTCACGAGTCATCCTAATCTCCCCCACCTATTCCAATGAGGCCCTCATCACTGCTTCATCTTGATAGCAGCATAGGTGGTCATCAAACAGCAAAGATCCTCTTGTGCACTTCTATCCTTCTATATGGGGTTACCAAGAAGAGGGAGCAAAGTATCTGAAGTGCTTAGTAGAAGGTCTAGGTATAGACAAGAGGTCTTGTGGGAATTCTAGAAGTGTGAAGGTTCGAATCCTATATGTAGATCTTTCTTAATTAACTTCTGCCATTAAGGCAATTCAATTCTATCAATAGGTAAGATATCCCCAAAGAGGGTTGTTGCCAATATTGGAAACTAGAGAAGTTCAAAGAGAAGGTTGTATTTTCCTTCAAATGATTAGATAGGCAAATGGAAGCAAGGGCTGGCTAGCTCACGAAGTCAATATCTCATAAGAAACTGTATCATAAGAACAAGTGCACCAAAGGATTTACAAGTAGAAGTCAATAGTTGTCTTAAATTTAAAATATTGCATAAGAGAGAGAGATTTATAGCCATTCTCTTTAGCGGCTGATACAAGAATTTTATGTCAAAAGGAGCAACCAATGAGGATGAAGAAGGAGCAAGAGGAAGAGTAGGAGCTAGCTTTAGTAGGGACCACAGCAAAGAAATTTTGAATTCATGCCATGATGATCTATATGGAAGGGCAATTTTGTTGATGCTTTTGAATTCCACTTTCGGACATGATAGAATGAAGATGAGATTGAATACGTGAGGTTATCCTTTCAACCAACCTTACCCAAGGAAAGAAACCCCTATTTTGGAATTCCCCTTTCTTAGTTAGGGATTGCGGTGGCCTTGGAAGTGGAAAGGCCAATAACTCAATTAACACATCTTGCAAATTGGGATCTTAGGTTTCCATTAGCTATGAAAGAACCATAATCTTTTGAGCTGAAGTCTGGAAAGAATTCAAAGGTATGGCCACTAGTAGTAGCAAAAGAGAATCAAAAGGTTCCAAAAAAAGATTGTTTTGGATTGACTTCTTTTTAAGATACGAAAGCACAGAATAGAAAAGAAGTACTTGCGTTCGGTGCCTAACGTTACCTTGAAGAAGATTGCTTTCATAAGTGAATATTGGTGGGAAACAAAATAATAATAATATAAGATGCAAATAAAACCGCATGAAAAGCCCTATAATTGTATTATGAGACTTATCTCTTTAGACAGTTTCAGTTTTTGTAGGTTCAAAAAAAAAAGGAGGATATGGAGTCGAGATGCACTTGAAGATTTGATATAATAAAAATTATATATATATATATATATATGAGCAATAAAAATTTTGTATGTATGTATATGCGCCAAATCAATGTATCCTTTAGTCGAACTTGGATTTTCTCTGGCACAAAAAAAAAGGGAAAATTAGAGGGAGGGAAATAATACTACTAAAATTTATTATAACAGACCGTAGAAATTAAAATTATGATAAAAAGATCAATGTAAGTGTAATTGACTAGTATAACCTTAATATAAAATCTGTCAGCCTTAAAATTAACTTGGGCTACTGTCCAATTTACAAAAATATTATTTTAAAAATAAGGTTGTGCAGTTTTTTAATTTCACACAAAAAAAGTAAAAAATAGTATTAAATTTTATTAAAAATATAATTTAAAAATTTTAAATTTAAATAATCCAATGAATATAATTTTTTTAAAAAATCTTAATTTTTAAAATCAAATCAATATCATTTATTAAAAAAATCTTTACTTTAAAGAATTGTTCAATTTTGCTAAGAACACTGTCTCCATTCTAAATTCGTGAATTTTTAAGAAAGATAAGATTATTAACTTGCTATAGGTTATTGGGCATCAATTTAATTAGCTTTGTCTTTGTTTCCTTTTTTCATATCCTTGTCATATAAAAATAGCTTCCTCTCAAATAATGTGTTTCTGTTAGTGATCATCAAATTTAGCGTACGAGATGTGGTTAAAAAAGAAATGTAAGAAACATGATTATGGCAATATAGCACTTTTGAATTTATGTTTTAATATTTAATCATTCTAAATAATAACTATTTTTAATATTTTTATAATAAATATTATTTTTTTTCAGGTCACTATTTATAATTTTTTTTTAAATATAGGATAAAACCAAATAAATAACTTAACATTTATTATATTTTATATTTTTTTCATTTTATTTTATATTTTATTATATATTATTGTATATAATTGATAAACACTTTTTAAATTTTTTATTTTTAATTATAAAATTTTTGTATATTAATAATAAACTTATTGTGTATTAATGTGAACGGACTATATTTTTAAATTTTTAAAAAGTTAATTTATATTTTCTGAGTATAAAATATTTTTAGATCAGTGGGCTGATTTATCCCAAAAGTTGGATCTTCTATTTCCGATTCGTTTTTCGCTCGTGGGCTGCATGCTGCTGTTCTATTGTACCGGAGGGAGGATGCTACGAGAACGGATCACCGTCCACTTTATATCGTTCCGTTAATCAGGGGGGTGTTTCCGTCCTTTCGCAATGGCCTGCCTCTGCTAGCATAATAGATCATCCGGCAGGAGGAGAATTCGACGACGGCCCCGTCTGGGTTCTCTGAAAAAGATCGACGATGTTGTGCCTTAGCACTTCGCGCGCTTTCGCGGCATTCGTCGTTGTTTTCGTATTTCTCTCGGTCGTCGCCGAGTGCGCCCCCGATTCCAAACCCCCTCCTGTACGTCCTCTATTTCATCCCATGAGATTGACAATCCCACCTTGCTCCCCCTTCATCTTCATAATCCGTTTTTCTTTCTTCTTATAAGAATCCATCATCTGTTTTGATAAACATGAAAATTGTCACCGTTTGCGTGTTCCGAATTACAGGTCAATTGCAGCAGGCAATGCGTTGCAGAGCGATGCGATAGTAAGACAAAGCTACAAGAATTTTCTATACTTGCAGTCTCTTGCTGTGTTATTTTCCCATCATTAATGGATAGACTTGGTTGTTTCTGAAATTATGTAGATGTGTTAATCAATTACGGAAAATATTGCGGAGCCGGGTATACGGGCTGTCCCGGCGAGGCGCCGTGCGATGATCTTGATGCATGTTGCAAGAATCATGACGATTGCGTTGACAAATTTGGTATTTATCTCTTTTATCATTTTGTTTTGACTATTACCGATCCTCATCTGCAACTAATAAAATCATGCAACGAGACTTTTTAAAATTCTTTAAAGTAGTACACATGTTGCACGGGGTTTTAACTAATGGAGGGTCAGCAATTGATATAGACATGTCACAGTTCATACGTTATGATTCCAATCTATTTGAGATTACGCATGTCTTTCTATATTCTGTACCGACAAGGTGAAGTGAAGATTCTCCATTTAGCCCTTTGGGAAAGCGGATTCAGTCCTTTATCGTTCTGAGGATCGCAGCATATCGTTCATTGATGTTTAATTTTACTGAACTAATGATTACTTCGATGAGATTCTAGCAGTTATCATCCTCCACATATCAGTACGTATTTTCTGTTATTCTGCATCCATCGAACTCAGAAAAGTGCTTGTGATCAATGATCATTTAGGATTTCTTTCTTTAATTTCATTATATTTTATATTTAAAGGGTATTGTCTTATGAATTTTGATTTGAGATTACGGCTTTACAAGATTAATTGCTAACTAAATAAGACATGCATTTTCAGGTATGCTTCACATGAAATGCCACAAGAGGTTAAGGAATTGCCTTGCGAGAGTGCACAAATCTGGGAAGCCCGGATTTTCCAGTGCATGTCCTGTCAGTACAGCTGCGCCAACCATGATAAAGGGCATAGATTTGGCCATCTTACTGGGCCAACTGGGTGATAAAAAGGCCTATTGAAGTGTACCTCACAAAACTTAAACCCTCTTTATATATCCCACATCAATGAAAAATAATATGCTACTTTTTTCTTGGGCCGAAATATGCAACATCAATTCATCAATGAAGCTATTGATCTTTCGGTCATATTGAAAACAATCATATAATTTTTTTTTTAAATGGCGTGAGAGAGAGAGAGATTGGCAATTTGGCTTATTTATACCATCTTCTTAGTCTGTGATAAACTAACTTGTCAGTCATGAACTCTGCCGAGTCTTGTTACACGAATATGTTCCAGCAGGATTCTGTATCCTGCTGCCATTCTGTATCCATATCCAAATAGTTGAATTATACTTTGCCTATGGAGTTCAATATTAATTGGCTACTGACCAGCAAAAAGTGTTTTTGCTTACACTCTTAAAATAAAAGTTTGTGTGGCGTTCGATTTCCTGATCGCACGAACTTTACCTTTAACATTTTTTTTTTTGAAAAAAATGTGCGATTTTGCTTTCTATCAGAGAGATGACAATTGCCGGGGTTAGAATAAAAAACTTTTCACATTTATATCCAGATTGCGTGTGTGAACTACTTTTTAAGTTAGAATTTAAAAAAAAAGTACTTATTATATATAAAAAATAAAATATGAAAGTTTACCAATTATGGTTCGATAGATATTCTAATAAATACTGGTGCTTAGGCAAATTCTAAATTATTTCGAAAGTTCTGTGCATAATAAAGACCTAGCTAGTCTAATCTTGATAATACAAGGAAAAGGAGCGGGGAGTGCGCCTGGCAGCACGTTATTATACAAGCTGGCCAACAAACTTGTGTTATTTTACGGAATGTAATTAGCTGATTTTATGAAATAGGATTTAATTTGCATTTTTATATTTACTAAAAGACAACTATTAAAATATGAGTATATTGGAAATAATAGGAAAAAATGAAAGATTTTAGATTCCATGGCACGTAGAAGGTTTCTTTCAGTTCTTTCATACAAGGGTCCAAGAATTAAATCACTGAGTGAAAGAAAGGATGTTTGGAGACTGCTAAATTAATTGCAACGAAGTACAAGAATCCTAGTAAGACGATGGTATTAATAGAAGCTTCAATCTGCAAAATGGTATGAATTATTACCCTGCTTGGCTAACATTTATCGTCTGCCAGATTTAAACTCATTTTTGGAATAGAAATAGCTAGGAATGGTATATATGACTTGGCCAAAATGGAATATATGGCTTTATTGGTGGTGGTGATTTCCGTGGGGAAGGATTTTGTGTTTGAAAGAATCCATGCATGTAGGGTATGTAGGGTTTGAATATAAATTGTATGTGTTGCGGCAAAACTGCATTAAAGTTGGCGGTTTGAAGAATAAAAGCGAAGCCCAGCTGAGTCAACTCCAGAGGGAATTGACCAAATTTCTCGATCGAGTCAGGACACGAGCGGACTGCTAGATAGAATCTGGGTAATATTATTTCTACATCAGACAAATTAAATTCATAATATATATTCCATCACCAATATCATTGCATATATACTTGGAGGTGCCATCTAGAAAATATTCTATAACCTTGGACGCCTAAACATCAGAGCTTATTAGCCATGCCCTCCATGTCCTCCATCTCCATATGCAGTTTAAGTTGTGGCTTGTGACTTTGAACTCCATATGCATGGATTCCAAACAGGAAGCTCTCTATAAAGCTACTTGGATAAGAAAACTGAAATCTTATGTGCTTGTGCCAGTTTTATAATGAGCTCAGAAATGGGCTAAAGTAATATTCCAGCAACTAAAATAAACTAGTGCCATACGGGCTTTTATATACATTACTCATCTACATTTATTAATTAATAGTTGGCTACAAAATAAAGTAGAAACTGAACATGGGCATGCCTCTGTTTTTAAAATGATACTCCCTTTTATTCTTATTATTATAAGAAGTATTTTAGAATATTTTTTTTGAATCACAAGATAAGGAGTAATGTAATATTCTTTTGGGGAAAATCACGTCCAAATTCTGTGGAGCAAACTAATTTACAAATAAGTTCTGTAAAATTTAAAAAAATCATATTCAGATCCCTTGAGACCTAAAAAAATAATTTGAACTTTGGATGCAAAAAAATAATTCCCCTGTGAAAAGTACATTGCGTTAATAAAATAATTTACAACTATTAAATATATAAAGTTATAAATGTAAAAAGTTGAAATGATAGATGTAAATTACTAATAAAGTAATTGTAAATAATTAGTATTAAACTTTGAAAGCAACACACAATCAATTTAACTATAAAATATGTAAAATTATAGTTATAAATTAATGATGAGATAGTTATATATAAACTATTATTGTTAAATTTTGCCAACAATGCATAATTAGTTTAATTATTAAATATATAAAATCATAGTTGTAAAATGTTGAATTGATAATTATAAATTATTAATGAGATAGTTAAATATAATTAGTATTAAACTTGTAATGCATGATTAATTTAAATATTAAACATATAAAGTTACAGTTGTAAAATATTATACTATTGGAATATTATATTTTTTCACCTCAATTTTAAATTATACTCAAGTTTTAAAGGACTTGGATATAATTTTAAAATTTTATAGGACTTAGGTGTAAATAAATTTGTTATAAAGAATCTATATGTACATTTTCCTATTCTTTAATAGTCGGACATTTTTATCCCTAATCCTTTTTTGTTCCCGATAGATCCCTAATCCTATTAATGAGCGAGTCTTTTTCGAAATTGTGAAAAGAAGTGTATGCAATATTTTCAAGTGCGCTAAAGCTGGAGTCTTTGGATTTTTTTTGACTTTCAAGAATTCAGCAATATTTTCTTAGCATTCATGAAAACATTGAAAATACCTTATAATATGAAGAGAAAAAAGTATCTGATAATTTTAGTGATACTATCCGTTGCTAAAAGAAGGAAATGTTGATATGATCAATCCAAGTTACTCTATTTGTGAATCTTCTTCTACTCTTTTTTTGGCATTTAATGTAATAATTGCGATATTTAAGAATTTTTTAAAAATACATGATAAATATTTCTTCTGTTAAAAAATATAAAATATTTTTTGATGAGTTAAATATTAAAAAATATAAGACATTTTTAATTTTTTAAGGTGTAATCATTGCCTTTTTTTTAAGTACCCCTAGATAGTAACTTTATATTCATTATAGAGTGTTTAATATGGATAAATATGAAAAAATAAAATTAGTTTAAAAGAAGGTAATTATTTTATTAGGAGGTAAAATTCAATTAAAAATATCTTATATTTTTAAATGAAGGGAGTAATTTTTTTAGCAACAAGAGAGAAGTTGGTGCAAACTTGGAAAAATTTAAAATAAAATAATTAATTATTTTTGCTGGTATTTTGACTTAAATGTTAGTGAAATTCATAATATATGTTTATGCAATGATCTTGAAAATAATTATGATATTAAAATTAATAATAACATGTTTTGATGATATTTTTATTTTTTATAATTTTGAAATAATTTCAACACAAAGTTAGTGACTTGATGGAACCTACATTTGTTGCCTACTTGTTAGGCTTAAATTCTGAATTCTCATAGTGATGGAAGAGAAATTTTATTTTGCACTAGAAACTGAAATTACAAAAATACTCTTCTTAAAAAACGGGTGACGGAGCGCTCCCAATCCTTCGTGATTCTGTTCTTCCGTCATCAGCATGAGTGATTCTCCAACTGTTCTTCCTCCTCCATCATCCTCTATCTCCTATGTTCTTCCTTTTCTTTTTGCCAGCGAGTGTGTAAGCAGAGGATTTCAGTTTGTCGCCATTAAGCTCATGGATTCTTCTTCTTTCTCTGTCATATTCCGCAGCTAATTCCTCTAAACCTTCTTAAATCCCGTTGACGCTGCTGTTTGTGTGGGTGTGTGTACAGAGCTTCCATTATTCTTCCTTTGCATCGCACACCGTCCACCTTAGCAGGTCTTTGTTTGGCTCATTGGCATATCTTTTGTTCTAATTTTCTTGATTGGATTTTTTTCTCGGAGGAGTTACTCGTCTGTAATCTCTTGAAACAACGAATTATGTTTTGACTCGGTGGAATTAGTTTGGAAAATTTATTCGTTTTAAAATTTTCTAGTCTTGGTATCCCCAAATTTAATAGATCTGGGCAAATCTTCTTTCTTTTCTTGTTTTATTTTTGTTTTGTCTCCTTTTTCTAGAATTAGAACAATTCCTCTGCTCTGATTCTGGCTACTTATTCTTTGCTTCTCAGCCTAAGCAATTTCTTTTTTTTTTTTCCCTCTCCTCAGAATATGGGACTAAGCAATTTTCAACCTACAGGGTTGGGCGTAGGATCTCTCCCTTCCCTTTTCTCCTTTTTTTTCCCCCATTTCCTTGATCTTGACTGTGCATTTTGTGTGGATGTTATCTCACCATTCAAATTAAAATACTAGCTATAATATAATATTATTATTACGCAAACAATTTATCCTAAAAAAACCTGTTTTCGATTCGTGCATGAAAAAACGATTCTGAATTTTTTTTATTGAAATAAACGGTATCATTTAAAAAAACAAATGTTATTTCATTTTTTTTCAAACTATTCAGTTTAAAATTTTATTCTTGTATTTCAAAATAGAATTATTATAAATTTAATCATTATTTTTATCTTTATTGTATTATTTATAAATGAAAATATTAAAAATTGAGACATATTAATGTGAATATATAAGCATATTATTTATAAATTTTAAAAAAAATGTTCCTACCGAAAAATTTAAAACTTTTTCAGTGAGTAAAACTAATTTTTACATTTTTCAATTAATTTATAAATTTTTAAAACTGTTTCAGTGGGAAAAATATTAATGTGTATGTATATAAAAATATTATTTATAAATTTCAATCAATATGCCCCCTAAAATCAAAATGAAGCTTGCAAGTCGGTAAGTGGAAAATACAGGACCAAATGTCACCGGAAGAACATCGCATCAGAAAAATGTAAAAATTGGTATACTCAATACTCACTGAAACAGTTTTTGATTTCTTTTGGTTGGAACAGTTTTGAAAATTAATAATATATTTTTTAATCTTTTAAATAATATATTTATATACACACACATTAATATTTCTCCATTTTTAATATTTTTATTTATAAATAATACAATAAAGATAAAAATAATGATTAAATTTATAATAATTCTAATTTGAAACACAAGAATAAAATTTTAAACCAAATAGTTTGAAAAAAATGTAATAGCATTTGTTTTTTTAAATGACACTATTTATTTCAATAAAAAAAATTTCAAAATTGCTTTTTCATGCGCGAACGAAATAGGTTTTTTTAAGACAAATTGTTTAGGTAATAATGATATTAGATTATAGTTGGTACTTTAATTTGGATGGTGAGATAAAAGCTACACAAATGGCACGATTAAGATCAAGGAAATGGAGAAGAAAAGGAAAAAACGGAAAGGGAGAGACCTTGAGCCCTACAAGAATAAGCCATGTCATCTTTTAGTTTCCATATTTGTATTAATGTTCAACTTAACATTATCAAAACATACTACAATCATGGTAATTTAAAATTTGACTAATCCCCTCTTTAATTACCATGATAGAAAAGGGTCAAACCAATATATTTTTAAAAATATTTATAAAGTTTGGGATCCTAAAAAACTCTTTTTAAAAAAGAAAGAATGACAAATAAATATCTGTGAAAGAGAAAAATGATAATTCAAATTCCACAAAATGTGATAATGATGATGAGATTTCAAGGAACTTCTTTGGAATAAATTTCTATGTGAAATGACTTTAGTACCCCTTTGCAATTAATTATATATGGTTCACAAGTTTAGTTCTATCAATGATTAAAATAATTTAGGAAATTACAACTTTTTATCAACAATTTTCTTTTATCAAAAAAGTCCAACTAATTTTATATGGTTTACAAGTTTGGTATAAGTTCACAAGTTTAGTTCTACCAATGACTAAAATGATTTAAAAAATTACAACTTTCTATCAGTAAAGTTCATCTAATTTTATATTGGTTATAAGTTTGGTATAAGTATTTGTACATTTGATTCCACCAATGACTAAAACTTAGGAGTAATTTCTAAATTGCAGAGGGATATTGAAGTAACTTCACAAATAAATGTAATCTCAAAGAAGTCCCTTGGAACCTCATTATCATTATTATATTTTACAAGACCAAATTATCATTTCTCTATTTTAGATGAATTTATCTATCATTCTCTCTTTTAAAAATGTGTTGAGCTCAGCTGATAAAAATTGAAGTACAAAACTTAGGAGGAGCATGTCGATTGAATCAAAAAGAGAAAATGAAACGAGGGCAAAAAATATAATTTTCCCAAAAACATAATCCCGACCAAATTACAACATCACATATCATATAAGTGCACTCAAAACAACCAATGTTGCTAATTATACATACATACATACATACATACATGTATGTATGTATGTATGTATGTATGTATGTATGTATATTCATAAGTGTACACATTTCAAAAGTTAAAAGGGCATATTCAAGCAGAGAGGCAAATCCACTCTTTGCCCTTATCTTTCCCTTGTTTCTATCCACACTTTTACTTACAAAATTATAATCATGGGTTGAGATAAAGTCTTATTAACCCAATGATCTAAACTATCTATGAGCACATAAATCGTAAATGAGCATGCAAAGTGGAATAAAATAAAGAAGTGATCACATGCACAAACAATGTATTAATCCAATTAAGTAATGCTTGATCAATTATTTCTATCCAAACCTCCTCAACTACCTCCAACAAAATTTAAAGGCTAATAACATGACTAGACCAAGTTTATATGACTAAATTGGCTCGAGCTTACCAATTATGGAAGACGGTCCAACCAAAGGCACCCATCAACCACGATCACGCACACACCCCCCCATACACACTCTTATATATGAAAAATATCTTTTATTTCACGAACACTCATAAGCAGTATAACATACAAGTAAAATGAATAGATTATTTAGTTATCTCAACCTTTAAAAATAATGCCCTCTACTAGCTTTCACTTGCTTCAAGGGTATCCGAGCAACTATAATCTACATGATTAAACACTATGTGCCAATTCCTAACTCTAAGATACTCATTTTTAATTATAATTAGCTACCCACAACTTTAAACTTTTATTGTTGGCATAATTAAATCTCTAACAACCTTGAATTAGTTCCATTTAGCTTCTATGAGATCAAACAACACTAATTTATAGTTCACATTGATCTCAAAGTGGCACTTTAGGCCTGGGGTTCATCCAAACCCAAAAAATTATAAAATCACTAACCTTAGGTACAAAACCCTTAAACGACTCTTAACAATCTCATTTAAGTCAATGGATTTAGATTAATCATTCTAAAAGTCAAAACCACCATCTCTTAACAACCAAAATTTTTGAAAATTTGCATAAGAATAGATGAGTAGGCAAGAGAGTGGCTAAGGGAAGCTTACCAAGGTGATTTCAAGTTCAAATAGCCTCCCAAGTAGTAAAAATTTGAAGCCCTCATAGAGAAAAAAAAAAAGGGCTTCGTGGTCTTCCTTGTTTCCCCTTCTATTCCTTTATCTTAGCTCATAATTCTTAAGTACAAAATTAACTCATCCACCATGGCACATTGTGTATGTATCGTGACAGATGGCATAGTGAGTCCATTCAAGTTTTTGGATCCTTCACGTGGGTCTAGATTGCTTAATACCCATCCTAACTTAATTTTAAAACTGTATAATGTTCTAATTAATAAGTCCCTAAGTGATCCAAAAACACCATTTACTCAATTAAAACTTGAATATATTAATTTATCTTTAATTAGTTTATAATTTTTGGATTAGAGATTAAAGATATTATAATGTTAGCTAAAATAAACCAACCATTTGCTTAGGTGTCAGATAAATGGTCAATGTTCGAGGCATTTTGTGGATTGATCACTCTTGCACCAACTTAAATAATGTCATGGGCACTTGTACACCTTTTCTCATTTTATGATACTGAATGCTTTTGGTTGACAATTTTGCAAGTAGTTTTTCATCCTTTGCCCTTTATTATAAATAAAATTACAAATTTCAAAAAGAAATAATTACATTTTTCATAAAACCCCCTCATAAATGCTAAATGGATATTATTATTAAATTAGAGGGAAGAAGTAAACATTAATTACAATGACCTTTTAGTCCAATAAACATTTCAATTTCAAACATAGTTATTAAAATTAACTAACTTTCTTAAATTGTGTGAATTAATTTAAATTTCATCATATTCGAAAATGGAAGTAGTATAATGTAACAATAATTTGTCATTATGTTGTCATTAAAAATTTTAATCATTTGTTAAAAATAGTACTTAACATATAAGGTGAAATTTATTTTGAGTAATTTTTAAGTTCTAATTGAATAATTTACTTTAATTGTTATAAAGGACTTCTAATAAGCTCATTGGATCAAGGAAAATTAAGTTATGAAATTTATGAAATTTGAATATATTTTTAATTTTATCAACATCTAAATGAAAAAATTTCATATTTGCTTTACATTGTTTATCATAATGACTTTTTTATTTTAAAAAAAGGATTTTTTTATTGATATTAATTGTCTTATTTGAGGCATAATTGAGCATGAAATTTAGGCACTTCTTTCATCAAATATTCAAACTTTTTTTATTATATTGTAAGAAACTAACTCATTCTACTATATATAACCCCTGTTGCTATATATGTCCCACTAGCTAAGTGGTGATATTAAAAAATTATGGAAATTACAAATAAAGGCATCTGAATATTACAAATAATCATTCAGGATCATATATAATTATGAAATTGAGCTTTAGGACCATGGTTTTTTTTGTAATTTTAAAAATAATAATTTGACTAAAATGGCTTCATGACTATATAAGTTTGTAAGTTTAGGAATAAAAAAATTTTTTCAACTCAAATAAAGAGATTTCATAACTCTCTTAACTACATTTCTAACCTAATTAAAGTGATTTTAGTACATGCAAATTTTAAGCTAGTCAACTGCAAGTCTAAGGGTAAAAACTTCTTCAACTCAAATAAAATAATTTTATAATTCTCTTTAACTAAATTTCCAACTCAATTCCCTTACCAAAATAAAATTCTAACTTAGTTAAAGTGATTTCAATACTAGCCAATTTTAAGTTGGCCAATTGCAAGTTTGGTGATCAATTTTTCAGAGAGAGTAAAAACCAAAAAAAAAAAATCAATTCTAATAAAGTGATTTTTAACTCTCTTCAAATAAATTTTTAAACTAATTAAAGTGATTTCAACACTAGTGAATTTTAAGTTGGTCAATTTCAAGGATATGTCTATAAACATTTTCATTTCAAATAAAGTGATTTCATAACCACCTTTTAATTAAATTTCCAATATGATTAAAGTGATTTCAACACTAATAAATTTTGAGTTGATATTTTAAATAGGGACATTTTAGTAAAGGTATTAATTTTAAAACTATAAAAAAGGACCATGTTTAGAGTGATTTCAACACTAATAAATTTTAAGTTGGTATTTTAGACAGGGACATTTTAGTCAAAATATAAATGTTGAAATTATAAAAAAGGACCATGGTCCTAAAATCTAATTATTTTTAATTAGATTAAGGGTCAATTTTACCCCTAAACTAGTCACGAAAGCACATAAATGATCCTAAACTCAACTATGAGTCATTTATATCTCTTAACTATTGAGATTTTTAAATCTGTCACTTTGCCGTTTGTACTATCAATTTTTTTCTTTAACATTTATTTATTATAAAATATTGCATTATAGGTCTCACCAATAATTTTTTTATACTTTTAATAATTTAAAAAACTATTCTCTCTCTTCCACCTTCCCTCCCTCTCCTTTCTCCCTCCATCGTTTGACCGAGACCTCTTCCTCCTACTCTTTTGCCTCTCTGAGCTCCAACTTAGCTTTATTTCCAACTTTGATTGCCTCTTCGCCCTCTACCTTTTAGGACAAGCCACTCTAAGATTTGCCTAACCCACCATCATGCATGCATGTATCACTTATGGATAAGCCATCCTAAGATCAACCTAATCGAGTTGTTGTGTAAAGGCAATAATGTCGAAGAGTTAAGTCAGCTTGAGTTTCACCTTCTCTAGCAAGGCAACTTAATCTTAAACCAGAGAGGGAGTTATTGCAGAGACTAAGGACATGGAGGTTAAAGTTTTAAAGGATGAAATAAATGACTCTACTTAAATTTGTTCATCATGCACCATCATCGAACCATTACTGAATATGTTCAATATGTTTCATCATCATCTCTCACCATCACCAAACCTAAATTTGCTCCCCCTTCCTCATGCTCCTCCATCCTTAACCTCATAGCAATAACCTTTACTTCTCTTTATTATCGAAACTCACCATCAACATCATACCATCTAAACTAGAACCTCACCACTATTTTTTCTTAAAGAACAAGGGTGAGTGGGTAGGCAGTGCATACATGCATGTTCGATAAGAAGCTACTAAGAAGGCAATATGCTCAATGCCTTCTTTAGGTTCTAGAATGACAATGTATGGAAATAAAGGGAGCATTTAGTTCTCTACCTTGCTAACTTTCAAATGTGGCTTCATCCTCCCTCTACAATTATCAATGCCTTAGACCACGAACTCAAACCCATAATCTCACATACATACTCAAAACAATACTGAAAGTTACATGATACACACATGTATGAATTACTTATTTGAGGATTAACTTGAACCAAGTGTGGTAGCCAATGTAACATTCTAAGAAGAGAGGCCTAAGTGATAACCACAATTTTTTAAGGCTAAGGGGCTTATTTAGGGTTCGAATGTCCTTTAGGATAAGGAAATGACCTTAGTTTTAGGGATGACTAAAAGGTGGAGAGCTTAAAGTATAGAAACTTCACTGTGTTACTCTCTGGGACGAATAGTACATTTCAGGAAAAAATTATAAATACATGATTTAACTAAAAGTAGAAGTTAGAAACTCATTTTAAACTTTCTGGATGTGCGTATTTCTATAGAGCTCTATTAAGGTTTGTTTTCTATGACCTAAAAAGCCTTAAAAAAGCTAGATTCATCTAAGGTAAGTCCCCTAGACTTGATCTATACTCTTCTACCCCCTCTATCCTCTAGATATGATGACTGAGATCTTGCCTTGTGCTTATATATCATATTAGAATTCTTAAGGACTGTTCATCTAAGTCTCAAATAGAGTGTTAACTAGTTTAATTATTCATATAAAGATCATCTGTAAATTGAGATAGCCTTAGAATCATCAGGGTTCATGTACAGTAGAACTTAGGGATTAAGAGGTTGAACTTTTAATCTCTTAAATGTTTGAGGTAACTGAAAACTTATTATATTATATGTTATAGTCTATGACCTTGCCTGGTAAATTAATTATGCTATTTTACTTATCAAATAAGATTTATGTGAGTTGTGAAATTTAAATCTAAGCTATGATATACTATTTTGTATGTCTCTGAGAGTATGATCTGAATGCTTGAAGCATGCTTATATATTACCAAGAATTATTGTATTATATGACTTGTGTCATAGAAAACCTATAATTGAGTAGTGTTGGAAAGGATGTACATATATACTCTAAAATATGATTCCACTTTAAGAATATTGTCCATATACATACATACATACATACATACATACATACATACATACATACATACATACATACATATATATATATATTTATATATATATATTTGACTATCTAAATACATGTACAAAGGCGGGAGTTCACCTGTAAGGGAGAAGTTGTTATTAGAAAAACCCATGGTAAGCCCTACTAAGATTGCAACCCAATGGTGATTAATATGTTATACGTATACCTAGTTTCATTGCTTGGATTAGTAGTATTGGTCGACAACTTGCTCAATTTTATTGCTTAGATTGTTAATATTGGTCGGGCATATCATGACATCTTAAAATGTGAGTAAGGGGAATATGTGGTCTAAACTCGAGTATGGAAGCCTTGGCCAAGCCCTTCCTAATTTGAGGAGCAAATCTAGCTTAGTTATATGCACTAGAGCTATAGTTAATTGCCTATGGGTTTAGTTAGAGGAAATAAGAAGGTTATAAGGGTGAATTTAACATGCATCATTGTAAAAATGATTATTGATAAGTTATTATGGACATGAATGCTTGATATGTATACTTTGATAAAGGACTTGTATGTGGTTTTAAGTTGAAATATATGTGTATGTGAATTGCTTATTACTATTATTTTATTTGCTATATTATGTGTCTTATTTACTGAGATTTTGTAATAAATCTCACCGCATTACATTGACTTAGTTTTAGGAGAAGAAAAGGGCAAGAAAAAGGCTAAAGCCTCAGGAACTAGAGATCTTTAGACTCTAGTGATTATTGTAATGCATAATTATTTTGAGACTTTGCCAACTATAGGAAACTTTAGCTGCATATTTAATCCACATTAAAATTGGTATTTGGTACTTGAATTATTTAGGTCTAAACTGGTTTTAGAGGCATTGATTTATATTTGTTTATTCAGGAGATTTGGATTGGGTTTTAGCTCTATTTTATTGTTGAACTTTGATTTAAATTGAAAGCATGCTTGGGAAAAAATTCTGGAATATTATGATTGTGTAAATGATCTTGATGATCATATGTATGAATTTGTTGTCTTAAAATACTATGGATAAATGAATATGAATAGGTGATACGTGCTAGCAACTAGGGCAAGTGGGGACAAGCTTAGGCGAGTAAGTGACTTCTCGCCATGGCGAGTGACAGGCAATTGAGGCAAGTAGGGTTTGGCTTGCCAAGGTAAGGTGTTGCATTAGTCAAGGCAAGTGATGTCTTAGTATACAGGCCAATCCTAATGCTAAAACAGGGAAGTACCTTCAATGAGTTGTGATTATATGATTATTTTGATTTGATGGCAACCATGTATGGAATTTATGCATTTTATTTAAAGATATAAAGTCTTAAATGCTAGCCTAAATTGTTAAATTGATGGTGCTATATGGTGTGTTAAAAGTAGTAATTGGGGTCATTACAACTAATATTCTTGAGGTTTGAAGCAGTGACTTTCCCTTAATTGAGAGGTCTTCTAGTGATAAGCATGACCTTAATGCCTAGATTTAGCAACTTGTCATACAGATTTATCATCTCTAGTAGTGATGGTGCGACGCAAAGATACAATCCCATCTGAAGGGAGAGAGGGAATGAAGGAGAGAGATTAATTTTTTTATATTAAAAAAATATTAAAAATGAATTGTAGGACCCACTATTAAATATTTTAAAATAAATAAATATTAAAAAATAAAATGTGGGACTCACTTAACAAAAAAATAACATTAGGGCATGAAAAATCAAATTTTTTAAGTTGAAGGATATAAATAATCCATAGTTAAGTCTAAAATCATTTATGAACTTTCACATATAATTTAAGAGTAAAAATGACCTTTAACCTTTCTTAATTTCATGATTATTGTTGGTTTTTTGCTATATTTGGAAGTGCTAATAATAAGGATCATCCATTTCTTTTAAAGGCATCTTATGATATAAGAGTCGAAGTGATATTTTATACATAAATGTTTACTTATTTTTAATTAAAATATAATCGGTGTATTTTTTTTATAAGTAATACATGATATATAATTTTGGAAACATGGCATGATAGTTTTTATATATACCATAATTTTAATGAAAAATTTCACAATAAAGATATAAATAAGTGCTCTAGTCTAATTTGACATATCAAAATTCTATTTGATGATATTATCATAAGGACAAGTACTAATAGTTTATGATTATAAGTGGGATTAAACTCATGACCTTCTATTTACCAGAAAACTTTCATACTATTAATGCCATAATAACATCAGCTCAAAATTCAATATATTTATTCTGCACTTAAATTCTTTTCAACTCTCACCCTTCACTTGTAATAAAAAGAACAAGAGAAGAGGAGAAACTAGAGGAGGAAAATTTTCTTTTTGACATAAATTTTTTCTGTTATTGTTCTCTTTTGAGAGAAATTAATGAAAAACAGGGTTTTTTTTTTCACCAACAATGAAAAAAAGGGCGAAAAATATTTTTTCCTCTATATTTTTTTTTTCAATTTTCTCCATCTCATTTTGAAAACGTTCCAAACAGAACCTTTGGACACTTTGCCCAACCGGGAGGGAGGGAGGGAGGGAGAAATCGGATGTTGTGATCAAACACATTTAATGAGATCCAAATGAACCAATGGCAATCAACTGAGCTTTTAGAAAAGGAAAGAAGAAAGATATAAAAAGAGATCAACGGGGAGGGTGCCACATATACGAAGACGTGGAAGCTGCAGGCCAGGTAGAGTGAAGAGGAGAAGACGGGGAAGGGGCAGGAGCTTAGCTGAGTGAGAAATGAAAACGCAGATAAAGGCCAGTCAGGAGAGGGGTATTTTAGTAAAATCGAGATAAAGCCAAGCAGCCCCCAACGGAACTCGATCAAAGAGCACGAGCTCGGTGAGGCAAATGAAGTAATAAGGCCAAAGACGCCCACATGACCTGGCACACACCCCCACCCTCTTACGCTACCGGCTGCCCCTCCCTCTCTTACTATAACTACATCGCTTCTTCTTCCTTTGCTCGTCAATCCAAACTCGCCTCACAACCTTCACAATGGTACTCTCTCTCTCTCCTTCTCTGCTCATTCTTCCCTCTCTCTTGTCTTTCAGCCATCTCTGCCTGCAAGGTCTCCGTATCTCCATGAATTCAAAACTTTGTGTGTGTGCTTGAGCTCCTGCGCCTTGTCTGTGTTGCTTCTGTGTTTTTTCCAGATCCTTCCCATTCTATTATGCGTTTCGCAAATTTTGGTTTTTTAGTTTTATCTATATTCCAGATTACTGTGCTCTGTGTATGCATGCTATTTTCTTCTTTCATTCATGAAGCGGCGTGTTTTGAATTCACGTTTTGTTCGCTCGCGTAGACCGTGACGGGGGCTTTTCTGTCTTCAAAGGTCTTGTTACGTTTGTATCTCTCTCTCTCTCTCTCTCTCTCTCTCTCTCTCTGCGATTTCACAGAATACGTGACCAGATAGGAACTGCTGGTTTTCACCGAAGCCTTAATTACCAGAAACTCCAGACCTTTTGTCCTTGAAGATCTGAATGATTGAGTTTCCCAAAGCTTCGTTTGAATTGAAAATCTCTGGCCATAGCCTCTCTTCCTTTTCATTTCACTCGCTCGACATGGTTCATTCATGATACCACGAATAAGCCGTTTTTCCTACATTAAAAATTGTGTCGTTTTCTTCCGAAAATTATGATATAATTAATGTGTTTTGTCGCTAAGAAAATAGTGGAGGAGGATAAGCAAGAAATAATACCCCACTTCCACGGATAATTTTGGTTGTTAGTACCCACCTGCGATGACTATATGCCGGCCCAGCCATGCTGTGCCAATTTCCTTCTGGCGGATAACATCCAAAATATCAACACGAAAATCAATGTTATAACTTTCTTGTTCCATTTTACCCTTTCTGAAACGTATGTGAGATAAAGTCTCCTTTAACATACTTACATAATAGCTATGCATGCTTTTCTTGCTTGAGAGCAGAGTTATTCAGACAACATGAATGAAGACCGTATCATCGCTGTCTGCCTAGAACAAGTTTCGGTCCAGACCACCCCGTCGAGGCAATCTTCGTCATCGTCAAACGACGTCGTCATTTCAGTGGATGAGATCAGTGTATTCATGGAAGATATAACAAATGTTACGCATCTAGAAGCTGCGGCTGCATCGTCGGGAGAGATAAGACTGTGTCGTTTTTGCCATGAGGAAGACCTTGTCAGGCACCTTGAAGCACCCTGTGCTTGCAGTGGCACTATCATGGTATGCAAAAAAAACTTCATCCTATATCGATATATAATCTATACGCATGTAAATTCAATTATTGGCTGCCGTATATAGCTTAGAATAAATATAATTACTTCTTTAAATTCAGAACGTGCAATCAAATAGCCATAGTAGAGGTTTTTGCCCATAATTATCTAATCCAGGATTAGCGAATTAATTAACTAGGATTTCAAGTGAAGTTTATAATTACATTTTGCAATTAATGTTGTTAATGCTTGACTTGGAAACTAACTGCAATTCCTTTTTAACTGCTCTTTACGCCGTGCCATATAAAGTACGCCCACCGTCGTTGCACCACTGATTGGTGCAACACCAAGGGCGACATCCGGTGCGAGATTTGCCAGCAGGTACGAATTCGAGTCCCCTTTCATGCTTATAAACACAATATACTTTCGCTATTTGGGACTTAGTATTCCATTGCTTATATTTTTATAGATTCGATTAACAATCTTTCTGCGCAACTTAAATTATTCTTTACAATATTTGAAATATGCGCAGCCCTACGGTCCTGATTATGCTGTGACGACTGAAAGCACATCGTCGACCCAAACCAGGCAAATCCTATCCCTCTTTTTTTCTCGCAATCTCTCCCCCCCCCCCCCCGGTGTATAAACTTGTCTGTGTATTATTATATTGGCAGGGTGGTACTGGATAGTTCGACTACTCCGAGTACTCCGACCACTATTACACAAGTGCAATCCCCTCCACAGCAACCAGACCAGCAGAGAACAGCTGCTCTTGCTTGGTGGGCTTATAACTTGATGGTTCCCTGTCGCGGATTGCTCTATGCAGCCTTGCTCGTCCTCGTAACTTCATGCTTCACACTCTTTCATTTCATATACATTACTTTCATATATATACTTTATGTGGACGCATCGCCTCTAGTTTCTTGGTTATATTACCCTAGCTACTTTCTTAGTCTTGGTTTATTCGAAAACGTGATCTCTAGCTCCTCATCCGTCTCGGTTTTTATTCGAAAATAAACTAGTCTACTGAAATTTAATGGTTCTTGGATCGGGGTAGGGTACTTTGAATAATACTGGTTAAGATTGTTTTGTCTCCACGTACGATGCAGTTTCTGCTGGCGCTGATAGTTAACGATGTCTTGTCTTTCACAAAGACAACAAAAAAGGAGCCGAAAAAGGCCTTCAACGTGATATTCGTGGTAGGAGGATAATCTTTTCATTCTATTTACAAATCACTTTTAATATATTTTATTAAAATAAAAAAAATTTAAATTTTATCAACTTTATGTTAGAATTTAATAATTTTTTACTTTTATTTTTAATTAATATTTTTAAATCTCAGATATTTTTATTTAAAATATTTAATAAAAATAAAAATATAAAAAGAAGTATTAAAAATTAATAAATGTGGATCAAATTTTTTTTCCTCTCTGCCCCATATAAATAAAACTAGAGGAGTACTATTGTGCGTCAGCTGCTTATAGCAAACACTCAAATGGTTTCTTTCTGATCATATAATTACTCTAAAAGAAATTAATTAGAATAATTTGGTGACAGGTACTTATGATGCTGCTGGCGCCGTTCTCTCTACTTTCGTGCCTCTACGAATGCCAGTAAGTCGTCTGATGAATTAGTTGCAGTCTTGGTCTTTCAGTTCAGTACTCCACTAGATTGCGCCTTTCACATATCCTATCAATAACGCATCATTATGAATTTGGTGAACGGACTTAGAGTTAGAGGCATGGTTCACGAGTATTGGGAGAGAAGAAATCGAACAGCTGTCAATGGAGATGCTCCAGGGCGTCTAGCATCTGAGAGAACCAGCGTCTAATTTCATTTCTTTTGTTTTACTGTGCTTTTTATAATATAGGGAAGAACCTGGCCTTCATGCTGTTTAATTTGTCTCTTCCTTCATGTAGCAAAACCTCTTGATGATTATGAGACATTAATTACATAAATTTGTCTAATCAGGAGAAAGCTTTGCTGCTGTGGCCTTCTCTAATCTGCTCCTAATGCTCTCTAATCTGCAAGTTTAATTTGGTTTAAAAAAGAAAAGTATAAATAAAAATGATTCAAGATACACCAACTGGCATTAATCACTTCAGAGCAATATTCTGAAATTAATTCACAGCACTCTACAGAAATGGCATTTTCAACTCTCGACTGGCATTTACGTACAACTGTATCTGTCCCCCCCCCCCCCCCCGCTTTTTTTTTGACATATGCGTTTAACTATATCAAGATGTCACCACTTTTTGATCACCCTCTCGTGAGCCCATGCTAAAGTTTCACAGATAAATCCATTAGCCCAGAGAATATGCCCAAATGAGAAAATCCATGCATGTCCCAAAAAATGAATTATTTATTTATTTTACATGTTGATTCCAGTTCCATTTTAGGAATTGGCAACTTACCCATGTATACTCCTTTGAGAACCCAAAATGTGTACTGTACTTTCAGGTTAGGTCATATCTCTTCAACTGCATAAAATCTAATATTCATCATCAGCTTATGGGCCTGTTTGAGTAACTTTTAAAAATACATTCAAAGTACATTACCAAATTCAATAAATATTTTTCCACATATGCTTTTGCCAAATGTTAAATAAAAACCAAACCCCACTTAAACTTCTAATCTTTAATTGTTAGGTCCCACAACTATTGTCCTTCGCCTCACACTATGTGATGCAGAGCTTTTCTCATAGACTTGTTATTGTTATATATTTTTTTTGTTTAAAAATATAAAATATTTTTAACCGAATCTCAACTCTCAATAAAATAGTTATCTACTTTTTAAGTAACCTTATTTTTTTATATTAATTTCTATTAAACACCCTACAATAAATATAAAATTATTATTAATAAGGTCATTTTTGAAAAAAAGGCAATGATTACAACTCAAAAGACAAAAAATGTCTTACATTTTTTAATATCTAACTCTTTAAAAAATACCTTATATTTTTGAATAGATGAAGTATTACTTATTACCTTGCCAAAAATAACTTATTTAAAACTGGTATATCCTTTATATCTGTCTAACATCAATATAAATAGATAACTTTGTTTTTCTTATTTATTTTAACTGTTTCATTAAATATGTAAATGTGAAAATTACTTTTTTTTTTACTCCGTATAATGTATATATGCCGTCTGACATTAACGACATTAGCGAAACTCATGAATTATACACCGAGTTATTTGATGTCTTAATTATTTCCAAAATAATCAATCATTTAAATTTATTAATTTAGTTTCTACTTATTAATTTGGTTGTTGTTTGTTGATACCTTTTTTGGTACAGAAGAATTGTGTCGTTCTTCCTGATCGGTAACAGGTCAAAATATTTTATTCAGTTTAAATTAGCTCATAGGTAAAAATCACAATTCTTCATTACATGTCCCCCCAGGGTGGTCGTCGGGGTTTAAAATTAAACCCTGGGCGCCTCCCTATAACTCACAATTTTATGTTTGCGTCAATCAATTAAACTAAAACTTTAAAATAATTTATTTTATAAACTTTTAAATTAATTGTTTTCTTAAAAAACTGTCTATTTTTCCACCAAAAAAAAAACTGCCCAAATCGAATGAATTAAGAAAAGGGAATAAAATAAACAAGTGGGCCGCATTGACAGCCTTGAAGTAACTTGTTATAAGTTGCTGGGAATCCTGCAGAAGGGGTCCATGACAGGGCTCCATATAATCAAGATCCATATTTTTCTTCACAAAAAGATTTGTTTTGCTTATAAAATATCCATATTTTTTTCCTTTCCACGTGATAATGGTACACAACTACTATGAAAAGAGTTAGTTTCTCCTAACATAATTGCCTCGACACACAGTGTCTCAAATAAGATTGCCTCCAATAGAAAAATAGTCATGAGAAACAACTAAAAAAAAGTACAAAACTCACATCCACCATCATCTTTTGATTCATAATTTGATCCCATGGAAGAAGCTGAAGTCATCACTGTTATTCCTTAGTCACTAATATCACAAAAGAAATTAATTTTTGCAAATGACAACAGTACAAGCATAGTATATGCCTAACACATAGAATTGGTTTGAGAACCATTAGAAGTGAAATCACATATCAGTGCAACGACATTACATGTACACCCAGTGTCGTTAGGACAAAGAGTGCCAGTGTTCATTAATAATCATTAAACGAGAGTATCACGGATTTGGTTAGGACACACATGAAATGAAATGAAGGTTCAGGGGCATTTGGGTCCTCCTTCCTTGGTCTTCCAGTTGTTGTAGCAAGGGCATATAGCTTTGTTGCCATAGTAGCCAGGAGGCACGCACAGGCATTTCCTGCAGCACTTTTGACAGAACAACATGCACGCTTTGTGGTACTGTGTTTTTTTGCACCTCCTCGAGCATTGCGATGGGCATTCTGCTCAGACACGCACATTTCCCATCTTAAGCCACCATAGCTACTTAAAACAAGAGACCACAACAACCGATGCAAACTTAATTAACTCACCGTAGCTCTTGAGACTGCCGGGTCCAAATTTCTTCTGCAAACATATCACCATTTACCAGCACCACACAAGGCATCAGCACTTGGCCCATCATCATCAAGAAAATCATGAATCTACAACCATTATTTATTCCTAATCTTTTAATTATATATGCACGGTGGGTACTTAGCTAGGGTGCGTCACCTTGTCATCGTAGTGGTGGCCTCCATGTCCGTGAGAAGCCATGACCTGCATAATCAGTAAGTGAGTAATATCTTAGAGATCATCCCACAATTGAATCTCTTGCAATGATATATATACAGATCTGATGGACAAAAGAAAAGGTGTGCTTTTTAGATGTACTTTAATTTGATGTCTGAGAATAGCTAGAGAGAGAGAGAGAGAGAGAGAGAGAGACTAACCATTGTGTGAAGCATGGAAATGAGCATGAGGACCAAGATCAGTGGTGCGAGAAATCTAGCCATGGTCGTCACCCTCCCGGAAGAGGAGCTGAAACTTGATGGAAGCAGAAAATGGCAAAATCGGGGGAGGGGGGGAGGGGAGTATCAACCTGATTGGATGGACGTAGGGTAGTATGGTAAGACGGATGATATACATACATATATATATATAGAGAGAGAGAGAGAGAGTCAAAAGTTACTGGCATGAGTGTCCTCATCGAGAAGGAAGATGTTGAGTTTAAACATTTTTTGAAGTGGACGTAAAACTGTACAGTGCGAATGTGATGTGTGGTTGTAGCTAAAAAGGGATCCCTGCTGCTTTGATCAAACGGCCATAAACAAATTCTATCAGATTTAAAATTTTAACTGACGGGCCATTGAAGACGTCTTCTTTTCGGCACATTTAAGATGGTTAGTTAAGTAGTTGGAGGCTCGGAGCAGGCGGGCAGCTGAATAATATTGAGAAGAGAGGGGAATAAAAGTATAGCTCGATTATTTTTATATATTTATGGATCATATCTCTAGATAAGTCTATATTTAATTATTTATCCAGCGTTTTAAAATGAATTTCACTCTAGAGTTTGATTTTATATTTAAAAATAATCGCACCTAATAATTTTAATGAAATTTTGATTACTCAGTACTACATTACTTTTTATTAGTAAACGTAAGAGTCGATGGAATCATCAAAGTCTTATTAGATTATATATTTTTTAATATAAGAGTATGTTAGTGAAATATAATTCGTTTATTTTAATATAATATAAGTTGTTAAACATTTTTTATGTGTGGGCATAGCTTTTGTGAACGATAGATACTTAATTAAAATAGATGTACTAAAATATAAAATTTGAATCATTTTAATGTTTCCTTTTTTATTTTGTTTTCGAGTAAAGAAAAAGGTAAGGGGTGGATTGAAGAAGACCAGAAGAGGGAGCCACAAGCTAAAAGGGATGAGATGATGCGATGGCAACATAAATTGTGAGAGAGCCGGGGGGCATTGGAATGGGCCGGACACGCGGGGAATGAGAACAAGAGAAACTTTAGTAGAATATGGCCGCCGAGCCATGACTTAAATGAGATAATCGAGATTGAGAGAGAGAGAGAGAGAGAGAGAGAGAGATACATATAGTATTATATATTTAAAAAATGAAATATATATAGTAACCAATAAAAGTTTATAGTAAGAGTTTGGCCCATAATTAATAAAGTTAAAGGATCAAATTGTATTACTAACATAATGACTTTATTGATAAATGATATGTAAGTATTTTTACAAATATTTTTTAAATATAGTGGTATGCACTAATATTAGTAAGCTCTAGAGAGTCAACTTCCCTAAAGTTTTTAAAAAAAACAGAAAGAGAGAAATATAGAGTGCTATGTTGCCAAAAAAAAAAAGAAAGAAATATATGGTAAAAAGTTGATATAAATTTCAGCAAGCCAAATTTGCATAATGCTTATTTGATTCTAAAAGGATAAAAACTGTGGGAACCATGACCCTTTGACAGCCCCCTCTCTCTCCCCGTCAGTGGAAGTAGTTATGAAATTGGAGGGAAGGAGCTCTTGCTTATCTTCTATATCTTTTGGCATTTGAATACATTTTCTCGTTAAAAAAAAAAAAGGACAAAAAGGAATTCACTTTTACAGGTCACATTTTAGAAAGAATATACTGTCCTCGTGAATTGCAGCTGCCCCTAAATAAAGTCTGAAATTTGATACATATTTTTCTTTTCTATTTCTTTTATTATTTTTTCTTCCTACTAAATTTTCAATGGATTTTATGGATACAATGATTTTTTAAAAAAAAAAATGGCAGTGGGACAAGTGTTTGTTTTACAGTTTTAGACCTCATTTTTAGTATGCATGTTCATCACTAAAAGATAGAGGTGTTTTAAAGCAGAGGGAATGGGATTTTTTATTTTTACTTTTTTGGCCAGGCAGGGAATGGGAATGGGGATTTAAAAAGGCGAACTGAGATTTGTTGGGTGAGATTAAATAGGTTGTATTTGTAGTGGAGGCCTAGACGGTGATGAACATTTATGAGGTCTGGCTTTTGGGGTTGGGACTTGGGCTGGACCCCAAGCTCGCATTAAATGCCACGCCAGACCCCCCAACCCCAACTAAGTGTATTTATCTCTTCACCTGCCCCATTTCAACTCCAAGGTGTCTTGCTTTTCATTTCCATCCTTCCCCCTCTTACACTTACCAAAATTCTTCACCCCTTTTCTGTGCTAAAACAAAATTCAGTTGAGTTGGGTCTTTCAAATTCAAAAAGCATTTATAAAGACACTTCAATGTTGACTAATAAAATTCTCACATCAACAAAAAGATTTGAAGTCACGCTCTTTTATATTATGAGTTAAATTCTTATCCATTATTAGACTAACATTTGTTAATTATTATTTTTTTCAACAGGAAGACAAAATAGGCCTTCCCAGCCAAAAGCCCAAAAAAACTAAAGCCCAAGTTTCTTTTTCAGTAAACCCATTCCTCTGGTTGCAAGTTTGATTTTGAGCCCACAGTCCCAGACTATTGGGCGCTTATAATTGCCCGGGATCCAGCGATCTAGGTGATGAGAATATAAAGAACAACCTCAAATGAGGAACGAGTTACGTTGTTGTTATATGAAATTCCATGGAAGGCAGGGGCGATTCATATCGTTCATATAATAGTAGCAGAGTGTAGTGTGCTGTCTTAGTCGAAGATTACAAAGGCGGTGCTAAACAGAAGCCAATAATTCAGGCGGTTAAGGCATATCCATCATACTGGTCACAACTTCCAAGCAATCTCCTGTATCACGTATAGGAGGCATGTCTGTGTGCGTTTTATATAATAACGAAATTGCCAGTGAGGGTAGTGCCATTATTATTTGCTGCTCTTGATTTTGAATCTGTAGGGTTTGTTTTGAGGGGAGCGAGTGCGGGTGAGTGTAGGCCCTGGAAAGCGTCATTTAGGGATGGTTATAACACCAACTTTCCGAAGCCGTGGTCAGTTGAGAATGACAATTAGGTAGATCTGTCAGAACGCCATTATAATGTACAATTAACGGTCGAGAGATGTTCAGAGGCCAGTTTTTTGACCTTTACCTTTCGTGGGCCTCTCCGCGCCCTACATAACATGCTCCGATCTTCATCCCTCGTTTCACCGCGTGCACAAAAGTTACCTGCGGTTACCCAACGTCATGGGCTTCTAACGACAAAGCCCAATAAACTGTCTCGTCTTGATAGTTGAGAGGGACAGCTCACATGAACGAAGATTCGCAATGAATGCCCTGTTCCAATTATAGTTAATTTCTTTGCTTTGAATCTCTTGTTGCGAATTTTGATGCATCGTCCTTGCACCCTTCTTCAAAATTGCGACCAAATTATGGATTCTTTTGTAACTTTTTGCTTTTCTAAACTGTTATAAAATGTCAGCGGAATGTAAAAAGATTCACTAGAAATTGCAGCAAAAGTTCGAAATCCAGAGAAAGGGGAGATTCTGTTAATAATTCCGGGGGAGGGAAGAGAGGGGGAAGAATTCAGAATTGGGTAGAGGAGGTTATAAATAAGATGAAGATGAGGCTTGGAAGGTGATGAATCAATTGGGTGGGGCGATATTTAGCCATATGAGATCGGCAATGGGTCTGATATCAATAAATGAGTTACGGTCATGTGCAGACTATAATGACCAAAATTCGTACGCTATTCGCTACCTCTAGGAATTGCAAAGCTCATCATACCACTAACAAAGGACGTCTCCGATAGCAAGACCGGACGCATCTCGTAATAAATGGTCGTGCTAGTTTTCGTCTTTTTTAAAATATATATATATATATATTCGGGTCATGAAATGTTTTATTTTTTGGCCAACTGGTCATGCTAATTTTATCAAAGGTGGCAACGCACGATCATTCGATATGGTCCCCTGTATTATTTATAACCTATGTATCTATAGTCCCATTTTGCTTCTTAGGCTTGGATCCAATATTGTGCTTGAATTTATCTTCCCGACCACCATTCTCGTACTGGAACAGATGTATAGGATCAACCTAATGTGTGACATTTAATTAGTCTGGGAACGACTGAGGGCTCGTTCTCGGGGAGGCTCGTGTGTGGGGAATAGTCTCTAACTAAATCAAACTGGAATGTTCAGTTGCAATTGAAGGAAAAGTTTAAAAAAAAAAAAAAAGGGAAACAGAGAGAGAAAACTAGGAGTATAAGAGCCTGTTTGTTTGCTGTTTTTAGTTTTTGAAAATAAATAAATTTAAAAATCTATTTGGATAAATATTTTTCATTTAGTTATTTTCAAAATTATTTTTTTAAAAAAAAAATATAAATTATTTTAAATTGTTTTCATTTTATTTTTTTAAATACACTATATTTGATTATTAAAAATTATAATTACCTTGATCAATTTTTATTATTAATCACCACTATTTGTTACCTATTACCAACACTATCAGTGTATACCTTTAATTTTAAAACTATTTTTGAACTGACATAACCAAATGAATTTTTGTTTTTTTTTGTTTTAAAAACAATTTTAAAAACTGTATTGCAAAACAGTTTTTAAAATAAAAAATGAAAACAGAAACCAAAAGGCCCTAAATTTTCAAAAATAGTAATTCTTTTCTTTCTAGGAATTTTTCCTCCAAATTTTCTTTCTTCCCTTTTTCTGCTTGTCCTAACGAAATATTTTAGTCCCTTAAATTTGTTTCTTCCCCTGAATTGTTTTATTTTTACAAACTAAAAGTTCCAGATTTGGTGCAGGTGTAGAAGATATTGTGGAGGATGGGGAAAGGAAGGAAGTAAACTGGACAATAAGACTTTTAGTCCCTTGAATTTGTTCCAGAATCAGTCATTGATTTCATCTTTCAAATTCAATTTTTATGATTTACTTCTTTTAGTTTATAATCATCAATTTAGTTCTTATTATTTGAAAAAGAGGTATTATTGTTAAAATTTATTGACACAGATAACAGGATATTGAGTTAGTAACCACATAGATTAATGAAAAGAAATAAAATTATTTAGAAAAAAATCTGAAATTAAAAAAACAATGGTAAAAATTAAATTGATTTGAGGGCTACTTTATTCTTATTTAACCATACATATATGCCAAATCATCAACGTGCTTTACACGTCATATTAGTTGGAGGATCAGTTTGTTTTAAAATATAAAGGACTAAAATGATAATTTAAAAAAATGTAAAGGGCCAAATTATTAGAAAAATAAATTGTAAAAACCAAATCAATAAGTAAGAGAGATTGGAAGGACTAAAAATTTGCTTAATAAACAAATATAAACTGTTACCGAGGAGAGATGTTAAGGATTTGGGATACTTTAAATTTGATCTCTAATAAAATTATTATTTAAACAGTAAATTAGAAGAAAATATAAATGATCAAATTCAAAATACTAAAATTTAATTTGAACAATCTAAAATTGCAGCAAAAACCAAATAAAAAGAGGTATTTTATGAAAGATCAATTTCAAATCATCAAAATGTTAATCTGAACTGTTAGAAAAGAAAGACAAGAAAAAGAAGATGGGAAGGCAATACGAGAAAGCGAGGAAAGACAAAATATGAAAATAGTGCGTGGAGGGGGACATCGGGAATCGTGGTAGCTGGAGAGGCCCAAATAGGAATATGCAACGTATGGGACATTATGAAATATTGAATTGAATGAGAGGCTGTTTTCAGAGTGATGTTTGGGCCATGCTTGGATTAATGGCGCATCGGCTTGAAAACTACACCCCCAACTCTGCTTTCCCATTAGGGCGAGGGCATGTTTCACGATGCATATCTCATTATTTCACATTTTGCTTCTTCCTTCACAATTAAATTAATCCCTCATTTCTTCTGATAATGACCATGACCCTCGCTTTCATTCATTCAATACACCCATATCATAGCCCTATTTAATTCATTTATCCAAATCCCTGCATTCATTCGTCTTGATAATTTTGTGTGAGTTTCGTTTTTCTTCATCATGCAAGCCTTATCCAACACTCGATTTGCAGAGAGCAGCGTTTTCTCATTTTCATATATTTGGGTTTACTTCATAGAGCATCCAATCATGTGACGTAGATCAAATTATAAGTGAGTCAAACTCAAATAATAAGAGGGAAGAGGAAAGATTCAAGATTTGGAGGATGGAGTTTGCCGACAGGGGAGACAGGGGTGGAAAGTAAGAAAGACTCAAGAGAGAGTGAGTGAGTGAATCAAATTACTATTATTTGAGTGTTGAAAGGGCAATGAATGTAACCAAAGTGGTCTATTTTCCCTCATCTCAAAATTGATTGATGCCGTTCTTCAACCTACTCTCCCACTTTGCTGGTACGCTCTTGTTTTCTTTATTTGCAGGAGGAGGAGGAATGCCATAAGTAGGAGTAACCAGATTTTGTTACCGTGAATTTTTCGGTGGTTGTCCTTAAATTGTTTTTTGTTATTGTTGTAAACAATTTGACTAGCTTAAACCGGAGGAAAATAAAAGAGAAAAATAAAACATGTAGAGACAAAAATAAAGTTGACAGAATTATTATTCTGTATCAATCAGGTATTATTATTTCTTTCTAGCGACACGCACAACTCCAATTCCAACTGCAATAAAGTTCGATTTTTGTTTTCAGCTAATTTTAGTGTTGAAAAAAATTTCACTCTTTCGGATTAATATGTTTTTTAAAGTTTTATGCCGAGTTTTGAGATAATTATATTTCAATTTCAGGATATAATGAGTATTTCTCTAACTATTTTGAAAAGTCTGCATGTTTTTATCTAAAATCATTATTACGTATTATTAATAGATTTCAAGTTATTTAAAAACATATTTCAATCATTTCCAATTGCTATTTTTTTTTTAATCTATCGTTACAACCAGTACTTATGAGACTAATTTTTTAAAGAATTTAAATACCATTTAAGGAGTCATCCCCTCCTATTCATGCTCTCCATATATAGATTTTGGACTGATGCTTAAGGGATGCAGATCAACTCAGTTTGTAATTCTATTTTTATGCAAAAACTATCAAAGAGATAATTACACATAAATTGTGGCGTATAGTAATTGTTTTCCTCGATAAAAGTGGCGAATAGTAATTATACAGTAGCTTTGATTTTGATTTTAATATATCTAAATGGCTAAATTAGGCCTTGGTACGTATTTGTAAGGAACTTAAAAGCAAAAACACACGCTCAGAGTCCCCTGCTTATAAAAACGGTTACTCCAGTGTTTTGTTTATACCTTGAATTGATATTTTTTGTTTTCATAAAATACCTTGAATTGGTATTGGTGATACGGATAATTGTATTTAGGACTACACATCAAATGAATAAGAAAAGGCTTCAACAAAACTCAAAACCTAGTCTCTTTTATAAAAAAAATTGGGGTATACAACTAATAATTCAATTTGGTTCGAAAATAATCCAAAGTTGGGTTGGACCAGACATGACCTATATAAGACTAGAAGCAATGGCGGAGCGCTGCCGGAACCACTTGTATGGCAAGGGGGGCGCCGAACTCTCAGTCTCTTCTCATATATGATATGGGTCTCCAAATATTTAGTCCCATGAAAAAAGTGAACCTCATCCCCTCTTGAAAAGACAAAAGAAGAACACACTTTTATAACACTCAAGGTATAGAAAATAATCTTTTGACTTATTTATAAGTTATGTTATTAATATTTTTATTATAAATTTTTTTTATCTTTTCTTACTCTTTTTGTTTAAGAATATCAAGCATTTTTTGTTAGGAGTTTAATGTTAAAAAATATAAGGCATTTTTAGTGTTTCAAGATGTAATTATTGTGTTTTTCAAAAGTGACAATAATAAATAAATTATTTTATATTTATTTTAAAATAAAACATCCTATTAAATAAGGGTAAATATGAAAAGATAATGTTAATTTAAAAATAACTAATTAATTTATTAGAGGATGAGATTCAATCAAAAATATCTTAAATTTTTAAATGAATAGAGTAAATATTAGTGAGAGAAGTATAGTATGCATATTTAATGTCACCAAAAAAAAAAGTAAGCATATTTAATAGGGATGAAATTAAAAACTTATTAAACTTTTAGATAAAGTTAATAAATTTTAAAATTTATTTTAATTCTGATAAAATATATTGGGTGTGGCTTATGTGAGATATGAGAATGATTTTTCCATATTTTTATTAAATAATAATAAATAAAAAAATAATATTAATTTAAAGATAATTAATTAACTTATTAAAAGGTATTATTTAATTAAAAGTGTTTTATAATTTTTAATAAAAAGAGTATATTAAAAAAAAAAAACTTGCCCCCTCACTTGAGCTTGGTTTCGCCCCTAGCTAAGAGTCTAGTATAGATAGTTCAGTACCTCAATTTTTTTTTTTTTGCCTTTTTACTGTAGAGACAACAATTCAGCCAATGTTAAATTCGATCAAAACAACAATAATATTTATAATTGTATAAAACTTATTGCAAAACATTAAAAACCTAATCATAATACATCATTAACAATCTCCAACAACACTCAACAATCTCAAGTTACAATCTACGATGATAAAACCGTCCATAACAACCTTCAACAAGTTTAAATGGCATTACTACAAGTTGTACAAAAGATCCAAAAGTTATACATAGGAGCTATATTTTGTAACCATTCCAACATGAGAAACTAATTAATCAAACTATTATATCATTTAATTAATATGAATTCTTCTGCTTTCATTGTAATTTGCTTCATAGCACAACATATTCTAGTAAATAAAACAAAAAACAAAAGAAATATGGGTTTTCATCCTCAATCTCTTAAAGACCAAGAACTCATCATGTTTTATATGTGAAATAGTCTCACTAAACTCCAATAGTTCGTTCAAGAACAACCCAAGGTCTGGAAAGTAGAAATTCTCAAAGGGTTTGGATTTGATGGATAATGCTAAAACCCTAACTTAAAATGTATTCCTTCCGTTTAAAAATATAAGGTATTTTTTAATGAATTAGATGTTAAAAAATGTAAAATATTTTTAATCTTTTGAAGTATAATCATTGCCTTTTTTTCAAAAGTATCTCTATCAATAATAACTTTATATTTATCATAGGGTATTTAATAGAGGTACATATAAAAAGATAAGATTAGTTTGAAAGTAGATAATTACTTTATTGAGGGTAAGATTCAGTTAAAAATGCTTTATATTTTTTTAACGGAGGGAAGTAGTTCAAATGGAAGAGAAATGGTGTGAGAACTCGCCTTAGGTGATTGCTAGCTCGAAAACATCTTAAATCTATTGCAAAACCTTGGCCTAACAGAGTCTCCAACTACTTTTCTGACTCCTTCCCTCTTCCTCTCTATTTTTTAGAAATTTTAGGCCATATAATGCATTTTAAAACTCCAATTGTGTGTGATCGTAACCTTCACAATTCCATTTGTGTGTGGATAGAGTTAAAAAATGAAACGCTGTATTAGATGTTCACCCATGTGTGGTTGCAAAAGTTCCTCGATCCTATCTAAGCCAGTTTGACATGAGATAATCCAGTCCCATCCGGTCTGTATAAATGCTAGTCCTTTAGGATCAAAAAGATTGAAAAGACTAAATTATTTTTTCGAATTGGATTAGATCAAAGACTAGGCATTTGGACCATTTGGTCTAGTCCAATCCTATTAATTTATTTAATATAATTATATTTAATTTATTTTTTACAATTTCTTCAAGTGTAATTGATGCTAAGAAAATGATTGCATGAAGAGTTGTTGAGTTTGTTTCTAAATTGTTGTTATAATGTAGTGTTATTGAAGTTTGTTGAGTGTTATTTTTGTTGAAGTTATAAATTTAAATTATTTAGACTATAATTGAAATATTTTTTCTTCTTAATAGAAATTATTATGGCTTTATCATGATTATAAATATTTTCATTATCTTAATTGAGTTTCTTAGATCAAAATGGATTATTGCCTCTCATAGAGAAAAAAGAAAAAAAAAGAGCTAAGTGAATACTGGACTAACAAGATTAGTCTCCCAATCTTATTGACCAAGTCTGGTTCTATTAAACTTCGGGTTATCATTGGACAAAATCGGACTATGAGTTACCTAACCTGATCCTTTTCATAAAAAAAATTGAATGCTGACTTTACATGCCATATGTTAGTCTTTGCTGACGTGGACTAATAAATGGGCACAAATACTTATGACATCGTTGGCCAGGAGCAAAAATATCCATAACATTATCAGAGTTCGTGCAAAAATAACCAATCTATCAAATCTCTTAAATGTGATCATTTACTAACATCTAAATAGAATTTGACTATGTTTTTGCTAATGTAGACAAAAAAGTATTTTCAAATAAATTTTTACGGATGTTGATCGATCATCGTATAAGTATCGATAATATTATTTTAATAGGTGCAATAGTGATCAATCAGTCAAAATCTATGCCACATGATTTCTTTCTTTCACCAAATGTCTCATCCCCTTCCTCCTTCCCTCTCAATTCATTTTTCTTATCCTCAAAACCTGAGATTCAACATAGTGAGATAGGTTATATATAATCAAAGATCGAAACTGAGTACACCTCTTATGCTGCCCTATCTTAAGAATAAGTGATTTAATTTGATATTCGATCAAATGGTTTTCGCCATCACTACAAAGAAACAAGCAACTTAATTTGATATTCAGTCAAAACAATATTTTCTCACATATTATTCATATAATGACTGATTAACCTTTAGAAAATTTTATCTAAGAATATTTTTTGTCCATGTCAACAAAAAAATGGTCAACTTCTTCTTAGGCGTCAACTAAACGATTAACATTTAAGAGATTTGATGAATTGATCACTTTTGCACCAATTTTAGTAATGTTATAAGTATTTTTTCACCTGGTCGACGACTGCGTGAGTATTTTTGTTCCTTTATTAGTTTACATTAGCAAAGACTAACACATAGCACGCACAGTCAGTATTTAATAGTCAAAGTTAATAGCTTTAGGTTAAAATTAATGGTTTGATCAGTTTTACACCAATTCATGTAACGTTATGAATATTTATGTTCTTTTTCTCATTTTAAAATATTGAGTGCTCCTGATTGACCACTTTATGATTGTTTTTATTCCTTTACTCCATTAAAAACACTATCAACATTAAAAAGAATCACGAAAAAATAAATAAATTTTGAATAGATCGGTTCACGAGGAACGCGTTTCGTCAGGATGAGTCGTTTTCCAATGGTAGTTGTTTATAATTATATTTGATTGAACATCTATCTTTTTGAAATCTTATCCCAAAAAACCTAAATCTTTTATAAACCTTTGGAAAAACAATCTTCTTAACTGAGAAACGAGAAATTTTTAAGGCTCCTTGAGTTTATTTTCAGAATGTCTTGTCTAAACACTACCAAAAAAATTCACAACCAATTATTAGAGGCAAATATCGCTCTACCAAATTAACAATAGGGAGAGATAAGTTTTATAAGTACTATTACTATTCAGACTTTATAATCTCGTGTCATTTGTTATTTCACTGCACGATGAAAGTTCAGTGTGAGTCAAAAGAAGTCTCGCATTAACGTATATACACTAAATAAAAAAATTGAGCAGGTAAATATGTAGTCAAAAAGAAAAATGGCTTGTGCGTACAATAACGAGCCACGTTGAAATAAAAATGGATTCCATTCTAATTAGCTTATATAAATGGCTGCTAATTGCTTGTTATATTTTTTTATCATGCGTATCAGAATAACTCTTGAGAGTAACGTTCTGATTTTTCTAGCAAAAAAAAAAAAAAATCACTTGTTTTACTTTTAAAGGAAAAATATGAACATGTTGATTAATAGCATATTCTTTTCACATATTGATATGTGACATTTTAATATTACAACAACAAAAGAAACCAGTTTCTTTTGTTCCTCAATTGGCCTGAAGGGTTGTGGTAGAATGTGGTGTATTTCCAGGAATATAAATTGAGCGAAGGAATAAAATACCCGGTTAAGATATACTTCATGTGTTAAAAAAAATATGAAATATTTTTTTAAAGTAAGGTGTTAAAAAATACTCTCTCCCTCTCAAATTATATAATATTTTTAAATAAAATCACACATATTAATAAAGTTCATTAAATACATTTTACAACTTTATTTTTTTAAAATAAAAATATAAAATTTTAAAAATACCCTTCATTTAATACTATATTTATAAAAAAAATATTAAAAGAGAGAGAATATAATGATAAGAATAATATTAGAAAAACATGAAATATTATTTTTATTAAAGTGTCTAATTTTTTGAGATGTCAAATTTCCTTTAAAAGTATCTTATAATGTGGGATGAAGGGAGTATAAGATATTTGGAATCTTTTGAGATGGAGTTAATGTTTTTTCTTCAAAAATATCTTTAATTAACAGGTATAATTAATAAGATTTTTTATTTTGAGATTAAGATATTTTATTAGATAAAGATAAATATAAAAATACAATGATAAGCAGGGCACTTTAATGAACAAAAAACCTCAAAACATGGCAAAGAGGCAGAAATGTGCACGTTACTAACTCCGTAATAAAGCAGGTTATTTCTCCCCCTAAGCCCCTAAATAAATCAGAGAAAGTTGGGATCACAAGCAAAGATGATATCCCTATGATTAGAGTAATTATTCTCTGAACAAACACCCGAGTTACCACATGATTAAAATAATAAACATCTAAGCTTAGGTTGGTTGCCTTGTTAATCTACCCTTGTTGATTCAAACATAAGCATGGGACGCTGTCCTTCTCTCGCCCACCCACTTCTCTCTAGCGCAAGCATTCCATTATTATGGCTAGACTTCAAAGTAAGTCCCTACTCACTGCCAGGCTCAAATTAAAATTAGCCCCCAACTGAAATAACGCGAGAGCCCGGCCACGTTTTATTTTATTTTTCATTGAATGAATGATTAAAGAAACGTGTGATGGAAAATGAATATATCATTTTAGGAAATCAAATAAGATAAGAAATTGTAAGCAGGATCTCAGGGGCATTCAAAGTCAAAAGCCTTCTTCGGTTCTTCCCTAACAAGATGACCCGCTTTGCGAGTTTCAATGCGGCGCTTCTTTGCACGCATTTCATGATTCAACCTCTAATCCTTCATTATTAGTTTACTCGCGTCATCCCCTCAAAAAATAGTTTCTTTTTTCCTTGAATGAAACAACCTGCTGGTGCCAGTAATCCTGCGTTACATTTTATTATGCAATCGTTTCTGTGAAAATATTTTGACAAAGATCACATGCACAATGGCAAAGGCAAATATGAGTACAACTAGTATATTACTCTTCTGTTTTTATATATATATATATATATATATTATTCTTTTTATTTTAAATTATAAAATATTTTTAAATAAAATTTTATATAGTAATAAATCTCATTAAATATATTTAACAATTTTATTTTTTAAAAATTAAAATATAAATTTTTAAAAATATCCATTATTTATAATGTTAAAAAAAGGAACAAAAATTATAGAGAGAGAAAGGGTAATATTAAAATTGACGTATTTAATAAAATTTTAATCTACTTAAATATTTTAGATTTTTAGATAAAAAAATTCTTTCAAAAGTACCCTATAATTTGGGATGGAGGTAGTAAATTTTTTAAAATATTTTTTTATTTTTAAATATAAAAATTTATTAACATATTTTTTAATAAATGAATTATTATACTCTTATTAAATTAAAAATTTTCATTAATTTATTTTAAAAAAATTATTTTTTATTTATAATAATTAAGAATAAAATTAAAATGTTATTATATTTTTAATTAGATAATTAATTTTCATTGATTTGTACCATTTGATTGAAAATATTTTATTTATTTACTGCACGCGACTGTGGGCTCAGCTTTCACTGTGTGATAAAACTAATAATGCAGTGCGCGCCCGCCCTATCATTCCCCAGCAGCCCTGGGTTCAAGGCCAATGACCTGCGTTATTAAAATTTGACTCTTATCAGCGGGTGGAGGCACGTGGCACTTTCTGCACACGTGTCGCGGAATTAGGGAGCTCGTCTTGCTTATCTTGCTTCCTTTTTTTGGTTTTAAGTTTTAAACATGGTTAACCAAGGTTAGGAGCCTCTCACAAGTGACAAATTGAAATTCAATTTGACCAAAAAGAAAGAAAAGAATTCAAATTGTCATTGTGAAAATTATTTATATTTAATATTTGATAATATCTTAAATAAGATTATTTTTAATAAAAAAAAACTTGTGATTAAAAAAAGTTATTTTTTATACTTTCAACTTTTAATTCATTTTTTATTTAATTATAATTTACTGTGACTCAATCACTCAATTTTTAACTTGTTTATAATTTAATTCTTTAACTATTAATTCATGTATGACTCAATTCCTTAACTTTTGACTTGTTTATGATTTCGTTAATCAACTATTAATACATGTATGACTTAATCTCTTAACTTTTATTAGTTCTTTTTTTCATATTAATTTAGATCCGACATTAAAGAGCAAGAAAATAATATTTTAGAATAAGATATGTACATTTCTTTCATTCTTCTTATTTAATAAGGATAATTTTTTAAAAATTTTGAAAAATAATAACTAAATTATAAGTGAGTTAAAAGTTGAGGAATTGAGTCAAAGTAAATTATAATTGAAAAACTGAAAGATTAATTTTTTTTAAAAAAATTAACTATAGTTGAAGAGTTGAGCAAGACGCCGGACGTTCCAAAAGCGCCCCATATATGTGGCTAAGCCGGGACGCCCATTTGCTTTCAAGTCCCAATAAATGAGCAAACGTACAGCTTCTACGGTATCGTTCCGGGAAGTGCTTCTCCTTTTGTCGGGTGTAACCGGGCACATCCTCGTTCACTTAAGCGTCGTCGTTTTCCTCCCTACATTGTCCCCGATTTCTCTCATCGACTCATCCCCACCAAGATCCCTTCCTTTCGTATCCATGTTGCCTTCCTACAATCTCCTCCTGCACGCCCCTCACTGTTACCCAAATTACATATCTGCCACTGCCCTCACTTCAGTTGTTTTCCCCGTTTTCCTTTTTCTTTTTTTTTCTTTAAAAGAAAATTCCAAACTTGGGGCTGAGGCAATTAATTTGATTACATGTGAGTCATCACCTGTTTAATGACAGATATTATTGAGTAGATAAGGAATTGTTTAAGGCATCCTTGTACACTTTCTTTGAATTTCATGTGTCACGAAGTTAATTTTTATGTCCATTTAATTGCTAAGGATGCTTTAGATTATGTCAGTAGCTTTTGTACTTTTAATTAACCTTTCTGCAAAGAAGTAGTAAATGATGAAAAGAATAAATCTCAAGTTATAACCTAATTTCTTTGTGGTTTTTGTTGGACCTTCGTACCTCTTTTATTAAAAAAAAAAAAAACTCAGGATTGACTTGTTTATGAAGAGCCCGCCAATTTTAGGGTTGAAATGGACTTTTAACAAAAGCTTTAATTTTCCATGTCTCCAAAATGAGCTCCGAAATTCTTCCCCAGAAAAAGAAAAGAAAAGAACACGAACGTTGAAAACAAACAGGCTGAAAATAGATTAACTGTGTGTGTGTGTGAGGGTATATATATTTATAAATATCTTAATTTCCCTAAACGCAAAGAGAAAGTTACCTTTAGATGTTTAATTTATAAAAACACTGAATCTTTTACATAAAAAATCTATCAAGTGTTATCCAGAAAGAAGTCGGATGACAGAGGACCAGCACCAGCTTCAACAAAGAAGACAAATTAATAAAACGTATCATTTATTTTTTTTTTGGGGGGGGGGGGGAGACGAGTTGGATTTTCTCCTCCCCGTTCACATGTTGTAAAAGACATGAGCCCAAATCATTTGAAACTTTCACGGTCACAGAAATTTTTAAATATCCGCATTAAAAGAATAATAAGTATATGGAAACGAATTTCAAACTCCACCCCCCTCTATTTGTTGGCAGCGAGCAGCAACAGGTCTTCGTGCTGCTGCTGCCGCTTCCTTAACATTCTTTCAATTGATAAGTAAATTCTTATTTTGGTTTCTTCAATTACTCCACTTAATATCCACTAATAAACACTGTCAGTCACTTATAACCATGTATTTAGATTAATGGACTTTTGTACAAATCAGTTAGCTTAAAACAACCATCATGTAAATGAGGACGTCTTTCTATTTTTTTTGTCTAATTACTGTTGGTTCTCTTGTCCTTGAATTGAACGGTTTTATCATGATTTTTTTATATTAAAAAATATTTTCTTTCCGATTTTTATTTTGCTAACGCATCTTTTACTTTTCGTTTCACTTCACCAGCTATGAAATCCGCCCGGGAACGGGGTAAAAGACAAACGGGAAAATAAAAAGAAGAAAAGAAAAGATGAGTGATGTTACAGTGAAAGCTGTAGGGTGCTTGCTTGCTTGGCTGCCAACTTGACAAATTAAGATGGGAGAGCAGTAAATGGTTCAGAATTGCAGGCTCTTCCAACCCCATGCAAGAAACTTACCCCACAGTCAACTCCGCACTGACCCACTCATTATTGCTTTTTAAATACTTTAAGCCCCTACCCCAATTCAGCCTCTTCTTTCCCCAATAAATTAAATCGCTCTCCCCATTTTCATTTCCATTCCAATTTCCATTTCCTTCCCCAATCATTTACTTGGCAATCGGGAGTTATATTTCCCCATTCCTCTCCCTCTAACCCCATGTGGGGTCTGCCTCTTAACCATAGATTAGAACCAGGGTTTAAAAAACATAAGTGGTTAAGAAGCACAACCACATAACCCAGATTTCTATTATCAACAGTCATCCCCCTCAACACCCGTCATCTCCTTCTTCCCCCTTCTCTTCCCCCTTCCTCTTCTTCTTAGCTTCGCAACTTCCATTACTTCAATTTCCGCGGATATCACGATATTGCCTCTCCCACCAACTGTCACATAGATTCCTAACCTCCACAAAAGCCTAACCCTAATCACCCCTTAAACCCAAGGATTGATTTTCCTTTTCATGACCCTAGATGTTTGAGCCATGGACTTGAGCTCCGCACCGGTCACCAACATCGCCGCCTCCAATTCTACCGCTGCGAAATCTCCGGAACCTGACACTGAAATTCCGACCCGGATCCAACCCGCCCCCTCCAAGTCCTTCTTCTCCAACGGCGTCCTCAAGCGCCACCATGCACACCACAAACAGCCCGTTGCGGCCATCTACAAAGAATGCTTGAAAAACCATGCAGCCAGCTTGGGAGGCCACGCGCTCGACGGTTGTGGCGAATTCATGCCTTCTCCTAACGCCAATTCTGCCGACCCCAGCTCCATCAAATGCGCCGCCTGCGGTTGTCACCGCAATTTCCATCGCCGCGAACCCGAGGAGCCCACTGCGACCCACGTTATCGAGTTTCAGCCCCACCATCGGCACCACCCTCCGCCACCCCCGCCGTTTCAGGCTCCGAATCGGAGCCCCAATTCAGCTTCCCCGCCCCCGATCTCTTCTTCCTACTATCCCTCTGCACCCCACATGCTCCTGGCTCTCTCCGCCGGTTTATCGGCCCATCCGGAGAGCACGGCCGCTCCGGTGAATGCTTTGGGGACGCCGAATTTGAATTCGAGGAAGCGATTCAGGACCAAGTTCACGCAAGAACAGAAGGATAAAATGTACCAGTTCGCTGAGAGAGTGGGGTGGAAGATGCAGAAGAGAGACGACGAATTGGTGCAAGAGTTCTGCCACGAGGTCGGGGTGGATAGAGGTGTTTTGAAGGTTTGGATGCATAATAATAAGAATACTTTTGGGAAGAAAGATGCGACGAATGGGAATAGAAATGCTCTCGAGCTAGACGAGAACAACAATCACAACCATGAAATCGACGCCAACAATAACAACAACGGCAGCGCCCAGGGTCCAAATCATCACTACCAGAACGATAGTGGGGCGAACGCCGGTGCTAATGGGTCGTCTTCATCTTCTTAAACTTGGGTGGAGAATAAGAAGGAAAATAATATATTAGTTAAGAGTAAGCTGGTGCCAGTTAATTAGTCGTTTCTTTCTCTTTTTTCTTTTTTTTTCCCTAGCTTTTATTAATGAGATTATGAATCACCTCAAGGATAATTAACATGAGTGAGATCTATATCCCGAGGGAATTTATTTTCTGGGTTTCTATTATTTTGCTGCTCATCAAATGCTTCCTATGAAAATCGGTAGATTTTAGTTCTGACTTTCGACCCCTTTGCACGTTCTTGCCCAGTTTTGGGTGGGGTTTGCTTGGGGGGCTTTTGGACACTGAACTTAGGAGTTCTTTCTCATTTCTTCTTGTAGTACTGTTCTAGTGGGAAAAAATAGAGAATCTGATAATCTTATACGTATCCTGACTTGTGTCCGAGAGAAAGAGGCAGAAAGTGTTGTTACGTGGATTTTTAGAAGAGTAGGTCGGTTTCGAACTGTGCAGTGCCATTCTTTAATTTAATCTACTCTAAGGGGGGAAGTGCATTTAAATTATCAAGTAAATGGTACATTAGGAAGTGTCTTAAAATGCAAGGTTTTGCCATTTTCAATGATATCCGATGAAGTTATATGGATTTTAATTAATTAATTAATCAATAAGGAAAGTTTTGATCAGGGATGGGGACGAGGCCCATGATTCCTAAAGACAAGGTATTATTTTAATTTGACGCCTTTGTGTTATTCTTTCCAATTAAGCATGCATGCTTTTGTACTTGAGGATTGGAAGGCGTGTTGGCTAGTGTTATTTTATTAGTGGCTTAGCCGAATCTAATCCTTACAATTTTCTAGAAGATGATCTCTGAAAACATGGTAATCTAACTTGATTTTTTATATATATAGCATATCCAGTAGCGGGGTTGAGGGGGATATGGCACTTTCCTTTTATGGATCAGTTCACTGTATTTAATATTCGGTTTTGGAAAGCAAGCAGATGGACCATGTTGAAAATTAACATTAAAATATTGTTTCCGTGAAGATGAGGATGAGAGCATCGGCCTGGCGGTGTTGTCCACCTATGTCTAGCATTGTGTGATATATATTTCTGTGATTTTATAAAATTTTCGTTTTTATATGATAATAAAATTGGAAATTTGTTTTGTTTAAGTGGTCTGTAATGTGATTTGCTGGTCTTTATTCATGTGTTCTCTTGCGATGAACATGGGCTACAGAAAACCTATAAATGAGGGCAGGGTCCAGTCAACCAGCGTAGCACTGGTTTTGGGTGTTTTTGATTTCGATGGAACTTCTTTTACTGTATTAGTACTGTGCAGAGGAGAGGGTACTCTTTTGATGTTTTAAACTCTAAAGCAAGCATTAACCAATTAAAAGATTTAATTTAAGAATTAAGGATTAAAATTATAGTTAAACGGTGAATAGGTTGGTCATATATACAATATTTTATTTAATTATTTATAAGTTTAAAGAGTTAGTTGACCCCAATTTTCATAGTATGTCCTAACCACAGGCATGGGGGAGGTCGTTCGTCCTTAATTGCTGCTTTATTTCTGAAACGTTGGTGCGGTTTGACATTATGAGTTTTCTCAGTTCCCACTCAGATCCCGATTCTTCAGCACCATTTCACGGGCAAATGGCATTTTAAACCTTCTAATAACATTCACTTTTTAATTTTTATGAAAGTTGATTGATGAGGTACACCATCAAATTTTATTTTTTAGCTGACGTATTACACTCTTTTTTTTTTCTCCCTCTTCACTCATTTTTTTATATATAAAATTTAAAATTTAATATAGTGAGATAGGTTATATACAATCGAAAATTAAAAGTAAACACACTTCTTATGTCACCTATTCTAAGAATGTTGTTATAATCTTAACCAATTTTATTTATAATAGATTTAAAATTTTTAAATGATTTTATCACTGCTACAAAGAAGTTAACTTGTGGTTTAGTTAAAATGAAATTTTTTTACATGATATTCATATGATGATTGATTAACCTCCATATAATTTCATTTGAGAATATTTTGTGCTCATAGCTAGCGAAAAAAATGGTCTACTTTTATTTAAGTGTCATTTAAACAGTCAATATTTAAAAGATTTGATGGATTGATCAATTTTGCCCACTTTTGATAATGTTATAAGTATTTTTATCTTTTTTCTCACTTTAGGCTACTTGATGCTATTGGCTAACAATTTCATGGGTATTTTTGTCCCTTTTTTAATCCATGTCAGTAAAAACTTATATGTGGCAAGCACAATCAGCATTTAACATGAAAACCTAATGGTGCTAGGGTAAAATTAATGGTTTGGTCACTTTTACACTAATTTTGATAATGTTAATGATATTTTTACCCTTTTTTTCATTTTAGATTATTGGATGCTCCTAATCGATCACTTAATAGGTATTTTTACATTTTAACCTATTAAATAATATATGATATTGAGTTGTTCCAAAGGAAGAAAGTAGGGAGAATTGTTAAAAAAGATTTGATTGAAAGGGAAATTATGTTCAATGATCAAGAGGAATTTAAAGACTAAATTTATTACAATATTTAGAAAAGCCTCTAAAGAATCGAATGAATTGTCCCTTTTTTCATCGGGCCTTCCACTTCCTCTTTCTCTCCCCTCAACACTTTGCAAACAATAGCAAAAGAGAGAGAAGAAGCTTCTTCCTGGCATATTGGGTAACTATGTAGTAAAGCTCAAGCTTCTCCTCATAGCTCTTCTTCTCCTCTGTTTAGTTACTAATTTGCTTCAATTCATCCCTTCTTGAGATCTTTGTGTTTGCATCTCACATGTCTCCCAAGGTCCTGTGTCTTCTTCTTATTTACCCTCTATCTCATAGAAGTCTGTGAGGTTGTCTTCACCCTGAAAAAAGAACAAGTTGGAAATTCACCCTAAATGCTATCAATTTGATAGCATTAATATTGTCATTTTATACAATACATTGTGACATATGGCATAGAGAGAAAAGTGTCGGGCACATGTGTGACAAGTCACAGCGCATCCTTTAATTTTGAATTGGAATGTTGTTGTTTAACTTAAAAGCAAATATTTTGAAAATAAATTGGCATCCCTTGCATTCATGAATATCTTTTACTTTGATTTTGGTTTATAAAATATTTATTATTGTATTTTAAAGTTTAAAAACTTGGAATCCCATTTCTATTACTTTCAATATTTTTGAAATTTTATGATTTTTCTTATGAGATGGTAATTCGTTTGAGTTAATCCTTTGATTACCATTGGGTTAGTGGTTAAATGTGGATTAATAAAGATAACTTTACAACTTGGTATCAGGTATTCGAGTTTCAAGAATTGGCCTCGTTGCATTTATATATAAAGTTGGCAATTATTATCATACACATGTGTTTTCCCTTTGTCGAGCTAGTAACTAATTTTTTTTTTCACTTTCAAGATTACTTTCATAATTAGGAGGCAATAATGGTATGAGGTAGCAAGGTGATAGCTACCGGCAATGTTCTAGAGAATATCCCAAGACTGGAACATGACAGATTAGAAGAAGAGAGAGTAGGACGGGAAGTTTTGGAGTCAAGTGTACAAGGAAGGGAACAACCAAGACCTACTGCAGGAATGATGACATCTTGCAAGAATTAAAGAGAATGATGATGGGAATACAAAAGAAAATTGAGGTGCATGATAAGATCCTCAAAAAAGGACCTGGTGAAAGCAGTAAGACTGTGGATAAGATGAGGAGAAATATGATAATTTGCATGGTAGGCATGTGGCTACCTAAAGGAAGATTATTTTGAAGAGAGTGTGTTGAGGAGGTCGGAGCTAATGAGGCCTAAGGGGAAAGAGCTTGAGAGATTTATTGAGCTTGCTTTAAAGAGATTCATGAGATTGAATCATCCATCATCCGTGAGTTTAATGGAGAATAGAGCTAGGGACAAGTGGATTGATCAATTCAAGACTATATTTTTTATGATGTCATGCACACCCAAGTGGTGGGTTTTACTAGCTACAGTTATGCTGGAAGATGCTGCAAAACAGTGAAAGTGTTAAGCCTGCTAATGGCTCTCTATTGGCATGGAAAGAATTCAAGAGAAGGTTCTTTGCATACTATTTCCCTGCATCCTTTAAAGCTGAGAATAAAGCAAAGTTTCATAGACTTCAGTAGGTAAACATGAATGAGGAGAAATTTATAGCTAAATTTATCGAGTTGTCAAAATACTCAACATATTTGAGGAACTATGATGATAACCAGTGGAAGGCCGAACGGATACTAGAAAAGATGCGGCCGGATTACCACCAGCAGTTGGCGCCCTTTGATATTACCTCTTTTAAGGTCATGTGAGGTAAGCTAAGAATTGTGGCAAGACAGGGCATCTCATGCTTTTATAAATATATTTTACTCTGATTTTAGTTTATAAAAAATTTATTATTGTGGTTTAAAGCTTGAAAACTTAAGATCACATTTATATTATTTTCAATATTTTGAAAACTTACAATGTCTCTTATGAGATGGTAATCCCTTAATTACTATTAGGGTTAGTAGCTAAGTGTGGATTAGTAAAAGCAACATTTTAGACACAATGACAAGGAAGCGAGAGGACGTAGACACAATGAACAATGGAAGCGGCTTTGCTAAAGGCACAGGGACATTTTGGTCAATTCATGCAATCCTTTTTTAATTATTTTAATGCACTTGGTCATTGAATTTCCCTTAATATAGGGCTATGTAGAAGTCCTCCAGTTTTATTTGACTCAATTAGATCCAAGAAGGTCCAATATTATCTAGTCCTATTAAAAATTGATCCTTTAGAACTAAAAAGATTAGACTGTTTATTCGAGTTGAAGTGGACAAGAGATTAGGCATCTTGATCATTTAGTCTAATCTGTTCCTATTAAATTTATTTAATATGATTATAATTAATTTACTAATTATTTATAATAATAAGTTAAGACTAATAATAATTTAATAAGTCTGGTTCCTCGCAAAGTCACACACTCAGACTAATAATTTAATAATTTGGACCACGTGGACTATAATTGAAATATTTTTTTCTTATTTTCAGAAATTATTATGAATTTATGATGATTGTAAATGTTTTAATTATTTTAATTGAATTTATTAGGTTGCAATTGATTATTGCCTCTCATAGAGAAAAAATAAAAAAAAAAGTTAAGTGAATATTAGACTAATATGATCAGTCTTCCAGTCTTATGAACCAAGTTCGATCTTATTAATCTTCGAGTTATCACTGAACCAGATTAGACTATGGGGTATCTAAATCTTTTTCATAAAATAGAACAGACTTCGAATTAGGTTGAAGTTTAATTCAATTCAGTTCAATCCTTTATACAGCCCTGTTTTAATCTTTGGGCATAATTTCAAGAGATTTTTAGCATATCTCCAAAGAAAGTTAAGACCATGGGTAGTTTGAAAGTCCATTTTGTCAGGTGATCAACTTCAAGGTTCATTTTTAATACCAAAGTTAATTCATTAACACCGTTTGGAGTTAAAAACTTCCAAAGTTATTTTTTTTAAATCTCATTTTTTACATTTTTTAGACTTAGCTTCAATATTTTTAATATTCGCCTCTCAGGTTTTCACTTCCCAATACTAATCTTCACTTCTTTAAATTACAAAAAACTGAGAACTAAAATTATCCAAGGTTAAACAGAGTATTGGAAAAATTAACTCAAAAAATTTTAATTTTAACTAAGGACCTCAATCTTTGATTATTTTCTTTGGAATTTTCAAAATTGAAGGTCGGAAATTGCCATTGACATTCTTAGAGAGTCTTTAAATATTATTTTTCTAATTTCTCTGTAATTTTGATGGGTGAGCTTATTTAAAAAAGAAAAACTGAATAAGTTGTATTTAAAATTTAAATTTTTATTTTTGAAACGAATAATGAAAATAATTTGATTTAGATTTTAATACATCCAAATAAAAACACTAGCTCGAATTAAAAAGCTAAAAAACACACGATAGATTGGGCTGATACAGGAGGAACTCACTGGTTGAATTTAGTCATCTTCATCGCTCAGTCCCAATGCGTTGCATGGAATAAGGGATTCCAGGAAAAGGGATACGCAGTGGATCAGTGTCATGCTTTGGAGGGACGAATCCCACTGTTTGGTAAAGGATAAACGGAATAGAATATAATAAAGGATTTGTTATTTAATTTTCCTTGTTAGCTTTATTTACTAATTTATTAATTATTACTTCACGTAGATTAAAGAAATAGTTAAATTTTTTATTTATACAAAATATATGTTGATTTTTTTTAATGTTTTTAATCATTTCCATTGAAAATATTTTTTTTTGATGAAAACCACCTTTTAATGTGCGCAATTAAAAAGAATAATTTAAGAAAAAATATATAAATTTAGATGATAAAGTATATTGAAATTTTATATTTATGATCAAAATAAAGTCGTCAACTGGTTCTTACTGCTTTGTCCAAAAAACGAAAAAAAAAAACTAGTTCTTACTGCTAGGAAAAGAAGGAAGTATAAAGCATTGAGCATAGAACATGGAAAACTGCAATGTTAGGTTTGTTTGTTTTTAATTTTTAAAAACTTTTTTTGATTTTAAAAACAAAAAAAATTAAAACTTATTTGACTTTGTGTTTTCAATTTAATTGTTTTCAAAAGTGTTTCATTTTTTTAAAGTAAAGACAATATTAAATTATTTTCATTTTATTTTTTATTTTTAAAATACACTACATTGATTTTTTTAAAATTACATTTACTTTGACCAATTTTTATCATAAATTGTCATCATGTCTATAATTATCACTATCAGTCTATTTTTTAATTTTTAAAATTAATATAATCAAACAGATTTTCATTTCATTTTGTTTTAAAAAATAATTTTAACAACTGTATTATAAAATTATTTTTTTAAAAAAAATTGGAACAAAACTCAAACAAGCCTTTGGAGTCTGACTGGAGTGTGCTTGTAGGTGTAGAATTTCTCCAGGTAGAATGCACGGAGCGAACCTGTTGCGGGCTGGTCTTGCTGGTAATTTCCAATATATTGCTTTGCGACTGGATGGTGGAGATTAAATATGGGATAATGTCAAATAGATTTTAGGAAAATCAATTAATTTAATTAAGGTCTCAAGGGTTAAACTACAGAAATTAATAAATTGAGTTCTCAATTTTGTAACTTAGTTATAATGAATTTATAATTTGTGTTTTTAATTTTAATAGAGAAAATAAATGTTTATTTTTTAATCACATTAAAATTTAAAAAATAAATTATAAATTTTTCACAATAAAATTATAAAATTAAAAATTAAATTTATAAATTCTTAAAGTTTAATATTTGAAGTTTAAGTTAAATTAATTAATCTTTTAAGAGTTTTCTATCATTCTTCCATTAAATATGCCCCTCGTGATCAGAATCATGTTGCGGATACGTTGGCAACAAGAGGAACAGATGGATCTGCGTTTTTTTGATTCTGCTCCTTTTTGCTTAAAGGACATTGTGCGCAGGGAGATTGTGGGATCTCAATCCCCAAACTCCAGTTTTATTTTGTAAATGGGCTTAGCCCTCTTTATTGGCAAAAAATGCGCTTAACAGTGGATACCAGGATCAAAATGTGACGTGTGAAAAATGTTAAGAACATTAATGTCAAATGATAAGGGTTGGTGTGATGAATTCGGCACAAATGTAGATAACAAACTGTTGAGGCCAGAAAAAAATAAACTAAGGCATGTAAAAAGAAATTAAATGTCCGTTTATGTGTGTAAGGAATAGAAAGGTGAGGGGTAGAGCAATGAAAAGATGGATGGTTCCAGGAATGCTCGAAATCATGGCCTTTACGCTTTGTTTCTAATTAGCCAGAGTGAGGTACAAAGTTCTTTTCCTAATCATACAAACATCGCTTAACATGGGAGTTATTTCGCATCATGCTCGTCAGCAAAGTTGATTAAGCCCCGAGATTAAGATTTAAACAGATGGGAGCCAACTTTTCTGTCTCTACCTCCATAAATCACACTATTCCCAGACTTGACCCCCTGAATTACCTGATTAGACTCGTCAGCTTTCCAATTTCTCATTCCCAACCACAATCCTAATCCTCTGTTCCCATGACTTGAATTTCAACCATTTTTGTCTGAATCAAACAAAACAAGCTCGGTGGCCGGTAGTTTTAAAGTTATTATTGCCTCTACGCATTCTTTTTATATATCATTCCTAACTAACTTTTCAAAATTAAAATGATTAGTTAAAATAAAAAATTTATTTTAAAAATAAATCTTTTTTAAATTTTGTTCCTAAATTAAAAATGATTATTTGATATGTGAGGAGAGTTTTTTAAAAAAGCTACAATCTTATATTTGTTTAAATTTGTTAGAAGGTGTTTTTAAAATTCTACATCAGATATTATATTATAAGAAAAATAATTTATATAAAAAATAAAGAAAACATCAGAGGGAGTACTCTGCTTCTGCTGCTGCAACGTGCGTGCACGTTATCTCCAACAATGCACGTGCCTATAGAGTGTTATTTCTAGGTCGTAAAAGTTCCGGGGTTAGGCACCCCTTTTTGGTGAACATGAAATCCGAGCTTAGCCAATTCTCGTGAGATAAAAATCTGATTATTATTATTATTATTATTATTATTAAGCATGAGGCACGAGTACTGTTATGTGTAGTGAGACATCACCAGTACCAAAATCAAAATGATTGTCGTAAATGACGCTTCGATCACTTGACCAATAATAGAGACAGGGTGGTGGGTTTTGGAGTTTATCGGGGTCTATAGTACTTCGATGGATGGGGCGTGTGACGTGACGCGGTGAACTAATCAAACTGCGGAATTTGAGGTTTTCCGGAGCATTACTCCAAATTGGAGTGCTTGAGCAGATCATTATTGGGTCAAAATGGTAGGCCTAGTTGCAAGCTGCATCTAGTCAGCCCTTTTGTGGATAGGATTTAGCACACAAACCGAGGAATCTGCCCTTGTTTAACTCCCTTTTTTTTTTATAGCTATTATTCTCCCTCTTTATTCACAATAATATCTGTAATTTAAAATTACGCATACGTAAGAATAAATATTTTTCCAATAATCTAAAAATTTATATTTTTCTAAAATGTTCTTTTCTATTTTGTGTTAATTTCTCGGCAATTACTTACTCCACTACTAGAATCATTTTTATTAAAATTATGAAGCGACAGATATATTGAAACAGGTGGAGTACTTTTAATTGGGTGAGTGCGGGGCTGTTCGTAGATCTATGATTAACAGAGCAACATGGCCCATGTGTGACTAATTAATACTAAGAGTGGCCCCACCTTTCCTCAAAAGCAGAGCAAAACGCTGCATAGGAGTGTTCAGCCTAGATCCATCCCGATTGGCCCGGTATTGTTTCAATCATATCGGGACGGGTCTTGTCCCGGTCCGAAAATAATCGGGACGGGACTTTACAGAACGGGACAGGAAAGGGGTTCGAGACGGGATGGGACACGGGATTACCGTCGAGACGTCTCGTTCCGTCCTGTCCCGAATATTATATATATTATTTTTTATTTTAAATATATTAATTATATTAATATAATTTATACTTATATTAATTATATCAATTATAATTTTAATACTTGCAATTCTTATTTAAAACTAAAATTTTTTTATATTGATAATTTTAATGGCATGAAATAAATATGGCGATATCTTTCTTTATAATATATTAATTATATTAATATAATTTATTCTTTTATCTATCTATTTAATAACCTTTATTTATAACATATTTCTTGCTTATTTTTAGAAGAGTAATTAGCTTAGTTCATCTTCACTAAAGTAGAAGAATAATGATTTGATATTGTGTTTGACTTGCCTGTTGTTGTTAATCTTATAGCATAAAGATCACTTCTATTTGTTATTATAATATGTAGTTATGATTAATATAATTCAATAATTGATTTTAAATTATTGTTATTTATGTGCTTGTGTTGTTTTGATTTTAAACTTAATAAATTATATGATTTAAAATTTTAATGAACGTTATTATTCAAATATTTTTTTGATATTATTCTATTTATCAGGACGGCGGGACGTCCCGATCTTGTCCCGGTCCTGTCCCGACTCTTAACGGGACGGGATGACTATCGGGACGGGACGGGACACAGGACCAAAATTCAGTCCCGATCTTTTTTTCGGGACGGGACACGGGACGGGAATGTACCGATCCCGTCCCGTCCCGTGAACACCCCTAGCTGCACCCTGATTACCATAAGCTTCATTATCAATGCTTACTTTGGCTTATAATCCCTTCTTACTCCCGTCTCGTATCCCGTCCCGTCCCGTGAACGCCTCAAGCTGCACCTTGATTACTATAAGCTTCATTATCAATGCTCACTTTGGCTTATAATCCCTTCTTCCTCAGAGTAACCCAAGCAGCTTAGCGTTACATCCTCATACTTGTTTCCATCGGATTCTCAACGCCCACTTTTGTGTCATTGTGTGCCCCTTTTTCATGATACTTCGCTATCTCTTGCCCTCCTTGATTCTCTTTTATTAACCTCGATCTTCTCTGCCAGTTGGGTGAAAATCAACATATCACACCTTGCCCATGGCCCATAGGGTCATCTTCCACAAAGTAAACATCTGGCTTCGAGCTCTTAGCTTTTAATTTTGGGCTTTCACGTTAATCAATTAATATTGGCCACGCAACTGTGCAGTGATCACAATCAAATCAAATATCATTTAAACATGGCGTATATATGCTACAGCTGAATGGTCTATTCTTCACTAATTAAAGGAAGATACATCACGGTGTGCGTGTTTGTGTTTGTAATAATTCATTGATTATTTCAGAACGTAGATATCTACCTACTTCGATGTAATTCTTATAGCTTGAATGAAGGACTTGACGTGCTGTGGTGGTTGATTCTGAGTGGATTTAGAAGGGACGTTGAACTCTGCCCTCAAACTAACATTAATTTCACCTAACATTCATCCCCTTTGTTGGATGTCAGGATTATATATCAAGCCACAAGTCGAAGCAGCAGGTTTATTATTAATTAGTATATATTACCCTTCAATCCAATTTCTAATCATTGCTAATTTGTAATTACCCGGATCACTTCTCCATCAAACACCGATTAATTAATCCTCGATGTTGCTCCCGGATAAAGCAATTGTTCCTAATGATTAGCTGCTTGATTATATTCTCCTCCAAGTAGATTGTAAATCTTGTCAGGACGTGATTAAAGCTGTGATTTGCTTTGAAAAGGAAAAAAAAATGAAGGCAAAAAAGGGGGATAATTAGGAGAAAGAAGGAACAAGGAAGAGAACAAAAACTAGAAAAGAGGAAGGAGATATGGGGAAGATTAGAAATGGACCACAGAATTATTTACGGAGGGCATAAAAGATTAAGGGCACTTTGCGAACGTGGTGGTCCTGTGCATTACCAGCTCTTATCTCCTAACAACATATCTTTATCTTTAGCATTATTCTTGAGTATCCATTTTATGATCAAATCTTTCACCGCACAACCTATTTCAGACCCATCCTCAGGGATTGGCATATTCATCCTATCACACACACACCGCGCCATATCACTAACCAATTTCAAATTTGAGTTAATTTCAGGTCAAAAGAGGAATTTCTCCCCACATTTGTTTCCGTCATCGTATTCGTTTTTTCTTTGTTATTGTCGCACTCATATTTGTCTTTCTGGAGTTTAGCCAAGGGAAGGGGAGCCGTAGAATCTTGAAATTAATCATTGACTTTTTTTTTGGGGGGAAAAAAACAATTTGACGAGGCAATTTGGGTGAATTGAGAATTAATGAGGAGTGAAAAGGAAAAAGGTGGCAGGTGAAACGAAGAAGAGAGAGGGAAAACCATGATGCTTTTCTCTGTCACTCACATGGCCACCCACTTTGCTAAATTCATTAGGCGCCATGTGACACTGTGCACCACTTCCATGAAACCGTCATTTATTGGCATCTCTCTAATTATTCTCTCTCCTTCTCACTCCTCCCACCCTTTCTGCCAAGAGTCGTCATTTATAATCATGCACTCACAGAAAAAAGTCATTTATTCTTGTGATTGCGGAGGAGAAAAATCATGAAACCCTACACCTCACACGCATCAGATCTTGATCCTCGTCCAACAGTCCCTAACATATATATAATAAGCATCATTTAAATTCACCATGGGTCCAGTATAGTTCTTGACGATCCATTCACGATAAGTCAGGGCCCTTGTTTTCTGGTCACGACCGTAAGGCCCATATAGTTTTAGCATCAAAGACACGGGCTTACTGCATTTCCTGGCAATTTGACCGTGGCACTACAATGAAAAAAATATTAAATATTTTAAAATAAAATAACTAACTTTTTTTAAAAAATAAAAAATTAATTAAAATTAATTTTTAAAATAAAATTCAGGAATTTATTTTTAATTAAATTTTGACTTTTAAATTAATTTTTTTATTTTATAAAAAATATAAAATATATTTGTTTGATACTTTAATGATGTATAAGATTTAAATATATAACAGTTGAGTATAAAATAACCTAAAACTTAAAGAGCTAATTAATATTTAATTATATTTTATATTTAAAAATATGTTTTTTATTTAGGCATTCAGGCTAATAGGCACGAAAATAAAAAAAATTATCTTTTTTCTAAATCTAGTCCTAATTTTTTTGGCTGGATTTAGGTTGACTAGTCGAGTTTAGTCTGAATTATCAACTTTAGTGACAAGGAAGAAGGGAAGAAAAATAATAGAGTATAGTCATATGTTAAGGTGGAATTATAATAGACATAATCTACTACACATGTCACATCAAATTTTTATTTTTAAATATAAGTACAAAACTTGGCTCGGTAGGAGTTAAGTTTTATACTTTTTGTTTTAAAAATAAAACTCGATGTCATTCAAATTAAGTTTTAAATTTTTAGTATTAGAAAAAATATTTTTAAAAGTATAACGTATTGGTAAATGGTTTTTTTTTTTCCTTTGTCATACCATGGTTAAGTTGCCGCATTTCCTCGTACAATTTTTTTTTTTTAAATAAAGGAGACTTGAAGGAGACATGGTGACAAAGACGAAAAGCCTATCAATTAGTAAGTGGACCCATATGAATCAAATTATATATTCATAAACTCCGATATAACATTGACATGCAGTCCGGGTGGAAGAGGCAGTGGTTCTTTTAAGTACAAGATATTAGATTTAAGTTTGTGCAAATACAATCAGATAAAAATAAAACTCCAATGTTTACATGAAACCTGAATTTAGGTATTGTTATTTGAAGTCAAACCAAAAAACAAACGATATTGTTACTGGAGAGGTGCGTGAGAAATATGGAATTGAAAGTTTGCGTGGTGTGGAATTGGAACGATACGGTTGGAAGGAAATGCGAGATAGTGTGTGATGATTGATGAATATGGTTCTTCTTTTTCATAGTGGGAACCCCACGCTTTGCATCTTCCACGAGCATGCCAATTATAACTAGACAAGCAGATCACCCATTTTATCAGTGGCTTGTAAGGGATTGTATATGTTTAGTCTCTGAGTTTAGCTACAATTTGTAAATCTCTTCTGGCACTTGTTCCATCACGTACCTGAGTTGTGAGACATCAAATATAAATTCTTCAACGCAATTATCAAAATCATTAATATATATGGCTATTAAAATTGTCTCACCATATTAAGCACCACACCCAGCATCGCACTCAGTGGACTGCCACCATTGTTATGTTAACTCCTCAGATTGCTCTTGATCAACCATACAAAACGCATGACTCGGGGAAGAAAGGAGCTTCCGGCACGTGTCACTATTCTAATAACTAACGTTTACAACATGTAGGCCATTAATAAACATTATGAAATGTATACCAAGTAAATGGCATAAATGATAGTGGTCTGGTCCCTAAAGTATCATTTTAAAGTTCAATTTCTAGATGTGTGCATGGAGAGTATTATTTATGAGAGAATAACTTCTTAAATAACGCTAAAATTTCTTGATAAATGAGTTATGATTGTTAACTGTGGGGACCTTGGGAGCCAAAAAACATTATGAAATATATGTTTAAATTGAAAACAAATTAATGTTCTAAACATCATAATAATTTACTTTCCTGCCTCTTATTTAATTACCATTAATTCTTATTATAAGACACCTTGCAAATTTTAATGAAACATTAACGGCTCATTTTAAAAAATTGCCCCTCTCTCTCTTTAATTCTTTTTAGGAAAAGTTGCTAAAAAAGGCATGACTAGAAAATTAATTGCTAAGAAGGACTTGTAAATGTTTTGGAAATGAGGTCTGTCACTGTCAATAATTGATGAAGGTTAAATGACATAAATGTCTTAAATGATATTAAAAAAAATTTGAACAAGGTCTTTTGCTGTCAATGTGTTACATAGGGTCCTTTGACATCAATATGTCAAACAATGTTTTTCAATGACAATTTGTTAAACCTTGAAGAATGAGGTCCTTTGATTCAATATGTCATATACAATGTTTTTTTCACGATATGCATATACAACTTTTTTTTATGATAAGTAATTAATCTTTAATAAAATGTAATTTTCTTTCATATATTTAAATATCACTTATGCATATTCAAATATTCCTTGTTAATTTCCTTATAAATACCTTTAGGAATGTATACAATTTTTTTTTCATGATATGTAGCTAATCTCCAACAAAATATAATTTTCTTTCATATATTCAAATATCACTTATACATATTCCCAAAAAAAAAAAGTCATAGTGTAAAATTTTTATATGGAATGCACCTTACATTTGAATATGCTTTTTGCATGTTTTAAAAAAAAATCTTCTTGGTGTCAAAATTTTACATGGAATGTGCCTTATATTTGAATATCTCTTTTAAATATTTTGAAAACATAAATAAATATTTTAAAAATTTACTCATTTTTTATAAAAACACTAAAGGATATTCTTGATAATGATAATTATTGTTATATATAAAGCTTAATTATACCGACGATCAAAGCATAAAAACAACAAATCCATTTACTATCAAATAACAATATGTTTTTAAATCTCTTAACAACATAAACTACATTACATTACAATAGTGATGAATATTTTTTTCCTTCTTGACTACTTTCCTAGGTAAAATACATGCCAAACCTTCTCCCAATTTTGTTCATCCCATGTTATGTATGTAGATGAATGGTTGCCCTTTCTGGTGGATTTTCTTTCTGCAAAAAAATTACGTAACTTATTTTGTATAATAGCAACTTCACTGCTTAAAAAAAAAAAATCAAAGTAAGCCAAGATTTTCAATCGACAAGAAAAAACAGTATTTGGAAACATGTGCAATAATAGATAGCAAGCGTAGGACTTGATGTCAGAGCATTTAGATTGCATTGGTTTAGAGCCCTCCATATTGTTTCTGCAATGTTCAAGCCTTGCTGGATCGAAGAGAAGCACAAAAAGTAAAAACCACATGGCAATCAATATATTAATTGATTCTAACATTAAAATAATATATAGGGATACAAGTTCAATATATTGATATGAGGTTAGGCACACATTCAAATCACCACTTGTTTCTCATCCTTTTTAGCATTGCATCAAGCATTTTTGGAAGAATGAAATGAAAACAAGTGATATACTGATGTTAGGCATTGCAATAGAATATATTCAACTACTGGAGTTTTCCTCACATTCACCCAATTTTTACAATTCAACTATGCAGAGCTTACAAAATAACAAAGTAGAAAATAAGTTTGCGCCAACACGGTTGTTACTTGAGAGAATTGATATCATTTGGAGAAAAAATTAGTCCTTTTGATCTCAGAGACTAAAGGAGGATAATGCATAATATGAGAGAACCATAAAAAATAAATTGAGGGGAACAAAATATTGGAATTGGCTTCGAGTATCAATGCAAGTTTTACGATTTGCTTTCAATTTTGAAATCATTAACTCATACGTTAAGTTAATTCATATAAGTTAATTTTATTGAGTTTTAGTTAAACATACAAATGAGTTAGACCGTGCTGATCAACAAAACAAAGAAGAAACGATTTTCAGTTTCAGGAGAAAGATAAACCAAGCATGATCTATGAAACGATGAAGGCCATTCAAAAGCAAGTTGAGCGAACTCACGCTCCGAAGTCTAACCATGCTGATCGAAGAGCTTTGGAGCATAGATCTACAGCTTTGAAGAGGCCGAAGCAAACACGAATCTTATTGTTGATTGATGAGATTAGGTGATGATGGAATAAGGAGAGGGAGGGCCAAGGAGTGGCTTTGAAGGGGCCGACATTTTTGGTCTTGCAAGCCCAAATTCAAAGAGGAGGAGGTAGGAGAGGAGGGACGGAGGAGTAAGGAGAGGAAGAGGTGTTGTCAGTGGTGTAGTGCCCGTTTGGATTTCAATTGAGTATAATAATTATGAAAATAATTGACTAAGTGATAAATTTTAATCATAAATGATTATGTTATAATGTAATGTGTTTGTATACTATTTTTTAAAATTGATTTTAACAGAATTGAAGATGTTTAGATAATTTAATTAAAATTAATTTTTAACTATATAAATTAGTATATAATTTAATGTTTAAATACCAAATATCAATTTTTTGAAGATGCAAAGTTTAAATTTTATTAAAAAAAAAAGAGAAAAGAAGAGAGTTTGGTTTTATTTTTATTAAATTATATGCTTTTTTTGTAATTTTTGCTTGGGTTTGTCTTTGTAATTTTTCCCAACATTTTGGACAAGTTTTTCTATAGAAGCTCCGATTCTCAACTTCTGGAAATAATGAATTTTTGGCCAAAAATTGATTCTCCAAAAGAGGTGAGTGTTTGGATAATTTTGTGGAAAATCAATTTTTTGGACCAAAAATCATTATATTTGCTATCCAAACACATTGGTAGAGGTTGTTGTTGGAAATTGTGATGGGTGATGGAGAGGATTTGGTGAGGTTATTTTGATCATTTGGAGCTCTTAATTAATGCTAGCGCGGAGGACCTCAAATCTAAATCTCTTCCAAGTTCTTGTGAGCAAACAAATTTGAGGTGGAGTTTTTTGGGCAATTTTTCCTTTCTACCCCTCTCCCACCTAATAAACCATTCTCCTTTTATTTCAAATTATAAAACACTTTTAAAAAAATTTCTCCATCTCAAAATATAAGACATTTAAATAGATTAAGGTTTCATTAAACGCACTAATTACATTATTATTATTTCTTTCTTTTAATTAATTTTCATCTCATCTCTTTTTAATATATTAAATAATGGATATTTTTAAAAGTTTATATTTTTATTTTGAAAAGATAAGGTTGTTAAATGTATTTAATGAAGTTTATTAGTGTGTGAGATTTTATCTAAAAGTGTCTTATAATTTGAGACGGAAGAAGTACTAATTAAAGGGTAATTTTAAAAAGTTGTAGAAAATTATATTTAATTAATTTTCTTAATCTCATGCAAATAAAGCAGTTAATAAGGTCTTATAAAAAGGACGAGAAGAAGTATATATTAGTTCATTTAGCTTTTGTTATGAGGCTCTTTCCAATAATTTTTAATATAAAACCTTTCGTCTAAAATGTCAATTAATTCCCCCTCACTAACGTCACTTACTATGATATTCTCAACCTAACTAAGCTTAATCTTCTAATTAGTGAATTTCACTAATCAGGGATAATTTTTAAATTTTAAAAGCATTAACTAATTTTAACTGAATCTCTAATTGATATCTATATAAAGTTGTTTATAATTAATTGTTTATAAGTCGTTATACTAAGGTGCCAATGGAGGAAATAACAATGAGGCGGCGGATGAGATGAGGTAAGACTGGAGAATATCTTTTCTCATTTGGTTTATTTCGGTTCATTCTAGCTAGAATACATAAGTTCTCCATTTCTATTGTGTAAGGTTAAGAAAAAAATATCAATTCTCGTTTGTAAACGTTTGGATCAATGAATTTAGATCATGTATTTAAAATATTTTGTTTGAGTAATTTAAAAATTCAAAATGAAAAAGAGGGATGAATTGAGGTTTGAAATAAAAATAAAAAATTAAAAATGATAATTTTTTTATTTTTAATTGACAAATGATGAGAAAAAGATACGAAAATTGTAGAAATATTAATAGAGAATAAAATATTTAAAGTGATTAAAATTTCAAATGATTATAGTGTGGAGGGAATTTAGAATTATGAAGGAATTATAATTTGAAACAATTTTTGTGTATCTAAATGAGGATTTAGTTTAAATTCAAATCATCATTAATCCAAACACACCATTAATTAATGTTTTTTGATAATTTAAAACGAATGAAAAATCTTATTATCTACATGCACACCCTAAACGATTTCATTAATCTAACACGGGGATTTTAGATGTGGAAATTTAATCTTGAGCCTTGAATGTAATAATTAATGAACTACACGATATATCTCATAGAAATTGGTCCATAAGACTCAGGCCAGTGTATATATTTATACAAAAAGAAAAATTTATATGCTTAACCATGTATACTTAAGGTGCTTTTAATTTCCATCTAAATCAAAACATGAGTGTTTTTATAAATTATTTATTTTATAACAAATTTTTGTTGTTAATATTATTAACACATTAAAATTCACATGCATTAATTTAATTGAATAAAAGTATATTAAATATATAAAGCTAAGTACATAAAATTTAACCTTATACACATTATTTTTATTATATAATGTTAGGTAGTTTAAGTATAGATAAACTTGAGGTGATATAAAAAGTTTTATATTAAATAAAGTTAAATTTAATAACTAATATAAAATTAAAAAAAATTAACAAACTTGAATTTTAAAATTTTAAATTAAAATATAATCTCTTTTCATTGTTATTGTCGGTTTCTCTTCCCCCATTTTTGGGATGTCACTTCCTATTCCTAATATATAATCTTAAAAAGAAAAAAAGAGACCACATATAAACGTGTCTCTCTCTTCCTCTACCTAACATATAATCTTTAGAGAGAGAGGGAGAGGGAGGGAGAGAGGGAGACAACATATAAACGCGTCTCTCTTGAAAATGGATTTAATATTTGTTGGTTGATCAATATTTTCAGGGGACAAAAAAACTGATCTCATTAAACCTGAAAGCTAGTGAAACGAAGCATGTACCGGTATATTCAATTCACAATAATACAAGTCGGGACATTTGTTTTTTTTATGCATTTGTATTCTGGAATTGACATCTACCTGATTCGCTCATAACACATACCTGAAAATTCGTTCATCCTTAGCTCCATCTAAGGCCTAACATCTTCCCTTTTGCTTTTGCTTATTGCAGTAACTCACATGGAAAATATCTTTGGACCTCAACCATGTTCCTTTCCTATTTCTCTATGAAATACTATCTATATAGAGCACCCTCAAGTGTCATTCACAAATATCTGCCTTAGCATGTTCTATTTGCCGTGCGATGAATAAATCGATGTTTGCGATTTTCAGTTGCATTGCAATATGGATATTCAAAGGTATGTATTATGGTGGCTTCTAATTCATCTGAATGTGATCGATCTCTTCACACTTCTTCTATTTCCACACGTTGACGCATAAAGCTTCAAATGCATTCATTTTATTTAGTGTTTACACCCCCTCCTTCATGTTACAGGAGCTTACATTTCCACAGCCCAAGCTAGTTAATAGCTTAATTAGCATAACCTTGATGTTCCTGAATTTGATTAATTTTGGTAATCAATTTCTTTGACCGATCATTAGATAATCTAACCTTTGCCCCTTGAGTTTGAGTTATTATAGCTCGAATCAACTTTAATTTATCATTAAGCAAGAGTTATAATAGGGAGACTTTATTCCAACAACCAACATGATTAGACAATTGTACTGTACAAGTGATCTGGAACATCAACAACTAGATCGCGTTATTTGGGAACATATTAAAACCAGTTCGTGCCTTAAGCAGAGAGAGATAGAGTGCGTGTTAAAGAGATACGAAAATAGTGTTTGACATAGTAAGTTGGCTTATCCAGATAAATGATGAGCTATGGTCGATCATCAATAATTAAAGGCTGAAGCTCTTAGTTTTAATTATTATTATTTTGTGCCCTGGACTGTACTGTTTCACAATTTGCTAGGACGCATGATATATGTAGTAAAAATGAATGAATTAAAGAAGTCTGTACCAGAGGTATTGGCTGACTGAAACCAGTGAGTGGATCGGCAAAACCCAAAATGAAAATAATATTGGAGCAAGCGCAGGCAAATGAAGTGGAGGTTGTTATAGTGGAAGTTGCGGCCTTAAATTTAAGAATCTGCTAAAATGATTAAATCAACATCAGCATCCCATGAAAATGACACAGAATATAAAGTAAAATATATATATATATATATATATTGCATCAATCCTGAATCAACTTGATCCTCATTCTTTCCCAGTCTAATTAGCAAACCCAGAACATAACTCTGAAACTTACACAACAAAAGGTTGAAAACAAGATCCACAACACAACGAGACTAGATGAATCATCCCAAATTAATCAAGTATAAATAGAAGTAGCTAGATGGATCCATAGCAATCCCTTGCGCCCCCTCATGATGAAACGATGGTCTCTTACCTTGGATTTTCTTGTTCAATTACTGACATATATATACCTCGAAACCAGATGAATCAAGCATATGTGCAAATCAAATAACATATTATATTATATGGCAGGAAGCTCCATAGTTTTAGGGTGCTCAGATCCCAATATTAATTTGAAGGAAGTGAAGAGGACTCATCAGCAGTGTCCGCCAATCTCTTGTGGAAGTTTCTGTGGCATCCACAGGCAGCACATGTAAGAGCAGCATTTGCTTCCTCCCCGCTGGCTATGAATTCCCGGCAACCGTCGACGGCGTATCCACCGGAATTAGCCGCATGATTCTTCTGACACTCTGCGTACCTCACGCTCCTGCTTGACCCTCTTCCGCCTTCAGTTTTTCTCACCACTAATACTTGACGCTTCATATTCTAAATCTGACTTAAACTCTCAATTTCTTCTCTTCTAATCCCTCTTTTTCAACCCCTCCAAATGCTCTACTTATATATACATGTCGAAATTCTTTTACTGGCTTGATTAATCAGGAAATGAAAATCGGCACACAGAGAGAGAGAGAGAGGGAGGGAGGGAGGGAGAAAGATAGAGAGAGAACAGTGGAAAATGGGTGCGGCTTTTAGTTTTCACTTTGTGATGGTTGTGAGAAGCCCTAACCCTAGTATATGTATTTATAAAAGGAAAACCCGATAGATCTTCTCAATATGCAAGTGATTAAACATGAACAGTTCATTACAGCCTTTTTTTTTTTTAATTGGCGTGCCTCTAATTCTGATAGTCACCATTACAATTTCGTTCGTTTAATTGCTGGGGGTGATTGGTAAAAAAAAAAAAATTTGCTGTGGGTGAAAACAATTAAACTAACTGTATTTATCGCAAACTAACACATACATAAAAAAAGATTCATGTATGTATCAGGGAAACCCTTCAAATTGTGATGGGTTTAATTTGGAAAGCTTTTCTATTTTCACCTAAAATAGTGCTGGGTTCAATGGGCCAAATTGACTAGACAACTAATAAAACAAAATTAGGTTAGTTCTATTTAGAGAAAATGATAATTGCATGTCTTTAAAGTTATTAATGACAATTGAATACCTCAAGCTATTAAAATGCTAAATATAATCATTGTCTTTATCTACGGTTAAAAAATAAACGAGTTCACAAAATTACCCTCATGACCTAATATAGAAAATAGCCTGCGGAAGCCTTTTTTTTTTTTTTATTCTCACACAAAACAGCCTGTGGAATGGGTTGTCTTGTAATCGGTGCTGCATAATATTGCTCCGTTTTTCCTGTTTTATGTGACTCCTTTGTCATATGTTTTTATATTTTGGTTTGATGGTGGAGGCTCTGTGCTGTCTAAAAAAATAGGTGCTGTTCCGCATCGCCCTCTTCGCTCGTCCTCATGTCTAACAATTGAAAAGTGTAAGCTTGTAATTTTCACATAAGTTACTAACTGAAAACGCATTATTGAGTGGATAAAGATCAGCAGAATAGCTTAGTTACCCTTTTCAACTGGATATACAAGAGGAAAAACGAAGAAAACGGTGTAGAAGGGAGCACTTATATATCTCATCACGAACTAAACAAAAGCTGTGCTGCAACCCAAAATATAAAAACAGAACCAAAATACTCAGATAAGAAAAAGAGAGACAAGTAATTAATTAGGAGAGACGAAAATCTCCAGAAAATTAGAGCAATTGTGATGCTGTAACGATTGCAAGTCCGAGAGCAATTGTATTTTTGCATGAAGAGAGCAGTTTCAGAGTGATGGGAATAATTTCGCAAGAAAGTTGAGCTTCACTCAAACTTTTTTCCTACGCTTGGTTGTAAGGGTATTTTTGTCAACTCATTTCTTTTATGATTGCAGATAGAGACCATGGCCCTAAGATTGGAATTAATCATATAATAAGGGTTGTAATTGTCATTTTACCTCCTAGTTAGAAAGAATTGAATGATGCAACTAAGCTGGGTTTAATGGTTGCATGTACAGTGGCCCCCGATGAAAACGTAAAGGCAATTTTGCAGGGGGCACTGATACAGAACCAGTTAGATGTTTTCTGTAACGCTTGGCTTGAAAACGCGTAGTTAACTTTGTAATACGACAAAATCACCACCATTCATTTATCATCCAAAATTTGGATTTGCGAACACGTGTAGGTATGTGGGCGCGTGGCTCCCTGTATTTGTGAAATACTTGTCACTTGCCACATGAAAAGATCTCACTCGTTTTGCTTGATTAAAACGAAATTATGCAGAAAGATTAATAAATGGAAGAAGTGGTGATCAAACTTTGATTCGATGTATCGCTTCATGCAAGGATGAACATATCATGATGCGTACAATGATATGATCATTTGATGAGACACCATCTAATACATTGCTCTGTTGACTAGAAAAATAAGGAGAAAATTCATTCATCAGTACTTTGATAACCCTGTAGTCTGCATGTGTGCAAATAAAATATGGGAACCAAAATCGTTTAAGTTCTCTTTTTGTGTCTTTAAATTAAATTACTCTCTTCATTAAAAAATACATTCTCTGTTAAAAAATATAAGGCATTTTTAATTGAATCTCAACCCCCAATAAAATAGTTATCTACTTTCAAACTAACTCTATCTTTTTATATTTATCCCAATTAAAGACCCTATAAAAATATAAAGTCACTATTAATAGGGATATTTTTGAAAAAAAAACAATGATTACACTTCGAAAGACTAAAAATGCCTTACATTTTTTAACATCCAACTCTTCAAAAATGCCTTATATTTTTAAATGGAGAGATTATAAACAATTCTTAACTTAATCTTACTCCTCAATAAATTAGTTAACTTCCTTTAAATTAACAGCAAATTTTTATATTTACCTTTATTTAATATAATGTTTTGCTTAGTAAAAATAAAATAATTTATTTATTAAGGATATTTTTGAAAAAAAAACACTTAATTATACTTGAAACACTGAAAATGTCTTAAATTTTTTAATATTTAATATTAATTTTTTATATTTTTGAAAATATGTTATTTAATTAAATTAATATTTAAACTACTGTAAGTCGCTCCCCCAAGTCTAAAAACGAGTGCGAGAGAATAACACAAAGGTTTCGAACTGCCTTCTGAGTTTGATCGTAAGCAAATTAAGTTGGTAGAGGTTTTATATGTATAATAATGCCTAAATTAAACCAAAGTGTTCGAGTTTGATACATATGAGGTTAATTATGCCGGATTTTGTTTAATGTGTTATTGATGTATATTGCTGCTTCTATATCACCGCCCAGTACCTTCATCAATTTCAGTCAGGAGAAAAATTAATCTTTAATTTTCAGCTTGAAATTAATCATCCATAAGATTATGATCGACAAATGTGAAAAATTATAAGGGAATATATGAATATTAAATAAGACTAAAAATGAGAATAAAATAACAAATATTGTGAGTTATTATTATTATTATTTTTCCAAGTTATCTTCACAGTCAGCAGTTCTGAGATTAATCTTTCAAAAAATCTAAATGTCATTTAAAAGTTATAATCTCCCAAACAATAATTTCCATGCATACCTTAGAAATTGAGTTTTGGAATGAAAGAATGATGCTATTGTGAGTTACTACTCTGTTTTTAATCATTAGAAAAACTTTTACTTTTAACTTATATTTTTTATAAGTAAAATCACATATTTCAATAAGTATTTATTGCACATTTTTAAATCATCACTCATAATTTATATTAACAAAAAATAATTAATGTATGCTTATGTTGATCAATATATGACTTTTTAATCCACTTTTTTTATTTTAAAACATAATTATTATAATTAATTAATTTTTTTAAATTATATGATATAATTTTTTTAATATATGTTCTAAACAAGCTATTATTATTTTTATTTGTTGCCCAGGACAACGAGCTACGAAAACAGCTATGTCCTGTTGCAGCACCTATTGTAAGTTATTATTAACATTACGCTTGACGTAATGAATGTGAGAATGACTTTTCATTTTAATTTACCGTTGGAAATACTCCCTTTTAAGTTAAAAATATAGAGTATTGATAATTAATTTATAAGTTTTAAAAAAATATTTGTTCAAATTTTAATTTTTTTAAAAAAATTATATCTTTTTAATTTTTCCCTCATTGAATACTATATATAAATACTTTGATTATGAGAATTAAAATTTTAATACATTATTTTTTAAAAAAGTAATAAATGAAGTAAGAGTATAATTATAAAAATTACTTAATATTCTATATCTTAAATTAAATAAAAATTTTAGAAAATATCCTATGTTATAGTTAGGAGAGAGAAATATATAAATGAAAGAATGAAAAAAATATGAACACTCTTGGAATCAAATAAACAAAATAAAACTAAAAATTGTTACTTCCTCTATTAAAAATTATAAGGTATTTTTAATAGAATCTTGCTTTCTAATAAAATAATTACTTGCCTTTAAACCAACACCATATTTTCATATTTATCCTTATTTAATATGATATTTTATTTTAAAATAAATATAAAGTCATTTGTTTAATATAGGCACTCTTGGAAAAAGCACATTAATTATATTACATCTTAAAACACTAAAATTATCTTATATATTTTAACATTTAATTTTTTAAAAAATACCTTATACTATATTTATACGGAGGAAGTTTTATCGGTTATCAAAAGAAAAAAGGAAAAGAAATACCGTTTGAGATCTGAAGTTAACAATTATTATAGTTATAATTCAATACTAAGGGATCTTAACCTTTAAAATTAATATAAAATACTTGAGGAAAAAATATATGTCCACGACGCAGTAAAATTGCAGATGGAATTCTCAAGTAACTTTTTTTTTTGTTATATATTAAATTTCTTAAAGAAAATTGCTAGCCTTGCTTTCTTTTTTCAGGTAATTATTTTAAGGTCTCATTCAACATAATTAATTACTCTCAAGTTTATTAATAACTACGCCTTATAAACCCAGTTATTAATAAACTTGTGAATAATTAATTTTATTAAGTGAGATTTATTCTTAATTCTTCCCTTTTTTTCCCTAAGCCATAGTGTATGTTAATCCTCCCCCCAAAAAATCTTTTTCTATATTCGAGAAATATTTTTTCCGACTTACTTTTTGGCCAGCATTTTTTCAGCAGCGTCATAGAAACATGACACAGAATTTCTAAGCATTCCTAGCTTCTTCTGGCAACATACCAAATACACTTTTGAATATATATATATATATATATATATATATATATTTCACCTTTCATTCCTTTTCCTCACATTCATCCTCCATTAATACCAAGCACAATCAAATTTGACCAATTCTCTGATTTTACATATTGAACACAAACATGTAAAAGAGACTGGACATAAGTTAAAGTTAATAAGGCTATTTCATATAAAAATGATATTGTATAAATTATTTGATCACGTGGTATTGGATGACAAAGTTAATTTAATAAAGGTTTTTCTTTAACTTAAATAGATAGCTTTAGCCTTTACTAAACTAGTATACAGCCAATTGTGCGAACTCAGATGAACAAATTAAGCTTGCTTTTCCTGGCAAAAAAAAAAAAAAAAGTAAGCTCGCAAATCTAATCTAATTTTACATATAAAACATGGTGAAAGAAGTAAAGAGAGAATTAATGGAAATGAAACTTGCTGAAAAAGTTGCGTGGCGTCCTCTATTAATATAAAAAAGTTTACAATATATAGACAGTCCTAATAATAATTAATGAAGATAAATATTCCTTAAATGTTAACAAAATAGATTTCAGTATATAACAAATCACAAGAAAATAAATCTCAATAGATAATATATCATAATACTCTCCCTTAATCCAAGATACCCTTGTGTTTGCAATAACTTGTATTGCTTAATTTGAATAATAAATCTCAATATATAATCTAAAGTAACGCATGGCAATTGCAAAAAGAAATTATTATATAAGCCATACTGATATAGAATATAAACAGTAAAATTCTTTTTTTTTTAACTGCATGCATGCAGTACTCATAAAAACAGACACAGACTAATTCGTAATGTTTAACGTGGAGTCCATTTAGTCGGTATGGTTTCTTAGTATGCAATCCCTTATGTTTTAATTATAGGATAAAGTTTTAAAAAATATATTTGTTCCTAAATATGGCAAAGATGTAGTAGTTAATTTTTTTTTTTTCCAATATTGCTCCTCTTTAATTATATCACGTTGTAATTCCTATAGACACACTTTATTGTGGTCATTAATTTTAGTGAACTCTGGCAAATATAAAAATTAAACATTTTTACAAGTTAGACGATATTGACTATCATTCTTGAAGAACCTTGAAGTTATAAGTAATTAATTTTGCCCTGTAATTAGGATTAAATAGAGTATTAGTATTACTTTGGGTAATACTAATACTGTGATTGTTCGCGGGTAATACTTTGGGGGCTGGGGCCTACGGATATAGAGAGAGATGAGTCAAAAGGGTGGTTGACTAAGGTGGATTGCAGATGTGATTAGGACTAATGATGACAATTTGGAAAGATTGAAAAAGATGAAATCTATTGCTTCTCAACTACGCAACCCATGTCGTGGAAGCCATCAAGCCACCGTAAAAGGACTCGTGGTTATGATTTTTGGGGGCAATAAAGCATCTTTTAATTAAAGTCTCTGCTTAATTAATCACAAGTTTTGCTTTACTAATCAGATCCTGCTAGCCACCCATAAAAGATGCGCCCCAATAATTTCAGATCAAGATGGTTACTAATTCTAAATTTATTAATTAGAGGGAGAAATTTAACGAGTTCTTGGATTCTCATCCCTGATGCAGACAAGAAAACTTTAATGGGTCAGAACGAACACCAAAACGAAGCAGACGTAAGGGTTCTGGGTGTATGAAGGTATTGCCCTAGATGGTGCAAGATGCCATTCTTGCTTAGGACCACACCACGGACAGTTTCTACACTCTATTCCAAACTGTAATTTCTAGCCACTGCTTTATGTACTCTCTCTGGAATTGTTTTCTCGCCAGAATTAAATGCGAAAAGTTCTCTTTAGCGTATTATAAGTTTTGTTAGGGAAGCCGGATGGGCAACGTGACTCCAATATCATTTATTAAAAATGAGGAGTAATCGTAACAAAAACTGGGCAGAAGAAAAATGGGAAAAGAATGATGGAAAAATACCAAATTTTAATTAACTCAAAATTTTAAAACTCAAGTTTATGAATTTTTTTGTTATATATTAATTATTAAATTTAACTTTATTTAATATAAAACTTTTTAATACATCAATTCAACTTCACTGATATTTAAATAAGTTAACATGTTTGGCCCCCTAAAATCATCATGCCATCTCTCTTACTCTCTCCGTCTTTATATATAAGATATTTTTAATCAAATTACGTAAACTAATAAAAATTTATTATTTAATTAAAAGCACACCAATATTTTAATTTTATCCTTACTTATTATAAATAAAAAATAAGTCTCTTTTTTAAAGTAAATTAATGAGAGTATTTATTTTTTTGTCTAATTTAATAAAGATATAATAATTCATTCATTAAAAAAATATGCCAACAATTTTTTATATTTAAAAATAAATTTTTTAAAAAAATTATTTATATATAAGAACAGAGGGAATATGTGTGTGTATTTTCCAAAACAGAATTTGTTATTACTAGAATGGGAAGTGGTAAAAAGTTGCGTTGCCATGCTTCTCCTTTTTCCGTTGTCCACCCCGAAAAATGTCATGTCCTATTTGGTACATACTCCCTCATAACCATAATATATGACATTTTATAAGAGTCTTGCTGAGTTTAGAATGCAAGGTATTAAATAATTTTTACAATTATTTGTTTAAATACATTCCTATTTAATTTATCATTTTTTAAAAGTAATGTATTGAAATTTTAATTAGGGAGAATGACATTGATGAAGGCCTTCAAAAGGGCAAAATTATTAAACTAAGAGCCTATTAATTTTTCATCGCATATTGTGTTGTAAAAACATAGACATGTTGTGAAAAGATAAAACTTGTATTTTTTGTTAGGGTTTCTTCAAAATTTAACAAATAAAGGTTTAGCTTTTCACAACAACATATCTGTATTTTCACAACACAATATCCGATATAAAAATGATAAGCCCTTATTGTAATAATTTTCTGTTTTAAATCCTTCAATGTCATCCTCCCTTTTAATTATCACTATCAAAATATTTATATAGGGTATTTAATGAGGGTAAAATTGAAAAGATGTAATTTTTTTAAGAAATTAAGATTCCAACTGATATTTTTTTAGAATCATGAAATATATTCCCTTTTACCATGAAAAGATAAACACATAGAGTAATTTTGATGTCTTTCCTTTTATTTTTATTTACATGACTAAATGGCTTTGTCTTATGCATTGTATAGAATGAAAAGTACAGCTTGGTATATTAATTTCATTTGTATTATATATTGATATTGGTTTCGACAATGAAAAATTTATTTTTCATTTCTTTGTTGTCTAAATGAAAGCTTATTACCCTCCAGAGAAGGCTGCTTAGTTTTAGTTGTCAAGGATATGCCATAATACCTCGAGAGGATATATGGATTTAAATTTTGTTGCAATGTAATGATCCTGTTAGAGGCCTATTTTCATCATAATTAATATTAAACCGTAAACTCACCTGACAAATAACATTTGTCGTTTGATTATGTTTTTCTAATTGTAGTTTTTAATGTGATTTATATGATAAGTCTAACGTCAATTAAATTATACTGTTACACACTGAAGGTATGATTCACGACATAATTGTCTTGTTTTATTGTGCAACATGATAAATTAATTATGATGATTTTTCACTCCAAATACACAATCCAATGGATCAAGAGGGGAGAATCTTGAGTGAATATAATTCCGATAGGTAGACGGAGATGTGTGAAAGTTTTATTGTGAACTATACGAACGGGGGAAAAAAAATCACGGCCAAAACACGCCCACAGACAGCGCACAAAGACAATTTATTTACTTATTCTAACAAAAATCGAGTTGCCTGGTCATTGACTAGTTGATGAAACTACTGTTTGGAAATAGTCTCGTGTTCAATGAATCTTTTAGACTACTGTTTTTTAATATCGAAAAGGCACCTTCTGGTGATAGAGATTTATAATTAAGAAATGTTGTACGTGAATGGCCCTACATGGTTACATTAGATATGTAGGGTTAATCCTGTGTTCATCACGGCGAGAACACGAGCCATTAATCCAGAGATTCCTTTAACCCTTTTCCCTGTCATTGCAACTAGTCATCGATTCATATTAATTACGATGACCAGACCTGTTCCATTTTCCTCCTCTCTTTCACTGAGATTAATTAATTCTTATCACCTAACCTTTTATCGTGTCGTTACTGAAACGAATATTGGACCGAATCATGGGTCTCGCTCGCCAAAATTACGGTGAGTCTCCACTTCTACTGTTTGTTTTCTGATGTTTACATGACAGGTACCAACTCTTCATCATCATGTCATTCTGAGCAGCCGTCGTTTTTAAACATTCACACGCGTTCGATCTTTTTCTGAGATTCCTAGAAGTTAAGCACGCACCTTTTTGACTGACTAGTTTAAACTTTAATTATACTTTACATCTAGTGCTGTACAAGGAACTAATTAACTTTCTAGAAGCAAAACCCAAATCAGCTCATTTATTAATTGATTCCTTTGTGTCAAATGAGTACTGGCGTGCATGGCCTATACATAAATAAACCAAATGATGAGCCCTCATGGCCTTGGTGCCAAATATGTGAATGAAAAACGAGGCAATATTATTCAATGTGCCATACAGCAAGTGTACTTGATAACACTCTAGTCTTCGCTGTCTTTCTTCCAATTATAAATGCTGAATAAGCCCTATGATTTCACACCTGGTTTTCAATAACCTACTCTCGCGGCACTTGCAGAATTTATGTCAACACTCAACAGCCTTCTTGCAACACGCACGCACGCACGCACGCACGCACGTATATATAATTATTTAAAATATTACTGGTGAAAGTTAGATATTACTTGATAACATTGCATGCTATGTGAAAGTTAGATATACGCAGTCCACATGGAGCACTTAATGCAGAATGAAATGGGCTCAGAAGGTCGTGCTTGGGAGGTGGAAGGCACATGTTCGGTCTTCAACGAGTTAATTATCTATGTGGTTGGGCTTGCAAGACGCTTTCTAAGCATGTTTTATTTATTTATATTTCTTCATTTTAATTAGTACTTTCCCTTCTCATTTGGGTATGTTGGATCTGATTTTATAATACTTGGCCGGGCATGTGAAACAACATCCAAAGCTGGCTCATATAGTCAAGATCAACAACTTAACATATTGCTACTCCTGCAGCTGCCTGCTGGGGCAGGGGACCTTTAAATCAATGATTCAGTGACACTTGAAGACTTCTATGGTGCTTCTGGATTAATGGGAATTTGATTTTGGACCAAATTTCTCATTTGCTTTGGACATAGAAAAATTTATGAATTTGATTTTGATTCAAATCCAAAGAAAAAATTAATCATTTGGTTCTTATAATTTTGACTCAATTGTAACTCAATCTTTAAAATTTAACTCATTGTAATTCAATCCCTAAAATTTTGACTCAGTTGTAATTCCGTTCCTAAACTTTGACTCTTACGACTCAGTCCTTATATTTTTAATTATTTAAATATTAGTCTCTATATCTTAAATTATGTGACTACCATTACTAATATTTTAAATAAACAAACCTTGTTAATCTTTATAAATATAAAAAGTTTAAAATATTTTTAATCCCTATAATTTTATTTTTTAAGATAGAGACTAATATTTAAATGATTGAAACAATCAGACTGAGTTGTAAAAAAAAAGTTTAGAGATTAAATTACAATCGAGTTAAAATTGTAACATCCTACAAATTTAAATTTAATTAATTAAGTTTAATGGGGGTAATTAAGAGAATTAATGTGGTGTGTGGTTAGAGATGTCTAATTTGGGTAAATGATTGTAATTTCAGCCTTAAATGTGAATTTAAAGTAAAGCCAGGCCATTGAGGAATTAAAAGTAGAGGAAAAAGTGAAGAAGAGTCCTTTGTGCCACATGCCACTGTGTGAGGAATGTCTACCATGGTTCATAGAGGCAAAATCACAAAGAAAAGCCTCTCTATGCCATGCGCTGTGAGATGCAGCCAAAATTTTGGCTAAATTAGTTCGTGTTAGTTAGAAAAATCATAAAAGAAAAGAGGGAGAAAAATGAAAGGCATGCACATTACTCTACTAGGGTACGACATTGGAACCCATTGGAGATATTTAGGAGCTTCCCAACATACAAGGTAAGTATACTATGTCTTTCCCTTCCCTTTTCTTCCATTTTTATAAAGAGTTAAGTTAGGATTTGAGTTGGGAGAGTAATTTTTAATTTATGTGACCTATGGGTCCAAATTCATTAACCAAAATGGATATAATGAGGACTGTTTAGAGTATTTAAACTCTACATTAATAATTTTGTGAGTTGTTAGTGGTTGGGGACCATTAATACATAAAAATAACAATAAATAAAGTTGTTAGGAGTGTTGATGATCATTAATGGTGGTTTAGCGACTCATTAACAATAATGTGGGTCATTGGAATCTAATAAACCCATTAGGTGTGATGGGTAGTGAGTTTATGGCTTGATGAAAGAGAGTATGTGAAGCTATAATGTTGAAAATTGCCTAAATATGGGGTAATAATGAATATCCTTATGATATGATTGTAGATTATTGGTATTAGCACCATTGAAGCTTAAAAAGTAGCTTTGAAAGTGATTATTTTGAGGAATAAACCTTTAACCTATCAAATGTTTGAGATAATCAGGTAAAATTTAGTTTAAATAGTTGTATGTTAATTAGTTACTTGTTAGAGTTAATGACTTGGAACTTGTTTAGTGTGTGAAAACTATTGATGTAAATGTTGGCAATGTGATTTTTTTTATATGTGTGGAATTGTTTGGTATTGTGGAGAACCATATGCTTGTTATTTACATATATGACTAGCGTGTTGAATAGAAATTATGAAACTGAGAAATATGTGATACTTAACATGTGGAGTGTTTTGGAGGGAGAAAATCTTGTGAATGTTGTGAACACTGTATTTTGTCCGAAAATTTTTTTAAATTTAATAATCAATAACCAAGAAATATAAAAATACAAAATGAAATTTACTCCTTTCTTAGAATTATATTTAAAAAAAATAATTTTAACATAACAAAAAAAAATCTTGTTTAAGTCTTTTAAAATCTTTCCTAAATTATCCCAACCATTCAAAAATACTGAAAATCAATTTTTTTAGACTTAAATATTTTTAAATTTCTCTCCTTAAATCTTTTTGTTCTCCATTTAAATATATTAAATTTTCCTTTCTCTCCTTTAATCTAATTAACAAAAAGAAGCATTAAAAAGAATGGCAAAAAATGCTGGTCATGCACGTATAGAGAGAGTAGACTGAAAACACTTTTGGCCAGGTGTAAAAGCTTCACAGAGCAAGCACACACGGTCACAAAATGCCAGAAAGAAAAAAACTAGATCAAACTTGCGTGCACAATTAACACACGAAACCAAAGCCACAGCACAGAGGAGAACGCATGAAACACACAACAGAAAATAAAACAGAGAGCAGGAGAAAAAAACTGGACATACACACAAAAGAAGCAGAAACAGAAACATGCGAGAACAGCAAAAAGCAGACAGCAAATGGAAAAGGAAATGGAAAGCATGGCACACACAGAAAATGCAGCTGAAAAGAAGGAAAAGAAGAAGAAGCAGAGCAGCAGAAACACGAAAGACCAACGCAGAAAGCAAGCACACGCATGCACAAAAAACAGGCCAAAAACAGAGCACGAACGAAATGCATGAAAACGGAAGAGAAGGAGAGAAAGGAGGAAAAAAAGGAGAAGAAAGAGGGAAAAGGGAGCAGTGACTGAAGGGACTAGAAAAGAGAGAGCATAAAAGAGAGAACAGAGTAAGAGACAAAAAAAAGAATGGGAAGAGAAGAGAGAAAACTAGACAGAAAAAAAAGAACAAAAAACAGAGCAAGAGATTGAGAGAGACGAGCATTTTTTTTGGAAAAATTAAAAATTGAGAGTGGAGGAGAAATGGAAAAACAAAAAATGCAGAAGAGAAAAACGGACAAGGGAGAAGAAAAACGAAGCAAAAACAGAGCACAATAAGAGACACAAGAGAGAGAGATGAAGTGAGAGACAAGAAGGAGGATGAGAGAGAGAAGGAGACATAGAAAGCACCAGTGAAGGAGAAGCAGGACACACAGACAAAGTGTGCACAAGGAAGCTCAGAAAGAAGAAGTGCCGAGTTTATCACCATCCTTCTCTTCCTCTACGTCACTATCGCCAATGTTATCAGCCAAAAAAAGCAGCTCGGCTTCTGTGACAGTGTGGGCTTCTTAGGCATCACTTGGGCCTTCGGTGGCATGATCTTCATCCTCGTTTATGGCACCGCCAATATCACTGGTGGCCACATCAATCCTACAGTTACATTCAGGTTGTTCTTGGCCAGGAAGGTGATGTTCATCCGAGCTTTGGTGTATATGGTGGCTCGGTGCTTGGGAGCTATTTGTGGTACTGGACTGGTCAAGGCTCAGTGGTGGCCTAGTTGTAGACGTATTGCTTTGGAAGAATTAGTGCAGAGAGGTCATAATTTTGGTTTTGTCAACAGCAATATGGATGGAAAATTACCTACAAATAAGTTGAAGAAGATGGAGTAGGGTGCAAGTGGATCCCTGTGTCTAGCTAGGGAGCGTAGAAATAGGTGTTCAACATATCAACAAAGAGCATTGATTCTCATCCTGATCTCTGAAGGTTGCAGTCTGAATTAATGGTAAGATTTCTATCTTAGATCTCTTTAGTTAAAAAACTTGCTAGTTGTTAATTTACTTCATAAACTCTTGAGTATATTTTGCTTCAAATATCATCAATTGGTATGTTTATAAGTTAGTTCTTTTAAATGCCAAGCTACTAGTTGTTTTTATTATCTTCTTATTTATTTGCATGCTCATTATGTCACCATTGAAAAGGAGTTTCATTTTTCTTTTTAGATGAATTTTAAATTTTGTAATTGAGATCCAAAAAATAATAGTGTATACTTATTTTTTACTTATTTGTCGTGTGAAATTTTAAGAATTTCACAGACATTTAAAATGATCTCTTACCGTGTAAATTAATAAGATTTCGCAGGTATCAAGATCAATTTTGTAATATTTATATGGGTTTCAAAAGTCCATTATTAAAATTAATTCTCTCTTTATACTATTTATTTAAGTCTTATGTGAGATTTTAAGAATCTTCGTAAAGACTTAAATTAATCCCATTATCGTGTAGGATAATAAATCCTCACAAATATCGTGATTCACAATTTATATGGTAAGTAAATAAATAAATTTTGTAAATAAAATAAAACATTTTTATTTTAATTAAATTAATGAATTTAAACTATAATTATATTTACCAATCATATCTTTTGGTCATGTGAGATTTTTGAAACTCCGTAGACCTTTAAGATAATCGTACTACCGCGTGAGTCAATAAGGCTTCGCAGGTATAACGATTAAAATTTCTATATTAAAAAATATGTGTTATATAATTACACATTAAAATATATTCAAAGTGAATATTATTTAATTCTTTTATCGTGTGAGACTTTGAATCTCTGCAGATATTTAGGATAATCTCGTGTCGCGTAAATCAATAAGATTTCGCAGATATGAGAGCAAAACTTATATATTAAAATTAACTCTCCTTTTATAATCTAAATTAATAATTTATTTAACGATTAAGATTTTTATATTAAAAAATATGTGTTATATAATTACACATTAAAATATATTCAAAGTGAATATTATTTAATTCTTTTATCGTGTGAGACTTTGAATCTCTGCAGATATTTAGGATAATCTCGTGTCGCGTAAATCAATAAGATTTCGCAGATATGAGAGCAAAACTTATATATTAAAATTAACTCTCCTTTTATAATCTAAATTAATAATTTATTTAAGTCTCATGTGAGATTTCAAGAATCTTTATAGAGACTTAAATTAATCACATTATTGTGGGGATAATAAGTCCTCACAGATGTAGTGATTCTCAATCTCTATAGTAAATAAGTGATTTCTATAAATAATCATATAATATACAATTTAAGAAACTTAATTAACCAAATTAATGTATTTAAATTGTAACCATATTTACCGATTATATCTTTTAGTCATGTGAGATTTTTGAATCTCCGTAGGCTTCTAAGATCATTGTATTATCGTATGAGTCAATAAGACTCTGCAGATATAACGATTTAGTTTTTAAAATATATATATACATATATATTATATAACTAATTAAATCAATTAATTAAATTTAATTCCTTTATCGTGTGAGATTTTGGAATCTCCATAGATATTAGGGATAATCATATTACCGTACAAGCTAATAAGGCTTTGCAGGTATGATGATTAAGTTTCTTTAAAACATATATATACACACTTAAAATTATTATTAACACTTAAAAATATACATAATAATATAAATAAATTAATTAAATGGCCAAACTCTTTTATCGTGTGAGATTTCAGAATCTTCGTAGATATTTAGAGCAATTGTATTACCGTATGAACCAATAAAGTTTTGCAGGTATTGCAATTAAATCCTCAATCATAAAATATAAAAAAATAATAATAATTTTAAACCCTTTTCTTTTCTTTAATTTGAAATCCAAAAATTAAGAAAATAATTAAAATCAAATTACTTCTTGCAATTTAAAAGACACATATCAAAATTTCAGAAATTATTTTATTTGCAAAATGGTGAGTTATTTCTAATTAATTTCTCTTCAAAAATATTTTCACCAACAAACTTTTAAGCCCGAACTACGTGGACTTTGATCTCCATCACAAGGTACGTAGGCCTCAGAGTTAGATTCTGAGTCAAGTCCGTCCTCCCTCGTAAATAAATATCTTATCATTTTTTATCAAACACATGAATACAAAAGGAATAATTAAAATAATTATAAAACCATTTTAAAAGAGCACAACAAACTTCAGGTAACCGTTCTGACGAACGAGTGTTGTGGGATGCTTAACACCTTCCCCACACTCAACCGACTCCCGAGCCTATTCTCTGATTTCACAGACCACCCTTATCCTTCTTTTAATCGGTTTCCTGAGATTTACCTCAAAAATCTTGATGGCGACTCCTTGTTCGATCCGGTTCCCACTGTGAAGGCCGGGATCTCCGCTCGCGCACCGTCCGCGTCACATTTTTTGGGTGCGACAGTTCCGTGTCACATTTTTCAAGTGTGACAAATGTGATAGTAGATTATGATTTGTGTTGAAATTACATATTAAGTGTCAATATGCGTATAGTATGATCATTAGCGGAAGTTTTTCTAAGGAAAGGAGTAAATTGCTAAACACACATTGTATTGGCGGCTTATAGTTGGAATCACAAGGTAGCTATTGTCCCATAGTTGATTCGGGACTGTAACACTTATTCTTTGATAGATTTAAACCTAACTAGTTTCCATTAATTTATAAGGAGGCGAGATTAGGGGTACGACATTGCATAGTTATTAGTATTGGGAAAAACCGAGGTGCACAAATAAGTGAGTTAACCTTTGTTCGATAGCTCCTCACAAATAAAAGATTGGGTTAGTCTGAGTTGTGGATATAGCCACTTAATAGCTATTGGTTTCATATCAAAGGTAATAAAAGGATATAAGGTTGGCATATATCATGCATCATTTAGTTTCGGCCACGTGGTTATTATTCTTGTGATTTGACATGTTTTAAGGATGTATGATTGTTATTTTCACAACCCTATGATGTGCATAATTGATATATATATATATATGATGACATGTATCATATGCCTAGTTATATGGTTGTTATTGTTGTGTCTGAGGCTATAATTGATTTATGTGCATCATATTCATGCTTATTGCCATTTACATCTATTTTAATTGATATACAACTGTATAGGCTAGGTGGACTTTGGTTATTAAGTAGTTGTGTTCACCTCTCATTTTTTAATATTTTTAAGGCCTAGCACCAAGATTAGGGAAAAAGATCTGAGGCATAGAATTCTAAGTAAATCCTACTAATAGGCCTCTTAGATTTATTTTGATGTGTACTTTGATGGTTATAACTAGCCAACTAAGATTCATTTCATTATTTTTGACTACTTGCATTATCATTATGAAAATCATGTGTATTTTGTACCCTGAGTTAGTGCGATATGGTTGTAAAGTTTGTATTGGGTTAAAGTACTAGTATAAGTAGGATAAAGTGTGTTTTAAATTTTTGGGATGAATAATGATGATTTATGCAAAGTTTTTCTCCCCTTTGTGTTTTTATGAATTAAGGGTTTGAGGGGTGAATTATGATATGTGTATATTTGAATGATTGTGGTGTGTTGCATGAGTACAAAATAGTCCATTAAATATAGTCTATAGGTTGGCGCAAGCTTTTGAAACATGTGTGAGAGTTTGGGCACCCTAATTGTGTGTATTTGTGAAAAAGAAGTGAATTTAATTTTAAGTGTCCAACTTTTGGTAGAAGGTGAGTTTGGTTATGAAACTTGTGTCATTAGCTAGAGTTAGAAGAAATCTCTTTATAGACATCAAGATCACCTTAATTTGATATCAGATGGAGATTTGGGATGAATCAAAAGTTTGTCCCCTGTGCTGTTAATTTGACAATAAAGTGCTGTCAAAGTCATACAATGAACCGCGGTGCACCTGCAGTTAATCACAATGTATTTGCCATTTTTTGCACAATTTATAGTTTTGAGATTTTACTCAAATGTTTTGATTCTTTTTTTATCCCAATGCTTTCACAAACGTTTTAAACTCTGATTTGAAATTATTGAAAATGTATAGGAGTATTCTTAAATATTGAAATCTTAGGATTCCATTTGTGCAAATTGTGAAATCTTGATAATCCTTATTGGGTTTAGACCCTTGATTACCTTGATTTAGAGTTAATGGTGACTAGAATAAAGAGATTACAAAAACTATAAGAATTGAGTTACAATGAGTCAAAGTTTAAGGATCGAGTTACAATTGAATTAAAACTATAAGAACTAAATGATTAATTTTTCCAAATCAAAATCTATTTTTTATTATAATTCCTTTATAATTTTAAATTATCTCCATGCCCTAATCACTGAAATTCTCATCACTTCAAATGTCTTATTGTTTTTATGTTTCCACTGTTGATATCTTTATGACTCGTATCATTTCTCATTCTCATTTCTTGTCAATAAAAAATAGAAATACTCTCATTATTTTTTATTTTTTATTTTCATTTGAATCTCAATTCTATCTCTCTTCTTCATTTGAACTTTTTTAAGCTACACAAACAAAAAATTGTAAAAACATGGATTCTAAATGTGAAATCTAAAATCAAAATTCCAATACATTAATCCAATCACCACCTTAAAAATCTATAAAAAGTATATAATTATCTTATACATTTATGATACTAATATTATATTCTTGATTGATATTGCATTCTTTTAGTTGATCCTTTCTTTTACCGCATATACTAGCTCCTATATATACATGTGTGTGTGCGCGTGTGTGTATTGATGTTGCATTAAACCAAAATGCAATTTTTAAAGGACCTGAACAAAACAGGTGACCCAGAAAATAAAATGCATCACATGTACATTTATGGCTGATTAGTGTATATCTCATACAACTGTCATAAAAATGAGAGGAAGAGGGATCTTGTGATGTTACATTGTTCTTTATAATACTTTTTTCGTATATCATTTATGAGCGATGGACTGTGCATCCTGTAAAGTCCAGTTGATTCAAGTTTATTTCTTACAGTGTTTTGGTTTATATGCTTAGGTGTATAAGAGTGAATAATTTCCAGGTTGTGGTGCGACCACTTAATATCATCCATACAAATTATTTTTTTGTCTTCTTTTTTCTTTTTCCCTTGTGGGAAAGCCCACCCAAATTGCAGCACGCATTAATTCCCATCTCCAACTAATTTCAGCACGTTTCATATCAATTCAATTTTTTTTTAATCTGCATATCAATTCAAATTTTATTTGGATTCGTTCATCATCCTTTTTTTTTCTTTTTGTTATAGAGATAAATATTAAAAAAAACATGAATATTAGACTTTATATATCCATTTCTTGATTGGTTTCGACTTCAACGGTTCAAGCAGTTCTTCTTAGGATTAAGATGCAAAAATACTGAAAGTATTTTGCGAAGAAGCATACTTAATTTTAGCATGATGCTATTTTCCTCATCAACTCTAAAAGATGGCACAAAACGTACTCTCCAATTTCTAATGAAAGAAAAACGTCCATTGAGTAAGAATTGCAGTCCCGCATGTTATGCCAGTGCTGCATGTCAATGAATTAGAGGCAAAAATATTCATAAAGTAGCCTATTAAAATAAATGAATATTCTTTCATGTTTACTTCAATTAATATAATGTTTTTCTTTGGGGAATCTAAGAATGGTGGGTTTTTAAGGCATTTTTTTCAAAAGCAATATTAATTATACCTTAAAAATATAAAAATACCTTATATTTTAAACATATTACTCTCCTCGTCCTATTTATGTGGTAAAGGAAAAAAATTTATTTTGGTCCTATTATAAGATATAAATTATTATTATATATATTTTTACATTTTTACCCCTATTAAATGTTAAAAAAATTATTATTAAATGTAGAATATTTTATTTTTAAAGTATGCATATTTAATATATAGGAATAAAGTTGTAGATTTATTGAATTTTTTAGGTCAAGTTAATCAGGTTTAAAATTTTTCTTAGTTCATATGATAATAATAAAAATGACTTATAAAAAACATACTTCACAAAAATGTCCTATAAAGGAAGGGGCAGTATTTCTTTCTGAACTATAACAGATAAAAAACTTTGTTAATTTGTTACGCTATCTGCAAATTAACCGCAATTTGGGTGTATGGGTGTCATTCAATTTATTTATTTTTGTGCTTGTTTACTGCTTAGCAAACATTTATTGAGTCAATCAAGTTAGGTTCTTCGTCAGTATCGCTCTGATATATTCAATTGTGCATAGCCACGACTCAGCGAGTTTCTATTTCATTTAATTTTCATCTTAATTAATAATCATAGCATGATTTTCTATGAATTTTTCTTCTACTCGTTTACGCTATCTCCCTTTATTATATTGGTCAAAACCTTCGTCGGAGGGAAAGTGTTATATATATATATATATATATATATATTGTCATTCTTATTTGAATATTCGTAAAATATTTTTCATTCATTCTCACTTACTTCTTCTCAATATAAATAAATTTAGAAAATCAAAGTTGTTCGATTTTTTTCCCCAAAAAAAAAAAATGCCAGTTCCATCCTCTTCGATTTTAGTCCAACATGTATACCTGCTGTTTAATTCACAGCAGCTCATTGTCATTTCCATTTTCTTTCTCACACGCTCTTGCCAACCAAGCGCCCCTTCGAAAATTATTCTTAAAAAGTGCAGCCTCCAATTCCCCAATAAATCATTGGATCAAATAATTAAACAATGGGAGCTTCAAAAACCAAAAGGTCAAGTTTTCTGCGTGCCCTGAATCGATCAGCACGTCAAGTTTTGGTTATTGTCTGTGGTTTACACTTCTAGCTAGTGAGACGAAATTCCCAAATCTACTCATTACATATTTTTAAATTTTTGTGATATGCTTTTAACTAAATGTTTATCTGCTCACTAATCATTAATCAATCACCACGACCAATCTAATTAGTTTAATTTCTAGCATGTTCCTTCGTTTGGATTCCAATTTTGCTGTCCAAAGGAACTTTAATAAAACCTAATTTTGCCCGAATTGTTGTTTGACTACTTTTCATGATCAATTTGTAAAACAGAAAGTACACCCAAAAAAAAAAAAAAAACACACGACTTTTTGAAACAAAAATCAGAGTTTCTTTTGGGCTTTTGGCAAGTCTTAATAATTAGTTCAGTCTCGTAAATGTAACGTGCAAACACTAATTTCTTGAAATTCCCTAGCAGAATGTAATATAGTGGTGGAAATAAGTACTATTTTCGTTTTTAATTGTAGGAGAAACTATTACTTTTTAATTATATTTTTATATAAATAAAATTACCTGTTTCAATAAGTATTTATTACATATTTTTTAAAACATTTCTCATAATTTACATTAACAGAAAATAATTGATCCATAGTTATGAAGGCATTTTAATTCAATTGTTTTATTTCAGACATAGTTATCATGGTTAATCAAATTTCTTCAATAAATATTTATTACACATTTCCTGCCAATTCCATCCTCTTTGAGTATATATAAAAAGGGAGGGAATATTTAAAAACATATAATGTCATTAGTTACTTCTACGAGTCAATAAATTAAACACAGATAGAATGTATAATAATAATAATAAGGGCGAAATTTACACAGAGGCACCAAAAAGCTTTAAATGAGAAGAAATCAGGCTTGATAAGGCTTAAGTCAAGGCTAGAAGTGAGAAAAATGAACTTCCAGAGTCAGAAATGGAACCAAGCTAGAAAAAATGGACGCCTGCATGGTCACCTGATGAGATCGTAGTAGCATCATCGAGAAGCCACTTCTCAAGCAAATGAAAGGGCATTTCTGCGCCTGCACAATCCGGCTTGCTGTCCAGAGTAGCCTCGGGAGAAAAATCAGAATTCGAAGAGCAATCCAAAGACTCAAAGCCGAACAAGGAGTCAAAACTAGTGTCAGATAATTGAACTGTACTGTTTCCCTTCGATGCACTTGTTGCAATTCCTTCGCTAGAAGCAGTATCGTTGCCTGAACCTGAGGCTGAAGCAGCTAGGTTATTTATAGAACTTTGTGTGATTGCAGAGCTTATTGTGGTCGCCGTTGGTGGATTTTTCATCCACCCTTTCAACAAACGAGCTATGTTATCGGCACTTGAGGCATAGCTCAAGCCCTGGGATGCTGGCTTAGAGGGATTTGATTCGGATAAGCAAGAAGGTGTTTCATGATCCGGAGATAGAGCCTCGCTGAGAGCTCTCTTGGCCATGTGGATGTCTGTTTGAAGTCTTCTCTCCCACTGGCCTCGTGGCATTGATCGTGAGGCTGATGATCCGTCCCTAGAGTTGCCCTGACCACCTGGTTGCAATTTTTTCAGCTTCTTTTTCAAATGGGTATTCCAATAGTTTTTTATGTCATTGTCGGTTCTCTGTGGAAGGTACGAAGCTATGGCCGCCCATCTGCGCAACAAACCATGAACGCCACTTAATATCCAAACGGAACCTTGTTAAGTTAAACACTCCACGAATCAAGTAGTTAATTACCTGTTGCCCAAAAGAGCTTGAAGATGGATTATCATCTTCTCCTCTTGGTCAGTGAAGTTACCACGTTTAATTCCTGGCTTCAGGTAATTAGTCCATCTAAGTCTACAACTCTTACTGCATCGTGACAGCCCTGAAAAATCCCCCAGCAAATTAAGTCAAGCAATGCCCGAAAAAGAGAACCCAAAAGGAGGAATCACGGCACGTAGAGATGAGGGAATGTAATAATAATATATGAACCTGTATTAGTAGGCACAGCCCTCCAATTGCCAGGGCCGTGTTCCTGGATATAAGAGACCAAAACGATATCTTCTTCGGGAGTCCAAGGTCCTTTCTTGACCCCTTCTTTATCACAACACGGTGGTCTCCCCATCTCGGCTTGTTTCTTCGCTGCAACTTATATAATCTCCGTGCGTTTCCCACTCTGTACTTTGGTGGAGAGAGCAAGCTTTGGATGCCAAGAGAAATGGGTGGTGATGAGCATATATAGAAGGGGCGTGAGTGATGAAGGTGGAGGGTGTTACGCTGACTTGAAGGAGTAAAAATAGGAAAGGAAGGGCCAAAGAGTCAAAAGTTGACAGCAAGAGCATTTACTGGAGGAGCAAGCTGGGGAATAGGCAAAGTCAGCCTGTGAAGACCCTCTTGTGCACCTCAAAACCGCGTCGCATTCAATGTGGCTGCACTGCTTTTAAACTCCCTAAAACTCCACCACCCCATTAATGTGCAGGCATTAAAAGCCGACTCCGGCCGGCTTGCAAGCTCTCTCCCTTATCTCTTCATCATATTAATACTATAGATAGATGGCATTGCATTATTGACAGTGACTGTAGCAGCCTTTATAAATTGGTTATCATCATCTTCTTTGTAGGTAGAAAGTCTAACTTGTTCGATTTGGTGCATAGCCAATCCAAGAGAAAACTGCCCCAGTATGCCCTCCTCACTAATGCATGGATGGCGATTGTGGACAATTATTGAAGCGAGGCAAGGAAGCAATGCCACCTCGCATGCCTCTCCTATCCATAACAACTCATAATAAATTACCATGAATGACATTTGGAGCTTGGAAGACAGCAAGACCCACCCAGTTCTCTTTGAATTGGTCAAAGAGAAGTATCATAATAATGGTTTTATTTTTTTTGCCCAAAAGAGACGTAATTGGTGTTGATAGAATTAATTCTTTTTACCCGGTCTCCGCTAATTATAGGAACTACTTAAGGAGTTTACTCTGATTTTAAATATAAAATATGTTTTTTTTTTGGCATTACTGTGTAGAATTTAAATGAGATCAGTTATAGCCATTGATGAAGCTTCAGGCTATTCTTTCCAACTTGTTTGCCGTAACTGTGCTGTGGGAAAAAGAGTTGTGCTTGGGACGTACCAAGTTGTGAAGGTTGACTTTGTAAATAGTTAGGTGTGGATCGCCATCTCTCTCTTAGGCGTCTGGAATACCATCATCCTTCTTACAAGGTTTTGTTTGGTTTAAGGGGAATAGAGAGGAGGGCATATAAACAAGGAGCCAGAACTGGAGAGGAGCAATCCCCATCCCCCGATAACCCTTAACTATAGTTAAAAATATGGATCAGGTTGCATTAGCTAGTTAAAAACATGGAGTATATTTCTGTTGCAGATGATATGAGGATATATAAGAAAGAATCAATAATTGATCTTAAAGTTTGAATATGGATTTGGATGGTAATATTATGTTTTAGGACTGCTAATGATGTGTAGAATAGATGTTGTGGATTGTGATACTGCCATACCGCTAAATCATGGCCCGTGATGGGCAATTGGGCAAGGCTCGTCTATACATTTCGTGGGTGATCGATACAAGGTGATGGATACTTCTTATTGTTGTGATGTATTTTGAGTCGCACGAGTATGTGAACTCTAAGTTGCATGGATGTTGTTGTGATATACTAGTAGATTAAAACAGAAAACTACACAATGTTGTGAATTTTAAATTGTATATATTATTTAAATTTTTCTATGCAACTAAATTTTTAAATACATAAGGTTTTATTTAAGTTATAAGTACTTCTACCATTCATGTTAATTTTAATTGATGATGTACTCTTATCATTCTAGTTATTATGTGTGTTCTCTATCAATCTTAGCTTACATAGGCTCTTTTATTGTGGAATTGCTTCATTTCCAAGGTTAAGGATTAATTCAAGGAGATGAACTCCAATTGCTTGATTTGGGTTGTTGTCACTGTTTTGTTTATAAAGGTTGATGTCATTGTTTTATTTTATTTTTTTAATACAATTACCTATTATTCATGTGTCAAATTGCTGAAGCCATATTGACAGTAGAGTTGATAATATAAGTTGAACCGACAGACTTAACTCACCAACTCACAAAAAAATGGTGGGTTAGATTGGAGAAAAAAAGTTCATTTATATGCGGGACAGTTTTGACTCACATTATATAACTAGAATTCAAAATGAGCTTACTCACAGATTGGCAAGTTAGCTCGCATTTTTTTTTTAACTTTTCAATCTTACTTAAAAATAATTTGCTTTTCCACGTGTGCATTGAGCCTGGGGAAGGAATTTTTATTCCAAAAAAGAATATACATATATGGTAGTAAAATATCTGAAAACAAATTGATAAAAAGCTTATTGCGTTATCTTTGGTTTTATGCTTCAAATCCAATATCTTATTGGATCATCATTATTTTCCCCCTGATCATCTAATTCATTACAAAATTTATCTTCCATCCCTTTTTTAGTGATAATCTGGGCATTTCATCAAGGGTTGTTATGGAACTTAATGTACTATTGATTTTTCCATTGCAAAGTTTATCTTTAAGCTTTGGATTTAAATTCAAGCTTTTATTATGTTTGTTTGTGATGAAGTATATATTTATTTTGAATCGTATTAATGTATTTTAAATTTTCATTGTGTTTTCTTAATGATTTAGAAAGACTTTTTATTATTATTTGGATAATTATTTTTAGAGAAAAAATTTAATTTTATATGATAAAAAATAATAAAAAGAGATGAATTTATAATTTTCAAAATAAAAACTATAAAAAATATGTTTTACTAGTAGCTTAACAAAAATACAATATACCAAGATGTGGGTTATGTTAGATTACAACTCACGGATTGACTCATATTATCAACTCTAATTAAGGGTGAAGCAATTTCAATAAATATTTAACACAGCTATATATTTTTTTTAACAAAAACACAGCTATATATTCAAAATTCAAATTTAAGACTATTATCCTTTATCAATTGAGCATGTGCTCATGGTTACATCACTGTTTTATTTGTTTTTACATGTGCTCTTCTCTTTTATATTTTGATATTTTTCATTGATTGATTCATCTCTCTCTCTTTTTCCTTCATTATTTTTAGCAGAAAATACTCATCCAATCATCAATCAATATATATTAACAAATCGTGTAGGAGGACTATGACTGGTTAGCTCTTATTCAACCTAATTGGTCAATTTACTTTGGTCTTAATTTAATTCTCTTATGCAACTCAACTTATTCTTGTGCCATTTCTTCTATCTTCCGTTTTTTCATCAATCCTCCTATTGATTCTCATTTCAAGCGAGAGCATTTATTTCAAACATCTATCCAGCTTCATTTACACCATGCCTTATTCCTAACGATTCTTCCAATAATCCTTCATTTGGCTCCCTCTATTTTTTTGATTTATTCCCCTTGAAAATCTTCAAGGAGGTGTCCAAGATGATGCCGTTCACATTTGCCTTTTTTCCAAGAATGTTTTATTTCAAAACCATCCATCAACATTCTCTTTTTCCACATGTGTTTTATTTTAAAAATTGTTTGGCAGGTTTTGTTATCATTGAACGAGCTTTGTTCGACTAGTTTAGGAAATAATGAAATCAAGTCGAAGAGTTGTAAAATCTTATTGAAAGTCACAATTGATCGATTCTGCTACATCAGATGAAGAGCATAAGAACCCAGTTGTAAAATAGAAAGTATGATTTTTGTTTTGATAGCTTTTTCTTGCTCAACTTGCACAAATTGAAAAAATTGTGGCTTTCAAATTTACATTTTGTGTTTCTTCTTTCTTTTAAATTTGAAATCTTCCATTAAAATATGAGTACGAAAACCACCTAATAATATTCAATTACTAAAAATTGAAACTTGAAAACCATACTCCCATTATAACTCTATTAGATTTGTCTTTGTTTATATTATTACTCATCCTCTTTCTTGTAAAGATAATCATTATAACAAACTCATTAAATTTAATTATTTCATATTCCATTCACTCATTTTCCATCACTCCATTGATGAACATTTATGGTCAACTATGTAAAATATGTAAAATACTAATTTCAAACTTGACAATAAAAATTAAATCTCAATCACTTTGAATATTGAGAAAGATTAAATTCTAAGTATTCAAATTATCAATCATCTCATTGAAACCTACAAAACTATTTTTCTAATACCAATTTTAATGTTTAACAGTAAAAATTAAATCTCAATCATTTCAAATATTGGAAAAGATTAAATTCTAAATATTTAAATTCTCAATCATCTTATTGGAACCTGCAAAATCATTTTTCTAATAATCTACTATTGAATTAGTATATGTTTTTATTTTAATTTCTCCAATCACTCCTAGTACCAAAATATCAATTCCCAACAAAAGTCTCTCATTATAGTATTTATTTAGAAATTGAATCCATTTAAGATTGATCCCCTTAAAAGTTGTGTGTTTGTAGGTGGTTGACAAAGAAGCCTTTGATAAACCTTAGCTTCTGTCAAGTAATTCATTTTACAAATATCAAGATAAAAAAGTTTTCTCTAACTTACTCTTCGAGTGAACGACAATAGTAAACAAAAGAGAATATGATCAAAGGAAAAACCTACATTGTTATGCTTTGGCCTTCCAACTTCTTATTTTCATAAAGATATAATTAATTTTTGGACAAACTTTTATTCATATATGGCATTTTATTTTGCAATTTATTTTACCCCTAAAAGCAGGACCACCAACCCATAGCATGTGACCACCACAAACAGAACCCATATTTTTCTTAAAGAATCTCCTAATTGTTTTAGAGTAACTAGAAAGAGATTCTATAACTAGAAACAATTCAATTCAGATGTATGATACTTATCCAAAAGCTTTTCAACTAAATCATATATGATGGAATCATCAAAGATTTAACCTTTTTAAACTCTCTCTGTAACTTATTATAAGCTTGAGAAACAAAGAGAAGATGTATGCATATAAAATATTTAAGAAGGAAAATGATTGAATAGAAGAACTCTTTAAAATTTAACAATCTCAAATGTGTTAATATTGATATCCATGATAATTGTTTTAAATCTCTTAAATCCAACCCGTGCAATGCATGGGAAATTGTCTTGTTTTACTGAAAACCCAAACTTCAAAAATATAATATGATTTTTTTGACCAATCCTCTCATGCCAAGTTGACTAAGGTTCCAGAGTAGCTAATGAGCCATCATTTTACTTTTGTATAATTTTTTGATACTTTTTTACTCTTATATTTTAATAATATAAATTGCTTGGCTAGGTGAATAGTTTAAAAAATAAAATATTTGAATTTTAAGTTCATTAAATTTTATTATTATAATCATAAAAATCATATTTTAATTATCTTTATTTTCACTAAAAACATTGCGATTGCTGAAAAAAGATATCATATTCCTATTTGAATTAAAATAATCTTTTTACTCCATTATTAAAAAAAAAAAAGTTATTCCTGCTTGGAAGTTGGATCGCCAACACCGCGGACTAGTTGGGCTTGAGCCGAATGGATAAAATTTGGTGCGGCCCAATCAACTATGACAACATTAAGGTGGGATTCTCAGAGCCATTCAATTTAGGGTTTGCCTTCCCTGTCAAAGGACTGCATTTAACACTTCCGGCGCACATCCTCAATCCCATTTGCTTTCTACACTATTCCAAGCTCCTTCTAAACAGAGTAGTGATCACTGAAAATTGAAAAATGGTTCAGAGGCTCACGTATCGTAAGCGTCACAGCTACGCCACTAAATCCAATCAGCACAGGGTCGTCAAAACCCCTGGTACGAACTACTTCTCCACCTTCTTTGGCTTTACCGTTTTGTACAATTTTGTACAATGCTTTTTGGCCCGGGTCTTCCGATTATTATTTCAATCCTTTCAGTTTCTTTATCAATGCTTCTGTGTTTCTTATGCACATCATTTGTACCAATGCTTGCGTTGTCAAGCGGTCACGACTCTTGATTCGTTGGATTGTATTTTTGACAATATATGCTGTTTGGTTCTTTAACTCCTGATGATTTTTTTCAGGTGGCAAGTTGGTGTATCAGACTACAAAGAAGAGGGCGAGTGGACCAAAGTGCCCTGTTACTGGGAAGAGGATCCAAGGGGTATTGATTCCTTCTGAATTTCATGAACATTTGCTGCTTTTGTAGTTAATTTGGCCCATGGAGTTCGATAATATGCTTTGAACTAACAGAAAGTAGAGTGAACATTACATTGTCGAGAATGCAATTTGTTTTTTAGGCTTTGCTGTTGATGATTGCTGGAGAACAAAATAAATTGTTCACCCTTTCGATAAAGCGTCTAAAATAGAGATGCTCCTTAGATAGGATTGATTATAGAAGTATTATGCTTGTGAAGAAGCCAGAGCTTGATAAAAATATCTGATATCCTCCTATTCAGGAACTGCATGTTCTTCCTATGAAAGGAAAAAAATCTATCCGCTGCATTTTGATTTTTCTTGAGTTCTGATGTTCCCTTCCCCTCCCTGTATGCTGTCTTTGTGCTGGATATCTGTTCTTGCCTTCTAAATTTTCTTTCATTCAGATGGTCTGTCTTAAGTTGTCAGTTTATCTCTGGCATGTGTTGATGTTTAATGAGTGAGAGTCATACCCTGGGGTTCCTCAAATTCAGTGAGGCCAAAAGGAAAGGATATGGTGTGGAAGGAATGTGGCCAGTGCCCTCTACATGTGGTACACCTGCTGAACCGAAGACTGGTGATGATTATTGGTTGTTGTTACAACTGAAACTGCATCATGGCTTTTATTGTTTTAGGGATCATGAGTGATGACACTACTTGGCCACTTAAGCTATAAGAGACTAACTATTGATGATGTGACGAATGCATGTGATAAGAAGTATGTTGTCCGATGGTTAAGCATCATGCTTTCATTTATCCCCTCCCCCCTTCTTCCTTATCTAGCTTGAAATTGTTGTTCCCCTCCCCATTCTTCATGTTAGCTACCTTACATTCTATTTGTCATTGTTTCTTTATATTCTAAAGTATTCTCTTCACTGTTTACTCCACCATTATCCATCGAGCATCATTGCATCGTCTCAGACTGAGTTACCATGTAAACTATATTGAAGATCTTAAACCAAGTTTCCTGTTCTCCTTGCCTGCCTTTCCTTCTTTCCCTTTGAGCTATCTTTTGTCGTGATTTTTCTGGTCTAAATTTAATCTGCAGATTCCACACCTGCGACCTGCTGAATACAAGAGGTCTAGATTGTCTAGGAACCGCCGGACAGTTAATCGGGCTTATGGAGGTGTATTATCTGGAGGTGCTGTTAGAGAAAGGTATGCTGCTAATAAAATGATTATCCAATACTTGATTAAATTTCTCTGGAGCAAAGTAATTGAGTAGGGTTATGTAATCTCTGTATAGGATAATCCGGGCTTTCTTGGTTGAAGAGCAAAAGATTGTGAAAAAGGTATTGAAGATCCAGAAGGCAAAAGAAAAGCTAGCATCAAGGAGTTAAATCGGTTGGTTGATGGGGTCATCGCTGAAAACAAAGCCTTTTGTTAAAATATGTAGTTGAGAAATTTTGACTTCGGATGTTGTCAATTGTGAATGTGGAACTTAATTTGGATTTATATCGTGTGTTTGCGTGTTTTATCGTGTTTTATAGTTTATTTGTTGGTATACATTACGACTGTTGCCATGCATTTTGGAGTTGTCTACGAGCGACTGTTGGCTGTTTGTTTCTTATGAGCAAAGCCTATATCAATGGCTTGGAATAGTTCTCACAAGTCATAATGTCCCACTCGTTTGTTGTCGGGGCTTGCAATAGTTAGTTCAATCGTTGTTCGGTTAATGACCCTTTAACTAGGTAAAGGAAAATCAGTTTTAATTCGGTTGGAGGTTGCCGAGCACTCCAGCTTATGGATTTTAATTACGAGTGCTAGAATTAAGCAAAAATTATGAACAAACAACATGCGCGATGTTATAGCATCCAATAAGTCTCCCGACAGTAGCAACAGAAGGTTCGCCAGAAATGTGGCCGGATAAGCAAGACCAGGGTCTATGGTCAGGCATGCGTGGGTGATTGGCATTGGCTTCTTTGTGAATTGGAGGGTGACTTACATTGCTATATCCAAGTGTCATCGTTCTGAGCCAAGCGTAAAGTCTAGACTCTAGACGTCAAGGGATAGGAGTCAATCATTTTTTAATTATAAAGAGCGATGGGTATCTAGAAAACGAATAGTACAGGTTTCATTAACTGCTAAAACAGGGTTTCAAGAAAAAATGTGCGTCCATTTGCGATAGCCAGCTTTTTTGGTGAATTTTGGTGTGTTGACAATCCGACCTTGGTGTTTTAATTTTGTTAGACTTGAGCAATTAAAGAAGTGATAATTAAAAATCAATTCATGAGAAGAATAATCGTCCCTGAAGTATCGTAATGATTATCTGTAACTATTGGACTGGTGTTGCACCACAGTATCATTAAATCTCTGAGCTCCATTAGTTGGCTCATTGCCATCGTTAATAAATGTTGAGGTGAAGAGCCCAAAACTTCTATCTTTTAAAGGTGTGTGTGAATTAACAAGAATTTAGATTTGGATTAATTTTTTTATTGGATAAATCAAGAAATTATAAATCCATTGTTTTTATTTTCTTTATAATTTTAAATTTTTTCTACACTTTAGTGATTTGAATATCTAATAAATCTAAATCTCTCATTCTCTTCATATTTTCATTATGAATTCTATACGATTCTCATATCTTTTCTAATTATAACTCATTGTTTCTTATCAATTGAAAAATAAAAATAAACTTATTATTTTTAATTTTTTGCTTTCATTTTGAATTTTACTCATCTCTCCTATTCATTTAAAATTTTTTAAACAAAAAAATTTAAATAGAGAAATTTAAAATGTGAAATTTAAAATACAAAATTTTAAATTTTAAATTTAAATCCGTCAATCTAAACATTATCTAAGCATAACCGTCCACCCATTTGATTTGTCAGTGTGTGATGATGGAAGTTGATTCTTGTTTTATTTTCTTCCGTTTTAGAATAACGATCGCAGTTGCTTTACCCTCTATTTGGATGGGAAAAAAAATTGAGAAGAAAGAAAATGAAAGGAAAGAAAATGAAGAGAAGAGAAATTTGAAAAAAAAAAATTATCACTCCTCCTGTTTAGATGGACAAAAAAAAAATAGAAAGGAAAGAAAATGAACAGATATCATAATAACTATAATACCTTTATATTAAAATATATCATATTTCATGTAATTATATTTTTGAAAATAAATTGAAACCAAAAATTATATTAAAATTAACATAATCAAATTAATTTAAAGTCAAATTATTTATTGAAAATGTATTTTTATATTATATTTTAAAATCAAATAATTAAAATTAAATTAATATAATTCTGGACACTTGATGTAGCCAATGGCTAAATTATTTAATTAATTAGTTAAATTAATATAATTTATATCTATAAAATTTAAAAATTATAAAACAAACTGTTTAATTAAAATTAAATTAATATAATAAAGTAATATCTGAGAGTCAGAGCACAGAATAAATAAGAGAGAGAGGATAGACAATGAAAAAAAGTTTTTTCTCAAAATCTCTTCATTTTTTGAAAGAAAAATTGAAAAAAAAAAAAACTGTGGGTCTCACACCTTATTTTTTTCTCACTTTCTTTCCTTTCAATTTTTATTCCCTGTCCAAACAGGAAATAATTTGTTTTCTCTTTTTTTTTCTTTCCTTCCATGTTTTCTTTCCAACCAAATAGAGTATTAGAGGCAAAATTCTATTCGCATGGTTAGTCTTGGTAAAATCATCCCAGCGCTAGTTTTTGTTTTTTGGTCACAACGATTGTTTTTTTTTTTTTTCCTGCCGTGGTTATTTTACCGACGCCTCCTCAAGTGCAGACTGCAGACATTATTAGCTGAAGAGCGTGCTGCGTTGGCTCTGTTTTGAAGCCTTTTTTCTCGTTTCTTTTGTTTTGGTTGTGTTACATCTTTTTAGAACCCGCGGTTTCATTTACTACAAGCACGTTCCTTTGCTAGCAATTACCCAAAAAAAAAAAAAAGACATTCTCCAATTTCATATTTTTATTACATCTTAAGAGAAAACATGCGAGTGTTCCTGATCGAAGACTGGTCACGGGTATCTGCTTCGTCAACCCAACCTGACTACCATTGTCTAATGTCTATCACGGCTTAAGAGGTGGTGGCCATTGGCTGGTCCATATATTCTGCCAACAAAGGGCGTGACGTCCAGATCCAATAATTGATTTGGAGGGGGAAAAAATTTGTCAAGAATGGGATTCGAACCCATGCCCTTTCGGACCAGTACCTGAAACTGGCGCCTTAGACCAACTCGGCCATCTTGACGAGGATGCAATGTCCCGCAGGTAAATTATATATATTATATATTTTGCAAATGGCACTCCAGATCTAATAAAAAATTAATGGTGCAGCTTTCCACATGTATGTTGCTTTTGATTCTAATTAGTCAAAATCAAACCTTCTGTACATCTCCAAGCTCCCTTGCTTCCCTGTTTCTAATTAATCATAATCAGCCTTCCCTCGCCTTCGCTTTCCTCACACCTCTTCTCAATTTGCGCTTTCCTCTGCTCTCCCTCATCGCGTACGCGATAATTACTAGATAATGACCCTCTGAAAACGTCATGTTTCTTGTAATTTCGCGCAAAATACAAATGTATTCGGTATATAACTATATACTACTGTTATATCCCTTCATTCAAAATTAATGTGATATGCATTGAATTTTACAGTGGAAGCTACAACTTCTCTTACATGAATCAATAACTTAGCAAGACCCTGCTTGCTATCCTTTTCTTTTTGGTAATTAGCATTAAATTTTTTTCAGAACCTTCTCCTTTTATTTCTTGATTACTCTCGTCTTATTAAGCAGGACTCGACCTTCTCCCGTGACAGTTTTCTGTTTATTATTTTCTCGACGGCCGATAAGACATGCAAGTATTATAACATGATGAGATAAACTAATCGGACAGGCAAGGATGTTCATGATCACGCGCAGATTGAAAAAGATGGAAATTAAAGGAGTACCGACATATTAGAAAAAAGGACTTGAATTTCACCAGAAAAAAGGACTTGAAAAGAATTTATCAGATGTCAATGTCATGCATGAGACATCAAATATTTTACATGGTATAACCCACCAAGCATCTGATCATATATGAGGGGGGAACAATTAAAGCTAAAAAGCAAGCGACCCTGGTCTTTAAAATCTGTGGTTATTTTCCGCGTTCCGTGGTGGTAGTGGCGTTTAATAAAAAATGGAAAAAGAAAGTATTAACAACCCGGTACATTTACGAGTGAAATCAGAACCTGATGGTAATGATTTTACTGATAAATGTACTAATTCGTCAGGAAATAACTAGTAGTGACTGTAATAATCAAGCATATTGCTTTGTCCACCTGGAAGGAACACGCGCGGTTGATTTAAATGCAGCATCTATTTGTAGACATGTCGCTGGGACAAGGTGGTGATTCCCATGGCAGAATAGGCTTCCAAGCATCGTTCGAAACTGGAGGCAAGCTGAAGGGAAACCCAATGGCTTCTGCTACTGTTGAGGTAGTCATGCTTAGTCCTTGTACGTCGTGATGAGGCGTGCTCACTACTGAGACGCCGCTAAACATAATATTGTTTGGCCCTTCGAAGCCTATATAGGCACAAGGGCCTGATGATTCGAACGTGGAGAACATAAAGGTGTCCGCTACGTCGGCGTTCGAGACCGGGATTTGGGCGGCCTTGTTGGAGACCACTGTGTTGCTAGCATTGATAAGAAAATCTGAAGCCGGGTAATTGGCACTAGATACCTGCTCGTATAATTCTTGCCTGTTTCCTCCTCCGTAGTGCCTCATGCCTGATGCTGATCCTATTTCTGTCGTGCAAGACATGTTCTCTGAAATCAAGTGATTGCGGCTTGCACTCTGAGCGAGCATATCAGACACCATGCTCTCCGGCAACTGAGCCATCCATGTGTGAGACAGAGCTTTCTGTGCCATGGACATGGAGTTTTTCTTGAATATCCTACAAATCGCCCATGAATCCTGGAGAAAGACACGCATCGATAAGCATGGTTTAGAGAAAAATACGAAGAAGTTGAGGAGAATACGTGCCTGTGGAGAGAGGGTTTTGTCAAAGGGCTTCTTGGGCGGAGGAGGTGAATCTGGGGAAGAAGGGAGGCGAAACTCATGCATCATCCAATCAGTCTTGACGCCTTTGGCGGCTCTGCCTCTGTAGAACACGAGAGATTTCTTCAAGCCGATGCACTTGCCTTCTGACGAGTATATAGGCCTGTCTGTTCCGGTGGCTTTCCAAAATCCAGCTCTCGTCACTCTATTTGGTCGCGGGCTGTTTCTGTATTTCCGATCCCTTGGACAGTAGAAATACCACTCTTTCTCCCCAGTGCTCGCCACAAGCTCTTCCAGAAATGACAAAAAGAGACGAAAATCGTGTCAAAGCTTTAGCCAATAATGAAAAAAAGTGGCCATTCGGGGTGTTAAGTGTTGTTACACGCACGCACGCACGCACGCACTGACTTATATGTAAGTGCTTATATGAGAGAAAATATCAATGTCAGTGTCTGTCTTGATTAAGAGTTCTCACTTGGAAGATCCCAAGGATCGTATTTGTAAATATCCACTTGCTTGATAAGCTCAATAGGGAGAGATTTCTGCTGAATCTTTCTTCTGAGGTAAAAATCAACAAGCTCCTCGTCCGTGGGGTGAAACCTAAAACCGGGCAACATGGTATCGTCGTTCATCTTATCCATCTCAGTCGTCTCCTCCATCACCCTCTTTTTTGTCTCAGTCTTGCACTCTGAATCGATCTCTTGTTCAGGAGACTTCAAACTATTTTAAAACCTCGCTGGCCTCTGTAAGAGAACTGACGGTAATAAGTAAAATTAAATTCATCACACCTTATATATATGAAACCCAAATAGTATCTAGTGAATAGAAAATCTTGGAAAACCACACCAGACTCACGAATTTTCTAGTCTCAGAATCATAATTAATGGAAAGCTGTTAAGCAGCTTCGAATTGCATGGAACTCACCGTGTGTACTAAATTTGCTTAGACCAAAGCCATATATCATGCGTCCCGAGGAGGGGTCTGCTCTTCCGAAGCTCGAGCCGTTGATTCAGGAGGACTCGACTGTTTGGACGAAAATCGCGATGACTTTGGTGGTGAGAACATGAGAATTAAGAAGCTGTGCTTTTAGCCCCTCAATGAACAGTTACGTAAGAACTAAGAAATCGATCGCTAAGTCAAGGGAAGTAAACCCTTTGAATTTGAATGGAGCTCTCACCACCCCACGTTGTGCTCAATATATGTGTTTTGTAAGACGCCAAAATTAGGCTCAGAAGAGACTGCAGAATCAGTAGTCTTGTGGGGGGTTTTTTGAAGTATCCCGATTATTTATGATTCTGCTCTTTGCCTTCACACTTGCTGATGACGATGAACATCTGCTTTTATCTTCAACAAGTCAACGACAATCACAAGATGACAAGGCAAGCTTCCAACGTATTCGTTATTTTATTGTTCACCCGAATTAAAAAATTTCATGCTGCATTTATCCCCCTCTCTCTCTATAGTCGATTTAATAAGCTTAAAGCAGCATTCAAAAATCCTCCGGTGGGCCCTTTAATTTAGTGAATATTTATAATGGAGAGAATTACATATGAATCCTAGCTGAAATAAATTATTATTACTAATTTACTTATAAATCCTGTCTGCTTGTTAAATATTAAAATTTCACATGTACTATATTTAAGTTTTTTTTTATTTGAGATTTGATTGTAATTCTCCTTTTATAATATTCTAGTAATCCATGGATTCAAATTAATGCATTTCTTCCCTTCTATCCAAGCTCCTTGACAAACAAAGGACAAGGAACCTGTCATCAACATAGAAATTTTAAAATATCCCCAATTCCTTCTTAGAAACAGTGCGACGCGATGAGGAAAAATAATCATCAGCTTACTCTAACTTAGAAGCAAGAGTCGTTAGTTTAGATTGGTTTATTTGGATTTAACTTAAAATACTCAAATACGTAAGATTCACACTAAATTTTATAAATTCTCAACTAACTTATAAAGATTTCTAAGTATCTTTTTTTGATTTTTTAAGAAAATAACAAAAATTCATAAGTAATTGGCTTGCAATGTATAACCGACCCTCATAAATTCTTAACTAACATTATAAATAATTTTAAGTGTATTTTGTAAATTTTTCAAACAATGTATCAATACATTAACTACAAAAAATCATAAGTGATTGGTTTGCCATTTACAATTAATTCTTATAAATTCTTAACAAACATTACAAATAATCTCATGCGTATTTTCTTAATTTTTCAAATGGTTTATTTATATATTAATAGTAAAAAATTGAGATTCACAACTAACTCTAATAAATTTTCAATTGCTATTACAAATAATTTCAAATATATTTTGTTAATTTTTCAACTAATTATTAACATATTTTTAATTATAAGCAAGAATGATAGTTTGTTATTGAGATTTTAATAATTTAAAATCTGTAATTGATACTAATATTTTTATATAGTCCCTAATTATCATTTTCCCTAAATTCTACCAATCCATCTCTAGTACTAATTTGTTGTTGTAATATTTTTCAAGAGCATTTTTATCAGCTTAGTATTTCCGTTACATTTGTTTAAAATATTCATTTGCTTGTTTTTCTTAACTGGTAATAGAAAAACTACTTAATGGTCAAAAAATAGAAAAACTACTTAAGCCAAGCAATACTCTCAAGCCCAAACAATACGATAAATTGAGCTTCAGGGTTCAGAAATAAATGGCGAGCCATCGTCCATCAAGAATTGACTGGTTGACTCCATGATGAAACCCCTAATTGAACCAACGGTCAGTATTATTTTTCGATCAACGGCTCAGATGGCTCAATGGTTAGTGAATGAAACTATGCTGTTCTGATTATGATCACATTCCTATTCAGTAGCAAGGGCCAAGGGGGTCTTTCAGGCAGTCTATGACCTCAATTAGTTGGAGCCTGGTTTAATCTGGCTTATTCATAAACCGAAATAGGCCAGACTTAAAGCTTTTTACCGGTATTAATGGCCACACCTATTTGTTTAAAGATAGTATGTTTAAGTATTTATTTATTTATAAGAAAAATAACTTACAAAGCATCCTTTGATCATTTGAAAGAATTTTAGATGGAACTCAAAATGAAAAAGGAAGTGGATATGCAAAAAGATGTGAGGTGGCAATGAACTTTCAAAACATGTTTGGAATGCATACGAAAGTGAAGTATAATTTTTAATTAAAATATATATTTATAATATACAAATACCAAAATACCCTCCAACAAAAAAAATCCTTTCCACCCTAGAAGCATTCCCAGCCATCATGAACCACTTTTGGAGGGAAAAAAAATCATCATGTGAGAACCCATGAAACCATCATTTTACAAACAGAGCAACAAATCATAGATACTAACCAAATCAAGACAATAATCCATTATCTCTTCACTTCCATGAAAGCCCCAAATTAAAAATAAAATTCATTATCTCTACCTCTACCATTATCTCTTCCATGAACTAGCAAGCACGACAGTGACAATCAATTGATAATTAAAGCCTCTAATTGTAAACAATGATCTAGGCGCAATCAAGTGAGAAGGGAATCAAAGATAAAAATTCATGAAACTTTGAATTGGGGAACCAAGAAACTAGACCGGTAGGAGATAATGGAGGTGTTGGCAATAGTAACAGTGGAGTTGGGGGACTCCATGAAAGAGGTGGAGTGAGAGAGAGGGAGGGAGAGGGGCAGCGTCATTGACAATTGAGTAAGAGAGTGGGAGAGGGGCAGTGGTGATATTTGATGAGGCTGGACGAGAGATGGATGAGGGTGTAGAGAATGTAAGCAAGGAATGGACTAATGATATTGGAATCGGCGAGGTCAAGCTTAGAGCTCAATGACAAAAGTAATAGGGTCATAAGTGATGTTGGATCGTCGCCGTTGTTTTAGGAGAAGAGGGAGGAGTCCTGTCATTCATCAAGGCTTGTAACGTGACAAAAGAAATTAAGGGCATGTTTGGTTCAAAGGAGAGGGAAGGGGAAGATTTAATTATATCTTGTTTGCTTTTGTTATAAGGGAGGGGTTTTTAATGCTCTTTCATTTGATTTAGGAGGGGAGAGAAGGAATTAATTGATTTACTATTACACCCTTTCATATTGGTTGATTTATTTTTTTAATTGTTCTTTGCATAAATTAACTTTCCACCTTGATTTATTAAATTAAATTATAATTTTAAATGGGGTGTTTTATTAATATTTTTATATTAATTATTATATATAGAAATTAATTAAATATTTTTTATTATTAAGCAAATAAAACAAAGAACAAGAATAATTTTTCTTTTTTTCCTCTATTGGTAACCATCAGTTATGATTAATAGATGAGAGAGGATCAAATTTTTCAAATTTTAAATATCAGCACAATTCTCTCTTTATCCTTTTTCCTTTAGCAATATCTATGACACACTAGTTTCTCCTCAGAATTGTTGTTGTAAGAATTGGGATATATCTCCCATGAAAGCTCCTGCTCCTTCCTCCAATGTGAATGGAAGTCGTCATGTAAGAGCATCATCAAGATTTGGAGGGTAAGCTAGTAAAGAGGCAATATATGTGGAGAATGGCATGTAGTATCATTAAATAGTTAAGGTAAATTAGTCAAAAATTTTAAATCTCCTCTAAAAAACTCAAAATTGGAGGGGAGCAATGTAAAGGCCCTTCCCTGCAAAGTGTAACATCTTAAAAAAATTTAACCCTTAATTAGCTAAGTAAAAGTTTAATTTTAGAGCGAAGTCAGGTCGCTTGGGCATCAAAAAGTAAAAAAAATAAAGTGTAATGATTCTATGTCACATGCCGCAGCGCACAAGTCATCAAAACATGAAATGTGCTTCCCCATACCATGCACCATATTCAGTTTATCAAACATAAAGTCTAATATGAAAACTAGAGGACAAAAATAAATTTGAGCGATAAGGAAGGAGAAAACTAAGGGAGCTCTACTAGTGCTTAAAGGATTGAAGTATTGGGAGTGTTTTGGAGCTTCTCAACCCAAGAAGTAAGTTCCCTAAACTTAAATCTCTCTTGTGTCTTCTATTTTCTTAAATATGAAAGTTAGGGTTTGATAGAAATGATGATTTTCAGTCTATAGAGGCTATAGATCTAAACTCATTATCTTAAATAGAGTTAATGAGAGTTGTTTAGATTATTTCAACTTAAAATTTATGGCATTTTGAGTTTTGGTTGTCGAGGGATCATAAATACCCGAAATTGTCATAAATGAGAGTAGTTGTAGGTGTCTGATGGCCATTGATAGTGGCTTAATAATTCATCACCGATAATATGAGATAAAGGAAGCTAATAGACCCCGTAGGTACTCTTATGCATGAGGGAATTGAGTTGTGAGAGTTAAAAATATTGACTTATATATTGAAAAATTATCCTAAAAGAGATATTGATGATTAATATTATGATTAAATATAGAGTGATTATATTTGGCACCATTCAGGTTTTGTAAAAGCTTTAAAAGTGTATACTTGAGGGTTAAACCTTTAACTTTTCAAAGGTTTGAGAAAACCAAAAAAAATCTCTTTTGTACTTGTGTGTTAGTTGATTTATACATTGTAATTGAAGTGAGGGAAATTAATTGAAATGCAAGTATGGCATAAAATTTTTGAAAATTAAATATTATGAATTTGTGAAGTTCTATGAAATAATTTTTATAGAGTTCAGAGAATATTTATAAGTAGAGTTCAATGAAATGTTGTTTATGTGGAGTTCAATAATTTGTTATTATGTGTTTATGTGAATATTATGTGTAACATGAGTGCAATGATAATATTCAGCATACCTGTAAATTGAGTATTTTGCATGCTAAGGAATATCACCTTCTTATACATTGCATGATCATGAGACACGAGAGTTTGCTTAAGAAAATGAGTAGTGAGTTTAAAATCCACATAGTAAGGCTATCATTAGAGCTCAATAGTTTTCCTAGATTTATTTATATATATCATCCCACTTGTTTGACGAGAAACTATCCCGTTATGTAGTAAAAGACTTGAGCTTGCTTTAGTTTTCACCTGTTTGACAAGGAAGCTAGTTTAGGGAGAACAATATCTCACAGTGTGAGATTTGGCAAAAACCATAACCCACAAAGTGAATTAAGCAACCTTAGCTGGGTAGCTTCTCACACGTAATTAGCTAGGGTAGTCTCGTCACATAAATGATCTCCTTAGTTGAGGGCATAAAGAGGATATAAGAGATGTGTGATCATGAATATTATGATAAAAGGCCTCATGATTATATATATTGTGTCCTTTGAAATGAAATCATGTGATTAATCATTGTAATATCAAAAAAAAATTATTATCATGTTGTCATTTCATGAATTTATGCCATTGATAATGAGAAATTGATATGAGTATGACAATGGATTATCACTTGCATTTAAATTGATTGACATACATTTGTATAAGTTATATAGACCTTGGTTACTAAGTGATTGTATTCACCTCTCTCTTTTCAATATTATAAAAACTAGCTTATCGAGTCAAGATTGTGAGAAACAATTCGAGGCATAAGATTACTATCCTATTTGCAGGCCTTATTTTTATTTTGATTATCATGCATATACTTTACATGATATTGCAAACTAGGGGTGTACATGTTTCTGGCTTTCTTACACTATGAGATTGTTGAAGTAAATTGTGTATTTTAGGCCTTATGATGTATATGTATTAATTTTGAATTCTAAAAAAGGGCTAAAACACTAGTGCAAGTGAGAAATGAGTATGTCATGTGAATGATGACGATTAAATGAATGATTTATGAAATTGAGACTCCCTTTTTTATTTTTTGTGATTATAGGGTTGAGTATTGAAAATATATTAGATGTGTTAATAGTGTGACGTGGTGTATTGTACAGGTTCATTATAATCTATTCAGTGTGGTCTTGAGTATATTTTGGGTTTTTAGCACTTGATATGAAATTAGAACACTTAATATGTGTTTAAATTGTGAAAAGGAGTGAGTTAAGAAATCAGTGTTTAATTTTTGATTAAAAAATAATTTGATTATAAAACTAGTTTCATTAACTAGAGTTAGGAAAAAACTTTTTATAGATATTTAGATCACCTCAAATGAATGTTGGATGGAGAAATTGGACACGTCGGAAGTTTGCCCCCAAAGTAGTTTTGTGATAGTAAAGATGCTATCAAATTTATATAATGCGCTATGGTACATGTCATAAAGACATATGGGCTGTGGCGCATCATGCTATTTTTGTTGAAAAATTCCACTTCCTTTGCAAATGTTATAATATAAATTAGATTCCCATGCTTTCGTGAAGTTGTTGTACTCTAATTTTGGTAAATATGTATATAGTGGAATGTTTGAATTGTGAAAATTTAGAATCTCACTTTTGTAGAGTTTGCAAATTTAGTAATTTTTTTAGGTTATTTTCACAATTACCTTGAATTTTGAAGTTAAACGTGGATTAAGGGAGACCTTACACAAAACCCCCAATCAAATGCATCTTAAGGGTAAAGAGGGAAAACATGAAAGGAAGTGAGGTAGGAACTTGGCTCTTTAAGCTTATTTGCGAAACATAGTTCCCTCATATTTGATGGAACTAATTTTTCTAGAACTCAATGACAATTTATGGGTTTTGCTTCCATTTCTCTCTCCAATTTCTTGGTGTCAAATGAGGCACAAGTTCATATAATTTTTTCTCTCTCAAATTTATATTAGATATTTATAATTTATTTTTTAATTAAGTTCTTATAATTTGATCTGCTAGATTTATTCATCTTTGAAGTTCAAATCCTTAACTTTTCCTTCTAAAAATAAAATTAAGAACTTTTAAATTTTTATTAAAATATCACATAGTTTTAAAATTAATTATATAATTTTTATAACTCAAAACTTACATAATTAACTTATCATTTTCTAAGTAAGTTTATTACATATAAAATGTAGCTTTGCACTTGCTTCTATGGGGAACTTGTGTATTAAAAAAAATCTAATCACAATGCATGAGTGTGAGTCATGTCACTATCTTTATGAGATTTGTGAGTTAATATATCAAGGAGTTGAGATTTAAATTTGTATTAAATAATTTTTAAAAGTGTTTTTGTTTTGAGAAAGTAAATCATTCTTAATAATTTTAATTTTAAGGGATTAACATATATAATGGATTTGATTAAAATAAAATAATTATAGAAATTTAATTTTAAAATGATAAAAATTATAAGGAATAATGGATTAATTTTCTATTTATTTACATGTATATATATAATTTTTATACTTAACTTATTTATTTTATATTATAATTTAAATATGTATTAACTATGAGGGAGATTTTAATAAAGACCCCTTGTCACACTTATTTAAATTCAAATACCTTAAATTTTTAAAATTTTACTGCAATTTAGGGGTACTAATTTAATATTAAATTTTTGAGAAAAGTAAAAAAATTACCCTTAATTTAAATTAATATCAGAGTTATTTTACTTCACTTATTCATTTATTTATGAAATATTATTTATTGCTCTACTTCACTCATTCATTTTCTTGGAATGAAATTAAGTGAAAGTTTGACAATGAACAAGTAAAATAGAGTAATAAATAAAATTTAATAAGTAAATGAATAATATACAGTATAAGAATTAATAAGTTTTTTTAAGGTGATTTAAACATTTAAAATAAAAACAAGTTAAGTAGGTTAATTAACAATATTTTGTAAGTAAATTAACAAGTGAAGTAGGACAATGAATAAATGAAATAGAAAAGTTTTGATATTGATTTAATTAAGTGACAATTTTTTCATTTTTTTAAAAAAATTAATATCAAATTAGTACTTCTTAGCACTGGGCAAATGGGTTATGGGCCAGCCCGCGGGTTGGCCTGCACGGGTTGGTATTTTTACAGGTTAGGTTGGGCCAGCTCGTCAGATAAAACAGGTTGAAAAATTTAACTCAACTCATTTTCTAACGGGTTGGCTAACTCGTGGGCTGGTCTGCAAAAAATTATCAAATTTTTTTTAATAATTTAAAATTTATATGATATAAATATATTTATTTATTTCATATTTTAAAGCAAATTAACTTTTAAAAAACCTATAAATAAAATAAAATAAATATAGAATTCAATCAAGCAAATTTATTTTACTAGATTTTTATTATCAATCATTTTCTCGCCTAGGTGTGCTATCTTTGTCATTGAGGAAGAAAATTTAAATATAAACCTATATTATTTTTCTCAGTAAATTTATATTTATAATTTCAATCAATAGATTTTATAAGATTAATAAATAATATATATTCAAAATATTTTTATAAAAACTAATAAATCATCTTCACAAATTATAACAAAAATTTTATTTGTAAATTGTAAAAAAAATTTACATTATATTTCAAATGTAAAGGAGATATTTAAGAGTCATAAATTATATATTTAAGAAGTATTATCATTATCGTAGATTTATAAAAAAATATAATGTAATTTAAAAAATAAAAAATTATTTTTTAAAAAATATGCTAACCTGCGGGCCAACCCATTTAGCCCGCGGGTTAGCCCATTTTAGCTCGCTAATTTTACGTGTTGGGCTAACCCAGTCTGTTTTAAAAAATGAGTCAATTTCTTTAACCCAACCCGTCAGATTGTGCGGGTTAAACTGATTAGTCCGTGAGTTCAACTTGTTTGCTTGGCTTTAGTACCTCTGGATTATGATGTAATTTCAAAAATTTAAGAGTTTTAAATTTAAATAAGTGTGATCTAAGGGGTTGTTATTAAAAGGATTAATGAGCAAATATAACTCTGAATTATTGCTTAAAAATTACTCTGGACTTTAAACTCTTAAAATATGCAAAATAAATTTTAAACTTTTAAATTCATAGCAAAATAAATTCTGACTAATTTATTAACACTATTACTATCCATACAGGTAGTGTTTAAGGTTTATTTTCCTATGAATTTAATCCTAACTGTTATAATACTCACGAGAATAGTAATAATATTAAAAAGGTTAAAGATCAGAATTTATTTTGTTATAAATTTAAAAATTTAAAATTTATTTTATATATTTTAAAAATTTAGGGTCCATAATAATTTTCAAATAAAAATTTAAGTCTTATTTATTTATTAATTCTTATTAAAATTCTCCCTAACTATTAACTATGCTAATCCTGCTATTTCTGGGTCACTGCGCTATAATTTCTCCTCCTTAACCCAATCAAGCCGGCGCCTCCTTCCTGCACTGACCTTCACCGCCTCACGTTCTCTTCGAAAGAGAGCAGAGCGCGGCCCCTCATTCCTTCCTCCATGCTAATCTGAAACTTCGAAACTGAGAGCAGAGCACGTCGCTGTTCGCACTCGCCGCTCAGATAAAGGTTCACGTTGCCGTCTGCCTCTCTCTTGCGTTGCTGTCAAGGTTCGATTTACTCCTCCAGGTCGTTACCTTTCTTCTTCTGGTTTTGTTTTTGTTCTGAGATCTGGAAATGACTAAATCCCAAGTTTCGATTTTTGCTCTGATTTTTCCTGTTAATGATTGAATCCCCAGACCCACGGTTTTGTGAATATCTGCTGCTTGAATGATTAAAAAGTCTAAAAACATAATCAATACTCAGAAATGCCGTTGATTGTTATTTTGCTTGTAATGCAGCACTTGAATCAGTGAGCGAAGCTGAAAAAGTTGTTGAAACAATGACGGTTTTGGGGGGTTAGACTGGCTGAATCCAGTTTTGGATTTCTTGCTTATTTTTATTCATTGAAGGGGCTTGAACGAAAAATAGATGAGTTAAAATTTTTAATGAGTGGCTTTGGTTTCTCAAACAAAAAAGGAATTCTATTGTAATTTAATACAAGGGTATGTTAAGTCAGGCAATTGAGCATCAGTAACATTAGTTGAGTATCGGGTTTCATGAAATTTTAACTTAGAACCCATAATGCTGTTGATTGCTGTTTTGTTCGTTGTATTGTGTTGTTCTTTTCATTGGTTATGTTGTTTTGTTCTATATACTATTATAGTTTTATTAACGTGATGATAGTCTAGACTAACTCTTTAAAATAATTTTTATATGCATTTTTTAATTTCATTTTAATTACATGTGGGCTATAAATAGGCTTAAAGCCTATACCTACAGCATATAGGCTTTGAAGCCTACTCAAAGCCTACATTTTGGTCTCAGCCTACTTATAGCCTAGAAGGCCTTGTTTTGGAAGTCTTTTTAAAGGTCACAGATAAAGTAGGCTTTTAAAAAGGCTTTAGACCAAACTAGGCTTGAAGCCCTTGTTATATGTTCAGGTTTATTTGGCCAAAACTTAGCCTAGCTTGTTCCTATCCCTACTTAGAATTGGGAACAAGGGTCGGGCCTGTAAGTTCTATTTAAATAAAGGTTCGAGGTTGAAAAATAGGGTTTTTTTTTTTAAGGTAATCAAGCTTTTGGGCCCAGCCCTGAAATAATGGGTTTGGGCCTGAGCAGCCCTCTAAGCCATGTTATCTTTTTATTTTATTGCAATTTATGTAAAACTTGTGCGTAGAGAAAAAGCCTAAGGCTTAACTTCTCTAATTTTTGATCGACTCTTAATCTTTCATCCTTTTTTGTTTGATTGAAACTCTCACTCTCTCAACCTGAATATTGAAGATTTCACAGTCACTCATCTGCTCTTTTGTCAGCTGTCACTTATCTCTCCCTCAATCGGCATCTCTGCACTCCTGTTAGCCGTCGATCATCCTTGCCTCATCTCTGATCTTTGCCTTATTCAGAGTCACTTGGCTCTTCCTCTCGCATCTGTTTGGCCTATCGTCCCTTATGTCTATTGCATCTATTCTCCCTCATGCCTCTCACGATCTGCTTTCCACTCAGCTATTTCCTTGTCATGAGTGCTTGGTGGCTAATACTTTGATCATTGATTGTTTTAGATAGGTGCTTTGATTCTTACCAAGTTTAACCAAACTATTGTTTTTTTTTTTGCCAATTAGAGTATTACCTTGATTTATTTTATGTTTAATTTTAAAATATTCTAATCAAATTATAATTATATTTTTTTAATTTTTATTTAATTGGGCTTACGGACCCGGTCTTGAGCCCTATACATAGGGTGGGCCTTAGGATTTGGGAAAATTTTGGAAAACCGGGCTTAAGGGCCTGAGCCCTTAAAGGTCGAGCCTATAAGGGTCGGGCCTGCCCGTTTTCCAACTCTATCCCTACTCAACACCCTGCTGAGCACTAAAACTAGATGCATCTGCTGCCTTTGTTTTGTCCACTCCATCAACCTCTCAACGTCTCTCAAGTCTCAAATTGCCTCAAATCTTCTCTATCTTGGTTGTCATATCTTGCAAGTAATGGAACAAGTCAGAATTGTTCTGCCTTCTTTTTTTGTTTTCCTTATTTATTTATTGATTATTGATTCTTTCTATATGTATAAGGATATTTTGTAGGATTATTGGTTTCAGATTTTTGTTGGGATATGCTGTACGCTTTTCATTTTTATTTTGGAAACACATGTTGGTTCTTTTTTGTGGAACCATTGTCTGCTCTTTGCTTCTGATTCAATTTTTATTTTGGTTGCTTTGCTATGCTTGTTTTAATCTAACCTCTTTCCTTGTGTTTGTGATTTTTTTTTCCTCTTTTATAAGTTTTTCCCCTTTTCACTTTAGTTCATTTTATTTTTGGAATTTTTGTTTCTGGCTTTTGCTTTCCTTTGGTTTCTGCATTTGGTCTTGATTTCATTTTATTTCTGGAATTGTCGGTTAATTTTATTTTAGTTCTGATTATGTTTTTATTTCAGGTCTTTCCTTTGATTTTAACGCCAGATATTTGTAATCATTGAGACACTGTTTAATCAACTGTAGTTCTCCAGTAAATTCGACGCACTTTACAATATAAGCAGAAGATTCTACAACACAACTCCAATGGCTAAAGGCCCTGCCTTTTCTCTGCTTCAAATTTGTAATCGTAAAAGAAGTGTTTCAAGGCTTCCAGCTCTTCTTTTGAATCATTATCACAGTTATGTAGGGCAACCTGAGGGTCCCCTTACCTCAACTTATAATGTGCTGGTTCATCCTTTTTCGACCCGGTTGGTAAACCCACTAACTCTGATATATTTTAGGTCAAGTTCAAAGGTTTATAGTGGAAAAATTCTATTCCCTAGGTCATTTTCATCATTGGATGACAGCGACAATGATGACATGAAGGATAGTACCCTTGCCGAATCAGATTTTGAATACGATGCAGATTCTGGGAAGCCTGTCGATTTTGAACTTGAAAATGATGATAATGCAGGTGTTTCTGCTATGGATGAAGCCAAGGATAATGCAAATGATGCATGTAGTTCGTCAGTTCTTGAATTGGAAAATGATGGAAATAACCTTGATGCTGATGGATTAACAAAAAGTGAAAAATATGTGCAAATGGCATCTTGTGATCCAGTAAACTTGTACCATCAGCTTTGTAATGCTAAAGGGGGTCCAAACATGGATAAAGAAGATTGGGAAACTATGCAGGAAGTGTTTCGTTACTTTGCCAGTTCTGGGTGGGCATCCAATCAGGCTCTTGCTATTTACATTGGTTTGTCATTTTACCCCACTGCCGTGCACAAGTTCCGGGATTTTTTTATCATGGCATGTCCGGCTGATCTTGCTAATTTCATAGTGTCACTTGGTCCGTCTGATGCTGCTGTGAAGTTTTTGTTCCCTATATTTGTTGAATATTGCTTAGAAAAGTTTCCTGATGAAATCAAGAAGTTCCGGACAATGTATGAGTCGGCAGACCTCAGAAAACCGGACACTTGGTTTCCCTTTGCACGGGCTATGAAACGAAAGATAATTTATCATTGTGGGCCGACGAATAGTGGTAAGACATATAATGCTTTACAACGATTTATGGGAGCAAACAAGGGAATTTATTGTAGTCCACTCAGATTATTGGCTATGGAAGTTTTTGACAAGGTCAATGCACTGGGGGTTTACTGCAGTCTCCTTACTGGGCAAGAAAAGAAGTATGTCCCATTTTCCAGTCATGTTGCATGTACTGTGGAAATGGTTTCAACAAATGAATTGTATGACGTGGCTGTTATTGATGAAATTCAGATGATGGCAGATCCATATAGAGGCCATGCATGGACAAGAGCACTGCTTGGATTGAAGGCTGATGAGATACACCTATGTGGAGATCCTAGTGTATTGAATATTGTTCGAAAGATATGCCAAGAAACTGGGGATGAATTGCGTGAGCAACAATATGAGAGGTTTAAACCATTAGTGGTTGAGGCAAAGACCCTTCTAGGAGATCTTCGAAATATTCGGTCTGGTGATTGTGTAGTTGCGTTCTCAAGGAGAGAGATATTTGAGGTTAAACTGGCCATTGAGAAACACACCAAACATCGTTGTTGTGTCATATATGGAAGCTTGCCACCAGAAACTCGGAGACAGCAAGCTAGCTTGTTTAATGATCAGAGTAATGAGTATGATGTTCTAGTTGCTAGTGATGCAGTGGGGATGGGCCTTAACCTCAATATTAGAAGGGTAGTTTTTAATAGCCTTTCAAAGTATAATGGTGACAAAATTGTTCCTGTTCCAGCATCACAAGTTAAGCAAATTGCCGGAAGAGCTGGTAGAAGAGGATGTATTTATCCAGATGGACTCGCCACCACCTTGCATTTAGATGATTTGGATTACTTGATTGATTGTTTGAAACAACCTTTTGATGATGTTAAGAAGGTGGGTCTTTTTCCTTGTTGTGAACAGATTGAATTGTTTGCTGGAAAACTTCCCAATCTAACATTTTGCCAGCTGCTTGAAAAATTTGGTGAAAGTTGTCGTTTGGATCATTCATACTTTATGTGTCGATATGATCACATAAAGAAAATTGCTAATATGTTGGATAAGGTTCCAGGATTATCTTTGAAAGATCGGTTTAACTTCAGTTTTGCTCCTGTTAATGTTAGAGATCCAAAATCAATGTACCACCTACTAAGGTTTGCTACAACTTACAGTCAGAATGCCCCAGTCAATGTAGCTATGGGTATGCCAAAAGGTTGTGCTCAGAATGATGCAGAACTTATTGACCTGGAGACTAGGCATCAGGTGCTATCTGCCTATTTGTGGTTGTCAAACCAGTTTAACGAGGATAATTTTCCGTATGTGAAGAAGGCTGAGGCAATGGCCAATGACATTGCTAAGTTACTTGGTCAATCTCTTGCCAGAGCTAATTGGAAGCCACAATCAAGGGGTAATGCAGCAAAAGGAAACACTGCCAAAATGGAAGGTCAGCCAGCATCAAACAATGCAGTGAAACTAAAAACCGAAAAAAAGGGTTATGGTTACACAAGGCCACGGTCGCCCATTAAATTATTTAACAAGTAAGTTCCTCTATGTTAGACCTGGATCAAATTTATTTTTTTATGGTTATATTCTTGATAATAAACTTCTCCTTTTTCTTCAAATAAAATTTTTGCATTAGTATGTGAATATCTCATTTCTAGCAGCGTTGCATGTGACATTCTCACATAAGGTCTCTGGTCATTGATAGCGGCATGCACTTCTATATTCCCTTTGGTTCATTAGCGGGTCTTATAAATTCTGGTTGTTGAATATAATTGTGGCTTGTGGATTTTGTACTAGTGTAGTGGGTGGCTAAATGGATGAAAGCATTCCATAAAATTCTGGTCTAATGATGAGTTGTTTTTTCCGTTGGAATTGTTTTGTAGTGTACTTTTTCCTTTCTTTTCTGTTATTTTTTTATTGGATGAGGATACTCAAGAGTGGGTGATTAAGATTTTAGAGGGGATGATTGTGATGCTATGACAATATTGTTGCCCTGCACGGTAAATCTTTTGTTGTTTTGTTTTGCTTTTTTGTTCTTTGAGGGGGGTGTTGTTGCATGAAAGCATTATTTTTAACTTCTTAATTTTTATTGACTCTGCATTTTGAGTGGCTGACTCTCATCTGCTATCCGAAGAATGGCATATACCTATTTTTCACCTGGCTGAATAGTTCGGCATTCTTCATTTCTTGTCACATCTATTCTTCTGTATGTTTGCCATTGTATGTTTATCTGCTTGTGACCTTTTATTTTCCTCCATCTACCGCTTATAATCCACATTGCGAATTCTACCCTTGTTCAAGATTTCACTTAATTCTTACTTGTCTGGCGATAAATTGTGCTTTCTGCAACTCAGGAAACATCATGAAAAGTCCTTGCAGCTTGAGTAGTCAGACAAAGCAGCTGCTTGATGTAGCTACTTTTGAGGTAATTCTGTTAAAAAATGAGTCCATTTGTAGCTTTCTTTTATGCAGGTGTTTCCGCTGTGTTCTGGAATTATTTGTTGGGATCATAGCTTCCCCCCCCCCCCAAGGATTAAAGTGATTTCTTTATCAGCTCTCTGAGCTTGCAAAATTCATAGCGACAACCTGTACAACCATTTGTATGCCAATGTTTTTGATGCATCCTTGTTGTATAGGAGTTAATAAATTCATGTAAATTGCTGCGGTGATTGTATTTCTCCTCCCCTTTTATGAATAGCTTTAGAATGAAGTCATTGGCCAACAGAAAACTTAACAGTGAAGATTGGCTCTTAAAGTAGATGAACCCCCAGGAAGAGATCAAAAAGGATTTAGACATAAAATGAAGTCGCTGAGTTCCCCGTAGTTCAGGATGGTATCTGTCTTTTTCGTCCCCCAATACAGTCATGCATATAATAATCGTGAAAATAACTGAGCGCACAGGCTATTAGAAAATATATTATTGCCTGAAAATATTTTAGAAAATAACTGAGTACACGTAAATCGTTGTCAATGTTGTGAATAATAGAGATATTCTGTCTTGCTGGAGGAAGATTTTTTTTTTTCATGTTTCCTGGCAAATACTAATATATGTTAAGGTAGTAATCGTAAATGCACTATTAATTGGGTTTCCCCCCTGAGCGGATCCAAGGTTCTCTATCACTTCAACATATGACTTGCCGTTTATTCTGATTCCTATCACCTAGAAATTCTTGCTATTCTATGTAGACCATAACCTTTGGCGATTCATCAAAATGTGCAGGAAAGAGTCGAAGATCAGTGAATTATTTCAAAAAGATCAGGATATTTTTGCATGAATTGCATCAAATGTTAGAGATAGAGAACTGCACAATGAGCTAGTGGGCTGGCCAAGCCTTTGAAATAGGCCACGGACGCTGACAAACCAAATTAGAGGCATCCTGCATTCCACTGCCCATTGTTTTATTGTAAGGAATGAGGTGTGCCCCTCCTGTACTTTGACGTGGACTGTGAAATTATATATATGTTGTATTCTGCTGGCAATATTGCTTGGAGGATCCCATCATATCAATGGCCCTTCTCACAGCTAACATCATCTTGTAAAGGAACGAAAACAAAAGGGGGCAAACACTAAACATGTTTCACTTTTGCATGTTTTGATGCATTATCATTTTTCCATGATACCATCATTCCATGACCAAAGAGTTCAATGTTGTAGCTTTAAGTAGTCTGTATTTTTATGTAATTATATTTTTGCCACCTTTTTATGTAATTAATATTTCTTATTAAAGTAGGGATAGAAATCATTGTAAAGCTTGTTTGTTCTTTAATAATGATACTTTTAGTCCATTAGATTTTTCTTTTATTAATTTGATTCCTTAAGTTTAATTTTTATTAATTTAGTTTTGTAAGTTTGCTTTAATTATTAATTTGGTCATTATTGTTTAAAGAGGAGATAACACTTTTGAAATATGTTAATAGGGGGAGTTGATAGCTTTGTAGGTTAAAGGAAAAATTTATAATTATTTAGGGAGAAAAAGAAACAAACTCATAAATTTTATAAATTGACAGTATAAGAAAATGAAGGAAGCCAAGAAAAACAGGGAAGAATATAAAAAATAGAGATGATTTGTTATTTTGAAAAAATTATATATTCTATTTTTATCTCTATTTTTATTATCTTTAAAAAAGTTTATAATGTGCCAAGTATAGTCTATAATTAATATTCTATTGAGATGTACATCTTTTGGGTGGTGGGGTGGAAGGCGCACACTTGTAAACTAAGTGGAAATCAAACCCCTAACAAGTTATTTTAAGATTTAAGGGGAAAAAAGTCCTTACTATTTGCATTTCACCTTATGCTACTCTAAAATTCAACTAAATGATGCCCACTTGAAGACTTCTCGAGAAGGGAGAACCGTCCTTAAGGGAAAGGTTACAGGTTTGATTTCACTTGCAATCCCCCCGCCCCCCCAGGGGGTCCTTTTTCCTCTCATAGGGTCGGAGGATGGCATAGCTATTTGAAAATGATAACACAGACAATGCGAGCAGCTTCTAGTTTTAAATTCCTCTCCATCAAATGGAAGTATATCAGGATTGAGAGAGAGGCTCTGCACTATCGTAAGTCCCCCAAATCTATTCAACTGTGCCCCTTTTTAGAAACCCTATGCAGTTCTCGAGCCTTAGGCTTGCCATTTCCATTCCAAAACAAAAAAAGAAAAGAAAAGAAAAAGAAAGAAACCCTATGCAGTTCTGTATGCTATCCAATTGTTTCTCATGGGCCTCCAAAACCCAATTATACTCTACTGTTTTTTCTACACGTACACAGCATCTGAGTTTCTCTCTCTCAAAGCGGGATGACACTTTTTCATTCAAAAAAAAAAAAAAGGCTTTGGCACTTTTTCATTCAAAAGTAAAGTGTTGAGTTTCATGACCCAACAAAAAACTATATTTTAAGTTCGTCTTAATAGATTCCAAAAGAAGCAAGGTTTGTACTTAGTGCAGTTTTTATTGCGAAAACAAGATTGTGTCTGAAGTTTCTTCCAAACAGCGAGACACGGTCTCCATTGTGAAATTCATAAGCACTCATGAAAGTTGAAACAAGTTTCTTGTGAACAATCCAAATGACTTTGTTACTTGTGCTTTCCATCATCATTTGCCCTTGGTGCTTGAAACAGTTTTTTCTTGCCTTGAAAATCTGAAGTGTCATACCCAGTACAGTTGGTTTGGTCAAATCATTAAAATCATGATGACTCCATCAAGGTCCCCACAAAAGCAAACACTGACGACTTGGTTTATGAAATGTTTTGTTATATAAGAGATGGGCCGACGACCCTATGCCATCCCCATATGCTCTTGAAAGAAAGGTTTTACAGTTAAAAAGCTTCATATATATGATCATATTAGCAACACGATCTGATTATCATGCTTCCATATCTAAACCCACAGAATAAGTTGGAAGAGGAAGGAAAGTTGCATTTTTTATATTGTTGTAGGACACCCTTTTCAGGGAAAAAAGAAGACACGTTTTTTTTTCCCGGGGGAGAACATCAGCCGAGAAAACCATAGAAAGTGGTATAACTGTATAGTAGACATGAATGGAGCAGATGGGGCAGAAAGAGCGTACGACAATCAATTTGTCAATTTAGTCTTCGCTGCCCATATGATGAAGAATTAGTATAACCTTATAAATGTTCTTGTAAAACAATCATGATGCATTATGAGGGAATGCACACCTTACAGCAACTAATTAATATTCAATGCACACAAAGTCTGTTCATTTAAGTACAATTAGGCTATGAAATAAGAGCTCGGACTATAAAATTAGGTCCATAATCTTGAGTCTTGACTCTATATCCTCAGCCAATAACTGATCGTTAAAATGCAATTTTTTCCTTTAAAGAAAAAAGGATCCTGATTGGTCGAAGCATGTCAAACGATGCATTATATATGCTACAAGCAAAACACGCACAAGTACAATATTAGTCTACCAAAACAGTCACTTGTTCCCGAAAGGGGCTACATCATCGCCAAATCCACTACGTGGTCTCTTTCACTTTCCTGTATTTTCTTTGAGCTTTGGAAAAACTATAATATCAGGACTCCTGAGCTTTAGAGAGCAGGGCGGTTTAGTACATAAAAATGAAATTGACTGAAAAAAAAAACAATTTTTTTGATATAAAATGTTTTCGATGCCCCAGGATAAAAAATAACAACAAAAGACATGTAGAATTGAATAATAATAATAATAAGAGTATTGCAAATGCAAAATTCAATTTGTATATTTTAAAAAGGGAAGTTGAAGGATTGGGTGAGCAGTTCCCTAGTCTTTGGGGCATCAATTTCCGAATGGTTGGAGAAGAATAAAGAAAGAGATAAGATGATAGACAACGAAGTTGGGCCTGGCGGGGAATGATGGGGTGAGCCCAGTGGGCCAGGAATAAGGAGGCCGAGTGGGAAAAGACGATGGATGTGACATTTTGGAAAGGGGGGAGGGGGAGAGGGGAATGTTTTTGAGATGCGTGACGGTGACAATGATATTATGTCATGACTGTAATTAATGAATGCAATTATAGGTTATCATAGGCAGAATCACAGGCAAAAAGTGATCCGCTGCCCTTTCCCTCCCTCACTGTTCTTTATTAAATTATACTTTTACCGTTTAAAATTATAAAATTTTTTTTAAAAAGTTAAATATTTAAAAATATAAAATATTTTTAATTTTTTACAATGTAATTATTATTTTTTAAAGTGCTCCATATTATAATGATTTATATTTATTATAAGATGTTTGATAAAAATAAATATAAAAAGATATGATTAATTTAAAAGTAAATAATTATTTTATTGGGTGTGAGATTCAATTAAAAATATTTTATATTTTTGAATGAAAGGATACCAATATTGAATGGATTCTTAGTGCAAGGTAAAATTTCAAAGGCTTTTCATACTTATTTATAAGATAAAATTAGAGTGATTAATTTTTTCAATTTTACTCCTTATTTATCTATTATGGTTTTAATAATTTTAAGGATATGACTATCATTTTATAATAAGAATTAGAGAAAGTAACACGTAAGCCACCAAGAAGCAGGAGATTGCAAGGTCATAACCTCCAAGTTCTTAATTATTTTAATATTATAAAGATATCATGTGTATTTTAAGATTTATGCATGGGCATGCCTGTAGGGAAATTCTCTTAGGCTGTATTTGAAAAATATAGATTATTTTGAAGTGAATAATATGAACATTCAGAGAGTATATAAATAGGAAGTGAACAACATTATTTGTTTATTTGTGTAGTGCAGTGTAGTGCATAGGGTTCCTCATGTTGTGTCCCGAATGATTTATTTGATCACCTTAGTGGCTGTCCATGTGTCATTATCATTTATGTATGCAGTAGCACAGCCTACATTCCCACTTCAGCTATGGGGCCCAGTCCTTCACCTTTCTCCACTCCTTTCCCTTTCACTAATTATTAAATCAAAATATTAAGGTTGTGACTGTGATTATACTGTATCTTTCTGATCAATATCTAACACTTAGTTAATTTAAAAATATAAAATATTTTTTATCAAATCTTATTTTTAATGAAATAATTATTTATTTTTTATTAATCCATCTTTTCATATTTACTTTTATTAAACACCTTACAATAAATATAAAGTCATTCACATTTAAAAAAAATAATTCTTCTATCTCAAAAGACTAAAAATATTTTATATTTTTAAATATACAACTCCTAAAAAAATATATTATATTTTTAAATAAAAAAATAATTAACAAATAAATAGAAGAAATTCTCAAAATCGCATATGTTCAAGTTCATATTATGGTGGGGTCTTTATATGTGCTACTCCTATATAGCAACTCAAGAATTTAAATACGCCCACGCTGTGCAAGAGCAATTCAACTTGACCGGACCATGAACCACGCCGTATATTTTAAATTTTGGATCCCATAAAAAATTAAATATTTGGTTTCATATACTTGCCTCCATGATGAGAGTTTCTCGTAACATTTGCAATTATTAGTTTTTTTTTTCAAAATATTTACCTCACCCATTTTAAGGAGCCTGCTTTCCTACTATTATTTCATCAAAATCTCAGACAGAATATAAATGTCACTTTGAAATTTGAACGAAGTTTCTTTTAAATGTAAACAAAGGTTCTGCAGTGGCATGACGCATGTGACAACTGATCAGACCCTCACGGAGACAATATATATATATATATATATATAAGAATAAAATAAAGCTTTTCCGGATTCTTGGCAGTTCACTTCCGAAAGAAATCTACAAAAGTTACCGTCTAATCTCCAAAACTAGAAGAATAAAGAATTACATTCAATGTTCAAGCTCTAACAAAATCTACAATAAAAAGGTTCAAAATTCAAATTTTTGAAGGATCTAAATTATTTAAATCTTATTAAACGCAAATAAAAAACACGATTCTTTTTTTGACAGCATTATAAGATCCTCTGAAAAAATCATTCCAGTATTGAAAATTTCGCCAAGTCCGTCACTGTCACTATCAAACCTGTTATTTTTCTACTATTTTTTTACCCTGTCCTGGAGTTCTCGCATGCAAAAAGCCAAATACAGGTCGCGTTCACAGATAAAGAGGCATGTAAAAATGATAAACCAAACACAATATATTTCCAAATGCACAAAACCCAATGATTTTCTTCTGTAAATGTTTTGCTCGTTCCTTTTTCTTTTTTGGTACGAAACCCCCCCAAGCCTTTGATTGATCGCCGACTGTAATTTACACCCACAGTTAAAACGGGCTTCGATATAAGATCAAACCTCCCACCACTGTCTCCTCCCTCATTCTTGTTCTCTCCACTTCCTTTGACCACGGTGTCTCTCTCTCTCTCTCTCTCTCTCTCTCTCTGCCCCCTCCCTTCCGGCAAAGGAAGTGGTAGCTAGAGAAGTGTGTCTAGTTGATTGAACCCAAATGACCGGGACACTAATTCACCAGAGTGAAGGGACTTCCTCGCCCAGATCTTCTTCCTCGTGGCATTGAACAGCGAATTAGTCTGAAATCTCCCTGAATCTGAATCACTCTCATCTTCTCTCGCTTTGGGGGACCGTGCTTTGTAGTGTTGTAATGGCGGAAGCTGCGGAGCCCAAAGCATTGGCTGCGGCAGAGAAGAAGAAGGAGCAGAGTCTGCCCTTTTACCACCTCTTCTCTTTTGCAGATAAGTATGACTGGTTACTCATGATCTCTGGCAGCTTAGGAGCTATAGTTCATGGCTCCTCCATGCCTGTTTTCTTTCTTCTTTTCGGTGAAATGGTAAATGGGTTTGGCAAGAACCAGATGGATTTGAAGAAAATGACAGAAGAAGTATCAAAGGTGCCGGGCCCGCATTTCATTCAAATTTCTCAAATATCAATCTTTTTTTTTCTACCATAAATTTTTATTTTTATCTCTGATCTGAGATCTAAAAGCTCCTCTCTCACTGTGTTTGCCCTGCTGATCTTCATTGCAGTATGCGCTGTATTTTGTGTACCTGGGTCTTGTCGTTTGCATGTCATCGTATGCGGGTACGACATTTCTTTTTCATCGTTCCTCCTTAATTCACTCGTTTCTCCTTATAGATTTTGCTTGTCCTCACCCATGAAGAAGATCGGTCGCACTTGTTTGGTCCATACTATATAACGAGTGGAGCCAGTTCACTTGAGCAGAGTGGGTGATAGCCCACGTGTTTCGTTAGCATCACCTTTCACTCCTCAATCTCACAACTTTAATCTTCTTGCTTTATATTTCATTGGTGTCTCCATTGGCTGATTAATTATTCATGACGCACATTTGATTAATTTATTTAATTGTTTGAAATTTTTAGCGATAACAGCTGAAATAGCTGCGGATTTAGCCGATAAAAAGAAGGAAAACATTAATTTCTTTTATCTGCCGGTAATGGATTTTGTATTTCTATTGGAATGGCCAGAAATTGCTTGTTGGATGTATACCGGGGAGAGGCAAGTGAGCACGTTGAGGAAGAAGTATTTGGAGGCAGTGCTTAAACAGGACGTCGGGTTCTTCGACACAGACGCTAGAACAGGGGATATTGTTTTCAGTGTCTCCACGGATACTCTGCTTGTTCAAGATGCTATTAGTGAGAAGGTTCAGTGAATTTGAATTTCCTCTATTTGATAGTTCAAATGAAATCCTGCGCTCGATGAAGTTTGTATTGTGGGTTATGCGTGCAGGTAGGGAATTTCATACACTATCTCTCAACTTTTCTGGCGGGTTTAGTGGTAGGTTTTGTGTCGGCGTGGAGGCTGGCGCTTCTGAGTGTGGCGGTGATTCCGGGCATTGCTTTTGCCGGTGGCTTGTACGCTTATACACTCACTGGCCTCACCTCAAAGAGTCGTCATTCCTATGCCAATGCCGGCATAATCGCCGAGCAGGTGAGCTTCATCTGTAAAGCTTCTTTCGTTGACAATAATTTTCTCCTGGGATCCAGGTAAAAAAAAAAAAGAAAAGAAAAGAAAAAGAAAAATCTCTTTCCTCCTTTTTGCGTTCTGACTGATAGATATTCTGAGTGCAGTGAGCGCGTGCTCTCCTTCCACATGAATTTTCACCCTTTGTTGAATTTTAGATCAAATGATGATTTATCATGTGAAGCTTTGGCATTAAAACTTAAAGCTCCTCGCTTTCAACTTTTCCAATAAAATATTGAAATCCATCATGACTTTCTTCTGTCGGTTCTGTACCATGTCGACTAGCTAAAGAATCTGAACTCAAACAAAACTATGTTATGATCTAATATTTTAAGTGTAATACAGGCTAATTGTACGACAGATCCTTTACCGTAACAGCTTGCCCATAAAGTGCTTTCCATAAACACGACAAAGAAATTGGTCCCAAACGAGAAAAGGAATCAGGTTACTCACGAGGGACTCGTTCTGTTAATCGGGGTGGTAACTAATCTCTGTTATGTGCAAAATTATACAGGCAATTGCTCAAGTTCGAACTGTTTACTCATATGTTGGGGAGAGCAAGGCCTTAAATTCTTATTCCGATGCAATACAAAACACGCTGAAGCTGGGATACAAGGCCGGAATGGCTAAAGGTTTAGGCTTAGGGTGCACATATGGGATAGCATGTATGTCCTGGGCTTTAGTCTTTTGGTATGCCGGTGTCTTTATCAGGAATGGACAGACCGACGGAGGCAAGGCTTTTACCGCCATTTTCTCGGCCATTGTTGGTGGCATGTAAGACCCCTACTTGGCGACTTTAGTGTTGTTTCTGATGACTTGTCTTCTAACTTCTAACCAAGTGTTTGCTGATATTGATATGTATAGGAGTCTGGGGCAGTCGTTTTCAAACTTAGGGGCGTTTAGTAAAGGCAAAGCTGCTGGATACAAGTTGATGGAGATAATCAAGCAGAAACCCTCCATAGTGGAAGATGCATTAGAGGGGAAGTGTTTGCCCGACGTTCATGGGAATATCGAATTTAAAGATGTCACGTTCAGCTATCCATCTAGGCCAGACGTCATTGTTTTTCGTAATTTCTCAATCTTTTTTCCTGCGGGGAAAACAGTGGCCGTTGTTGGCGGAAGTGGGTCAGGAAAGAGTACTGTGGTTTCTCTGATAGAGAGGTTCTATGATCCCAATGAAGGTAACTAAACATGCTTTGCTAGCTCGTTACTAAACATTGGAGCTTGTGGTTATTTGTCTGACACTTGCTGCTTCGAATGGCCGCACAGGGGAGGTTTTACTGGATAATGTAGACATAAAGACGTTGCAGTTAAAATGGTTACGTAGTCAAATAGGGCTGGTGAATCAAGAACCTGCCCTGTTTGCAACTAGCATTCTTGAGAATATACTTTACGGAAAACCTGATGCAACCATGGTTGAGGTAGAAGCTGCTGCTTCCGCTGCAAACGCTCATAGCTTCATTACCTTGCTTCCAAATGGCTATAACACTCAGGTTGGTATATTGGAAAACTCTTGGAATGGATCCAAGTTCTGGATACTTAAATTTAGATGTTAAAAACCTATGGCTTGTGTGTCCTATGACAGGTGGGAGAGCGAGGAGTTCAGTTGTCTGGTGGTCAAAAACAGAGGATTGCAATAGCGAGAGCTATGTTGAAGAATCCAAAGATCCTTCTTTTAGACGAAGCTACAAGTGCTCTTGACGCAGGTTCCGAAAGTATTGTGCAAGAAGCATTGGACCGCCTTATGGTTGGACGTACAACTGTTGTGGTCGCCCACCGTCTATCCACTATAAGAAACGTGGACTCCATTGCCGTTATACAACAAGGACAAGTAGTTGAGACAGGGACGCATGAAGAACTGATCACCAAGGCAGGGGCCTATGCGTCACTGATTCGATTCCAAGAAATGGTTGGAAACAGAGACTTGTCCAACCCATCAACTCGCCGGACTCGCTCGTCTCGGTTGAGCCATTCGCTATCCACCAAGTCTTTAAGCCTCCGGTCTGGGAGCTTGAGGAACCTGAGCTACCAGTACAGCACCGGGGCCGATGGTCGGATTGAGATGGTGTCTAATGCAGAAACGGACAAGAAAAATCCGGCTCCTCAGGGTTATTTCTTCCGACTGCTCAAGTTAAATGCCCCAGAATGGCCTTACTCAATCATGGGAGCTGTGGGCTCTGTTCTCTCCGGTTTCATTGGACCAACTTTTGCAATAGTCATGAGCAACATGATTGAGGTATTTTACTATAAGAATTATGCATCCATGGAGAAAAAGACCAAGGAGTTCGTTTTCATATACATTGGAGCTGGTCTTTATGCCGTGGGTGCATATTTGATACAACACTACTTCTTCAGTATCATGGGAGAAAATCTCACTACGAGGGTTCGAAGAATGATGCTTGCGGGTATGGTTTAATACTTGAACCTTAAGGTTTGACTATATTGTTGCAATAATATATTGCTATACTCATGATGTTGCCCACAAATGTGTCATTCCAGCAATACTAAGGAATGAAGTTGGATGGTTCGATCAGGAGGAGCACAATTCAAGCCTTGTAGCAGCAAAGCTTGCGACGGATGCTGCTGATGTCAAGTCTGCAATTGCTGAGAGGATCTCAGTGATTCTGCAGAACACGACGTCTCTGCTAACTTCATTTATAGTAGCTTTCATCGTGGAATGGAGGGTTTCTTTGCTCATCCTCGCTACCTTCCCTTTACTTGTTCTGGCTAATTTTGCACAGGTAAACTCATGCTTCCATCCCCTCTTTCCTTTCGTGAAATTATTTATATATCTGTTTTTGACCCTGTGGGACTTTGGGTAACTCTGCACTTTCTTTGGTTAAGATTTTTACCCGGGTCAGATACCCATTTTACTCAATCAGAATTCAGAATCTAACTTTACATACGAGCTGGCACTAAACGACAAATGGAAATCGACAAGGTCTCACCATTATCGAACAGTGCACGTGCTTCCTTCCAGTGAAAGCATTAACTCTCGTAAATTTATCCATTTCCAGTTTAGATTCCGTACCTTGCCATCAATTTCGATGCTAATGGGCCAACGCCAACGACTGTCCACTCTAACAATCCATTGTGGCCTTTAAATTTTTTAAAATATGTTCACGGAGTTACTCATTCAGAAAAATATACTTTAAAATTATTCAGAAACCAAAACCACGATTTTAATGATAAAACGTAATCATAAACGTCCTGGGATGAAATTTTGCCTGTGATTTGTTTGGGAACCTCAACTTTGTATAGGAGTTTCACACGTATCTTTTCTGATTGTTTCCTCTGGGTCGATCCATGCCTCTATCATGAATCCATGCCTCGAGTTCGTTTTCAAACTATAGTGGTGCGAGCAAATTTCTGAAACGGTCTGTTCTGTAGATAGCAAAGTTGTGCAAGAATGACGCTGATTGGTCAAGAATCTACTTTTTGCAATCTATCAACGTCGTCTTAATGCAGGCATTCCCCTCCGGCTGAATTAACTCGCCCCACTGGCATTAAATAATTAATTGTCAAGAACTGTTTGGTGACAGCACCCAAATGACCTTCAATCAAATTAAATTACCGTTGCAATTACTGTCCCCTTATAACCTTCCAGCTTAAAAAACTCGAAGCAATATGAATTTACTGTTTTACTCGAGTGTAAGTTTATTGATCGATCGACTGACATTTTCAATGTTTTGAATTGGACAGCAACTATCTCTGAAAGGGTTTGCCGGAGACACGGCGAAGGCACATGCGAAGACAAGTATGATCGCCGGAGAGGGAGTGAGCAACATCAGGACAGTTGCTGCATTCAACGCTCAAAACAAGATCTTATCTCTCTTTTGTAAAGAGCTCCATGTCCCGCAGCGCCGAAGCCTCCGTCGCAGCCAAACTTCCGGCCTCCTTTTTGGCCTCTCCCAGCTCGCTCTTTACGCCTCCGAAGCTCTCATTCTTTGGTACGGTGCGCACCTGGTCAGCAAAGGTGCCTCCACCTTCTCCAAGGTCATCAAAGTTTTTGTCGTCCTCGTCATCACAGCCAATTCAGTTGCAGAAACCGTAAGTCTCGCTCCGGAGATCATCCGGGGCGGTGAAGCCGTCGGTTCCGTCTTCGCAATCCTCGACCGCCAAACTAAGATCGACCCAGACGACCCCGATGCTGACCCGGTGGAATCAATTCGCGGAGAAATTGAGCTCAGACACGTGGATTTCGCTTACCCATCACGACCCGATGTGATGGTGTTCAAAGATCTCAATCTCAGAATCCGCGCAGGGCAGAGCCAAGCTCTCGTGGGAGCAAGTGGGTCCGGCAAGAGTTCAGTGATCGCATTGATCAAACGTTTCTACGATCCAACCGCAGGCAAAGTGATGATAGATGGAAAGGACATTAAAAGATTGAACCTGAAGTCACTGAGGCTCAAGATTGGGTTGGTCCAGCAAGAACCAGCTCTTTTCGCAGCAAGCATATTAGATAACATAGCCTACGGCAAGGAAGGAGCGTCGGAAGCAGAGGTGATAGAAGCGGCGCGTGCAGCCAACGTGCACCCATTTGTGAGTAGTTTGCCGGAGGGTTACAAGACTCCGGTCGGGGAGAGAGGGGTTCAGCTATCCGGTGGACAGAAGCAGAGGATCGCCATAGCCAGGGCTGTTCTGAAGGACCCTGCAATACTTCTGTTAGACGAGGCCACAAGCGCGCTTGATGCGGAGTCAGAGTGTGTGCTTCAAGAGGCACTAGAGAGGCTGATGAAGGGTCGAACCACGGTGCTTGTGGCTCACCGTCTGTCAACCATAAGGGGCGTCGACAGCATCGGGGTGGTGCAAGACGGACGCATCGTAGAGCAAGGCAGCCATGGCGAACTGGTGAGCCGACCGGAGGGGCATATTCCAGACTCTTGCGGCTACAGCAGCATCGCATGTGAAGACAGTTTAATTTGATTTTATAAATATATAAACACAACCTTGTGGGGGGCTGATAATTATGTTTTGAGTCAATTAACTAACCTCGTTCTTTATCGTGTTTCTTCTGTAGATGTAGATAATGTGGAACATGGGGTTTGTTCATTCTGTTTTGAATGCAGTCACAAAATATCATTATATGATCATATTTTTATCTACCCGGTACGTTTAAATTCAATATTATCTTGCTTCGGGTGCTCCAATACGACAAGTTTGGCCTTTCAGGTGGGGCGAGTGATATGAAGCAATGGAGAACGTAAACTGAGAAAGCGAGGAAGACGCAGTAGTTCCCATGCATTTCGCCATTTCCAGCGGAGTGGGGCATAAAGGAATTTTTTTTAAATAATAAAAATGAATAATTTGAAGCCGAAAGTAGGGCAATGAGCAATTGATCTCGGGTGGAAATTAGCGAGGCACTTGGGGGCGTTCATTAGCAGTGGGCAGGAAGATGGATAATGTAGCACCCCATTTTAAAAATTATTAATTAGTATATATTATAAACATCTAATTAATCATGAATTTATATATGAGGAGTCTAGGGGGAAAAAAACTTTTCTTTAGGAATAAGCAACCACTGGATACATGTGACAAAATAGAAATTTATTTTGGAAGGAGCAAATATCAAACCTTCGATAAGATACTTAGGCCAAAAAACAAAAACCTTCGATAAGATGCCACTTAAGGTTACTTGTTCCATAAGAATCCTTAATCCCTCCTCTCCAAGTCACCAACACCGAAAGAGCAAGAGAATAAATATCAACAGAAAGAATAAAGATAAAAGGTTGTGAGAATGCAGAAAAAGAGATGGAAAGGAATTAAGAGAAATAGATATACATTAGAAACCTAAAAGAAAGAAAGCTAGGACAAAGTTTAAAGAAAGTCACAATCATCAAATAAAAAATTGGAACAAAGTAAGACTCTTGTCTTATTGAGATTTACAGCTTTATTTATTATAAATGTTTTCTCTTATTTTTGTTTCTGGATAATTTATTTTAAATATTTTCTATCATTAAGTTTTTCAATTCCATGGTATTTTGAATGATGATTTTTGTATAAAGTCATTATGTTTTGATTTTAGAGAAAACATTAGTTTTGAAATGAATTTAAATTTGGTAGCCCACTATTTGCGTATTTTGTGGTCTAATGTTCTTTTAATCTTAAACTTTATTTGATTTTAATCCCTTTGAACTTAGATTTCACGGAGAAACAAGTTATTGGTTTGATATCATATTTATTTAAATTTATTTTCAACTTATAATTCAAGTATATGCGTTTCAAATGGAAAGCATTACTCAAAATGTTGGGAATTGCTTTATACGTATAATGCTTTGTGCTATGAGAATATGCATAGAAATTATATTGTAGTGTGTGCGCTAACATGCCTGAGATAATCCCTAAAGAAAAATCTTAGTGAAAAATGTATGAGGTGAAATTTATTTATGTGGATCCATATTGAGAGATGTCTTGGTTATACTTAGTGCTACATTTTGAATGCTTATAATTTTCAAATGCAATAGTCCCATATGATTATTATAATTAAGGGAGATGGTCTAATTTATCAAAATATTGTAAATTTTTTTATTCATTTCTATGAACGACTATTATGAATACTCATATACTTTATGTGAACTTCAATATAGATAAGAATAAGAAAACTATTTTCTGCACACGAGATGGCTAGACCAATAGTAGTTCAAACTTGAGATACTTGAGAATTTTGTAACTCTCACATTGCCTTTCTATTGTAATGTGTCTAAATGTCTGGAAAGGAAGGTAAAGAAGCTCCAACTGGACCTGTGGAATTGAAAGAGATGTAAAAGGGAAGAGTCGAGAGTCTGAGAGAGTCCGAGGTGTTGAGAGGAATTTTTGAGAATTCTTCTAAAAAAATAGAGACAGAGGAGGAAGAACAATCTGGAGAAGAAAAGGATGGAGAATGATGAAAGGGTCAAAGGAGTGTGTCGAGCACTCTAAATAGGAAGCTTTCAGAATAGTTCAAGCTAGATTGGAGTAGGAGAGGAATGAATCCGTAGCTTAAAAACAGGTAAAAGTTTAAATCATGTCATCTCACTTAATCTAGATTTTTTGAGGAACACACACACACACACACACTGATAGATATTGAGGTGTAGATTGATCTGGATATATGTCTAGGCATTAAAAATTCAAGAATCAAAATTTTTTATGTAGAACTTAGAACATGCCCGAGAGGTATTTGACAAAAAAGTCTGTGAGAATATTGTTGATAATTTATGGGATTAGTTGTGGTTTGGGGCTGATCTTGCTAAAAGTTTGATGTACTGAATATGTTTAAAACTTGTAAGTGAAAATGCAATCTCCATTTGCCAGAAAAAGAATTTGTGAATAATGACACCATTGTTGTGTTTTTGAGTTAGATGTTCCTGTTTTCTTAATCTAGATTTCAATTTGCGTTACTGCACTTGATCTTGTTCTCTTCCCCAATATGTAAAATATGTATCAGGTGTTGATTACATTCTTGGTTATTTTCAATTTGAAAGAAAACTCCTAGATAATTTCTCTTCTTTAGCTACCAATTTAATTGTGTTTGAGTTAGTTTTGATTTGATTTATTCGCATGATGACTCTAGTTCAAATATTGAAGAAATCTTATTGTTAGACCAACCTAAACTTGATTCGCGTCTCATTCTTCTTTTTTAGAATGAGATATCAATTTGTTTTTATTAGAAGTGAATTGGGTGGTTGGTGGCAGTGTTGTCAAGTGAATATCATTTTTGAGTTTAAACGTTCAGACTTTGGTGCCATTATCTATGTTATTTCCTCTTTGAATATCAACCAAACATTAGGCCAAATCTAGATTTTTTTAAAAGAATATATCATCAAGTCAAAAGAATAGTAAATTGTTAAAATAATTTATTTCTCTATTCCTTCCATTGCCTTTATTGCATAAATTAGCCAACCTTAATCTTATGCACCAATTGCAAATACAATATTTTGATTATCTCTTTATCATATGAGATTTTAAGAATCTCCATAGGCATTTAGAATGATTTCATACTATGTAAATCAATAAGATTTCACAAGTATGAGAATCAATTTTGTGTACATTAGATATGGGTTCTAATAACCCACCATTAAAATTAACTCTCTTAATTATAATCTAAATGAATAATTTATTTAAGTCTCATGTGAGATTTTAAGAATCTTCGTAAAGACTTAAATTAATCACATCATCATGTGCAATAACAAATCCTCGCAGAAGTCATGATTTTCAATTTCTATAATAAATAAATAATTTTTGTAAATAATCATATAATACACAATTTAAAAAAAAAAATCATTAATCAAATTAATGTATTTAAGTTGTAATCACATTTATCGATTATATCTTTTAATCATGTAAGATTTTTGAATCTTCATATTATTAAAAGATAATTGTATTATCGTATGAGTTAATAAGACTTTGTAGATATAACGATTAAGTTTTTTAAAGAAATATGTAAATTATATACATACACAATAAATCAATTAAATTAAAATATAGTTAAACAAATATTATTTAATCTTTTATCATGTGAGATTTTGAAATCTCTGTATATATTTAGGATAATCATATTACCGCATAAGTTAATAAAGCTTTGCAAGTATGATAATTAAGATTTTTTGAGAAAAGTGTATATGTACATACATGCTTAAAAAATTATTATTAATACTTAAAAATATACATAAGAATATAAAAAAAATTAAGTTGTTAAATTCTTTATCGTGTGAGCTTTCAAAACTCTGCAAATATTTAAAATATTATATTATCGTATGAACCTAATAAGGCTCTGCAAATATAGCGGTTAAATTTTCCAATCATAAAATATAAAAAATAATTTTAAACTCTTTTCTTTTCTTATTTTAGAATCTCAAAAATTGAGAAAATAATTGAAATTAAATTACTTTTATAATTTAAAACACACATATCCAAATTTCAAAAATTATTTTATTTGCAAAATGGTTAATTATTTCTAATTAATTTCTCTTCAAAAATATTTCACCAATAATTTATAATCCCGAACTACGTGAATTTTGATCCCCATCATAGGGTACATAAGCCTTAGAGTCTGATTCTGAGTCAAGTTCTCCCTCATAAATAAAAAAATTCTCCAATTATTAGTATTTTTTTAAAACATATAAATAAGAAAGGGATAATTATAATTACTTTAAAGCCATACTATTCTAGCAATAATAAACTTTAGGTAATTGTTCTTATGAACGGGTGTTATGAGGTACCTAACACTTTCTTTACACTCAATTAACTTCTGAACCTATTTTTTAATTTTGCAGATCATCCTTGCCACTTTTAATTTATCTCTCAAGATTTTTCTTAAAATTTTGGTGGTAACTCCCCCTTCATCTGGTTCCCATTTCGAAAGCTGGAATCTCCGCTCTATGTGCCTTCCACGTTAGACTTTCAAGTGCGCTATAGTACATCTTCGTAGTTGGTTAGGGAATAATACCAGTCATGCTAGCATTCAAGATCTGTTGGGTCATGGGAATATAATAGAAGTATAATTACATCACCAGTCTAATTATTGCATGTAATTGTAAAATTTTTATGAAATTTAATAACAATATATGTAATATTTAATGAAAATTTTCTTTTATATGTTATAATATTCATAAACTGGAAAGAAAAATTTTGTAACTTCCACTCACTTGAAGATTAAATTTTTAGTTTAAATTTCTCTTAATTTGTTAAATATTAATTAATTAAATTTAAATTAGGTGTTACAGATAACATTGTTGGATGTAGCTGTTATATGTTAAGCTGAACCTCATTGATGCATGGCCGGTTATGAAAAAGTTGCATGCATCTTCGTTACAGGTATATTCGCAGCGTATTGCAAGATATGATTATTGAAGATTATGTATTTAAATTTTCATGTCTGGGAAGCATGGAGATATATCCTAGTGATGTCATGTTAATGAAGATTTTGGTTGCTGTTGCTGCAATATATATGAAATAACTGTCAGGAGTGTGTTTTTGTGTTGCTCACATCGTAGCCCTACCTTCCTTCTCTGGTCCTACGCACTCTCGCCACGTGCCTCCACTTTATAAGGCTGCATGTTGGGTTAATAAAATTAATATTACGACCATGTCTTAGGCTTTTTTGGGCCCAACACTTGAACTGCATATACTGTTTGTCAGGGCCATCAATTTCTCCCCTTCTAAAAGATGAATTCATTCATCCGCATACATATAAGGGTGGAACTTTAAATCGAAAATTATTTCTCACCCTCGTAGGCTATTTATGTATTCATTATCACCTTGATGAGATACATTATTTTATACGTACAGTTTTCTTAACTATTCTAGGTAATTACATTTAAAAGCCTTTAAATTGCAACCATAGTAAAAATATGCCCAAGTGTTGTGATTTTATTCCCTAGGTATATTTTAGTTCGAAAATGCTATTCCTCTGAATTTACATATTAAGCACCGGGCTACGTCTTTTAATAGAGAATGATTAGTGGTGCAATTAGTTTTGATTAATTCAATTTAGTTTGGAGTTATTAAGAAAAGACAATATTTAAAGTTATCTTTTTAAGAGATTCTAGTTATCTTGTGTGTGCACCCATGCATGTAGTTATTGTGAGGGCTTTTATTTCATTTACTCAACTATTTTTTTCCACTTAAAATGAGTTAATATTCTGCACTTTATTTTATTTTTATATCACATATTAAATGAATTAATTATGTAATAAATGTGACATAAGTGAAAATACATGTGATTTAAAGACATGAGACCAATGCAACCCCAATATAACCAAATGGAGGAAGAAGAGGCAACGTTAGGCGTGATAAACGATGCTTAAAAGGTGAAGAATAAGCTTTCAAAGGGTGTGCAAGATGTAATTAAATGGATTAGCATGTGAATTATCACTCTTCCCCTCCAATTTGAGTCACATCACTTTTGGCCAAGCCTTGGAAAATTTCGAAGACCACATTTTTCATTTAATTTTTATTATTTTCCCATCTCAATAGGGACGTGATTTCCAAGGCTCAAATATGATCCAACTTCATTTTCCCTCATTCATACATTTTTCTTTCACTTTCTTTCAAGTTCTTCCATGTTTTTCATACACAAGCTCTCGATCATTTCTCATTCTATGACAATTGCCACACAAACTCACACCATCCTCTTCCTCTCATTGATCTTGCCCTATTCCTTCCATTCTTCACAAGTTGTTGCAAAGATTCATTCCTCTTTCAATGGCCCAAGAGTTCAACCAAAGCAAGAAAATCATGGAGATAAAGATGAGAGGCTAGGCATCTTGAAGAAATCCTAGAGAGAGGAAAATGAAGGATGAATCATGAACTCTACTTGGCTAAGCTTTCATATTTCTTAACTCTTCTCTTTTAACTCAATGATTTAATTTATTAGTTATGGTTTGATCATCATGACTATATATTCTAGCTTGAATTGAGTTTTTGTGTAAGTAGAAGATGTTTGTGACATTAAATTCTCTTATTTTCTTTTGTTTTGATTTGATCACCTTGTGAAATTTGCATGTAATTATGTTTTTCAATGGTGAATGGCTTGCATTAATTTTACATAATATTGTGAGATTGTTGCTTGTCTCTTGGGTAGCTTTACATAGTTTTGTGATTGCTCATTTTATTGTTTAGGCCGTGACACTTGAAAGAGGGATTTAATTGTCACACTTGACTAACACTTATGGCAATTAGGAAAATAAACTAAGAATTTTAATCTAAGATTTAAGGAATTAAATTAGTTAAGATTAATTGGCTCAGAATATTTTTCTTAGGACCGATGTATTTTGGCCAAGAGGGATAGAAAGCACTTAAATGTCTTAAAACATCAAGAAGATAAAGATTCTTTCATCAACCAAGACTCTAAAATTCCAACTCTTTAAAGGGAATTTTCCATTTCACTCGCTTTTTTGTTACTTGTTTAATAGGTTTTAGATAAATCAATCTCAACATTTTGGCTACTTATTTACTATAGTTAACCTCACAATTAAATTTTAGCCACTCATTAGGGAGATAACCTAAGTTAACCCTCTATAATATTCAAGTTTAATTTTAGTACTATTTTAGTGAGGTGTATGCGATAGCGTAGTCACACCCACACCAAGAGAAATATGAAATACACAAATTAATTAACACATATCCAAGTTAAGTTGTAAATTAGTATAATTTTTCTTGATGTAGCTTTAATCACAAGTTTTTAAATATAAACTAGAATGTTCTCGTACATTGCACGGATTATACATGAAACAATTAAGTGAAGTGTATTAGATATCAACATTTAAAATATTTCAACTAAAATATTAATGTAACTTCGAAAATAAGCTCATGAACATTCAGAATCATTTATGCAAAAAAAAAAAAAATTGATGCCTGAAAATGGGAACAATATCCTTTTTTGTGTTTTTTGCAATATTTTCAGCAGAATTACATTTGTTACTGTAATTTCATGTTTATAGCTTATTTTCAGAAAAATTGTCAATCCACACCAGGGAATTAGGGCTGCAAATTACTTGGAACTGGAAAACTAAATTATTCAAATCCACATGTCCATAAAATCCCTGCCAAATGTAACCAACTCCTTTAAACCTTTCAGAAAACTAATTCATTCATGGAAGTAATATTGAAAAAGCACTGTGATTTCATACCATGTCACTTGAGAACTCTCCATTCCTAAGGAGAACAGATTTGCACTACATGCATTTATTTAATCTTCTTTTAACTCATCTGTGTTCTGCAAAATCTGCTGCCCCTCCATTTTGGATAAAAACTATCATTTGACAGAAGTTACATTTTTTCTCATTACTTGTAAAGATCAACAAAATTATTCTGTCGGGAAAGACTTGTCGACTTACTTCTGACTCAGTAGAAACAGCGGCCTTCATACAGAGGAAAACACATGCAAAAATACATTGTATTTTCAGATGACTATTTCTATGAAGATGAAGGAAGCGATATACATACCAGTTCACCAGATTCAGAAAACATAGGCTTCTGTAGAAAAGAAAACGAAAGAGGGAAGATCTGAAGGAATGCTTATGGAAGGTGCGGAATTCAAAACAAATTCAAAAAAACAAATCAACAAACTAACAAAAAATGAAGAACATTATCCATACTGCATAAGAGAGATGAGGTCGAAATTATGAAAATAAAATAACCATATTAGAAACTAAATATGCAAAAATGGAAATCTCACCCCATCAGCAAGATAATTTTTTGAGAAAGGTCAAATAGCAGGCTGCAACTTGGGTTTCCATTTTCATCAAACAGGTCAGGTGCCACAAAGTTCACACACTACATTCCGGCACTTAAACATGATTTGAGCCAAATTCCTGTAGCTGAAAATGCCTGCAAGTGGAGAGAAATCTATAAAATGAATAAGATATTAAGGTTTGCTGAAGTAATTGCACAAATAAACTGAGTGTAAAAATCAAATAAGTTGTAATCCAATCTTGAGAACAATATTTGGTTATTCCTTTAAAATGTTACCTACTTTTAAGCATCTACTGATCAAAGGTATATGTTCATAATATACATGTACAAAACAAGAACCACTATCCTTTCATATTCAAATACATCTTTCTCACGTCTAATATCCCATCATGAATGGCCTGTTATGATGCAGTATCCCCTCATCATCTATCGCTTTATATTGACATACAAAACAAAATTAACAATGACCAGTAAAGAATATATTACATGAATGAAATTACAGCAAAGAGTATTCATAAGATTGATTAATTAGTACCTGGCTTGACGGCTTCCCCTGGGTTTGATTTCATCAGGAGTTGCCTCCCATCCGCATGGGTAATGACAAACTGGAAACCACAAAGTGCTTCCTCCTGAACTTGGGGTGCTCCTTTACTTGTCGGATGAAACCAATGTCTCCTGCAATTGTGCCAGGCTGTAGCAGGAAAACGTACGCAATTAAACTGATGTCTACAAGTTCAAGCCATCTAAATATAATTTACAAAATACATTGCCAAATTTTGTTGCTTACAGCTTGATCAGCTTGCCTTTCAAGCACAATCTTGCGATCCTGTTGCATCCCTTTCTCGACATGCACCTCTAGCACCTTCTTTTCTTGAGTGACTTTAAATAAAAGGTAAATTCAGAGTAAAAGAAAATAAAATAATAAGTCAGACATGATCCAATTAAGCGTTTCAAACAAACCTTCTGAAACTTCAACCGCAGATTACATCACACAGAAAAGCAATTGCTTATATCGAGAAGAACATCATAAAAAACATGGAAGAGGGCATTCGTTCAGTCTAAGGGTATTATGCAAATAAGTATTTAAATCCCCTGTTAACTGACGTGACTGCAACTTGGGATGAGCGCATGATTAGTAGTCTAAACGGAAAACAACTTGATTAACTTGATTGATAAAGAAAACTGACCGCTGGATTGATATCAAACGGCAAAGAACTGCAATCGTCGATGAGCGCATAGAACTTAATAAATGGAATAATTTGAAGCAAATAGTTGAAAGTGTGTGAAGTAATAAAACAAAACGGAAGAAAGGATATACATGTGTATATATATACAACCTGATCAATGGTGCAACAATGGAGGAATCCGAAAAAAGAATTGATATCATTTGAAGCGCAGAGGTCTCTCCCCTGTGGGTGTAAACGAACAGAATGGTACGGCCACTGAAATGAATAGAAACAAATGAAAGAATTGAACCGGTGAGAGAACGTGAGAAAGAGAAATTGAATAAACATGGGGAAACGGAGGAGAATAATCATAAATGAAAAAAGGAGGAAACCGTTTACCCTCCGCTAAAAACGCCAACAACTTTTGAAATTTGAAAAGCTGAGGCACAGATAACGAACCCCAATATTTGCACATGTAATTAATGAAAGACAATGTGAGACCTGAGTCCATGGAGGAAACGGAGGAGACAATAATCATAAATGAAAAAGGAGGAGGAAACCGTTTACCCTCCGCTAAAAACGCTAACAACTTTTGAAATTTGAAAAGCTGAGGCACAGATAACGAACCCCAATATTTGCACATGTAATTAATGAATAGACAATGTGAGACCTAAGTCCATGGATGAATCAGATTGAATATTTTTTTTAGCCAATGAGAATGCTTCAACGTGATTTGTAATTTTAGCCAATGAGATGCTTCAACGTGATTGTAAATATAAAATAAAATATAGTTGATTGATTGACGGGAAGGCACGATAATATTGAATATGTCTCCCACAGACACACACTACCTATCAGGAGGGAGAGGAAAAAAAATTCATTAAAAATTTTTCTCCGCTCCTTTTTTATCAAAAAGAAAAAAAAGAAAGCCTCTCCACAAGCTCCAAAACCTCCCCCCAAAATTGAAGCCTCCCTCTCCCTCCCTATCAATTTTTTTTAATAAACACAAGAATTTGGTCCAAGGTTAGCATATACCTTCAAATACTTCAAAAAATATTTACAAAAATATTTTTATATATCATCCATCAATTAAAAATTATATTAATAAAAATATTTGACCTTGCGATTTTATAAATTATTGACAAATTGTTGTTAACTAAACCAATCATTGTTGGCCTAATACTTAATTATAATAAGGATATAAAAACATACTCCTTTCTCTTTTATTTATGGAAGAAACTATCACTTTTAGCTTTTTTTTTTTATATAAATAAAATCACATTTTTCAATAGACATTTATTACAAATTTTTTAAATTATCCCTTATAATTTTATCATTCGTAACCAGAAGAAACAATTAACAAATGATTGATTAACATAACCAATAAAGGATATTGTAGTTCAATTTTTTATTTTCAAACATAATTAATATAGTTAACTAATTTTTTAAACCATATGATACAGTTTATTTTTCTTTTAGAAATAAAAACAGAGGGAGTAGATTTGGGGTATTTCCTGCTTTCTCCGTTACCCCCTCTAATACCCAAAATCATAGTCATCCATTCAAGAAAATGAGATGAAATTTATCTAATCATTAATTGAGATTTGAGATAAAGGGTTAAGATTTTGACTTTTTGAGCATTAGAGGGGGCAGCTGAGGGGGCAAAAAACATGCCAAAACCATAAAAAACATACACTCCCTTCATTTCAATTTATAAGATGTTTTTGGAGCAAATTGCAATGAACAATGAATATCTCATTTAAACCATTAGAAACCTTAATTTTTTTAGAAAAAAATAAATTTCTAAAAATGCCCTTCATTTAACAATAAACCTTAATCAACACATGCTTAATTAATGAAGGGTACCTTTGGAATAAATTCATTAATAAATCATTGTTTACTCCCTTTGTTTCTATTCATTATAAGATTTTTTTTTTTTTTGAGGTGATTTTATGTTTCATAATAAAAAGTAGGGTGTGTCAAGCTTTGAAAAATGAAGCTCGTGGAGGGACAGGAGCCCAGAGGGCTGAAGATTACGGACAGCATCGACTGACTATGGGCCCACAACCCAACATCCAAGCCAGTTTCTGTCAACCCATTCCAAACCTATTTGCCTTGCCATCCAATTATTTCTTTTCTTAAAAAACTTTCTGTTGTCTATTCAACAACTTCTTTACAGGACAAAATAATTTTCATGAACGAAGCAATTATTGATGGAAGCATCTCGCATAGAGGAACATGGCTGTTGATTTTGACGTAAATGGACAAAAAATATGGGGCGTAATGTAATACATTGTCTTGTATTCACTATTCACGGACAAATTCATGATGGAACCGTGACTATTTTTATCCCCAGAATAAAACACAACAGTAAAAACAATTATAAAACTAACGTCAGTAAATAAGAATCGGAAAAAAAAAAATCACCATTTTATCGGTTACCTCATATTAATAAATGCATTATGCTATCACGGTATGACTTTTTGGGACATCAGTTTTGAGAAAGATCTCGTGTCAAGATAATGTTGGCGACATTTTGTTCCATCGCATGTCGGATCCCATGCACATATTACTACATATATTTTAATAATACATATTTCAGGATTTTATAAAATAGATATGGACTAGTGTATTCATATTTAGAGTCTAAGAATGAAGGCACCGTATATTGTTACTTCCTTCATTTAAAAATATAATATATTTTTTGAGGAGTTAAATATTAAAAATATGAAGCATTTTTAATCTTTCAAGATATATTATTGCATTTTTTTAAGATACACTTATTAATAATGATTTTATATTTATTATAGGATAGTTAATAGGGATAAATATGAAAAACATATAATTAGTTTAAAAGTAGGTAATTATTTTATTAGAAGGTGAGATTCAATTAATAATGCTTTTATATTTTTAACGAAGAAGTATTAATTTATTATTAATGTTATAAAAACAGTGTTGCTTCATATAGTGTATATGTTGTTGAATGATACTTTTTTTTAATATACTCCCTCTATCCCAAATTATAAGACACTTTTAAGAAAAATTTAACGTTTCAAATAAAGTCAGAAAAATAAGTTGAGCCCACGAGTTAGCCCGTTCAACCCGTCAATTTTAATGGGTAGGGTTGAAAGAATTGACCTATTTTTAAAATGAGTTGAACTAGCCCAATCACTAAAAATGACCTGTTACACGGGCTAGCCTAATTTTTTTAAAAAATAATTTATTTTTCCAATTATAATATATCATTTTATAAATTTACAATAATGATAATTTTTTTAAATTTATAATTTATGAGTCTTAAATATGTTCTTTAAATTTGAACGACAATGTAAATCTTTCTTACAATTTACAAATTAAATTTTTGTTACAGTTTGTAAATAAAAATATTATTAATTTTTATAGAAATATTTTAAATATATATTATTTGTTAATCTCATAAAATTTATTAATTGAAATCATGAATATAAATTTGTTGAGAAAAAAAATATATGAGCTTATATTTAAATTATTTTAAAAAATAATATGAAAAAATTATTGTCTATATATATATATAATATATTAATTATAAATTTTAAATCATTTTAAAAAATAAAATTGCATTTTGCGGGCTGGGCTCGGGCTCACTTGCCCACCAATGAACAGGTTAGGTTAGGCTTTTTAGCCCATTTATCTTGGTGGGTTGGCCCACCTAACCCACTAACATGCTAACTTGTACGGGCTGACTCGCAACCTGTTTGCACAGGATTTAAATTTTAAAATATAAGATACTTTGATAAAAATATTTTTTAATATTATCCTTATCATTATTCTCTTTTTTCAATATATTTTATTAATGGAGTATTAAATGAAGGATATTTTTAAAAATTTATATTTTTATCTTAAAAAAATAAGATTGTAAAGTATATTTAATGAGCTTTATTAATATATAAAATTTTATCTAAAAGTGATGAGACGGAGGGAATAATTATGTATGCATCGCAATTATCTGAAGTGTCAAGTTAGAAGTTAAAAAAAACAATTTAAATGGACACATGTATTGAATGCCGGTCAAAGAAGAACACATTGAATTGATAAATGCCGTTGTCAAGAAGCGTGTGTTAAAATCTAAACAAAGTTTATAAGCCGGTGCTTAACGCTTATTAGGTCCCATTTAGTTCGATACCTAGATAAAGATAATGAAGTGCAAGTGGATGTAATGCAATGTTTATTGCAATCAATATTTGGTATAAAAGAATTGGTAAATTTTTGTTTATATTCTAATAATCAACTAAAATAACAAATGAAAATCATAATGCCCCTCAATAAAAAAAAATTCCTCCCACTCCGAAACGATGAAATAATTAAAAAGGCAATTAATATATGCAGAACACTTATAGTAGTAAACACTGCCGCCTTATCTCGAAGAAGCTCGAAATTCAAGCATTTTTATGAAGGTGGGTCTGATAAATCTCTAGAATGATCACGTTGGGACCATGTGTGCTGCTCATACGTAATTGCTTATACCTAGCTACTATAGCATTATTGTTTTCACTGAACTATTTATGAAACAAGCAAGAGAAAAATGAAAAATTCTTGTATTATTGAAGATACATTATATACACTAAAAAAATAAACAACTCAATAATGACTACAATTACATAATAATATCAAATAATATCTCCTAATAATGATTGAAATATATATACAATAATGGCAATATTATATATATATATATATATAAAATCTCCCCTCAAATTCAAGGTGATTTAACAAAGAGCAACTTAAGTAATCTATCAAGAAATGAAAGTTTCTTAAATGAAAGGACATCGTCAACAAATCTACCGGCTAATGCTTGGTTTGAATTGGAATAAGTCATATGGTACCTCGAAAAAATATGCTGTTGAGTAAAGTGACAGTCCAATCTCAATATATTGGTCCACTCATGAAAAAATCATTGTGAGTAATCTTTGTAAAATCTAGGTGAGACCGATAAGATTATCCATTGCTCTTGCTAATCCACCCCTAAATCCCAAATTAACGATAATTATCAAGTTTGTAAATACGTGAATGGGGATCCCAAGTTTTCACAATTTAAAATACTCCCATGCATTTTCAACATTCCAAAATTAAATTTTAAAATATGTGCGGAAGCATGAGAATCCAAAAGAATAAAAAAATTTGCAAAAGGAATAAAAAAATCATAATTTTCTCCAAATAGGTGATATGCCACGACTCATCAGGTCTATGCCATTCATATGGCATAGGCCCTATGCATCATGGTACATTATACGAGTTTGATAGTAAGTTTGTTGTCAATGATAGCACCCAGGCTGAATTTTCTATGCATCCGAAATCTCCATCCGATGTCCAATTAATGTGATCTAGATGTTTATAAAATATTTCTTCTAATTCTAGTTGATAGCACAAGCCTCATAACCAAATTATTTTTCTATCAAAAATTAGATACCCTTTTCAATTCTCACTCTTTTTTCACAAAAGCTCACAATTAGGGTGCCCAAACCATAATTCAAGTGCTAAAAGCTTGCACCAACTCGTAAACCCACACTCAAAAGACCATTTAGGACTTATGCAACACACTACATCCATTTCAATACACAAATATCAAAATTTCAACACTCAGCCCTCAATCCATAAAACATAAGGAGGAGTCAGTCATGCATAAAATATCAAATATTCATCCAATGACAACCAAATACACTTTACCCTACTTACATTAATATTTTGGCCTTAACTTAAGCTTTACAATCACATAAAACTAGCTCATGATACAAAATACACAAGATATGTTTTATTAATAATGCAAGTGGTCAAAAGAAGGGTATGAACTCCTAGTTGGTAAGTTAACAATGTTAAAATACACATAATTAAAACTAGGAGGCCTGTAAGTAGGTTTACTTAGAATCCTATGCCTCCGGTCGTTTTCCCAATATTGATCTAATGATTTAGGCCTTAAAATATTAAAGAATAATAGGTGAGTACAACCACTTAGTAACCAAAGTCAACTTAGCCTATACAATTGTATATCAATTAATTATGGATGCAAATGGCAATAAACAATCATCATATGCATGTATCAAATATAGCCTCACCACAAATAACAATAATGTGATCGGGCGTACAACACATATAATCAAATATGTCTCAATTATACAAATCTTAAGGTCATAAAAACAATAATCAGCACCCCTTAACGACATGCTGGACGATAATATTAACAACCATGTGGTTGTGAATAGAATGTATAATCAATGCTAACCTTATACTCTCTTGTTATCTCCGACATAAAATTGGTGGCTATTCATGGCTACATCTGTAACTCGAACTAATCTATCATTTTACTTATGAAGAGCTACCGAATCAAGGTTAACTCACTCACTTGTGTACTGTAGTTTTTTTCAATACTATAACTGTAGGGTGTCGTACCCTTAATCTATCCTCCTCATGAATCGGTAAAGACTAGTTAGGTTCTAGTGTTAGAAATTGTGCTTTAGGACCAATCATTGTACTATAAACATTATTATTTAATGAATTTATCTTTTTGTTATTATATTAATTGCAAGTTCACTGTGATGATGGTATCTTTGAATAAACTATAGTGATTTTTTTAATATTCTTGGTCGGTCATCTATGAGGGATCAGAGATAAAACAAGACTAGTATGACTTTAATTAATTATAAAATATAAATTAAAGTTGTAGGCACTTAAAAAGGTTTTGGATACTAGATTGACTCTCTGTGAGAAAGCTGCATGGTATAAATCATAAACTTATCTCATAAGTAACCATGTCATTAAGCTCTTTGACCTGAGATCATTATGGATCCCTACATGATGACTACTAAATTTTGACCTAATTAAAAGTCACCTTTAATCGGGTGATCATGAAGGTTATTATTGAGCTTAATGATATTCATGCAAAAAAAAATATGAGTGATCAAGATGAAATTTATCCTTCACATTAATTAAGAGATATTGCTGGGCTCCTCAATGAGGAAAACTGAGAAAATCTATGACCATACTACAATGAAAAAGATTTTTCTATTACTATAGTTAGTCTACTCAGAGATTGAAAAAGCAATAGTTAAGTAAAGGAGAATGATAATTTTGTTTCACACTTAATTAAAATATCATGTGACAAAAAGGATGTGATACGATTATATGATAGGTTACATCAGATCATCAATCCTATATGAATTGGGTAGTCATATTGTCTTGTTAGAGGTCACCTGTGACTTATGGGCTAGTAGCATTATTGGCCTACTTTCAATTTTATATGAGCCTACAAGGTAGTATAGAAGAGCAACCTAACTCGAGCTATAATGTCCAAGTTCATTGAATCTAAAATGTGTCTAAATTCAATGAATGTAATGATTTATCTAGGGTGAACGAATTATGTGTGTGTGTGTGTGTGTGTGTTTGTTTAAATATTTATCTAATAAATATTTATATATCTATGTATATGAAATATAAAATTTAAAATATAATATTTTACATTTTTTTGAAATATATATATTTTTTGTGTGTGTATCTAATATATGTATATATTATATTATGTTATATTATATTATATTAGTTTTAAATTTATTTCTACATAATAAATTAAATTTAATAAATAACATAATATGAGATGATATTATATCATTTCTATAATTTAAATTTATGAGATAAATTCAAATAAGATATAATATCACAGATTTAATTTATGTCATAAATTAAATTTAATTTTATTGGCTTGAGATTTAATTTTCAAAATAATTATGATTATTTTTAAAATTCATAAAGAAGAAAAAAACCTAATCTACAAATGAAGGATGTGCTTCCTAAGAGAAGAGAGAGTCAGAAAGAGTCCTGACAGTAAAACACAATGAGAGTCACGAATATACCCTAGAGAAATAGAGAAGTTCAACATTTAAAAGGCGAACAGATATTTGGAGCGCTAGCACGCTGTTCATATTGAAAGCTATTTGTGTAAATAATGATAGAGAAAGCCGATCTGCATTGTTAGTTCCTAAGGTCTAAACACTAAAGGAAACTCAAAAGTTTGACTTCTAAAAGATATTCTTTCTATCTACTGTAATATCTTAAATTTCAATCCAAAAAACTAATTGCTACTTAAGAAGTAAATTAGTAATTAGTTTATTAATTGTGATTTTGGATGATGGATTGGTATTTTGTGTTGTGTGGCTGATGTGTTAATAGGATTAAATGGTAGAATTTTAATTTAAGACTTAACGTCGAGTACTAGTGAGATTTGACTAAGCCATGCGCTGCAATATATGCTACATGTGTTGTGATGTATGGCACATAATTTTAATAAAGCTGACATACTCAGCTCATGAAATCAAAAGAAAAATGAAGAAAATGTGTGAGAGAGGAGAAAAAGAAGGTTTCTCTGCTAAGGCATCATTTATTGGGAGTTTGGGAGCTTGCTTTGGCCAATGACTTACAGGTAAGTTTCATGTCACCCTGTACTGTGTTTCTACCCTAATTTATTTAAGTTTGGTTAGTAAAAAAAATTAAATTAGGAAGTATTAATGAGTTAAAATCTAAGAAATAGGTTTAACAAGGAGTCTCAGGTATGAAACTAAAATTTTGCAACTGGTCTGAAGTTTAATGGTTGAACTTTAGGGATAAAGGCTTAAATTAACCTAAGTTGTTAGGTTGAAAATGAGAAAATTGATAAACAAATGAAGAAGAGGAATGTCTTGATTATTTGGGTAGTCTAAAAGGCAAATGACTATAAAGAGTGGGTTATGTGAACTCAAATTGGGTTAGTTGAACTGTTTTATGTGTTGAGGGATTTGACTTAACTAAATTAATATCCTGTGTAGATGTTGAAGATTGAGTAAAGGATGTTTGTTATGTAGATTGAACATTAAAGGACTACTTATATGAGTTAAACTGACTTGAGAAGTTTAGTGTGAACAGTAACCCTTGGTAATAAGGATAAAAGGTAACTAGAGTAACCTTTTTATCTATTAGTTTGTGAAATGATTTATAAATATTTTATATGAATTACATGCATTGTGTTTTATGAAATAATAAAGTAGCAGTATTGCAAAAAAAAAATGCATGCGGGTGTGTAAGTAATGTTTGAAATGTATATGAAGAAGCATGTGTATTTATATCAACGAGTGTACCTTAGACTAGGGTAAAGGCATCCATGAGTGTACCCTAAACTAGAATAGGGGGTTATGACTTTACATTGTGTAAGGCTAGAAAATCTTGATAATCCAAGCATTGAGTATGCTTTACTAGTGAGGACTCAGGAGATCACCCATATTAATGATACCTAGTCTGAGACAGTGGTTTGGTGGGTCCTGTTTTATGTAAGGTTGAAAGTCTTGGTTGGAACGTTGAGCTTGCTCCGCTAGTAGGAGCCAGGAGTATATGAGCATAATGGATGGTGGGTCCTGTTTTATTTATTAAAAATGATGCTACTTTATCTTATGATTTTTCTTACTAATCGATATTTAGGGTTTATCTAAGTTACATAAAACAGGTGGAGATAGCACAAGAAGTTCAAGAAAGGAAGTGAGGAAGGATTAGCTTCTTTTCAGTAGCAGTATGACTACCCTTAGTATAATGAATGTATAATAATATTGTTAAATGTTGAGTTGTCAATTAAGATGCATAAGTGTATGTGAATGTATATATATGATGGTGTTGTTTGAGAACTTGCTTATATACCTTGTATTGCATCTTGCCAAGTGTATCACAGTGGTGGATACGTGGGTAGATTTAAATGCTATACAAGCAAATGTATGTTATGCTGTGTAACTTGTTTCATTTGTAATGAATGTGAAATTGTTGTGTGAAAATATGTATTTATGTAAAAATTGACTAAACGGTAAAGCTTAGCCCCATTTATAAGTAAGTTAAGTGGATTGTGATTTTTGACCATATGGTGAGGCTTAACTCTATATATGGAAGTCGGATGGTTGAAAATAGAACAAGTGAGTTTATGTTTGTATGGTTATGTGTTATGTCTCATAAAAGATCACAAGTGTGTAGTAAGGCATTGAGAGATCAAATTGTGCATATGATGTGATGTATGTGATACAATGTGCTAATTAGGTATATTTGGTCTTTTTAGACTTGGTTCAAGGCTTAAAGTGGTCTACTGGGATAAGATATGAGAATTGAACACTTAGGGTGCTGAATTTTAAAGAAAAGTAACTTTTCATACTTAAGTGTCTAGTTTAAGATCAACTATTGGATCATGTCCAAACTTATCTTATTAGATAAATTATGTTATGAGCTTCGTGTATGAGCTTAAATTACTCCAATCTAATATTGAATGTGAAGATGGCGAGTGGCGAAAATTCATATTAGAAATCTGCCATAATAGTAAAACTTGATACATGCTCCACGGTGTATGGTGCATAAGCCATGTAATAACCTCACTACTAAATATAATAAACCAATTAAATCATGGTAATTAAAGGATTAATCCTTTAAGAAGATTACCAAGTTTTAATTTTCATAGTCAAAATAAGTTTAAATCAATTATAATCTTTTATATTAGAGTAAAAATAAGTTACGGAAGCATGAGATACATTTGAGGAGTGAAAGAAATTAAAATCAATTGAAAAATAATATGTTTGCTGTAAGACAGGGTAATTTGCCGTGGCTTGTGCATGCTGCGCTACGACGTGTTACTTTTTGTACTACGCACTGCGGCTCAGGTGCCAATGCACCGCTGCATGGTTCATGTCTTGATTCTCCGTTCGACGTTCGAATAACATAATTTATGTGTCTATAGAATTCTCTTCTCATGAACTAGCTAATGGGATAGGTTTTACTTCTAAAATAAGTCACACTAAGAAGTTAGACACTCAACCACATTTTTACCACTATTTACAACTTTCACATAAAAAGGGTGTCTAAAACCTATAACAAGTGCCTAAAGCTATTCTTAATATCTAAACCATATTCATTGAACCTAGGACTATCAATACAACATGTCACATGCACCTAAATATCTGTATAATACAAAATCACTCATTAACCCCTTTTTCACCAAAAATAGAAGGGGGAGGAAATTTTATTGCATTTACTCATAAATCAATCATGACATATTCAAAACACCATTTCTACACTTACACTAGTATTTTGGCCTTATCAACAAATCTATCTCGTCATACACAATTACTCAAGGCTCAAAATACAATTCAGTGAATCGCAACAACAAAGTAATGCAAGTGTAATGATATGCAACCTAGAATTGCCAACAATATTCTATTACACAAAATAAATATAAACTCTAGGTATACAGTAGGAATGAACTAATTCCTGGCCTCTTGAGCCTTCTCCCTCTCCATACTAGAGCTAGAGTCTATAAAGTGTTAAATGATAGGGGTGAGTTTAGCCATTCAGTAATCAAGGTAAAATCTATCTTATGCAGTTATAAATCAATTATTAATCAAACATGTACATATGAAACCAAATTCTTGAAACATGCTTACACACACATAATAACTTATCATTACTTATTTTAAATCATCTTCATCTCACATGCACTAGGTACTTGTCACAAGACACACAGGCTTGTGACCATGACTCGATATCCATGCAACTTACCACAACTCAACAAGTGTGACACATCATATATTTACATAAGCAATGATCAACCAATCTTATACCCTCCTCATTTTCTCTGATTGAAATCGTGTGCTATAACATTAAATAAGGCTCCATCCGTGTGATTGGACTACCTAAGGTTACTAATCGTGAGGTGTGACCTGGCCAGTTGAAGAGCATCTTTAAGAGTCAGAAGTAGGCTCTAATGAAATAGAAAGGCACGAATAGATTCAAAATCATCAATAAAGGCCATCAAAATTGTATAAGTTAAAGTTGATCTCACCATTTGAAAAAAGCTTTAGCATCCTCTTTATTTTTAAAGGTAGGCTAAGAATAAGCTAGTTAATCCCATATAGCCTCCATCTTGGAAAAAAAAAACTCAAGCAGACCTTTTCATTTTTAAAACAACCAAGTCCTTTTGCGGTTGGTATTACCAAGGTGATCCCACACCTCCTTAGCAGTCTCAAAGCGCTTGCATTGCTGATGAATATACTAGCAATAGAAGTATTCTAAAACCACGCTATAATATGATTAATTTTACTATCCCAATCATCCAATCAATAAATAAAGTTTTGGTCATTTTCAGTAGAGAATTTAATAGGAAGTGCAACATCTCCGATAATGTATCGCTAAAGTTTTTTACCTTTCAAAAAACCACGCATACTTTCCCTTTATACGTGATAGTTAGAACCAATTAACAAAATAGAAATGAGTTGGGCAATCACAAATTTAATTTTTCCATTAAAGAAATAGCCAAAGACTATCCGAAGGGAAAAAAAATAAAATACAAATTGATAGATGGTTCAAAAGAAAATAATGAGAGGGAAATTGGAGAATCATAGTTAGCCCTCTCTCATGGGAATTAATTATAGATAAGGACTAATGTAGAATGGATTGTTGTTAGAATATGAAACATGATTTGTCTTTTTTTAAATTAGACTTGTTATTAATCATTATTATGATTAATTTTTTTTTAAGAAAGTACTACTTGTAATTTTTCCCAAAAAAAAATTATTTCCTCGAAGGTGCAGAGAACAAACGTGCAATAGGAAGGTGAAAAGAGACGCGCTTGTGCGAAAGTTGTCTCAAGGAGCGGCGGACTAAAAAAAAGGAAAGAAAAGCATTATCCTTGGCCTTCACGTCAACACATCTTCTTTGACCATGTGAGGCGAGGTTTTGAGTGGCTCAAATTACCGTGAGTGGCAGGGGTGTGTGGGCAAGAATACAAGAATTTTCCAAGAAAAGTGGGGCTCTAGTGTCATAAAACAAGCAAGGTAATTATAAAAACGTCTTGTGTGTTAGTCATTGAGGTGAAGGATATATTATATATATTAAGAAATAGACAATTTAATATTAATTAATAATTATATAATAATATCAAATAATATCTCTTAATAATGGCTGAGATATATATACAATAATGATAGAATATTTGGAGAATATTCTATCTAACATTTTAAATATGCTCCACATTTACAGGAAATATGAAAATGAATGGAAAAACAAGTTATGTAGTATTCAGGCAATTAAAATCAGGCGTCCTTTCATTTTTCGTTACAACTTACAAAATAAATTAAAGCCTGTCCAGTTATTATTGATATTGCGTTCATTAGTGTTTCATATGTCAAGTACCGACTTATTATAAGCAAATTAAAGGAATATAACGCGGAGTCAAGAAATGTTTGGAATGGAAAAGCAGGTAGAAGAAAAAAAGTGATTCCTGAAAGGAGGAGGTATGGCTAGAGGTTGAACTTTATTTAACTTTAATCATAGGCTGCTGAAAAGGAGAAGCAATTGATGCAATGTGGGTTCAGGAAAAGCAAGTGAAGGTGAAAAGCCATTTTCAGAGCTCTAGATTTTGGGGGACAACATTTTCTATCATGATGGTTTACGTGAAGAAGAATACAATTAATAATAATATTACTTTAGGAGCATCATCAAAATTTGAGTGGGGATGGACTCCTTTGAACAAGGACACATTAATAATGTTTGTGTTATGAAATACCTAACTTACCACACAAATCAACACCCTCGTAATTACCCCCCACTAACCCTTCCCTTTTCAATGTCTCCGGCATGACATCAAATAAAGTCTCTATCTTGCAACGCAGATTGCTCCCTCCTTACCCTTTCATTCCTTGAATGCATGACTTCAACTATATACTTTCTCCAATAATCTTAATTATAGGATAAAGTTTTATTTGATCTTAAATATAGAAAAAAAAAGTGATAGTTGATTTTATTCTCTAATATTATAAATCATTACTAGAGACATTTTATTGTGGTAACTAATTTCAGTGAAGGACAAAATTGGAAATTCAAATATTTTTTATAATTTAAGATTATTAATTATTATAATTCCTTAAAAACTGTGAAGTTAGTTAGTTTTGCCTCATAATTAGAACCAAAAAGGGTACTATATACTCTATTTGATCCAAAATATAAGACATTTTTAATTATAATTCGCATACCAATAAAATTTAGTTACATCCTTGTTTTTATTTAAAAATATTATAAGTTTTTCTTTCTACCTTTTTTTCCAATTGTCAATAATAAATTAAAGGAGAGAGATAATATTTTTGTAATGAAGTACTATAACATGAGAAGTGTGATCCTCCTTGCAGACCAATAAAATTTTAGCTATCATGAAGAGTGAGAAAAATGTAATAAATTCTAATCAAGTTACGCAACAAACCAAGTTAATAAATATAAGGGTAAAATAAGGAAAAATTTCAAAACCTACTATGTGTCTTATATTTTGAACCAATATGTGCTAGAAAAAATGTCTTATAATTTAGACTGGAATCTAATTTTTATAATAGAATACTTCCAACTATTTCATGCATATTAAGAATAAGTTAGTTTTTTATATATCATAAAAAAGTGAAAAGTAATTTCATTTTTACCCTTAACTTTAAATAATAATATAATTACATTAAATACATTCACGCTAATTAAAAAAGGGGTAAAATTAAAAAAGTGAATTATTATTATAAGGTATCTTGTATTTTGAATTAAAAATTACTCCTAAAAAATGTCGTATAAATAGGACTGGAGGGAGTACCTCAGTGTTGTATAAAAAGTCTACCCATATCATTGCTCTTAGTACCTCAGGGAGATATTCTCAACTGTTGACAAAGCCTAATCCTTATATTTAACCCAAAAAAAAAACTGTGTATACTCTGTCTAGTCTTATCTATAAAAAAATTTCAAATCAAATCATATGGATGAAGAAAGATTGTTAAAATTAGTTAAAAATATATCTTGGTTTTTTCAAAAATTTCTACAAAAATTCAAAATTACCCTTAATTAAAATTAGGGTTATCCTAAACTCTTAATACGAGCAAAAACTCTCATCAACTTGTAAATTATGAGCAAATTACCCTCAATGTTTATCAATACAATGTTAACTATTATGTAACCCAACTAGCATGCCATGTGTCAAGAGGAGATTAGTGCCATATTAACTTTTGATCTGGCCTCATAGAGTCAAAAGTAATGGCAATTATATATAAATTAACGGCATGGTCTAGGATGCTCATTTTAAGAGTTCAAAGTTCAGGATGCTATTCAAATAATAATTTATAATTCAATATGCTCATTAACCCTTAAAATTTTTAACTTTACTTTTAAATTTTAAAGTTAAACATGCAACTCAAATGAACTAGTTGGATTGCAGAGATTTTGAGAAATAACTTATTAATTAATGCTTCATCAAATTTTATAAGGTGTCTATTTGACTAAAAAAAAATTTATAAGGTGTTTTACATCTATGACCAAATAAAACTTCTAGAAAGTGTCTTATACCAAGAAGTAGGAGGGTATATAAATATTATAATATATTTATTTATGCAGTGCACGTATACGTTTTATAGACCAGCTGTCCTATTTCGTTTTGGCTTATATCTTTTCAGTTTTCTAATTGGACCAACCTAGGGTATCTTCTATTCATGTAATTTTAACTATATAGTAGCACACTACGTTAGTTAGTTAAGTGGTCTTTACCAAAAAAAAAAAAGTTTGTTAAGTGGTGAAAGGATAAGATTTAAGAAGTCACTATTTACAATATTATTATGATTAATCGTGAGTTACTCACCGAACAGTTTACATAAATCATGCACGAGGGTTGACTTTGATTAAAAATAATTAACGAAACCCAATGAGTTGAAACTGACTAATACAGCATAATATCTTTCATTGAATAGGACTCCAAAAATGACAACCTCAACAGTAATTTCCACTGGCAAATTTCAAATCAAATGTCCTGATGCCATAATAAGGTTTAAGGTCATCATGCATGATCATGGAAAAATGGTCGGAAATTAAATTGGTTCCACTTCCACACCTTGTATAATAACGGAATTCCACTATTTGTTTTGAAATCAGAATGCCTCCATTTTTTAATTTGTGTTTGAAATTAAAGTTAGTCCTCTCCCTAGGGGGAAACAAAACTCTTCCTTGAATTGATTAATTGATTTCCAAGTTCATCAGCTTTTAGAGGAAGAAAGAAACATCTGAAAATCTTGCATGCCCCTCAATCCTTCTCCCCCCCCCTCCTCTTTATCCACAAAGTCCATGAGCAAGAGTACCTGCTCCCTATCAGAGTGTAAAAAAAATCTTACATCTAAAGAAATTAGAAAATGAATCATGATATATAAAGTTTAGGAAGTATCTAATCAGATGGCTTAAATTATTTTGGTAGAGTATACTATCGTTAAGCATACTTAATATAATAAATCTAACATGGTATCATGAGTCATTCGATTGGGGGACAAAAAAAGAAAGAAAGAAAGGAAAAAATTGAAAGAAACGAAAGATGAAAAAAATACAAGAAGTTAAAAAAAAGAAAAAGAAAAGAGAGAAGAAGAAGAAAAAAGGAAAAGAAATTGAACAGATCTAAGGCCTCTGAGACTAAAAAAGTATAAGCCCTGGCAAGAAGAAGAAAAAAATTAAAAAGACAAAGAGAAAAAAAGTAGTAGAAAGAATATTAGAGTATAAAAAGAAGTCCTACATCTAAAAAGATTAGAAAATGGATCATGATATATAAAGCTTAAGAAATATCTAATTAAATGATTTAAGCTATTTTGATAGAGTATACTATCATTAAGCATACTTAATATAATAAATCTAACACTCCCTCCGTCCTTATAAATAAGAGGTTTTTTAAAAAAAATTTTTAAATATAAGATTTTATTAGCATTTTTTTAATAAATGAATTATTATATTCTTATTAAATTAAAAAGAAAAAAATATGAATACTCTCGTTAATTTACTTTGTAAAAAGAGATTCATATTTTATTTATAATAATTAGAGATAAAATTAAAATATTACTGTTCTTTTAATTAGATAATCAACTTTTATTAATTTGTGTAATTTACTTAAAAATATTTTATATACAAGAACAAAGGAAGTATGTAGGTATAACGACTCGAGGGTGGTTGGTGAAAATTAAGAATCGTTGGGTCGATGAAGCAATGATTTTTTATCAAAATAATGGTGGTCAGTGCCACAAAGAGTTCCTCAAAATCCGTTAGACTTACCAACTAAATATCAAATCCTCAGGAGGCCGAGAAAGTTGGATCAATGCTATGATTAACATAAAAAGACGCATTTATATTAGACTAAAGAAAAAAGTTGACGACGCATGCATATTCCAAAACCAAATTTTAACTAATTGTCGGCGATTCAAGTGCTCTTTTCCGTCGTATTTAATTTTAGTCTTCAATAAAGAGGGAAATTAATTAGAGGAATTATTGTTAGGCCTGTTAATGATCAAAAGCACTTAAGCGTGGCAATATATACTGCATCAGTACCTTCCCTATGGATTTCGATTGAAAATTTCTTGAAATTTAATTTAAGTTACTCCTTTGGTCCTATTTATAGGGTGGGAAAAAAAGAAAAAATTTAATCCTATTTATAAAGTATTTGTCAATTTGTAATACTCTTTTTTACATTTTTGCCCTTATTAAATGTTTTAAATAAAAATACTAGTAATAAGATTTAAGAATATTTATTAGAAGTAAAGGTAAAAATTTGTTAAATTTTAAGATAAAATTAATGAAGTTTAAAATTTTTTTAATTTTAATAAAATATACTGAAAGTGACTTATAAATAAAATTAAAGAAAGTGTTCATCGCCCAAACAGGAAGTAATTAATTAGGGAATTAATTAGCTGCGCATGCATTGCCATGAGGAGACGAGACAGTTTTTAAAGTGGTTTTTAATTTTCACTCGATTTCGATTATGACTTTATGGACTTGTGATTCATCACCATCAATTCCAGCTGAATTCTAACAACCAATAACTTCTTGTCGGGTTTCAACAAGTCTACACTCTAGGATCGCAAGCAGGAAACCTTTTCTGACCTCAACAGAGAAAAAGATGATTGAAACTTCTCATTGAATAAGTTTACTGGAATAAGCAGGAAACAACCTTGACAGCCTTTTCTTGGATACTAAATTTTAGTGTTTCACGAAGTGATTAAAAATAATTTTCAGTGCATTTTGTTCCTTTTCGATTCGCACGTTCTGTCCCTCTCAACCTTAAATCTCCCCAAGATTCTTATCCAGAAAAATGTATCTAGGTTTCATTTTCGTTGTCTCCAAGGTTGAGTCTCCTAGAAGACGTTGATTCTTGCCTGTTATACAGTAAAACTTATGATTATTTGAAATATTTTGAACCATTAATGTTCCCTCTTCAATAATATTAGAACCACTTCAGTAACCAATAAGATTTAGATTCAAATCTCAATAACACCCCCACCCCCACCTTTGTGTGTGTGTGTGTGTATTTGTGTGTTTATAGATAACAAGAATTTAAAAGTACTTTAGACATATAATAAATAAGCGGGGCCCTTGGGCATCTAGCATAGGTGAGAGACTGCTTTTGGATATTATCTTAGACCAGTCCACGCAGCGGTGCTGGATATCAAACACCTTATGATTTGCGTTAGCATAAGCACACTGCTTCGAGTAGCTGTGCCATGTCAAATGGTGCTGCATGAGTAATCGATACAGTTGCCACTCAAAGAACTGCAAATATGTGCCACGCTGTATCTATACATGAGCTCAAACTTGAATTAACTAGTTGGTTTTGGAAAGAGGGATTGGGGGACAATGGAGGGGCTAAAATCTAATTAATAATAATATATATGAAAGAGGTCCCCGCAAGCTCATATATAGCTGCACCCTGCACGTGATCATGTTTTGGAAAACCATGCAATTTCAATCCATTATTTCTTCTTCCCATTACATTATAAATTCGTACTGAGGCTCGAGACATGCCACGTGGCGTGCCTTGTGAACCAGGGAAGCAGCATGTGACCTCTGGCCTCACGCCTCACACGCCACAGCAAGAAGAGACCTAAACTAGGATTCCTCTCGCGCAGTTACGCTAAGTTAAACTTGCACTATATTTTAATGTATATGCCAGAAAAGGTTGCATGAACATTGAGTAACACTTAATTTACTTTGTCGCTACTTCAATTCAAGACTTCCTCAGCTAATCTCGTTCCAAGTGACTTGAATATATATAGAATATAATGATTGTGCAGGATATTAAAGTCAGAAAGAAGCATGCATCTAAGTCAATGTGAGACTACTACCTTTCTCTCCCATCTTGTGAGGGACTAATGTACTGTTTACCATGTAATTTATCACTCTCGAGTGATGAGGTATAATTACACAAATAGGAGAGCTAGCCATGAATTCTGTGAAGGAAGCTAAATTATTAAATATAAAGCAGCTTTAAGTCCGTGACGTGAAATTATGAGATTAGAAGAAAATAAGCACAAACCTTAGACATACTTTTTTTTTATACATACAATACACACATATATGAACACTGTGTGAAATGGAGGAAGTGGTTTGGCATGTATGTTTATGTCAAAAATATGATCACATGGTGTGGTGTAGAGACATGTCCAGGAAAGGCCCACATTGTTAGGTAAAAAACAAGCACGCTCCTACAAATCCACTTGAAATAAGACCCCGATATGGGAACACTCACACACACAAACAGAGAAGAAGAAGCCTATGGCTATCTCTCACACCTAGTCCTTTTCTCTGCCCTCTCTACTGCAATTGTTTTCCTCACATCCAACAACGCTGTCTCTGTAATTGTACTGTGCCTCGTGACTCTCTCTTCTCTTCCCTTCTTTTGTGGCCCTTTGATTTCTCTCCTCTTTTCCACTTTTCTTCATTTTCTGCGTTCCCACAGCTCCTACTCTCTAGCTTACTATATATCTTGCCCTAGTCTCGCCTGCCTTAGCCTGACTCAGCCAGCGAGGCTTCAAGGTCTTGGAATATCCATATATAAAAGGCAATCTCATTCTTAGCTAAAGTGAAATGTCTAGCAGAAGGTCCAGGCAGCAATCGTCATCAGGGTCTTCACCCATCTCCGATGACCAAATCATCCAGCTTGTCTCCAAGTTGCGTCAACTTGTTCCTGAGATTCGCGATACTCGTCGCTCTAACAAGGTACTCCCTTGCCCTCTCCCTCTCGTCTCCTTGACAGGTCATGAAAGTATTCTTCATAGCTAGCTGATTCGTGCACACAATAATTACATACTGCATACTGTATACAAACAAGGAGAAGAGAGACGAGCATCAAATGCTGTTATTCTGTGCTACTGTGTGCTGCCGCAGAAACTAGCTAATAAGAATAATGGCGAGCCCTGTATAAATACTCTCTATTTTAAACTATATATATATATATATATTAAATGTGCTTATGCCTACGGATGGTCCAAAATTGGCCCATTTATATATTATTCTAAGGACGTACTTTGCCATTCAATTGCAAAATATAAATATATGCAGAGATCTCGATACACGTCAAAGGAGGGTTCACATTGACTGCCATTCATTGCTGTACATGGCATCGATTTAGCCATCTGTCTAGTTGTGGAAAATTTCATCTCGCACTTGGAAACTTAATGTCCATCTTGTATCTGTCCCAAATAATATATTTTTTTTATAAATAAATTTTCAGTAGTTTGAAATAATAAAATTTTCATGTATATAATATGAAAAGGGCGCGCGCACAAAACTAACGCAAAAACCGGAAGGGAAGGGCCTCAGAAAAGATCTGTACCGTGTCAGCCCGTAGTTTTGACCTTCGTGAAATGAAACTTCCTTTGTCGTCCTAGCACAACGCATGTATCAGTACACATCTCATTTTTTCTCAGAAACTGAGGACTGGGAATATATATTGCTTCAGAAATAAGAAAGGACACAGGATATAGGAGTGACATTAATTAATTTGCGGTGCAGGTATCTGCTTCAAAGGTCCTACAAGAGACCTGCAACTACATCAGAAGCTTAAACAGAGAAGTGGACGACTTGAGCCAGCGACTCTCTCAGTTGTTGGCCACAATCGATGCTGATAGTGCCGAGGCTGCCATCATTAGGAGCCTCATTAATCCGTAATTAAACATGTAATGTCTCGCTATTTATTTAAGAATATATATATATATATAACACATATATAAGCATGTGTACTTCCCATTTTAGTTGGGGATATCTTTGAGTTCAGTGTGGAGGGGTGTACGTATGGCACGTAAAAAACTTGTTTCATTATTATAAAAATTAGGGCATTTGGTATTAGCTCTATCTATGACTGATCTGTGCCTGTCATATATTTCTGTGGACATAATATATGACCCAAACGTAGAGTTTCCTTTTTATCAAGCTTTCCCAGTGATCTGCTTTAATTAGCGAATGTACTTAGAGGAGTGGGTATGTGTCAGAATTGCAAAAGACATGCATGTGTAACTGATGGTAATAATTATATATATAATTATCGAGAGTTTTCGCTTATGTATGTAGATTATTGATTGTTTGGCAGACTATTAGATAATTTGAGATATATGGTATTTTGTAGATGTGTTTACTTGAGATTTTGTCGGCAAAGTCGGGCTCAAGTTTTTCACAATGTTAACGGAAAAGCTTAGACGGAAAGTGTTGGCAAGATTGTGATTTGATTTAAATGTTAAATGGTTCGCCAGAAAACATCGGACACCAATATTCTTCGTTTATATTTCGAGAGGGACAGGTAAACAACGATGGTATTCTTCACCGACGGCAAAAAATCTCTCTCAAAGATATTATAAATACGGACAGACATCTCCCAACCAAGTTACACAAAGGCTGAGTTTTAAACTCCCAATCACTTATTTAAATGACAAAAATCCTTATCACTTGTGCCAACTTTAATTAGTAATAAATGCACTATTTTATTTCAACAGTAGAAATAATTTGGGTGGTGTAAATTTTAATAATCATTTTTATAAATTAATTATTTAACATTACCATTTTTTGGATATATATAAAGATAAAAGTTCAAGTCAGTTGGATTTCTAAAACTCATTAAGACTAATGCCCTTTGAGTTCAAAAACATCTTATAAAAATAGTTATAAATTGTTTATCAATAAGATCCAATTGTATTAACAATGAGATTTGAACAAACAACTTGATTAAGGACCAAAATAATGAAACAGATTCAAAATAATGAAATAGAAAAGACCTGTATATATGGAAAAAAAAGGGAAAATTATGTAGATGGCTTGTAGAAAAAACTTATTTATAAATAAAACCCGTAAAATTCAAAAATTATAGCAAGTTTCTTAAACTTCAGTGTAATTTAAAATTGGGATGCACAAATAATAATGCCATATTAAAAATATATTACATCAATTAAATAAGTTACAACTATTTTATCAATAATTTATAATCATCATTTCAACTTTTTACAATTGTAAATTTACATATCCAATAGTTAAAATAGTCATGCATCACAAGTTGAATACTAATTATATACAACTACCTCATAAATAATTTATAACTATTACTTTAACATTTTACAATTATAACTTCACATGTCTACTAGTTAAACCAATCATGTATTACTAACAAAAATTTAATGCTAATTGTTTACAACCATATCATTAATAATTTACAATTGTAAGTTCATTAGTTTTAATAGGGGTGTTATTTTCTTTGTACCTCAAATCACAGTTAGGTCTCAAAGAATTAAGTTATGGTTTTTAAATTTTGCAAAACTTATCTGTAAATAAGTATGCTCCACAAGACCTATACATAATTTTTTTTAAAAAATAATATAAAATATAAAGGAAATAAAAAATTACATAACAAATTGATTGTGAAAGTTGAAAAAAAAAATATATATATATATATATATATATAAAAGGAAATAGAAAATTATAAAAAATAATTCAAAATTGTTTTAAAAAATAAAGATAAAATAATAATTAAGAATAAATAATGAAAGAATTAAAAAAATAAATTGCGAAACAAGAAATTGAAAAATAAATGCGTTCAGTTTTTATGGGTAAAGTAAAAAAAGATTTGTAGTAAAAGAAATGCGTTTTACGGACGTTAAGTTTTTTACTTGTTTTGTCCCAGCTAATCGGCTGCCAATTGACACAGCGTAATTATAGCTAATGTAGTATGGAAATTCAAATGCTTCATACGTTTCTGGGTTCGAACAGTCTAACGGGGTACCAGAGGCTCCCAAAAACAAAAAACAGAAAAATAAAAATCAAACGATCTACACATCATCTGTACGTACGCTAATTAGTATATCTACCTCCAATGCGAGATCTAATTAACCTTGTAAATTCAACGCCGTAGCTTTTGTTGTTGAGAAATATCAAATTGATATCTCTTAAAGAATTCCGAGGCAATTTAATTTCAATTTTTTGGCACATAATTTCAAATATCTTATCTCATCTGAATGGCATGAAATGTTCCTCAACCATGTTGGGCCTCCTTGTTCCATTCACACAATTAATTACGTTACCTAGTCACTGATGTGTGTATGCGAGGGTTGCCACAAGATATGTTGGTAGTTGATATGAGGGGAAGAATTGTTGGATGTTGTACTTGAAATGTTATCCGCACCATGAGATATTTAAAAAGCAAGTTGTACAAATTCATTTATTATTATAATAAAGCTTTTGTTACCAACGAGTTAAATATAGTGAAAAGAGTTAAACTCTTATATCTTCATAATATTGTGAATTAATATTTGAATACTTGTTAAAAGAGATATTCACATTCAATGCTCGAATATGCCTTAAACAGAATCACTTTTAATAAAAAAATGCCTGTATAAAAATAAAAATAAAAAAGAAAAATAAAAGCCCTCTCCAACAGGAAAATGACTACACCTCTTTGTGGTCTCCACAACCCCATGGCCCTCACTGTTCCAAGGCCACTTTCACATGGGCCACACCCTCCCCACCCAAATCCCTAGCCCATTTTTCTTTTTGTTACTTTTATTGTGAGGCATTTTATTTACAGGAGTTAACTTTCATTAATTCGGAAAACTACGCGTTCATTGTATTTTGACCAAGAAAATGGGAAAAGCTAATAAAAATTCAACCACTTTCACGTATATATCCATCTAGGAAATGTGCAGAATTGTTTTTATATTAGATGCCATATGAATGAAGGAAAAGGCGAAAAGCATCTTGATTTATAAAAAAGCAAAAACAAACAAAGGAAAGAAAAGTTTTAGGAGGGTCATGGCCCATGGACTCACTGTCTGCTGGCCCAAAAGAGAGATACTTTAAAGTACCTCATGGAGGATGCGAAGCATCCCATATGTGTGTATATGTATATATCTGCGAATACGCAGTCTAGAACCCGCGACATCATGGAATGTTAAGGACGAACATGCCCTGAAAGCCGAAGGTGAGACTGGTATCAGCAGATATAGCATTATATATGAAAACATGACGGGTTGTATGCCACTTCACAAACGCCGATGCTATCATTTACTTTTTACTCTGACAAATTTGAACTTTTCTCATTCTTAAATAAGAGTTACTTTCCTTTGAGGTGAAGGGGGTAAAAAAAAAAAAATTCCTCTAATTTTTCGCATTCAAAACTGGACACTATTTAGTGTTCTTAATTTAATTCAAGTTTTATTGAATATAACAAAAAGTAACTTTCTCAACATGAGATTTTCTTTTTAACATTTAAATCCTTGATATGTAAAAAAAAAAAAGAAAGAAAGATACAATCATTAATCCCTGTAATTTTAATATTTTTGATATAGTTATTTACAATTTTTTCATATTTCTCTGATTTATCCTATCTGTAATGTTAGTTATTTTATTTTTGAATATGTTTTAAAGTAATGATAAAGTGTTACTAATAATATTAAATATGTTGATATGTAACTAACACTATTAATTTTTATGTTGAGTGTAACATCCCAATTTAAATTTTAATAATTGATTTGGGTTAATAGAAATTTTGAAAAATATTTAGAGGTAAGCAAATTAGTAGAAAATAATTATTAAATCTAACTTAAGATATAATTCTAAATTAAAATTTTTGAAAAAAATTATTAATTAATTAATTAAAAAATAATATTATTAAATTATTATTACTATTATAAAAAAAAGAGAAAAGGTATGAATAAAAAAAAAGAGAGAAGAGGAGAACAAAAGACTTTCGGCCGCCACATGCATGTGTATAAATAATAAAAAAAGAAGAAGAAGAAGAAGAGAGGAAAGAAGAAATAATAAAAAAAAATATGTGGGACTCACTAAATTTTTATAAAAACTCACCCGTTTCCTTTCGTTTCTTCAATTCTTTTCCTGTGCGAGAGCTGAGGTGGAGAGAACGCGAGTCGCCGGTGCGAAATATCTAAATTTTTAAGTTAAGAGTTTTTAATAGGATATTTAGGGTGTGATTTTAAGCTTTTCAAGACTAAGTAAGTGTTCTAAAAATTTTTCTTAGTTATCTTTCTTCTTTGGTTTCTGAGTTTGTAGTGGTAGAAAATTTAAAATCTGAAAGAGGGATGAATTTATGTTGAATAAATATGGTTTTTGAGATTGTCAGTAGTATAATAAATGTTCTAGAGTATAAATTTATTGATGATCTTTAAATTTGTGGCTTATGGATCAAATTCTAAACTAGATCTGAAAATATATGTTGTTTAGATGGTTAATTGGGATGAGAAATGAATTATTATGATTATAGGATTATGATTCTAAGCTAGAGACTCAATTTTTTAATTTTTGAGTATTTTAGGTATGAATTTATGAAATAAAAAGAAAATTTTGATAATAGAAATTAGTTTAGAAGTTGATTTTTAGATTATTAATGTTTATTGATAATTAAAAGAGGAGTTAAAAAATTTTACTTAATAGTATTAACTCTAGATTTATATTAAGATTGATATTAAGAATTATGTTATATTTTTAATTCCATTATTAGAATTATTTTATTAGTTTCAAAAATTGAAACTAATATTTATAAATAATATGTTATTTGTAGATTGTATTACTGGTAAAGATTGTGGTGAGAGAGAAATTTTAAGGAATAATTTATTGAAAAAGCCACAAGGTAACCATGCTTTTAATTTATGATTAGTGTTACTTCATGTTAATTGGGTGATTATTGAGAAAATTATGAATTTTTTTAATATTGTGTATTGTGCAATATTATTATGAATTTGTTTGATTATTGTGGGAGGTGTTGGGAGACTTGCTATTGTTGTTGTATTTATATGCCACGTGGTACGCCCCTATTGGAGCTCAATAGGTGGTTTGTAAGGGCTCGGGTTAATCTACCTTTGGCCGGGTAATTTAGCACCGAGTGAGGGCTACGGCTCGAGGTTAATGGAGAGATATAAGGATGGTTGTTTGTGTGTATTGTAATATTTCTTATATTTATTGAAATTATATTATTTTTAATTCTCACTTAGTAAGCATGCACTTAACTGTTTGTATACACTATTATAAATTGGCTTTGGTTACTGGGACTTTTGAGTCTCATTATGTGGTTAACAATTTTCAGGAGAAGAGCCACGAGTGACACGTGGAGGAGTCCCAGAGGCTTAGTGGTATAGATCCACTGTCTCTTTTGGGTATTTAATTTATGATTTATAATGTGTTATATTGCCAATATTAGGGCTTTTTGTTTATTGTCAATTATATGAATATATAAATATAATCATGCCTTTCAAACTATTTCTATTTTTGGTACAATTTGGATGACTGTAATTTTAATATTTGGTTTACTTTGGATTGGTTAAAATGGCATGATTATAAGGCCAAATAACTGGCTTGTGTTGAAAATTGACTAAATTGCTTATTTTACTTGTTGGGAGTATAAGGATGGACAAATGTGATTTAGTTTACTTGTTGGGAATATAAGGATGGACAAATGTGATTTAGCCTAATGACATGTTGAAGGTAAAAATTTATTTAAAATGTTATAGTGTGTGAGTTGAAGTCAATTATAAAATATTTTATATTAAAATTATTGATATAAAAATGTGTTGGGTGGTTGTAACCCAACTATGATTGAGTTAAATTATTTAAAAAAAAAATTTGATGTGTTACATTGAGGGGGAGTTATGATTCAATAAATTGAAATATGAAACACAAAACAAAGTAAACAACACTGTTAATCTACTGAACTATAATTTCATATCAGCTCATATTAAAAGCATTAATCACACGTCAACATATTTAACATCATCAACATCATCAAATGATCTTTATAGACATATAAAGATTAACCTTGCAATAGAATAAACAAGAGGGATTTGAAACAAAAAATATATATATAAGGACCTATACCAAAATACATTAAAAGATCAATAATTATATTTTTCTTATAAAAAAAATCTAATTTCCTTTACTCTCACAATGATTCACTTAAATAAAAACATTATCAGACCTTTTAACATCTTTATGCTGAGACAACATCACTCAGTGTGGTAATGGTTAGCGGGCAACATTTTTGATTCAAAAAAGGGAGTGGCAGAGCCCAATTTAAATAAATTCGACTCATTTGAACTATCAGCTCCATTAAGAGGCCTGAAAAAAACAACAGAGAATAAGTAACCGTCCCACGTAAAAGAGAGAGGTATTTTAAAGTACCTCATAATAATCTACTTCAGGGTCCTTCTAATGTCATTTCCCCACTGCGTCTCGAAACCGCAACGTTCTAGTGATGAAATAGCTTTCACACCAGAAGGCCGCAGCAGAAAGCAGTGATGTTTGATACAGAAGAAAACGTATAAAACCATTGGACCATTTTTGGTCGCACGTGAACCAACCAGCTGACATTTGACGACTAACTCCAATTCAAAACGCATTCACGGCGTTAACTCTGTCCGGCGAATAACTGATTGATCAAACAAGTGCCATGCTTTGTAAGTTGTATCCCTTATCGATGCTAAGCTCGTCTTCCCATCGCTTGCCTTTGACTGACTTGTTCCTAACATATACACATTTTTTTTAATTAATTGAACCAGTAATAAAAACATTTTAAAAGCAGAATTAAAGCCAAATGAGAGTTAATTTGTCTTCTTGTTATTTTTTTCCTTTAATGGGTGGTCAATAAGTCAACAATGACAAATTACTGTAACTCATTTCTAAGACTTCGTGTGATAAATGAAAGGCATATGCCTAATCCATGCATCATAAAAATATATATATATATATATATATATATTTTTTATATCTCGATTAAAGAAACCCTTCTCTGAGCGAAAAAATATAAATAAAACAATAAAGCGGGCAGGGTAACAAAACTAGATGATAAGCTGATCTTCTTCCGATATGAAATAGTTACGCAGGGGTTGAGGTAAAGAAAAGTTTATCTAGGAATTTATATTTTTGTATTGGAGGTAATAAATAAAAATATAATTGGCACGTGACATTTTTTAATAATAAAATAGTAAGTTTATAATTTCTTGTCATTATATCAATTTTGTTACCCTTGATCATATGACTAAAATTTTTAATTGTGTTCGAAAATTCATGCAAAAGGTAAAATAATTACATATATGTGCTACATATATATTAATCCATTTGACAAATTTATTTTATATTTTAAATTGTATGCATACATGTGTGTAATCGTGTGTGGAGGAAAGGGAAGTAAAATGCAAGTACATATAATCGCGTGTCTAAGTATGTATAAATTTAGTTTAAAAAAAAAAAGTCTATCATTTACTCTTAATATTTTAAAGGATATGACTTTTAGCACCCGTGGAGTCTTATACTATTTAAAAAAAAAAAAAGAATGACCAAGGTCTCAAAGGCTAAAATCTGTGGCCCAAAACGAAGGCACCTTAAAGTACCTCATAGTTGAGTAAATCAAGCGAGGTCCCTGAGGAGTACTCTTATCTCTCGAACCTGAATCGTCCTGGTTGGTTGTGAACCGACGCACCAGGAAGCTACTGATAGAGGAAGTAGATGAGAAAGGAAAATAAATTTTTAGTAAACACAATCTTAGAAGTCACACCTGTACTTCTTCTTATGGGACATTTGAATGATACGAGTTTCAGTGCTGCTCAACTTGATGATGAAATATGAGCCATTTCAAATTAATTTTAACAGTGTAAATTTAGAATTTTTAACTTGTGTTTTTATATAAATTTTTTAATAGAATGACAATTTTCAGATTATTTTTATTTTAAATCTTGTATTCATTAAAAATAATAATTTATTTAAAATATAAAAAGTTTTCATACATGGTTTCTAAACAAGTCATGTGTTAGAATGATTAGATCATCAAACATTTTTTTTCAATAAATACTCCTTATTAATTAGAGGGAGATTAAGAATAAATAAATTTATGTCAGAAGGTAAACCATTTATAGGGGCAATTGTCTTGAAAATAATAATTACAATTTTGGCACGAGTTTAATAAACTAAACTATATTTAACAGCTTTTCTCGATGCATACTTCCTCCAATTTTTATTATAGGTTGCCTTCTAAATTGATTTCTTAGTCCTTGTTATCAGTCATTTGATGGGTAGTGGTTATGTTTTTATAATATTATTCATATTTAAACTCATTAATTATGTAAAAGAATATAACACAAGTTTAAATTTTTTTTATTTAAATAGAGAGAAAATTATAAGTTTATTACATTTCTGAGAAGAAAGGTGAATATTATTCCAATCAGGATAACATTACAAGCAAGGGGTTTACTTCGAGACAAGAACTAGAGATTAACAAAGCTAGGAAAGATACAAGAAGTTTATTATATTTTGTTTTATATAATAGTAATCGGAGAAAGTATAGGTAATTAACTCTGACTAATCTGAGTATTACTATTATGGAAGACTGTAATGACCCGGATTTGTTGTGGCTTCAACCAAACTCACTGGACTTTGATTTCGCCACCTCATTTTAAATGGATCATCACAATCAGAACTATTTGATGTTAATATGCCAATCGTAATTAACCTATCCACTCTTTTATTAAAGGCATATGGGCCAACTTAAGTTATCCTAAACTATTTATTATTGTTTTAATGTTTTATGTTTCGGCTTTGCCGCTGCCGGCCAAGGTCTGGTATGTATGAGAAAGTTACACTTACTTGACCATTTCATTATTTCATCTGCCTTGATCAGGGCAACGACAAAATACAAGCACGCCTATCTGATATAACTCTCAATCTTAGAAAGACGGAACACTTAATGATTTAATTGCATATATTATCGGATTTTCAATCAGGGATATTAATAACGGGCCATGACATATCCACCCAGGGTTGTTCAAATATAGCGTCACAAATCACCACACTTCAATAATTAGTGCCAGTAATTATCTAATCTATGAAGCACTTGCAAACCTATCATGATTTTGATTAGATTGCAAGAATGCACGTAGCATGTGTTGAGATTTTATCCGCCTTCACAGGCCCCATATGTTACCATGATGAAAAATGGGGCACAAGTGGGTAAGATCTGAGTTAGCTTGTTTGGAACTCTTTATCTGTATCATTTTGGTGTTGCTTAGTGACTACGTCCTTTTGCAAATGGCACCACTTGAAATTCAAATCCATTATTTCATCAATTATTCCACATAATTCAGTTAGTTTCTCATGATAGATTTATGAAAGTGTTTCTCGGGCTCTCTGATTTGTATCGTTCAAGTCCAGAAGCATCCGCTTGTGATGGTTCAGTTCCCTTGTTTACATCATCACCAATCCCATGTCCATGGACTCAATCTCTATTGGCCTAAACGAAAACGGCTGCGGAGAACGGTGAAAAGAAACATCCAAAGAATGAATCCTCATGGAAATAATAAAGAACTGTGGCCGCTTCCTTGTGAAACTTGTTAAGCACTAAAAATAAAATAGATCTTCTGCGACTGTTTTGTAGGCTCCAGAAGAAAATGAGTTCAGTCAACAAAATAACTAAGCAAACACTTTTTCTGATAAAAACAAAAGTCATTTGAAAAATGTTTTAATAAAATTTGCATCCATTCATCTGCACCCTGCTGATTGTAATCCAATATAGTAATAGGGGTTGGAAAAAAGGTGAGCTGATAACTTTTATCTTTAATGAGTATAGGCCAGCACTTTGTAGCGAAAAGATAGACAGACAATGTGGTTGCATTGAGCTCAGAAACCCCACCACCTCCCAGAGTGTACTCTGTAATTGCTAGCCGAGAGTAGGATCAACTCAAGACTCGGAAAAAAAAAAAAAACAGGCATTGAAGAGAGGAAGAAGAAAAAATTATGAATTGCAAGAGTGTGAGTGTGAAGCTAGTACAATTGTACTCTCTAGTTCTTAGTTTTGCAAGAAATTAAAGTAAATAATATACAAGCCTCTTTTTCATAAGATACTGATTAGAATCCAGCATTTCAAAGGTTCACTGTACAACAAAAACTCACAGAACAAAGGGGGAAAAACCCGGAAGACTAAACACGAATATTGGATTGAATAACTCTCTCAGATATCATCAATGGGAAGTAAAAAGTGTGAATTATTAGCAGCAGATTGGGCAGCGGATTAGTCCATTTTCGTTACAATCAGGACAACGCTGGAATCCATAGTCTGCCACTTCACCGTCTTCTTCTTCACCTTCATAATAGACTTTACAGCTTCCTGAACAGGTTTCACAGAGCACAAACCTTGTATCTCCACAACCCTCGCAGACTCCTTCACCCTTATTGATCTTCTCACAACTATCAAGTAATTTCTCGAGGTGTCCATCCTCATGCAATCTCCCAATTTCCTCAACTCCACCTATGTAATTGTTTCCAATAAACACCCTCGGCAATCCTCCCCGGTTAAATCTATCGCCTAATAGCTCTTTGAGCTCCTCCTTGAACCCAGAATGCATGGATACATCACGCTCGTCCACTCGAACACCCAATCCTTTCAGAATGACCCTCACATGGCAGCAATCCTCGTACGTCTTTCTTATCCCGCGCAGGCTCGTGAAATACAGGACCAACCTGTCCTTCCTCCACGACAGAGGCTCAAAATCAATAACATCACCATTGATTTTGGTTTCTTCAGTGAAATCAAAGGATAAGTTATTTCTATCCAGTGTGCGACGGTGAAATGGGATATCCGGAGACACTAGTTTCGATGACTTGTTGGACGAGGAAATCGCTTGAGGGGCAAAATCTGATGTGTTGGACTTGAGGCTCGGCTCATCCTCTGTTCTTTGAAGCCACATGTACATGGGCTTGTGCTCACCATCACGAGCAGGAACGGGATGGGAATGGACATCGAAAGAGAAGCTTCGGAAGCGATTGGGCGATCGGAAAGGGCTCGTGTCTTCAAGGCCTTCCATTAATTCCCATGTATTGATCATCTCTGGTTCTCCGGCAGGCGTTTCTGCTGGAGTCTTGGGAACAACTTGTGATATTTTCTGATCCATGCTATCAGACCATGTCCTGGCCTCAATTAACCCCTTCGATAATTCTCTGATATTGTTCTCGCTCTCCTGCAAATCGCCATTGGAAAACCCGATACCATTCTGGTGACCGTGATCAAAAGCCTTGTGGCTCAAATCGAGCTTGAGCGAACCAAACGTGGTGGAGGTCAGCCCCACGAGATGATAGCTATCGTCTTTGGATTGAGGTGGGTGATGGACGTGCACTGAGTAGCTTCTCGGAACAGGGGAATAAGGCGCGTTGCAATGGCGACATCGGCTTTCCTTGGAACTAGCACAACCCATGATCACAAAAATCAGAATTTCTCTCGGCCTGTAAAGTAACCGGGAGGTTTATTAAATGCAACAAAGACACAAACGTAGGGAAACAGCGAAACCCGCAAGAAGAATATTGATTAGCATAACGCAAGCAGGAGACAGTCACGCCCAGTTAAGTTGCATAATTGAAGAAGCATGTGAAGTAAAGTGTAGATGAAAACTGATACTACTGTAATTGGTGAGTGCAAGGTTGTTGGCAGAGATTAAGCTCGCAAAATAAGCATGAGAAGGAGGAGGATGAGAATTGATGAGAGCGGAACTAGAGGTTTATACATATAATTAAGCTCACCGAAGAAATGAGTGAGAGTTTGGAGGGCGGAGAGAGAAGCAGGTGAGGGCACGTGGACAATGTTCCTTTCCAGATTTCGCAAGCCGCCCTTAGCTTGTTGCACCAATTATGACTGCACCTATACGGGGAGGCACCTCGATCCCCTGGAGTCTGTACCAGTAATCACCTTTTTCTCCATCTTTTCCTTTTATCATTTCTCCTTTTTTTTTCTTTTTTATATTAATCATTCTGAGTAAAAACCATGTTGTCGTTTTCCCCATGAAACAATTTTAGATTAAACAGAAAGGGGGAGGGTTGCTGGCCAAAAAAAAAAAAAAAACAGAAAAGAGAAGGGTTAATCGACTTGTTGATTCAGATACTTGATACAAATAATATAGTAATTAGTGACAAATTATAAAGAAACAAGATGAGAGAAGAAAAGTCATCAAGGAGATTCCATCAACTTTATAAAGCAAGTAAGCATGATTTAATACGTTTTGTCATGAAAAGGCTCATCATTATTTCAGCAACACCACTTGTTTAAACGTAAACCTATTTTAAACCAATGTGATTTCTCTCTTTTAATTTTGTTCAGATATAACGTATTTTAATTATTTAAATACACTTATTTTATTTGTTAGGTCACAAAATATGTGTATTTATTTTAAAAAAAAATCAACACCTACTTAATCCTTTATAATATATCACATTCATGTCTGATCCTTCATATGTACAATAGTTCTTCCTTTCAGATTCTTGAAACCAGCTTATATAATAAGGATAAGATGGAGTATTCATAAATTATGAATTCAAACCTTTTTGGCTGATGAAACAATTCTTCTTCCAATCTATAAATACGTATTAAAATTAATTCCTTTTCACCACGTTGCTCTTTTCAAGTTAATAAGTATAATATTTGAAGTCAGCAAATTATTTGAATACATTAATTTATTTGATGAATCATATAGAAAATTTGGCTTCAATTGTGAACTACTGAGAATTAAAAGGTAAAAGTTTAATAATTGGGTGGAGTATAATTTTTGGATTTAAGAAAGAATTTGAGAACTAATGAAGGAACTCATTTTTTGAATTAAAATTTAAATTCCCACTAGAAGAGACCACCCGTGCTCCCTCGTTCCTAAGTGGCTCACACATCTCCAATACACACAGATGCACGCGCGCGCATGTTGATTTCATGGCTCTCCTCGTTCAAAATCAACCCTAATGTATTGATTTGAAGGGCCAACATGGTGATTTTTCACAATCAAGCTTCTTCGCACTTTTTTGTGTGCCTTTCCTTGTCATTTGGGATTTAAATGACTCCCGGGTAATTCTGGCCTTCTTAAATAAGAGGCACAATGCGAGCCCAATTAATAATGTTGGCCTGGAAAGGCAAGATAGATCAATTCTGGGCCAAGAGAGCTCGGGTCAACACCTACCTGGGCTTGGCATGTTTGTATATCGGGGGACACAAAACCCCGCATCCTAAATATTCGGAGCTGACCAATAGCGCAGGCGAAGAAACTTGTAGCTTGAGCAGCCTCGAGAAGGGGGTCATGAGGAGAAGTGTGCCCACCAATATATGAATATTAATTTATAATAAATTCATTAAATTATAAATAATGATGACTCGTTTCTCTCATTAGGATCCCATGAGGGGAGAACAATTACAATATGGAATGGTGCGATGTCTACCTCACAATCTTTTCATGGTTTCTCTGTTATGTTTGAATTAACAGTTCACTGAACCCAGTTGAACCGGAACTAGAAGAACTCGTAATCGTATTGTTGAATTGACCCGCATGGAACATTTCAAATCAGTTTCAATTTTTTTATTTGTTATGCCAACAAAGCAGTTTCATTTCATTTCTCGTCATTTTTTAAAAATTTTCTATATATCTTTTAATCACTTTCTTATTAAGCAATTAGTATAGGAGAGGTGATATGATTGAAAGAAATGATAATCCTGAATGAGTTTACATGTTAAATAAGGCATGCGGAGATAATAGGGTTCAAGTGAAGAAAAACTTTCATATTTAGTCTTATATTTAAGGTATTTGTTTCCTATTAAATCAAGCATTCAATATTTTATAGATTAGTTATTTTATAATAAATTCTTATTATTCATATTATTAATACGTTAAAATTTACTATCTTGATTTAATTTGATAAAACTATTTTAAATATATAAACCTTATCCTCTAAATAATATATCCAATATATCCTCCGGCATCCAACCCCTTCCGGTCGCCCTTTATCCGTATATTACATGTTAGCCTTTCTTGGTGTTGCCCATTTCATTTTTGCTTGTTGTCCCTCCTCTTACAACACTTAACAAACATCTATCTCTATCTCACATCTCATTAAAAAAAAAAAAAAAACCCTCTATTTCACATCCACCGCCTTCATATCCACAAACATCATTTCTCCAATTTCTCTTCTCTTCTCTCTTCTTTATAAAATACCTCTTGCTAATAAGAAATAGAAATTTTGTCTCCCTTAAAGTAGTTTAAATTAATAAAACTGGGTCACTCAATCGCTGGCCAATGTGACCCTTCAATAACTTTTTCACACCTCCCTCAAACCATGGTAATTATTCAATGCTACCAAACATGTTAACCACACCCTTAAACTTATTTCTTCCTGGTGCCTCCAGGTTGGAACAGAATTAAGATACCTCAATTCCCTGTCTCATCCCGAAAAATAATTGAGACTAAATTTTTATCTTTTATCGCATCTCATTTCAAAAGTCATCTCGTCTTATTAGAAATCAAGACGGGATTAGAATGAGATCAGGACATCATGGTGTCCTAATAAAAGCTAACAATATGATAAAAAAGATTAGATAATAATATTTATTAAAATTTTAAATCACATAACTTATTAAATTTAAAAATAAAACAACACGAGTACATAAACCACAACAATTTAAAGTTAATTATTGAACTATATTAATCACAACCACAAGTGTACAACTTAAAGTTAAGCATACATGAAACAAATATATTATGATAGTAATTATTAGTGATCCTTAAGCCGTAAGAGCAAACAACCACAGACAAGTCGGCACAATATCAAGTAATTGCATGGTATTGAAACCCGGACCAGATCGGCCGGGTCAACCCGGAAACTGATGACCCGATCCCTTGTCCGGTCTGGGTTTACTCCTAAACCGGTGCAACTCGGTCAACCCGGGTTCAACCCGGTATAGCCCGGTGGGTTGACTGGGTTAACCGGGTTATTTTTTTTAGAATTTTTTTAATTTTTTATTTTTCAGAGTGCTGAATTTAGAAATAAGATAACAAAAAAAAAGTAAAACTAAAGTCAAAAAATAAAAAATTAGGGAGAGAGCACGCTAAGTCCAATTCAGATTTTCAGACAGCATTTAGTTCGGCCTTTCATCTGTGTCTCTCCTCTTTCACCCTAACCTAATCAGCGTCTCTTCTCTAGCTTAGTCTCCGTCTCTTCTTCAGGCTCCAGCTCTATCTCCATCTCCTCTCCAGCTCTATCTCTATCTTTGCTATCTTCATCTCTTCTCCAGCTTAGTCTCTGACTCTTCGTCTTTTTTCTAGCTCAATCTTCGTCTCTTCTCCAACTCTATTTCCATCTCTTCTCTAGACTTTTGAGATTGAAGAGTTGTAAGTGTAATGATAGATATTTAAAATGTTGTATTTTATTACTGTTAGACTTGAGTGGTTGAATTTAGTTGAATATTTGTATAATTAATGTCTTTTTATTTAAATTATATTATTTTAATCATGATCAGTTTGCCACCGGTTCAACCCCTGATTCAACCCTAATTAAACCACTAACCCGTGACCCAGTGCTATAACCGGTTCAATGACCGGTCCGATTTTACGTACCTTGAGTAATTGTTTTTCTTCTTTGGTTGAAATATGTTAAACTAGTAACTTTTTAGAAAATAAAGTAAGAAAAACAACATAAACAAAAATTATTAAATAGATAGATATAAAAATAAGTCATATTAATATAATTAATATATAAATATATATAATATTGAAGGATGAGACGTTCCGATGATAATCTTGTGTCTTAAACCCCTTTCTCATCTTCTTTAGCAAAGTTCTATCCTAATTTTTTTTGAGTCCGGAAAGACCCGTGTCAATATAATCAAGATAGATTCGAGCTGATTGGGACAAGTGCAATTGTACAAGATTGAACACCCTTACTTCTTACCATAGAATTTTCTTTTTCTATGGTGCAAAAAATTATTTAAAATGTCATGGTTGATATGATGCACAAAAGAATGCTGAGAGGATTATTTTTATGCAGGCTTGACAACGTTGTAATACTATGTGTTAGGTTGTTCCGGTAGTATTAGAATTAGATTTCACACAAGACCATATGATCCTATTATTGTATCCATGTTTGAGTTACAAAATAAGATTAGCCTTGACTTTAATAAGGAATTATGTGCATCATGCCATTTGAAACTTGCAAAATTAGGATAATAAAAATTTGATAAATAGTACATCGAATGAAATTAAACTTAATAACTAACAAATAATAAAAAAAAGATTCATAAATTTAAATTTTAAAGTTTTAAATTAAGATATAATATTTTATACTAATCTTACTTATTTTTTTCCCCTATTATGTTCGTTGTTCCTTATTTTTAACAATAAAAAAATAATAGCTTGTATTGTGAGGTATCTAGGTCGTGCTTTAATTTTGGAGCATCTACATGGTAGGATAAAAGCAGGCACAAGGGGGAGGCATAACTTTTCTATCAAAGAAAAGGAATGATGTGGCATTTTGGGTGCCATGGAGGGGCCCGCAGTTTTATAGGACTCTACTCTATAAAAGGGCAGCTATATGTATGCTATGTGAGTTAAAAGTTTGAAAATTGAACATAAAGACACCCACATGATGCGTCCGTATATTTATATTTTAGGAATAGCTTTCGACTATTCTATGATATTTCGATGCTCCTCAACCTCATTTACATGTTATTCCACAAATTCTCTTTATAAATTATTTTATTAATTTTTTAATATTAATTTTAAAAAAAATAAAAAGAGTAAAAATGTATAAATTTTATATATATTCATATATAATAAATTTAAAAATATTACTTTTTCTTTTCAATGAAGATAATTTTAAAAATATTTTTTAAATATTATTTAAAAAGCTGCACTATTATTTATAAATAAAATTAAATAAATTTTTTAAAATATATTTTATAAATGGGGTTGGAGAGAATATATTTTAATACACCTAACCTAAACTGCACGAGAGGGAAATTCCATTACATTGTTACTTAAGAATTACGATCATGCTTCTTTCAAAAGAATACAAATAACAAACACAATAGCTTAATCATTGGCCCCTGATCATTCTCGATAGATTGCTCGGCTGTGAGCCTGTTGCGGCGGGTAGGCTACTTATGACAGAACAATGTACGAGAACCAACCAGGGTGCGGAACAACGTCTAAAATTATGCATATTCTTTAATTTAATTTTCACAAATAAAATATTCTGGCGAAAAAAAAAATTCCACAAATAAAATATAATGATTGTGCTAGCATTCCTTCCACCTTATACATATTATTAAATAGTAAATACATCTTTTAATATTTTAGATATGTATATAATGACTAGTAAAACAGATTAGGAATATCATCAGTAAAATTAGATTTACTCGCAAATATCATAAACTCTCAACATAAATATGACCACAAGGATTAAATTAAAAATCACAGGAATATGATTACAATTTTTTATTTGTCATTTTACAGTAATCAAAATTAAATAATCCTTTAGACGTTTCAAAGTAATTAATAGCCGTATGTGTTTGAAAGTAATAAAAAATGAAACTGATTACCAGATTTATTTCTTTGTACTTAGTTTCTGTCATGCTGTTAAATCTTTTTTTTTTTAAATTGTATTATATATAGAGTTAGTTTATAATTAAAAGAACTGGTTAATTACATGGGGATTGTGAAGAAAAGTGCAAATGGAGAATGTGATTATTGGAGGAGGCAAGCGTTTACAGGAGAGAGAGAGAGAGAGAGAGAGAGAGGAGGGAGATGGAAAGGAAGCAAAAGCACATGGGGAGAAGGAGGGCATGTGGAGAAGATTCAGAGAACTTCCAATAATAACAATATTTTTATGTATTTCGGATAGAGATGATTAAGGAGCTGAAGGTGGCAACTCCCCCGGGGGGTTTCCAAAAGCTTCAAGTATATAATTTTTTTAACCTTTTATAGTTTATTTTTTATTTAATTTTATTTATATTTTTTATGGGTATTTAATAATTTTAATATTTGTATATAATTTTAATAAACATAATTTAAATATTAAAAAATGTATTAAATAGAAAAATGTGTATGCATGGTATATGGATATGTATGGAAAGCTCTGTGGTGGGGCAGCCTCCAGTGGGAACCACCGTGAATGCTACCTACTCCCCCCTACCTGCACACTCAGCCTCAGCCTACCCCCAGTGCAGATAGATCCGATTAGCATTGAAAGTGGGTGAAACCACCCCCTATATTTAATATTAATATAATATTTCATTAGTTTAAATATAAAAAATATTTTTAATTAAATCGCACTCTTTAATAAAATAATTATTTATTTTTAAATTAATTTTATTTTTTATATTTACTCATATTAAATATCTTATAATAAATATAAAATTATTATTAATAGAGATATTTTAAAAATAATAATAATTACACCTTACAAAATTAAAAATATTTTACATTTTTTAACGTTCAACTCCTCAAAAAAAATGCTTTATATTTTTATGTTAGAATTTTATTATGAATTAACATTAATTGATGAGCCCCAAATAGATTGGTCCTTATGATCTTGTGTGGATCGTGATAGGTGAATCACACAATTGAACCCAATAAATAGCGGCCTAACCCACAGCCCAGTAGTCATCAGTTATTTCTTGTATCTTAACTGATTGAGTCAGAGATAATCGATAATATAATTATTTAATTATTTGATAAGGCAGTTACACATCTGATAATATAAGTCGATCAGTCAATAACCGCAAACACACGACTCATTTTCTTCTACTCTATTATCTCTGAACTCTCTGAAGGTTTTAGGAAATTTGTGAATTATGTATCTGTCTACACTTGAGGTAATCGAGATTTCTCAAGCGCTCATGGATTTTTCAGGTACGCATGCATTACTTTACTTGCTTATATAAATTAAGATATATTTGATACAATATTTTAAATATCTAACTCTTAAAAAATATTTTATATTTTTTAACAGAAAGAGTATTATATATTTGGTGGGGGAAGGGGAGGAAAATCCTTGAACTTGATTGACAACCTATTCTAAAAATAAATTTTTATTTAAAAATGAATTAAAAATTTATTTAGTAATGTATTTTTAAAAAATATTTTAAAGAATAAAAAATAAAAATATTGTTATGAGGAATAAAAAAAATAAAAATAACTTTTATATATTTTAAAATTATTGTTTTGCAGAATAAAGAAGAATGAAAAAAATATTCTATAAAATATTAACTTTTAAAATAATAAATTAAAAATAGTTTTAAGCATGCTCTTAGCTTCCCTCTCCACTTCATTCATTGGTCGTCCTAGCAGCGCACCCTCGTCCCCATATGCCCGTACTCCTCGATAATTATTCTATGCTATCGTCCATGCTAATTACTTTCTTAGCCACGAGATAAACATGCGTCCAGGCGGTGCCAGACTCCTCGATAGCTAATTAATTCATTCCCTATTCAGGTCCCATCATTATATCGCTCTAGTCTTCTAAAATCACTGCATTGATAAGGTTAATATTAATTTAAAAGTTAATGATCAAATCTTAATAAAAAATAATTAAAACTGGCCATGAAATTTTTTTATTAAACCAATTAAAATATTAGTTTAACAGTTTATTAGTTAAATTTAGTAGCTTGGCCTAATTTCCATGCTACATAGTACATGCATATATATATATATATTGCCTAAGTAGCCACCTTTTCATTACTTCATTGTTTCCTACCTTATCTCGATTAAAATATAAGGTATTGATAATTAATTTATAATTTTAAAAATATTATTTGAAATTTTAATTTATTAAAAAATTTTACTCCTTTTGGTCTCATTTGTAGGGTGGAGAGAGAAATTTTTTTAATTCTATTTATAAATCACGTCATTAAATTTTTATCATAAATTTTTTTATCTTCCATTAAATATTGGAGAGAAAAATATTTTATTAAAATGTGTATGTCTAATAAAGATAAAGTTGAGAACTTTTTAAATTTTAAAACAGAGTTAATAAATTTTAAGGCTTTCTTTAATATTGGTAAATATGTTGAAAGTAACTCATAAATAAGATTAAAAGAATATTTTTAAATTTTACTCTCATCTTAATGTTTTGATAATAATAATTAAAATTTTAGTATGTTATTTTTTTTTTCAAACAAAGCTTTTAAAAGAATGTTTTAAATTGTAGTCGAGGCAGAGTATTTTGTATCTCTCTTGCAGGATTCTTGAATTTTTCATGCTGCCACGTGTCTCCTCCAACGCTTCACACGTACGCTTGACCTCACAAGCCTGTTAGTATCACCGCAACCTGCATCTTCAATAATTAGCAAGACTTCGAGCCCCTTGTTGTTTAATTTCCATGTTGCCGTCTTTTTAATTTTATCATCCCATCCCATCTATACGTCAAATATTTGCTCGTCTCCATGTATCATTTCAACAAAAAATGCTATGTAATGATCTCTTTTCTCTCTATGTTGACTTTAATTACCCGTCTTCCGAACACATTGAACAAGCAATTATTATATTAATTCAGCAAGCAACGTCGATCCCCACAAAACCGACGTCTTGTTTTGTCCTCCGGTTTTGATTATCGAGTGATTCTTTTGGGGCGGACCGGGAATTGACAAGATCGGAACTGTTTGATTCATCAAACTTTGATTGACCAATATAATTAAACAGCAAAATATTCATATATATTCGATACTTTTTATTTTTATTATTGCACAACGCATATCACTTGTCATACAAGCTATGGTAATATTTTGTTGATTTAAATCATACATTAAATTAGTTTAATAAAATCCTTTTAAATAACAAATTAATTCCAAAACTGACATCGCACAATCATGTTATTTTGTTTCCCCGTGAGCTAAATTCTCGAATTATTGAGTTTGAACTAATCTTTAATGCAATGCATACTTTTTTTGAAAAAAAAATAAAATGACAAAATAGTTCAAATTTTTTAAGTTGTGTTTGGATGAGTGAATTTAAGTTGAGAATTTCAATTTAAAGTCTCACATTTAAAATTCATATATTCTAAATTATTTATTTGGATGGTATAAAAAATTTTAAATTATAATATTAAAATCTTTTGTTTAGATCTAAAATAAAATTTTATATTTTATATTTTATATTTTATATTTGAATTTAAAAGAAATTTAGACGACTGGTCAAAGTCGACAGTTCAAATGGCCAACTTCCATCAGGATCAAACAGTCAAAGTCGATTGAGACTGTAGCACCAGCAACAATCGAGACAAGATAGCTGACTTCATCCAAGACTAGACTAACCCAACAACGAGGACTAAACAGTTAACTTTCATCAAGATCGAACTAACCTAACAATTGGGATTGAATGGCCAACTTTCATTAGGATAGGACTAACAGCGATGACAGAGATTGAGCGACCAAACTTTAATCGAGACCGGACAGATGACTTCTATTGGGATCAGATCGACGGCAACAATCAAGACTAGGCGATTGACTTCTATTGAGATTGGACCCAGTGGAAGTCAATTATCAAGTCCCTATCGTTGCCATAAGTCCTATCCCAGTGGAAGTTGGATGTCAAATCCCCATTGTCACCATCGACAATCTTAGTGGAAGTCAGCAGCTCTGTCTTGTGGAAATGGGCCACCCGGTCCTAATCGTCGTTGTTGGTCTGGTCTTGTGAAAGTCCGTCGTTCGATCCCAATTGAATTCAGTCATATGATCCCCATCATCATCGTCGATCTGATCCAGGTGGAAGTCAGTTGTCTAGTGTCGGTGAAAGCCTGCTATCCGATCTTGGTCTTAGCCATCAGTCCTATCTTAGTGTAAGTCAGCCGTCCAATCCTGGTAGTCTTTTCAGTCTTGGTGTAGTCGGCTGTTCGATCTCGATCATTGTGGTTGGTTCGATCCTGGTGGAACTGGTTGTCCAATCCTAATGGTTGTCCTTGGTTTCATCCTATTGGAAGCCCATCGTCTAGTCTTGGTCAACTGTGGCAATTTATTTCCATTAACCTTTGATGATCCAATCCAATTTATCGTTGGGGAGTCGATCAAGCTTTCATGGATTTGGCCAAATTATTAAAAGTGATTGAGTTAGAATTTGAAATAGTAAGGGGTTAAAAATGATTTCAAATTACAAAGAGGATTATGGTGAAACTAGGATTTGAATTTGGGTCATACATTTTTATTATCCAAATAATAAATTTAGCTTAAATTCAAATCCCAACCCATATATACTCTAAACATAGCATGAATCCAATGCAAAATTGAGCGACCAACTTTAATCGAGACCGGACAGATGACTTCTATTGGGATCAGATCGACGGCAACAATCAAGACTAGGCGATCGACTTCTATTGAGATTGGACTTAGTGGAAGTCAATTATCAAGTCCCTATCGTTGCCATAGGTCCTATCCCAGTGGAAGTTGGATGTCAGATCCCCATTGTCACCATCGAACAATCTCAGTGGAAGTCAGCAGCTCCGTCTTGTGGAAATGGGCCATCTGGTCCTAATCGTCGTTGTTGGTCTAGTCTTGTGAAAGTCAGTCGTTCGATCCCAATTGAATTCGGTCATCTGATCCCCATCATCATCGTCGATCTGATCCAGGTGAAAGTCAGTTGTCTAGTCTCGGTAAAAGCCTGCTATCCGATCTTGGTCGTAGCCATCAGTCCTATCTTAGTGTAAGTCAGTCGTCCAATCCTGGTAGTCTTTTCGGTCTTGGTGTAAGTCGGCTGTTCGATCTCAATCATTGTGGTTGGTTCGATCCTGTGGAACTTGGTTGTCCAATCCTAATGGTTGTCCTTGGTTTCGTCCTGTTGGAAGCCCAACGTCTAGTCTTGGTCAATCGTGGCAATTTATTTCCATTAACTTTGATGATCCAATCCAATTATCGTTGGGGAGTCGATCAAGCTTTCATGGATTTGGCCAAATTATAAAAGTGATTGAGTTAGAATTTGAAATAGTAAGGGTTTAAAAATGATTTCAAATACAAAGAGATTATGGTGAAACTAGGATTTGAATTTGGGTCATACATTTTTAATTATCCAAATAATGAATTTAGCTTAAATTCAAATCCAAATCATATATATCTAAACATAGCATGAATCCAATGCAAAATTGCAACACATACTGTAGTAGAGATAGAAAGAGATACAGAAAGTGACAGGATCCATATAAATCAATGGGTTCACCAATGCTCGTACTCTCCTTAGTCTTATTGGTGAGTCATTTTCATTAATTTTATCAATATTAAGATAATAAAAGTACAACAAAAAAAAGTAAATGAAATTTTAAATATAACTCTCAAGTAAAAAATAAAAAAAATAAAAAATAATATAATATTATTTTTTATCTTTTTCTCTCTTATTTTTCTAGGATAATTTAAGAATTTTAATTTAAAAAAATAACTTCATTAATTAATAATTTAATAAATAAAATAAATTATATTTTTAGTGATTAATATACAAGAACGGAGAATATCTCTGATGAATTACACCATTTACTAATATGCCTATCTTTTGGCATCCTCACTCTCTCTCTTTCAACCTAAAAATCGCTGTCTTTCAGAGTCTGTCCCCATCATCATCTCCATGTCTGGAAACCCTGTCACCATGAGAGTGAGAGCCAAGCCCTGCGATCGTCACCTCCCTTCCATTGGTATATAGCTAAAGACCCTCCATAACCTCCCCCCCTAAAAAAAAAAAAAAAAACCGGTTCCGTTCTCTTCATCGCTTCACTTGCATGAGTTAATGATACTGTCATCATCTGCTACTACAATGGCCTTCCCTCCACACACCTTCCTGTTCCAGACCCACGAAAGATCCCGATCACCTCCCTTCTACCTCCATCAACGCCTACCCCTCCTTGACACCCAGACTCTTCGAAGGTCGTACTCTGTCTCTCTCTCTCTCTCATAGTGTTCATTTATTTATTAGTAATAAACGTGCTGTAATAAGCTATTCCGATCTTACGCAGGGGGTGCAGTACCTTGATGTTGAAGAGATCCGTGTCATTTTCAGGGATCGAGAGCAAGCATGAAGATGAAGAACTGTCTGATGATGGATCTCAGCTGATGGGGGAGAAGAAAGAAGAGACTGAACATGGAACAAGTGAGGGCACTGGAAAAGAGCTTCGAGTTAGGGAACAAGCTGGAGCCTGAACGCAAAATGCAGCTGGCCAAGGCTCTAGGCCTTCAGCCGAGGCAGATCGCTATTTGGTTCCAGAATAGGAGGGCCAGATGGAAAACCAAACAGCTCGAGAAGGAATATGAAGCTCTCAAGAAAGTTTGAAGCTCTTAAGGCTGACAACGATGCTCTTAAGGCCCATAACCACAAATTACACGCCGAGGTACATATCTATACTCTTGGAAAAGGGAAAACTTGAACTCAGAATCCATCTAGGTCTAGGGTCGGTATTTTTCTTTCCATTTATACAACAGCTATGTATTTGATTGCGGCTCTAGCTAGTCTCTACCCCTACGTTTTCAATATATATATATATATATATATGTATACATATATACTCGGATTTTGGCATATTGCTTCTTCATAGTTATTTTCTTGTTTCTATTTCGCTACTTTTTATCTTCTCCGTCTTGATAACCTTCTGAAATTCAATTGACTCTGCTGGTTAGAACGACGGATTTTTTGGGGCTCGAGTTTCGGTTCTGTGTGTGTGTTTGATGTGTAAACTGTGAAAGTCTCCATTTCCCTGCCTGAATAGATATAGATCGATTCTTTGTGTATTAATGACTATAAAAAGGACATCGATTCCCTCATCAGCTTTCTGCTTGGTTCCTTGATCGTTCTTGTCAAGAGTCAGTGGCACAGTGTCAGAGCTTCAGAACTCAGCATCGAAGTACATTTAAATATTAGCCAATTGTAAAGTTTTTCGTTTCTTCTCTGTTTTCTGAATTTAGATATTCCTAGTTGCCGTGAAGTTGCATTCTAGTTCATTGAATTTTGAATTTCCACTAGGAAGACACATGAAGTTATTAATGGATATATAACCAAAGGCATGTTGGTTTTACCATATATGTATGATGTGAACTGCAGTTACAAGCTCTAAAGGGAACGGATTGCCGTGAAGAAGGCGGAACCAGGAACCTTAAGAAAGAACCTGAGGTTTGTTGGAGCAATGGGAGTACTGAGAATAGCTCGGACATTAACTTGGATCTCTCAAGATCACAATTTATAAACCGTACTGTAACTTCAGTACAGAATGGGAAAAACCTTCTTCCCTCTAATGCCCTTAAGCCGACCAGCATAACCCAGCTCCTCCAGTGCTCATCGAGATCATCAGAACTTCAAGATGAAAGCTTCTCCAACATGTTTAACGGCGTGGAAGAGCACCAGAATATCTGGCCCTGGCCGGAGCACCACCAGTTTCATTGAAGCGCTGATGATCACAATTCGGACATCACTGAAGAATTCAGAAGGATCTTGAGCTTATTAGTTACAGCCACACTTAATTTATTTCCCTGGTTAATTATAAGTTTCAGTTTATGCTTGTGATATAGATTGGTGTATATAAATTTATTTGAGCAAATCTACTTTCAAGAGTGAGGAAACGGTGGGCTTTAAGTAGTGCACCTTCTTTCCATAGACACTTTAAAGTATTGCAATTATCTCATAGATATATCCTATATATAAATATATTGGTTAGGTTTGCGATAAAAAAAGGTAATAAATTATTAATACTGGGTTAAAGTACATGTGCCCCTAAGTGGAGTTCCAGCTCTGGCATGCAAGTATGGGGCCATGTAAAGAAATAGGATTCCCTGTTTGCATTGTGTGATTACAATACATATTTTATTTGGTGCTGGGTGCTTTGGAATCATGAGATGATATCATGAAAGCTGTTTGAAGAAAGTTCACCTGATCTGAATCAGCGACTGACTTTTTAAGGGTGAGAGGGCCATCCATCTCCCCTCCTTAGGGACAAGAGCCCAATCTAGTTGGGAGTTTAAAAAGCAAGCAAGATGCATGGCACAGAGAAGTAGAAGACGTGGGGTTTTGGGGGATTCTGTGCACACAATCCCATGACAGATGAGAAAAAGAGAAAGAGAGAAATATATATATTATTATATATAGATCCAAGACCACGTTATGATTTTTTTCTTTCTTTCTTTCGTTTTGCTTTTTTGAGAAGTTAAATCTGTCTTTTTATTAGTATACACAAAACACAAAACTTTAAGCCGATTTTATTATAAAGAATTCAGTATTTTTAGAACATCGAGTTCCCTCATGCAGCAGAATTTAATTTATATGTAAAGATGAGTTGGGAAATAATGGTGTTATAGTATTTAACTGAGTTATGATCGGAAATCCATGTGACATACTGCCAAAGCAAAACACTCTCCCTCCCTCTCCCTCTCTCTTTCTCCTCTCAAGGTTTATTAGTAGCTACGTATCTATGTACGTATCTGGCATAGGTTGCAGTAAAGGGATTATATTAGAAATGAATAGAGTAGGGATGGATTCCCCTGCCATGAAAAACACTACGGAGTACGATGTTACGTTCAATAAACATCAAGGGACGCTTTAGATGGCAAAGACGCGGTACAGGTGGAAAAAGAGTTGTCTCTGTTTTGAAGGACACTTTTCACCAAAGTGTCTTAACAGGTATGGTCAGTGCTAACTACAAAGCTACCCCAATTTAATGAATACGTCGCATATCTCACTGCTCCAATAAACTCGCTTTAAGGGTTCGCATCATGTTGCCAAGAGATCGAGACATTAAAAATGAACTCGATTTTTTTTTGGTTCACTTAGGCTCTCCCTGGGGCATCTTAATTAAAAGCATTTTTGAAGATAAATGTGAATGAGAGTATGAAAACTGATGAGATTGATCTCACTAATCATTCTCTAGGTTGTGAGGGTAGTGGATAAATCTTGCTTAATTAGATAAAATAAAATAGATGATATCCACAAGTAACCTTCCATATGTGCCATCAGGATAAAGCAAAGGACAAAAATAGGCACCGACCAATAAAAATAATATTTTTACAATTAATTTATATCATTATGACAATGTTTAGTAATCTATACTTATATTGTCCAAAAATTCTATAAACAACATATAATAATATGACATGAACATTAAAAAACAATTTTTAATTGTTTAAAATACAAAATGTTGCAGTTAGGAAATTAAAATATAATTAATCAATTTTACACAAAAAGCATTGTTAATTAATTGGGTGTGTTTTATTATAGATATTGAATATGCAATGTGTATGCTGAATTTGAATTTAATATGGTTTTGAATATTAATACTTGAGGGGGAAATATGGTTTTGGCAATATAGATGGGGGAATTTACATTTCAGTTTAGTTTAGACCTGTGGTCCTTGAGTAATCTAGGTGTGGAATTTTACAATCACATAACTAAACTGATTTGGAAAACATTTAAAAGAAAGAAAATCATTTAGAGCAAGTCCAAGCGTAAGGATTTGATTACCTTCTCAGATTTGACACTGAATATATTGTGATAATTCGCAACCCATGATAATTAAGGACCAAAGGTCCTAAATGTTAATTTTGCAATTTCTTGTTTTGCTCAGGAAAACAAAAATCTTGATCTCAAAAATAAATAAATTAAAGCCACTTGACCTGCGAGAAATGTCATCATGCTACTACAGTGCCAAATGGCTGATACGGGCTGATGCCAATGAAATTTAAAAAGGAAATAAAAAGATAAAGCACATGATTTCCCAGGAAGAAGAAATAAAATAGAAAACACATTTGATTATGGGATAAAGTCAACTATGTTAAATATTCAATAGATTAAATCTGATTTCATTAATGCCCGAATCAAATTTTTTCTGCTTTGCTGCTCAGAACTTGGATCCCAATCCACTGTTCTTCTCTTTGGGTAAGATCTCCTGCTTCTTCCCAAACAATTAACAAAGAAGAAGAATGAACACGCTTCCGCAAGGCATGTTTGGTAACCTTAATCGATTTTAGTGTGTACTAATGCAATATGCGAGGCCCGCGTTTATCTTAAGCTGGATTTAAAGAAAAAAAAAATATACTAAGCTGCGTGTCGCACTCAGTTTAATTAATTACTATATACTTTCTCTAAGTAATTCAAATTCTGTAGGCTAGTTATGCATATTATCCTTCGACATGTTCCCTAACTTTGATTTTTTTTTTTATTAACTAAAAAGGTTCCTTGAATTTATATAAAATTTACGATGAGTCGCGATTATTTTGACATGTGTAATCAATACAGCATAATCTCTGTATGTATGGTAATTATATTTCGTATGGGTACATTGATGGCTTAATTTCAAATAACCATATGTCCTGAAAACGTAAAGAATACAACTCACTCTCTTTCTCTCTCTATATATACATAGACTCATGTGTTATATATATATATATATATAATTTATTTTCTAGTGCTTATTTAGTTGTTAGAAAGAAATATAATGAAATGAAATCTATTGGTAAAGAATTAAATACATTTAAATCAAATCATGTACTGATAGAATATAATTGTAAGAATGATGAAGAGACGAGAGCTTTTAAATGACAGAAAGATGGGAGTGTGGATTGATTATCTTATTTTATATTTGACATGTATTATATAAAAATTTCAAAAATAATCCAGAATCATACATAATTGTTCATCAATAAGATTAATTAAAAATTTACAATTACTAGGAAGGCTGAATGATAGTTTAAAAAATGAAAATATAAATTGTAGTAATTTTTTATGAGATTATGAAATTTTTACTCTATCAAATTTACTTGAGCTATCAATTTAATTTCTTAAATTTGTCTCAATTATTAATTCTATCTTTATAATCTTTTTGACTGCTCACATGCCTTTTTCTATTGGCATATCTTCTAGCAAGAATTTGAATTTTATTCGTCATGTTGTGAGAGATTAGACTTTTTTATTAGACCCCACTTATTTAAAAAGAAAATAATACTACTAAAAATTTGGTAATATAGATAAATGAATATTGACGTCAGCCATACATGTTAATTAATGAAAATAAGTATAATTATTTAAATAAAAAAATAAACTCAAAAATTTTAAAAAAATAACAAACACTATCCTTATGTAAGGAATTAGATGAATAAAAATTAAATTAATTTGGGAGACTAATTAAAAATCATTTAATTATATATTATATATATATTATATTTCAAGTGATCAATCAACATACTTTACACATTAAGTTAATCTAAAAATTAATTTTTGTTTAATGATTGATGTGACAATTTTAAAAAATACAAAAAAAATTAAATTAATAAAAAATTAAATTTAAGAAGCCAAATTCACAAATGAGTCAAACTTTGAGGAATTAAAACTTTTATTATCCATTTTAACCTCTTCTGCCAGAGGAGCTGTAGATACAATGACCGGGCCCACCTAATAAGTGATTTTCACCAGTTTCAATAATTCTCTGGGGGAGAAAACAATCAAGTACCTATAAAAATTTTAATGATAATTATTAATCATAAATTATTAAAATTTCAAAACAAAAACCATAGTTGTTATTTGTAATAAATTATTTTTTATTAATTGATTTGATATTTATAACAGAGTTTAGTAAATTTTCAACTAACCTTACAAAGATTGTTAATTATTTTTTGTTAATTTCCTAAACAATATTAAAAATCACAAGTGATTAGCTTATGATTTATAATTGATTTTCATAAATTTTTAATTAATATTATCAATAATCTCAAATATATTTAAAAGGTTTTTAAAATAATTTATCTATATATTGACAATAAAAAAAATCATGTGCAAGCATATTTGTTTGATTTTTTAAGTGGTTTATCTGTATTTTAACAACCAAAAATTAAGATTCACATTTGATTTTCACAATTTTTAACTTGATATTATAAATAATTTCAAGTGTATTTAATGTATTTTTTAACTGATTATTTATATTTTTTTAATTACAAGTAAGAATTTGATTTGCTATTAAAATTTTAATAATTCATGATTTATAATTGTCATTAGTTTTTGGGGTTCCTAATTGTTATTTGCCCTTATTCTAACTCCATTTTCTTTCTTTCTTTTGTTTTCCCACTTTCTATCTCTCTTTTCACCTGATAATTATATACTATGAAAAAATCACTTTTACAAATCTTAATCCTTTCCGGCGGTGAGCAAATTATAAAATAATTATATCTCAAGTTGGGAAAAAAAGGAAAAAAAAGTATAAACAGTGAAAAAATCTCCTGAAAATACAGATTTATTAAATAATACTCCATTCGAATTACAATATATATAAGTCATATGTAATGAATTCACAATTTACAAATAACATTAGTTAAAATGTTAAATTTTTAAAAATATTCACATCTTTTAATTTATACTCTTTTTAAATACCTTATGTAAGAGCCTTAATAATAATAATAATTTTAATGCATAGTTTTTCAAAAAGAATAATAATTGAAATAGGAGTATAGTTGAAAAATAAATATAAAAATTATCTAATACTTTATATTTTGAATTAAATAAAAATTTTAAAAGATGTTTTATATTATGGTCCAAAGAGAGTAAAGTGATAGGATTTAATTTGAAGTAGGTGATGAAAGTTTTAAACCTAAACTATGTTATAATCGGGTTAGTTTTGTATAAAAAAATTCTTGCACCTCGATCTAGCTCTCCTAAATAATTTAAATTTACAATGTCTTATCCGTGAATGTAATAATATGCGTTATAATTTTACGGTGGGTTCTTACACGAGGTTTGTTCCTCTTCTTCTCCATAGTGAATTCCTGTGAAATGAACATTTGATGCTTTTTTCCTTTTCTGATATAAATTTCCATTTGAAATTTATTTGCCTTTCTTAATTATCAGTTTTGCATTCAATGAGTAACAAACATCTTCTACCGATTTTTGTCCCTCCCCCCCCTCTTGCTTCGTAACGCACGTTTCTCTCTATTCTCTTCCTCGCTTCTTTATGCTCTCTCCCATCGACATACGGCCTCGCATCTTTGTATCTTACTGACTCTGACATCTGTGCGCCTCACTCACAGTGCCGCTACTATATAAACTGCTCTTTCTTGACGTTCAACACAAGCGTTTCTCTTTGCCACCTGCCCCCTCTTTGCCCATATCTCAATTCGCGACTTTCCTCCCTTCTCTTCGGCGCAACTACACTCCGGTGATGTTTTTCTTCTTGTTTTGCATGTCTTTTTTATCGCCTTCATGTGACCGTCTTAGCAAATAGATTCTTTTTTCGAGCCCCATTTTTCATGCGAGCTATGCATTTTCTCTATTCATGTTTCATGATCAAGGGCTTTTCTGGATTTTGCTTTCTCCCCCGGTTTACTTTAGATTTTGTAGTTTTCATGCATCTCTCTCTGCATTTGTTGTTTCTGTTCTTCGGTACATTTCCCGTTGTTTTTTTTCGATGAATATGCGCTGAAGTTTTCTCGACGGTGTATCAATGGAACTTTGCAGGTGAATGCGTGCGGCTCGTGTTGGGTTCTGAAGAAATGGCTGGTGCTTTGGACCTCGGAAAGTCAAAAAGAAGGAAGAAAGAAGACGTTGAAGCTGGTAGAAGTCAGAAATGGTGGATGAAACTGGGTTTCTTCGTCGGAAGCTGCTTATTTTTGAAGCCCAAAGAGGACGGCTCTGGTATTAGTCTGCAGAATGGTGTTCCATCTTGTTTCAGCATTATTGTTCGAGTTTAAATCATTTTTGAATCTTTGTTATCGACTTCCAAAACTACTAACAGATGATTTACTCTTCCTTAGTAGACATCACAAATCTAAGTATGATTGACGTTACGTTGTCGTAATTCTGTGTGATACATTCATCTTGAGAATTATCTGTAATAAGATTGGCGTGCTGATTTCTTCTACTGCAGAATCAAATTTTCAGCTTCATCTATCCTCATGTTATATATCATTTCTCTTTTGCCATTACCAAGTGTTCTCTTGTGGCATTTCCAGCGGAAATGACGGCCCCATAGTGGTGTTTCCTTGGTTATGAAGTGCAAAGAACTTGTAAATCGTTATGACGTTCATATTTTGGAGCCACAGTTTCAGGTTTTCATTATCGAACTTCTGTGCAAATAGCTTATAGGTCGGTCCTTGAAAGTTGAAAGGACACTCAATGTTTCAAAATCAGCACAGTAGTTTTTTACTGTCGTTGGAGAGTCAGACGAGTCAATGAAATTCAGTGTGGCCCTTATTCAGGATTATCAACTCTATTCTTCAAGAAAAACCAAACTTGAATAGACAAACTAACTTGAAGATATATGAGCAGAATTTTTGCCTTCTGATCTCATAAATCTCATTTGGTGTCAACACTAAGCACAGGCAGTCACTTAACTTTTCCCTGCTTTCAATCAAAACTAACATCTACTTCTCCTATGGCTGCCAAAGATTTGTGTTTAAGTTTCAACTGAATGGGTTCATGATGGATGTGCTTTCTGGATATCGTCCATTTCATCTAATTCCGTGTCAAGGGATATTCTTCGTGATTTTGTTTTGCAAATAGAGCTAAAAGTCGTTGGGCAAAAGATTTTCATTTGTACATGGAAAATGGTAGAAAGGACTGTGACTAAAGAATATGCTGCACCACGGATGAGTTCCTTGTGTGTCTTGCATTTAGATTTTCTGTGGATTTTTTCTTTATCATACGCCTTCTTTTTTAATATCTGTATGGTCATTTGGTCCGTCTAGCTAGAGAGTCCTATGTTGTCAAAATGGTTGTACCTGTGAAGTGTGGTTAAATGAGTATTATTAGTTATAAACATGCATTGATCCTCATGAAATATGTTGTTTAACCAATATATTATACATTATATGAAAATAGAATAAAACAATTATTTTACTGTTCATTTGAAGGGATCTTTCATTTTACATTTTTTTTGGGACTTCGTATTGTTGTAAGAAAATTCTAAATCTCAACAATTATTTTGTATCTGCCAACTCTGTACAAGTACATTATTAATCCTAATTCATCTCAAATTTGTGAGTATGTCAACTGCAAACAAGCATTTTTGTTCTGTTAAATTTGATTTGATGCCATTTTCCTGTTGTTCATAGAAAGCGACTCTACCAAAAAATCCGATCCAGGAGCTTCACCATCCTTGCCGCACTTTGAGGAAATAAAATTTTCTTCCAATCTTCGAAGGTTTTCTTTTGATGAGCTCAAGGAAATTGCAAGTAATTTTAGGCCCAGCAATATTCTTGGCCAGGGGGGTTTTGGATGTGTTTTTAAAGGTTTTATCAAACAAGCAAGAACAACTGGCTCGGAAGCGATTCCAGTTGCAGTGAAGATTCTTAACCATGCAGGACTTCAAGGCCACAAAGAATGGCTTGTATGATGAGAACTCGTTTACCCTAATTATCTTTCTTTACGTACAAGCTAGCTATATATTTTACTTCTTCCTTTCGTGGAGAATTTTTTAAGTTTACATTCACTTGTCTACCTTGTACGATTCAGTTAAAATAATACATCTTGCTATTATTTCACTGTGGCAGACTGAAATTAATTATCTTGGCGCACTCCAGCATCCGAATCTAGTTAAATTAATAGGTTACTGCATTGAGCAAGAAAAAAGGTTGCTAGTGTACGAGTTTATGCCCCGAGGCAGCTTAGACAACCATCTGTTTAGAAGTATGTCTCTGAACTTATTTAATTCATAGAGATTTATGCAATCACCCAAGAATTCAGAAGGAATACATCGGTTAATCTATGTGGCATTTCAGATTTGCGCTCTTCAACCTTAGAATTGTGTATTCAGAAGCTTTTTTTTTTTTTTTAATCAGGGACTACGCCCCTTCCGTGGTCGATCAGATTGAAGATTGTAGTTGGCGCTGCGAAGGGCCTCGCGTTTCTGCATGAAGAAGCTGACAGGACAGTGATCTTTAGGGACTTGAAAACATCTAATATCTTGTTGGATGCAGTATGTGATACTGATGTTTTCGACTTATGCTTCTTTAATTTCAATATATTGTTCTTCTATATATGTCCATCATTTTCTTTCTGTTTCAGGATTATAATGCAAAACTTTCTGATTTCGGACTGGCCAAAGATGGTCCCGAGGGTGACTCAACTCATGTGTCTACTCGGGTGATGGGAACATTTGGCTATGCAGCTCCTGAATACGTCATGACTGGTCAGTTTACTCCGACGCAAACTTATCCTTAACTTCGATGCGTGTATGTATATGTTGTAATTGTCCTGCAATCCCTTGAATAAAAATATCTTCTACTCCATTGGAATGTGGACATCTCTATTTCTTTAACTTTCACGCGTCTCGCTTTACTTTTAGAAGCTAAACGAGAACCATGCTTTATCTTTCAAAATCGCCTCAAATGTTCTCACCTTCAGTGAACAATCTGATATGTTGTTTACATTGTTAACTTTTAAAACGAACTTACGATCGTTGTCCAAATCATGTTGTTATACCTATTTCCATTTTCTACCTCCATGCCCATGTACACGACGCCATTGATCTTCAGAATAAATGGCAGTTCAGTCATATATTTTGTATAATAACAATGTCGTGTGGTATTTCAGTGTCAACTGTCATGTCAACCACCAATGCATGATCACAAGTTCTATGGGCGTCCTGTCAGTCACCATTTACCTGTACATCAAATCACCCCTCATTTGTGTTTTTTTGGCCAAAAGGAGGATTTTTTTTAAAAAAATGATAATAAAATCTCTTTAAATTATATAAATAAAACTTTAATTTTTTAAAATATTATAATTCTTCTGAAATCTTTAGAAAATTTTCTGTCATTAAAAAATTAATGTAAATGATCAAATTGTCCTTCATTCAAATATCAATTGTCATTCACAATTTTTATTTTAAAATTTGTAATTTTTTTTCTTAAAATTGTAAGAATGTAACAATAATTTTTAAATTCACATTTGAAATCCTGAGATTCCTCAAATGATGAAAATATCAATTATCATTTATAAATTTTTTTATCTAAAATTCACAATTTTTTTTTTAAATTACAAGAATTTAATAGCAATTCGTAAATTTAAATTAAGGATAATTTAATTATTTACATTAATTTTTTAATAAAAAAAAGTCTCCAAGAACTTCAGAGAATTATAGCATTTCAAAAAATTAAAATGTCATTTATATAATTCAAAAGAATTTTATTATTATTTTTCCTACTTTCTTTCATTTAATTTAGATAATATTGACCATCGTATAGATATTCCTCTCTCATTGGCTAAACTTCTGCCTGTGTGTCCCCTAAGCACACACTTTCTTGTAGTTGCTGTGTGATCTGTCTCTTGCTAGTCCCATACAGTAGGAGTGACTTCAGCTACAACAGAGACAATCCTGCTTAAGGTTGATATTCAATGTTTTTTTTCAATAAAGATTATTTAGGAAGTGAAAATAAATTTAGGTTGGCTGAAGCAAGTTAATAAGACTCTACACATGTGGTTCGAATTCATAGTTATGATAAGCAACAATGTCGGGTTTATGTTTTATCATTCTTGGGCATATTCTTATCTTCAAGCACCAGAACTGACACATGGACAAGATCTGTCTAGACATTGAGAATCAGTTTTCCCCCCATAACTTTTGTTAGCTAGAGACTTGACGGAGTCTGGTAGATCACACTGAACAGAGAGAGAACAAGTCATAAATTTACAGTCAGTTCTTCAAAACTTCAATGCAAGTGCAATAGCAAGCAAGTTTTCGAAATTCAAAATGGAAGGTTAATTAAGGTAATTGTAACTAAAGAAATCCCAAAAATTTTAATACATGGAAGTAGAGTATTTCAGAAGCAGCAGCTGCATTAAAAACGTACTCAACGTAAGTAGATTCTTATTTCCGCGTATTCTTTTGCTGCTTGCAAGATATACTGTCGGAAGCAAGTCTGCATTTAAATTCAAGACACCTTCCAATAGACAGTTAAGAGGGTGCCTCCTCGTGAGTATACACTAGTGTGTGTTCTACGGAAGCCCTTGATCAAAAGTGGATGGGAAAATGGCAATAACCCTGCGACATCATAAATGCCTGGTTTAATTGTAGGTTTATTTTACGTTTTGCACTATATATACAGGAGAAATCATTGTCATTAACGCTTCTTTGCAAAACATTCACCTTCATTTAGATGCCTTCAATACAGACATGTTTATCATAATGTCACTTTCTGTTTGAGGCATTATTTGAGGCACTTGTGAGTTCTTAAGAAGTGGATTGCCCCAATAATTAACCTGATGAATCTTGTTGCAGGACACCTTACTATCAAGAGTGATGTGTACAGTTTCGGGGTGGTTCTGCTGGAGTTGCTGACAGGGCGAAAGGCCATGGACAAGAATCGGCCTCGAGGCGAGCACAGCTTGGTGGAGTGGGCGAGGCCCAGCTTTGCGGACAGGAGGAGATTCTACAGGCTGATAGATCCTCGGCTTCAAGGTCATTACTCGATGAGAGGTGCTCAGACGGCGATCCAGGTCGCTGCTCGCTGCGTTGCCCGTCACCCCAAAGCTAGACCCATCATGTCCGAGGTTGTCGGAATCTTGGAGCCTTTGCTTGATCTCAACGACATGGCCCTCTCTTCAACCTCCTTCCAGTCCATGGCTTCTAGTTCTAGGATGCAAGCTCGTGGGCCGTCACAGCCTGGCTCGTCCTCCAGGAGCTTACCCAACTCGCCATTTCGCCCACACTATCCGCTTCCCTATCCCAGTCCCAAGGGAAATATCCCATGACATAGATCGATCGCTAGGGCGCTTATTTTCTGTTTTGCAGGGATAAGGATTCTAATTTACCATTCTTTAATATAGTTTATAAAGCTTGCTTCTACATAAAACAAGAGACCTTTTGATATCTTAAAATCTTAAAATGTAGAGTTTTAGACGTTTTGAGATTTTTCAAAGATAGAAATGTGTGATTTTGATATTTTTCTTGAAAAAAATAAAAAAAAATACATAACTCTATCATTTGAGATTTTAAGATATCAAAATGTCTCTTGTTATATGTTGAAGGCAAAAGTCAAAAAAACAAAGAAGTTGGAAAAGTGTAGCATTACAAATGACATTATGAAAAACGTATATTAATGCTCCTTCATGAAGATGAGCGCCAGACTAGATTATAGAAAAAGACAAGTCCAGTTTAAAGCTCACTAGAAGCCATTGTTTTCAATCTTCTAAACATGGCTAGATGAGCAAGTATTTGGAGGTGTTCTAGATTTTATTGTTCATTTTAAAAAAAAGAAATACATACAGAATATTTCTTATCGTGGCCAATAGTACAGTTTCATTGGTCTAATTTTAAAAATTCATAATTAATTTCACACATTTTCAAAAATTATGAATTAGAATTCTATAAAAAACTTGAGACATTAATTACTCTTTAATGCACAAAGAATTATTAAAAAATATTATCATTTTTCCTTTGACAATCTTTAATAATTAAGATAGCTCATTTTTTATCTTCTTAAATGTCCTAGTTGATTATAAAATTATTTTTCAATGTATATAAATACTCTTAAAATCTCTCTTAAACTATTATTAATTTAATATTAACTCAAAAGGTAAGAATTTGAGATCTTACATGAAGTCAAAACCTTAAACAAGGGGATGCAAAATTTTAAAGGGTTAAGCTACAAATCTACCCTTAAAGTTTCCAACCAAGTGCATCCTTCATACTAAAGTTTTTTTTTTTTGTGCAATTTCACTCCCAACATTTTTTATTCAGGTACAATGTTACCCTGCTATTACCCTTTGACTGATTTGACCATTATCTCTAGAATTTTGATTGTTTTCTGCCTTCTTGGACTGCCACCTCTTGTTCCACACAGGATGTGAAATTTATGTTGTCCATTCAACAAGTAAGGGAAGATTTTAACGCCATCTTGAATCTATTCTGCAAAGCATATTAAAGAATGGCGACAACAATCTCAAGGCAAGCACAAAAACATAATCAACAATCTAATTTAAGAATCGGATTCACTCAAAAAACCAAAAATCAGAATCGAAACCAAAAATCTCATCTAAGACAAATCATAATCAACAATCTCATATCTACGATCAATACAAATGCAAAGGAGATCTGGATCAAAGTTAGAACCCATAAATCAATTACATCAAAAATAAAAAACATCAGCATCGATCGAACCTAGAAATCGCTATCGATCAAACCCAAAAATGCAGTGACAATGTTGAAACTGATCTCAGATATCAAAAATTAAAAAGAGGTAGAGCAATTGAAGAATCTCAGTTATTCACGCTTGCCCGTCGAGACAAATGATTCCATTCAATGACCCCTGTTCTTTTCTATATAATCTCATTCACTAAACCACCGTGGCAAGCCACAGGAATGAATTGGGCATAAGGGAGTATCCACATGCAATTCTAGGTTTCAAAAACTAGATGGGTTCACTGATAATCTGAGAGGAAGAGCGAACAACGTGACTGAAACTAAGACTGATGAAGAGAAAAGAGAGAAGACTGAGATCCAAGACTAAGACACATGATTGATTTCCTCCAAGGTGGTGTACCACCTTTCCCTCTAAGATACATCCCTTTGACAACGGCATGGGACGTGAAGAAGAAATACGGTGGCTTTGAACCCAAAGAGGCTTCTAAGCAACCCAGATCTAATGAACAAAATCCCATCATGTCTCTCAGCATAATCCTTAGCCTCCCACACGGTGGGTTCAATATTGGCAGAGGAAGCAGGAGGCTTGGAAGATGAGGAAGAGGTGAGGGGGACTAGTTCAATTTGATTTGGAGATGACCAAAGGAAGAAGAAGCAAAGGAGACAAGGAAATGTAGAAGACAACAAATATGGGGAAGGGGAAAGGTTGAGGTGGTTTTTTTTTTATTTTTTATTTTTAAAATGTGTCAAGTTGACGCCAACAAGCATTTAAGATCAAACTTAACGGTCAAAGAGTGACAAAGGGCAACATTGTACCCAAATAAAAAACGTTGTAGCAAAATTGGGTCAAAAAATAATTAAAGATATAAGGTGTTCTTAGCTAAAAACTTCAAGGGGTAAATTTTTACTTTAACCTAACTTTAAAATTCAATAGTGGAGAGTAAAATGTTAAAAGTTGAAAGTAAGTACTTCAAAAAATTAAAATATATGCATCAAATTTATAATTTTTTTCCCATAAAACTGAGGGCGGATTCACCACCTCACCTCAATGTGGCCATTGGGGAGACGTACTCCATGGCAACATGGTTGATTTTGTGAGGTGAATTAATTTAGTGAAAGTAGGCCTAGCTAGCTATACTGTAATTCTGAAACATGTGGCCTTGACTTAGCTATAATCTCCTCTTTCCTATATCTTAATTTAGTGAAACCCGTGGTCCAATTGCCATTTTCATTTGAAGAAAACCACCACACAGATCACTTCACTTCTTTATCAACGAGGCCATCAATATATATATATATATATATATATGTTGAGTCTAACCCATCAAGAAGGATCCATTTAGTGTGTCATTAAAATTTGGATTTACAATTTAAATATGAAACAGTTACAAACTTTAATTGTTTTATAGGCTGCCAAAAATATATGCCTACCTGAAGCACCAGCTTCAAGTGACCCGGACAATTTCAAAAGAATCCTCAGGATCGGAAGTAAGAGCCCAACAACAGCTGGCCATGTGCCCTTACTGGCCGCTCGGCCCTTTTGCTATTTTCCAAAACCAAAGAGAGAGGGGGGGAGAGAGAGAGAGAGGCCATCCAATAAAGCCAACTTATAGGGAATCGGTTTCGGTGAGCACCGGGCAGTGTATTTTTTTTTTTTACTTTTTTAAACCACAAATTTATTATACTAATAATAAATAAATATTATAAAATTATTATTTTAACATTTAATAAATAAATAAATATTAAAATGTTAAAATTAAATATCAACAGATTAACTCATTAAAATTTAATTTGAACAATTCATATATAAATTTTGGTCTGAACAATTTAAAACTGTATTGAAAAAATTAAAATTATAAATAAAAATATTTTTTATTTTATTGATTTTGCACAGTTGTTTATCTATGAGAAATAATATCATTCAGGTATAGTCAGGTATTAAATATAGGTACTTCTCTTAATAAAAATTCAAACATTAATTTATTACGGTGTAAGAAAATGGTTCATTTTGCTATACTCAACTCCTATTTTAAATTATTCAGATCATTTTTATTTTTTTAAATACAGTTCTCAATGTTCAGACCAAAATTTTTTATTTAAATTATTGATTCAATTTTAACATATTAATATTTAGTTTATTAAATATTAAAATAATAATTTTTATAATAATAATTTATTATTAGAATAAATTTGAGGTTTAAAAAAGGCAAAAGAAAAAAAAAAAACTGCTGAGCACCACGGTACTCATCTTAGATGAGCATTGAAACCGAGCCCCTAACTTATAGATTGTAGTCTGGGACTCTAAAAACTTTGAAATATAGTATAAAGTAATGAAGAAGAAAAAATAATCAACGTGTGTCGTGTATATGTATTTTTTTTAATTATAAGAGTTGAAATGGGTTTTCCAACCTAAAGTGTTGAAATAATTTTTTTATTAAATTTTTGATATTTTCAAAACACATAAATCAATCTAAAATAAAAATTTAGAACCAATTGTATGATAATATAATATAAATCAGACTACTTAATTTTTTAAAATATGATATAATAGTATAATAAATTTTTTTTCAACTTTTTATATTTTAAATGAAACAATTTTTGTTAATATCAATACGTGATTTATGAACCAATTGTATAAAATTTATACTATTATATCATATTTTAAAAAATTAATTAGTCTGCGCTAACATTAAAATAAAATCTATAATTAATATATTTATTGATTGAATATTTCAACCAAGTGATTTAAAATATTATTTGGCTATAACTATATTCCTTACTAATTCAACAATTGGATTTTTCATGTTGTAAAAGATATTTTGAATTTATTTTTTGCATTTTTTTAAATGGAGACTATACTTGTATTGACGTAATATGTTTTAAATATGGAGAAAAAAAATTCTTTAAGGTTAGAATGAATATGTTTCGGCTAAATTTAAATTTATGTTTGCCATGGCTGAGATGGACTATTAATTACAATGTCCCAAGTTTTTAATTGCAGTTGGAAGGATTAGAATTCTGCGATGAATCTATTCGGTTTTCACTGCTGCTCCTTTTTCTCACACCTCGTAACTAGAGTAAATTGTGGAGCTACATTAATTACTTCTCTATAACAGTTAACAGCAACTGACTTCGTTATATATAAAATATTTTTAATTAAAAATTAATTATTTAGTTAAAAGCACAACAACATTTAAAATTTATTTTTAATTATAAATAAAAATAAATTTTTTTTCAAAATAAATTAATAAAAATATTTATCTTTTTCTTTTTTTAATTAATAAAAGTATAATAATTCATTTATTAAAAAATATAATAACAACTTTTTATATTTAAGATAAAAAAATTTAAAACCTCTTATATATATAGGCAGAGATTATATATATATATATATATATGGGTTAGGAGTATAGTTGAGATAACCAAGACTTGAAGATAAGATATACTCAAAAGAAAAAGGTAGCGGCGTAGTGCAGTAAATAAAAATTGTTGCTATATTCAATTTTTAAACCACTACTAAATCTGTCTCTATTTTTCTTTTAACTTTTTTTGCTATAAGCTCCGCTTTCCATGTTTTTGACCCAGACCATTTTGAGTATTCATTTATGGATAAATGTTCAAATTTAATCATTAATTATTTTCTGAAAACTATTAGGCAGCCTATATCATGTGATAGTATAGAATAAATAATTAAAACTACATAAAAAATGAAGCATCTACCATCTTTCATTTATTTTTCACTAACGGGACATTCATGTGGGCCCATCTATCTTCATGTGACCGTTGATTTAGTACTATATATATAATATATATATATATCTATATATCTCGGGCTTCTTTATTTCAATCAACGGAAGTGCAGTTGATAGGCATGTTTGAAGGCAGAGTAATCTTCGAGAATAGGCGAGAAAGTCGTTTGATAAGACCGATCCCAATGGATTTGTTCGGAGAGACGGATGAGCAAGGATCGACGATGGTCATGGACATTGATGACATTGATTCGCTTGACATTTTCGGCAAGGGGTTCATTGTCACTGATAACAAGCTTGTCAACACTGACTTTGATAATACTGATGTCAACTTATGTAGCTTGCCACTTGAATTTCATTTGACCATTTAATGCACTCCCTCCTCCATGTTCTAATCGCCTTCCTGTTTAACTGTTGCCAGATTCCGCCATCAATGGCCAACAACAAATCTATCCTCCTCCTCCAGAGCATGAACGTAGTCCCTCATGCTAAACCAACTCTATTCCTCCACTTGCCACTGCTTAATCCTTAGATCCTCTTCTCTTTACTTGACCGCAGTTATGGCTAGCTAGAAGATGGGAAAGAGAGCTGCAAGCCTTCATTTACCCTTTTATTTAATTATTCCTTTTAATTTAATTTAATTTGATATTTAAATCCTATTAATCATTGGAACTTATCACATATGCACATTTATGTTTTTCTTACTCATAAAAGTCCTACTATTGAATATGAACATAATTCAAATATATATACAAGTAAATTTTGAATATCTTTTATGTAAAACGACCCAAGAAAGAGTAAGCATGTGAACTAATGCATATTTTAAGAAAATTAAATAATTTAAATATTTAGGGACTTAAAGTTTGAACACATCAAAATATTACAGAAAAATCAATGATATATTTGGCAAAAGTTAAAAGTTTTAAGGTAAATTAGTCACTTGATGTTTAGATGCGGTGTGTCTGGTGCTATAAAAAGTACTGATATTTCAAATGATCTCATGCATTGTATTCGTTACCTATACTTCTTCATTACATATTAGTAAAGTGTAACATCCTAAAATTTCTATTAAGAACATTAAAGTAAAAAATAATGAGGAATATTGTAGTGTGAGATTGGGGCTTCAAATTTAGTTTTGAGGAAGGAATGGAATTTTTGATCAAAACCATCCGCAATTGACTCCTTTGTTAGTGATGATTGGTCACGGCTAAGCACCCCTGGAGTAAAGCATGCTCTCTAATCAAAACTGTCTACAATTATGTTTTACACTAGACAAAATCATCCACAATTTTGAATGGCAAGCGCAAATCCTATTATTGGCTACAACCTCAAATGGTTGTGTTTTTAGACATGCATGATTGTATATGGAATTAACATCACAATAGCATTTTAAATGCACGAAAAATGAAAAAAGAATAGAGAAATAGAGAAGGAAGTCAAAGGAGATGGTGGAGCTCTACTTGATGATTTAGGACATTTTTGGACTACGAATCACTTAAGGTAGTCTTCCCATTCTTTTCTTTCATACTAGCTACCTTTGAGGTTAAGGTTTATAATTCCTCTCATGATTTCAATTCTTGGTGGAATTTTTGAGCTTTGTCTAACCATGGTTGAATTAAATGGGTAGAATGGAGTTGTTGGTAGTTCATTTTTGCTCTTAGAATAATGAGTATTGGGGGTTTGGTCATTGGATCAAAATTTATTTGGTTTAGGCAAACTCGAGACTCTTTAATGAAAAAATTTAGATGTAGAGTATTATAAATTGTCATCATTTAAGTTGTTGCAAATTTAATGGAGTTAAGAGCTAATAACTCGTTGGATTTGAGTTAGCATATGCGTGTTACAATTTTGGTATTTAAAGTGTGTAATTGAGAGTTGAAAGTGGTATGTTTATTGATTATTAGTGATGATTATTGTTATGAATTATAGATTAATCATATGGCGCACATTTGAGCTTGATTGTAAGATTGAGAAGCAAGTTTAGTGAGGGATAACCTTTGATCCCTTAAAAGTTTAAGATAATTAGAGAAAATCTAATTTACACTTTTACTTGTTCAGTTAATTATATATGTCTATGATTTGTTTTAAAATATGTGAATATGCTTTTGAAATATATGCAAAACGCAAGTGTGCCATGAAATTGACGGTTTAAGTGGTTATTGAAAAAAATGAATTTAATTGTGTGATAATATGACTAATGTAATGTTGAGCATGGTTATGAGAAAATGTAAGAGAAACGTGAAGTGTGATGATGTTGAGGTGCTAAATGAAATCTTTAAGTTATTATTATAATTTGATAAATTACCTTAAGAAAGTGTATATGCTTAAGAAGTGATGAGTTGATAATTTGAGAAATTGTATGCTATGCACATGATGATTGAGATTTGCATACAAAATATATGATGATTGAGAATGTGCATGCTATGAGTAAGCATGTGTTGTATTGCATAATCATATAAGGTTGAAGTTCGTCTAGGGAGAGGATTAGAGAATTAAATTCACATGATAAGGTCACCATTAGAGCTTGATGGCATGCTAATTAATTATTGTCCCACTTTTCTATGAGGGATTATCCAATGATTTATTGAGGGACTCGAACGCAATTAGTTTTCATTTGTTCAATGAGAAGGCTAGCTTAGGGACATCACACCCCATAGTATATGATGTAGAAAAAATGTCATCCAAGAGTAAGTGTAGTATCATTAGCTGAGCGGCTCTTCATAATTGGAAAGCTTGGGTTGTCTATTCATATGGATAAACCCTTTGATTATATATTCCATGAAGTTGGAGATATTAGAAGAAGGAGATAAATATGGAGTTGATCATACATGTCATCTTCATGGTCACATGGATGTTGTTACTATGGCCTTTGCATGTTATGTCATCTCATAGTCATATGGTTGTTATTATTGTAACATTATATGTGTTATTTCTTCTAGACATATGGTTACTAATATTGTGAATGCGGTTGTTTGTTGACTATTATGATTATAAATATGTTTCAAACTACGTCGCTTGTATTGCTATGATTGGTTAGTCTACATTTGTATATATCAGATATACCTTAGTTATTAAGTGTTTGTATTCACTCTTCATCTAATATTTTACAAGCATTAGCTTTAGTAAAAGGGGAAGATTTGAGGCTTGAGATGTGAATCCTATTGTAATGCCTTATTTAACATTTAAGTTTATATATATGTAGTTTAATATGATATTGCCTACTAGATTGAGTTTAATCATACTTACATCAAATGCATATTACTTACAGTTGTTATGTTCAAGGCCTATGATTTGCTAAGGTAAATTGTGTCCGGGCTCGTTAGATTATGGGTACATGAATGGATGTGTTCCATGTTGAATGTGATTAATGTGATGCATTGTATAAGTTATCCTAAGCTTTTGGCACTTTGGTTGGGTTGTAACACCTTGCGGGGTTAAAAATGTGAAAATGTTATTATTTTGATTCCGAGTGTCTAATTTTGTGATATGATCTAATTTGAAAATGAAATCAATTCCATTAGCTAGCTGTTTGAATAAGCTTCTTATGGATATTAAGATCACTTCAATTAGATGTCGGATGGAGATTAGGACGTGTTGAATGTTCAGCCCTTGAATCTGTAATTTGACAACAAGTGTCTGTATGAACTATGCAATGCATTGTGGCAAATATTACCTATGTGACAGTGCATGTCATAGAATATTGTTGGCCATGGCTCATCCTTTCTTAGTTGCAGTAGACAACTATGTTTGTTAAAGTTTAACTTTTAATTATGTTTTTCAAAGATTTCTAGTTAGTTGGTATCTATTGCTTTCAAATAGTTATGAAGTTTGATATTTAATTATTATCTTGATTGAAAAAGGTTTAGTCATATTGAAACTTATGATCCCATTGACTAAGTGTTTTTATTAAAGAATATTTTAGAGCTTTGGTCATTTTGTTCCTAAACTATATAGAAAGGTCATAATAATTCTAAACTCAATTATGGGACAATTTTGTCCCTTGACTTTAAAAATTTCTTCCATCATTACCCCAACATTAAAAACACTTAACGTCCATTAGTCATCAATAGATCCCACTATTTTTTAATATTTTTTATCAAGTTAAAGGTAATTTTGGCCCCTTAACTTCCATTCGAAGGATCATTTTGCCTCTCAATTAAAATATATTATAATAAAAATATTAAAATATAATGTAGGGCCTGGTAATGATCAACTAACGATAAAAAAATGATAGGGTGATAAGGCAGGAAATTATTAAAGTTGAGAAACAGAATTAGCCCATATTTGAGTTTTAGGTCATTTATAACCTTTTATGTACAATTCAAGGATAAAAATAACCCTTAACCCAACATTTTATTAGCAAAGGAGTTTTAATCTCTTTTATTTTAAGAGGTAAAGTTACTTGATTAAAGCTATTCTACCATGCTAGGGATCATTTGGTGCATAATTTGAATAAGTTCAATTTTAATTAGTCACAGCGGACTTTTGAATCAAATCTTTTCCTTTATACTATGATTAGTTCTTTTAATACTTGTATTTAAAGAATTTTCCATGGACAGTTACTTAGGGATAAGTCATTCCCTAATTATCATGGTAAATTGTATTTAATATGATTAAGTTTGTAGAATAATTAGGAGATTTTACATAAAGTATTATAATATAATCTATTAATTTAAAAATTTTAATTTTCAATAGGTATCTAATACTTCTCAATTGTGAGCCGATACTTCAAAGCTAATACTTTAAGGTTAGTTTTAATAAACTTAATTTTGTTAAATATTGCGATATTAACCTTTTTATTCCTAATACATCTAGAAAATAAGTTTTCAGAGATAATAAAAGTATAAGATTATATTTTTTAATTATAAGTAGAAATGTAATCTTTTAGCTTGTAAATCATAGTAAAGACCTATCAGTAAGGATTGGATGGTAAGTAATTAGGTATAAATAGAATAAAAGTATAATTAATGATTATGTTTTATTTAGTATTGCTATAAAGTACTCTATTTTATTTATGGACCATAAATTAGAGGCCTAAGAGTGATTTGAACCCAAACTTGTATTTAGTGTATTTTGAAATCTAAACAATTAAATTTGAGACAATCTAACCGCTATCATTTACTTTAAGCCAATGTTTATTATGTAGGGCCCAAAAATTCTCTCCCTCCATCCCTTTGCCTCTCTCCCCCCTCTCTCCCCATCCCTCTTCTCTCACTTTGGCAAAGTCAAATATTGTGGAGGAGTATAATCCCTTGCAAACCTTTCAACCTCAACCTTGGATGGAATAAGTACGCTAAAATCAATGGGAACCAAGGTAGGGGCCAACTCCTTTTGGTCTAGAGGATAAAAAAGGCAAACTATAAAGTAAGGCATACAAAACATGGAATATCCATGTCTAAAAAATATGCCATACTTATGGGGAAGGACTAACAAAATTACAAATCCTTCGAATAGTGCAATCTGGTTGATACTCTTGAAGAAGTCACAGGAGAAGCTTCTGTTGCCACACCCAACAGATCTGGATCTTGAGACCTTGTGCTCGAAAGACGTAATAGAGGCTGTGGTTTGGCCATTGGGTTGCCATCCTCTTCCCTACCAAAGTTGGTCTTCCGTCTCCTAAATTGGCACACAAGAACTTGTCTTGCTTCACAGAACTCGACCAAAGACCATTTCTTTTTCTAGAGCATAAAAGGAGAGGGAAGAAGAGGAAGGGCAACAGAAGTGGCAAAAGCAAAAGGAGCCATATGGGATTTGAAAGAAAGGGAAGAGGAGGAGGAGGAGGAGGAGGAAGAGGGACGAATGGGAAGAGGAAAGGAGGATGAAACAAGCAAAGAAGAAGACAAAGAGAGGGGGGGAGAGAAATTTTGGGTCTTATAAAATGAACGTTGGCTTAAATTAATAATAAGAATTGGTTTGTCTCAACAGGCTTAATTATTTAGGATTAAAATATACCAAATATGAGTACAGAATTCAAATCATTCATGGATATATAATTGAAGGTCCATATTGCCATTTAACCCTTATATTTTAATGTCTTTTTATGCATTTTTTTTATAAATACATAATGCAGGTTTGGATACGTATTGTATACTGTATTTTTTAAAAATAGAAGTATTGATGTATCGAGTATATAGATATCGTATCTGATTCACGTATCATATATGTGCAACAGGTGTGGTGGAGTTTAAGTAGATTTAATTGATATATGAATTTAAGTTTTTTTTAAACAGGGCTATGAATCTAAGTTGCTGTTATAAAAATTATCTTGAGGGATTATAAATTTCATTATCCCTAAATAGAAGGAATGAAATCTAGCTTGAAAACATTATAATTAAGCCACGTTGACGATATATTGGGAAAAATTCATATCAACAAAAATTAGCAGATTGATACATCAGCCCCAATTGTTTTGTCTAACATAAATAATAAATTTGACATTCTAAAATTTTCACCATTATATATCTTATTTTTTCTGTGGGGGCCTGCATCACCATTAGATATCCAAATGTTATGATTCAAGCCAATGTAATTTTTGAAACCAAATAGTAATATTATGAAATTTTTTAAGGCTAAAATAAACCTTCTTAAACTTTGAAGTAGTTATATATAACTTTCCTCATCTTTAGAAGTTTAAAATTAATCCCCTTAATCTTTAATTTTATGTTTCAAAACCCCTATCTATCAATTATATTATTTTTTCATAAGGGTTGAAATATCATTTAACTAAAAAATATTTTTTCGTAAGGGTTGAAATATCATTTAACTAAAAAATAGTGTTAAATAAAAAATATTATATTGTAGAACTATTTATAATCAAATTCTTATATTTTAAAAACAGTTGAGGCATTGATAGCCCAAGAAATCTTATTATTATTATTATATAAATTTTAAATATTTAGGTTTATATTATTTTTATCCATGGTTTTTTTTTGTTATCAATGATACATAGTTTTATTATTTTAAATGATAAATTTTTATTTATATTTTCAGATTAGATTAATGTAATGCACATGGCTAAAATATTTAAAAGTTTAAATATTACTAAGTTAGATTAATTTGTCCTTTACTATATCTAAGAAAATATGCACCATTAATAACAACAAAATGGATAAAACTAATACAAAAGTAAATGTTTAAAATTTTAGATGGTGATAATAACAATTTTTTTTAGCTATCAATGCCTCAACTATCCAAAAAATATAAAAATTGATTAACCATAGTTCTACAATATAATGTCTTGTTTAATAGCATGTTTTAGTTAAATGACATTTTTACCCTTATGAAAAATAATATAATTAATAGTAAGGGCTTTGAAAAATAAAATTAAAGGCTATGAAAGTTAATTTTAAAGATTTAAAGGTGAAGAGGGTCATATGTAACTATTTTAAAGTTCAGAAAGTTTTATATATTTTAACTTTTTTTTAAAAAAAACTTTAGAATTTACTTGTTCTTTTATGTACGTGTGTATGTGAACTCAGATGTCAATTTGTAAATGTAAATAACTTCAGCATATTATTAGTACAAGCATTTAAATTTGAAATCTTAACTCTCAAGGTATTAATACATGAAAGGTATGAGAAAATAAAAAGGTAACCGAATCAAAATTAAATATTTAAATGAATGTTTGTTGCTCTTTTGTCATTTTTCCTGATTCGGTTACATTTTTTTTTATTGTTTTTCGTTATTTATGTGCACCAGTGTACGAGAAAGTAGTCAAATCCATACACTTCATTAACACCAAGGAATTAAAAACTATTACTAGTTTTTGAATCGATAAAGGTATTATGGTTCAAATGTTAATAATTAAAATCATAATTAAATTGTGACTAAATTAATAATAAACAAAATATTTTATTAAATTGATTATATATTACTTTAATAATTTATTATCGATTCAATCTGGTGAGTTGGCATTGATTTCCATACTATAATTAATATATACATGGAAAATTCACTTAATTCAGAATAGGGCTGTTAGGGAGAGAGGAAAGGAAACAAAAAGGCACCAATTAAGAAAGAGCAATAGAAAAAAAGGTTATAATATAAAATTCCTGGAATTTATTGTCTCATAAGCATCCAAAAATTTATTTTTTGCCAGAACATCCAAAAACTTAATTAAAGAATCAAATTCTATACAAAATCTGGCAATTTTCCCCCCCCTTAATAGTCATTGCTGATGACTAGACTCTTATCCATTCTGGCTAATTTATTAAAACTATTGGATAAATGATCATTATTTCCAATGGCTATTCCTGGAATTTATTGTCTCATAAGCATCCAAAAATTTATTTTTTGCCAGAACATCCAAAAACTTAATAAAGAATCAAATTCTATACAAAATCTGGCAATTTTCCCCCCTTAATTAGTCATTGCTTGATGACTAGACTCTTATCCATTCTGGCTAATTTATTAAAACTATTGGATAAATGATCATTATTTCCAATGGCTGTTTTCCCTCTTTGGTGAGTTAGCTTTTCTCTTTCCTTAATTTCCATTTATTCTCACATTATGTTCCCCTTCAGCTTGGATGTTTTTTTCCTAATTCTGGGCTTCCAGCTCAACCTTAAAATGTACATATATATCATCATTACAAACTGATGCTTAATGGGAAATCACCCAAAAATAAAATATAAAAAGGGGTGGAAAGAGATATTATTGAGTATAACTCGAGGATGAGAAATCACTCGCAATTGATGCTTCTCCTTTCAATCGCTCTATTTGCTCTGTTTGTCTCCCAAATACATTGCCTTCCACTCTCTACAAGCAATAGATGGATCGTGGATTCTCGCACAGGACAACGCGTGAAGTTACTGTGTGCGAATTGGCCATCTCACATGAGCGTGATGCTGGCAGAAGGGCTGGACAAGCAATCCCTAAGGCACATTATATTTCAATTCCACCATTTGGGTTGAATTGCGTGCGTCTCACGTGGTCCACCTTCATGTTCACTCGCTACTCCAACCACACTGTTCAGCAAACACTTGATTCTCTGGGTTTGGTTGACGCTAAAGCCGGCATCACCAAGCACAACCGTATTGTCCTCCCTATGACGCACATTCAAGCCTATGCTTATGTGGTGGATCAACTTGCTGCTCAAAACATAATGATCATTTCTGATAACCACATCAGTGAGCCCAAGTGGTGTTGTGCTCCCGATGACGGTAATGCTTTCTTCGGGGATAAGAATTTTGATACCAAAGAATGGCTTCAAGGACTTTCCATGGCAGCTCAGTTATTAAAGGGAAAATCCAATGTGAGTTATTAATTAATCCCTATGTGTTTTGTGTGCAGTGGTGCGTACGTCTATACGCATCATGAATCAATCATGAATATTCCTAAATCGTGTAGATTTTGTAAATTTAGGTGGTGGCAATGAGCTTTGCGAAATGAGCTACGTGGTCCACTCCAAAACATTGACGCCTGGTATGTGAATATGACCCTAGGAGCACAAACAGTTCACCGAGAGAATCCAAATGTGGTGTCCTTATTTCGGGTCTGTACAATGACAACGATCTGAGCTTTTTGAGGGACAGGCCTATGAACATTACGTTTAAAGATAAGTTAGCGTATGAGGTACATGCTTACACCATGTCTGGAGAGCACAAGGACTGGAGGAAGCAATCGGCAAACTATCTTTGCGGGAAAGTTAATAATGAGTTAAATTCCCATGCTGGGTTCCTCACCACAGGCTCCAATCCAGCTCCTTTTTGATGACTGAATATGGGATTCCATTGTCACCAAGAACGGAACCTGATGAACGATGGTTGACTTGTATATTTAGCGTACCTTGCTACCAATGACTTGGGTTGGGGTTGGTGGGGATTCCAAGGCAGTTATTATTTGAGAGAAGGCCACGTCAACCAAGGAGAGTCCTATGGTATGTTGGACTTCCAGTGGCAAAAACTCAGTTACCCCGAGTTTCCTCACAGATTCCAGCTAGTACTCAAAACACTCCAAGGTGTGTGTGTGTGTTCGTATACACATAACTTCGACTTGAAGCGAAGCTAATTATTCTTATTTAGTTTAATTTGTTACCAACATGTTGTTGTTTTTTTTTTTGGGCAAAGATCCAAGCTCGAAGGTAGTAGACATGTCAAGCATATGTATCATCCACAAACTGGTCTATGCGTGAAAGAGAGGAAAGCATGATGATCAAGTGGAAGTGCATGAATGTAACGGGGTGAGCGGGTGGAGTCTGGAGGAACACAGATCAAATTGTTGAATGGACGAAAGTGAAGTGAAGTGTTTGAAGGCGAATGGGGAAGGACAACCAGTGGAGCTCACAACAGATTGCTTCAATACGAACCAAACTTCATGGAAAGCTATAACAGAGTCTGGAATGCACTGGGCTATCGTGGATGCACAGGGCAACCGATTGTGCTTGCAAAAAGATAACAGCTCGTCCACAATCTTTACCGCCAAATGCTTTGTGCAGATTCTAATCCTTCAGTATGGACAACCTCCGAGCCAGTGGTTTTCAATTTTGTTTCACCAATGTTTAGTGATCGAATTCAGTTTAATAATAATGCATTGGAATTAGTTAAGATCTTGATTAATTTCTTGCTAGAGGACTGGGGGCTTGGCTATGGCAATGCTAATTTTCATATAATTGATTTCCAATTGTTAAGCCTAACATTTGTTTCCGTGTTTGAACTAATTCCAAAAGCATCTCATGCGGAAATTGTTCTCGTTGGAAGATGAAAATTATAGAAAGAAATTACTTATTTGATCTTTATAATTTTAATTTAATTATAATTAAATATTTTGAATTTTGATTTATTATAACTTGATTTTTATAATTTGACTCAATTGTAATTCAGTTCTTAACTTTGACTCTTAAACTTAACTCTTATAATTTTAACAATTTAAAAAATTAATCTCTATATTAAATTATAAATAAATTAAAATTATAAGAACTGAATTACAATTGAATTAAAATTACAAACAATAATTAATTTATTGAATGACTCTAGCCCGTGACAGTAGGGTTGTAGAATTGGAAAAAGAACACTATTTACATCTGCTATAAAAATGCAATTGATTTATTGAATGATAGTATCCATGTGAATTTTCATTTCTCAACTAAAAATGTTATTTATTTGTTTGATTATTGAATATTTTGAACTTATTGAACGATAAACAAACAGATGTAGGTTCTGTTATTTTCACGGATAAAACATTATTTTCATTACAGTGATCTATGGCCCATCAAAAGTTAGGTTGGGCCAATATTCTCAGACGTGGGTCATCTTAGCTTACGTACCTATGAAAAAATAATAACATTTAATGCAAAACAGAGCCTGAAGTGAGTGATCTAGTTAATTCGGCACTTGTTTTATGGTCCAAAAATAAACACACTTTTATGTTAGGGTCACCATTAATCCGTGACTGTTTCCTTACTCAAATGTTGAATAGTACCAAATTTGGACAGTTGAGAATTGAGATCAAGATTGGACGGTAATAAAAAATGATAAATTTCTCTAAAATATATAAATAATAATTTAGTCTTTTAAATGTGATAATTCCCTTTAAATCTTTAGAGACTTTTTTATCATTAATAAATTTATATAAATTATCAAATTACCTTTGTTGAAAATAAATAATTCACAACTTTTCTTCTTATATTCGCAACTTTTCTTCTTAAATTTATAATAATACAACAACGAATCACAACTTTGCATGTTAAATTCCTTATTTGCTGTTCATTATGGTAAATATACAAAGAAAAATTGTCAATCATTTATTTTCAATAAGAGTAATTTAGTAATTTATATAAATTTATTAATGATAGAAAAGTCTCTAAAGACTTCAGAGAAATTATGACATTTTGAAGGATCAAATTGTTATTTTTATATTTCAGAAAGATTTTATTATCATTTTTCCTTGATATAATCTCAAGGTTGGACCGCCTATATTTGATATAATTTTATATTTATAACTTAAATAGTTTAATCTTTACTTGGCCAAAAAGAAAATCTTTTTACAGAAGTATAATCTAAATTAAAGACAATTATTTAATTATTAATATATTAAGTGATTTTTTTATTTAAAAAAATTTATTTAAACTATAAAAAATTTTATTTTTCATTTGTATTCCTTTTACTTTTTGAAAAAGGGATATAATTCTTTTGTGGGATGCTACCCACATTCAACTTTTGATCAAATTATATTTTGAATGAATTAGTTAATTACTTTAAAATTACACACTTTTTTGTTTACTCTTATTAGAAAATAAAATTAATTAAACCATTTAATTGGTGGTATTTTAGGAAAAAAATTATTAACTGTACTAAAAAAGATTCAAAATATTTTATATTTTTAGCATGATATTTTAAAAAGCTACATTTATCACATTTGTAGTTATTAGCGACAAGAGAAAAATGAAGTTATAATTAGATTTGAGAAATTTCGTGGCCCACTAATAAAAATTAAAATCCATATTTACTTGTATAATAACACATTATAAATCACAAATAATTCAAAATATAAATTAGTTAAAAAGTTTTCCAACAATCATGTTCAAGTTTAATATATTTACAAACTTAAAGAAAATTGCAAACGAATTGAATGGGTGTGGAGATATTTTTCAATTGATATAGAGGAAAAGAGAGCTAATGGAAAGAAGCAGGTAAAAATCATTAAAAATACTCATAAAAACTTTAAAAAATGTACCTCTGTATTCATATCGCACGTTTTGAAATATTTCATAGTTTGAATATTCCATAAATGTAAAAAGGAAAATAAGGAGAAAAGAAATAGAAAACATCAATATAAAAAAAAAAGTGGTTGATGATACAAATTTTCTTACAAGAATTTTTGTTAAGTATTCAAAAAAAAATGAAAAAAAATACATTAATTAGGTGGAAAGAAGTTACCCAAATTTAGGGTAATTCTGAAAAACAACTATCAACGTGGTTGATAAAAGTAACATCCTAAATTAATTAAATTTCTTAGTTCTTTTGAACAGTTTAGAAAATGATTAATGGATATATTCATGTTACCATTTAAAGTTATTTATTAAAATATATATCTTACAATAATTAATATGCGTAAATATCTAATTATTTCTAAAATTGCCATATACTGAGAGATGTTATTATTAGTTACAGTAATTTACCAAAATTTAATATTTTAAAATGAGAAATATGCATCTGGGAGAGATAGTTAGATTCTCGTAAACAATAAAATCTAAAAAATTAATACAATCCAAAAAAATACTAACTATCTAGATTTTCATTTAATAAATCAAGATATTATTTTTTGAATGAATAAACAGTGATATTTTCAAACAATTTTTTATAAATTTCCCATATCATAATTAGCACACAAAAAAGTGAAAGCAAAGGTCAAGTAATATTTGTAAATATCTTATTATCCCTACTTTTGCCATTTTTCTTGAGATTTTATTAATTTTAAGAGTTTAACAGAATTTAGCATTTATGGATACAAAAAATATTCCTGCGAAAAGCACTAGCTTTTGCACATATACGGTTTCAATTCCGCTTTTATAACATCCTTTCGTACAATTGGAAATAAGGCATTCAACTTATTATTACCAAAAAAGAAAAAAGAAAGAAGGCATTCAACCTGCATGAATATTATATCATCTATCGATTTGCGCACTTGTTAATAATTTTGATTTCCAACTTATTGAAGATAATAATAGTTTATCAAATAAATGGTCATTAGTTCAAATCTCAATTCTTATATACATATACAGATATATATAGCAACTAAATTGGGAAGGATCTACTTTTTGCCCTCAATATTATGGAGGAGAAATTCCTGCTATCAACGGAGTCTCTACTCTTTACAATTATATATACTCACAAAAAAATAGTTTAGTTATGGCAGCAATCTGTGATTAGAGTTTTTGTGTGTGTGTGCGTGCGCGCGCCAGAAAATACATGTTCATTCAAAAACAGAAAGGGAGGCAATGCTCCAAAATTCAAACAACCAAAAAAAGAACCTAAACAAGTAAAAAAGAAAAAACAGAAATCAAACAAACAAACAAAGCAGCAAGATTATTAACTAATCCCATCCCGGTCTGCTTCCAACACAAACTGGCCAAAAGAAGATGTAAAAGAACCAGAGTCCTGTTGGATAATCAAAGCTAGAGGAGGTGGGAGTGGTATGAACACTCAACCTAAGGTTCCAACTCGTTATATAAAAATAAAATATAATCAAAAAAATATTATTCCTTATGGTTAGGAAAAACTTTGCTAAATTTTTAATTAATGTTATAAACTTCCACGTAGAGGTTATTTTCTTAAGACTAAAACTTGCATGGGTTGCAGCAGCGCAAAGATCTAATTAATTACACTTAATTATCATAGAAATAAGAAGGTTTTAAAATGAAATTTAATTGTGGAAAAAATAATAAAAAAGAGATTAAATTTAATGAAGAGGATTTTGTAGATATAGCCCATGTTATATATATATATATGATAAAATCAAGTAAATAACCCAACATTTATTATATTTTATATTATGGTCGGTTTATTATATTTGTCAACGATATACTATTGTATATCAATGATAAATTTCTTATAAATTTTTAAATTTTTAATAATAAATCTTTTATATATTAATAATCAATTTCTTGTACATCAATATAAACTAGTTACACTTGCAAATTTTTAAAAACTTGGTTCATATTTTCTTTGCACAACATTTTTTAGCCAGTAGGCCAATTTAGCATTTAATGATTCAGATAATTTTTATTTAATCAATCAAGGTATTTTTTCTATTTGTAAATTGACTAAATTCTCTCTCATCATCCTTAGTGATGGCATGTTGAAACATATTTAATAAATTCTGGGATGTGATTGTTAGCAAAAATACAATGGGAGCGAAGATTCAGGGATTTTTTTTTACAAATATAAAAAAAGTCAGGGTGAATCTATAAGCGTAATTAAGCAAGCTTGATCGATAGCACCTTGCACCAATAAAGTAAGCTTGCAAATTATAATCAACACGACCATGGGAAATCACTTGAACTTCATACTTCTACTTGCAAATTATAATCAACACGACCATAGGAAAACTAGTGCTTTGGTGTTGAGCATTGAAACTGAATCCAATGAGCTATATGGGAGTTCTAAGCGTGATACTCAAGATAGATAAACATTATTTGTAAAGTCAAATTGGATCAGCCTGTTGAACCAATGAACTGGCAACTCATCCATGTGTTCGGTCTAGTTTTGTGTTTTGAGATGGCACCAGTTAACCTGAATTAACTTATCCAACCCCATGAGTTAGGCGAGTTGCTTTAAAAACATTTTAAAAATGCAAAAACCTTTAAATGGCTAAATCATTAGATCCTCTCCCTGCATTCGTGCAATTACTTTCTTGGTCTCGCCTCTCTTCCCTGATTAGCTCTCATCTGTTGTCCCCGAGCATTAAGCTCTCTTCAAGCTTCAACCTTCTTGGCTTTCTCGATGGGTTCTCGTTTATGATCTCTCTGGGTCTATGGGTCTCATCTTTAACCTTTGGTAGCACTCATCATCGACTAGCCATAAGCTGGAAGAATAGAAGGAGGAAAGAAGAATATGAAAGCGTGAATTAAAGGAAGGAGAGAAGACCAAGGCAAGGCATGGATCATAGTGGGACAATAAAAAACTTAAAAGAAAAGTCATATAATGTGAAATCAAATGAGAGATGGTTTAAAATATAATAAAAAATTACAAATTAATAGATAGATTTATTGTATACACCACAAATATATCCATGATCTAATGGATAATAGACTTTCACAAGAAATAAACATTTTAACTTCTTTAGGTAGATCAATAACCACATAGTGTACTTTTTTTGGTCAGCCAGAACATAGGACTAAGGAACAAAAGTATTGTATTGTATTTATATATTCAATTTAAATAATATATTTACCAATTTTTACCAATATTTATATGTATTTTTAATTGCAAAGTTGAAAATAACAAAAATAAGTGGAAAAAGTGAGAGGAAAAATTAAGTTCTTGATGAATTAATATTAATAATGAGCGAAATAGTTTCAGAAACATTAATGTAGATGAATGTTTTAAGAATTAATGTTCTCTTGAAGGTTAAAAAAAAGAATCAATGTCCTTTTATTTAAATTATATTATTTTATCATTATGATCGATTGATTTTAGTTTAACCCTTGACCCTTAGCCCTTGATTTTGGTTGATGCAATGACTGATCCAATTTTCAGTACCTTGTAGATAAATATTTCACGAAGTGTGCTTTTAAGATAATACTCAAGGAAATCTCAACCAACACATATAAACATACTAATGTTAAAATAAGATCATTGACTCTTCCTCTCTCCCTCCTCTAGATTTTTCTCTCTCTATAAGCTTCTTTGTCTCACTACCAAGCTTTGGTCTAAATGCTTTAATATCTAAATTTTAATGTTCAAGATTTGTTTAGATACTTATTGCAAAGGAAACACTATCAAAGGTAGTGAAAATAAAAATATAAAGAAGGATCTAGACTAAAGTATCCACCACTACTCACCAACTATAAATATGTGTGGATGTATATGTGAATGTGTGAAGACAAGTGAGTGAAGTGTGTAAATTGTTGAGAGAGTTTGCAATAGAAATTTTCTTTCAGTGAAGTTCCTCCTTCCTTCTCCAAGCCTCACACTGTATTAAAGCAAGGTTAGAGCAAGCTATCAAGGAGTAGCTGGGTTGCTCAGGAGTAGTTGTTATTAATCGAGTACTTTAATGCTTGGCATTGAAGTCAAGAATATCTTGAAGTTCTTCCAGTGCATAGTCAAAACTATGAAGTCATCTAGTCAGGGGTTTAACTTACTTGAAAAAGGGTTAGGCATTTCAAGTCATTACAGTAGAGATAGATTTTTACTGACCACAGTCGTTGAAAAAATAATTATAATAAGACTTGGTCTACTCGCATTAGGTTTTATTTACTTGGGCAAGATCTTTGGATATTGTTGGTGGTAATAATATCACCACCAACAACTCCTAAAGAACTTAGCAAATGGAAAATGAAGGCCAGGAAGGCAATGTACGTCTTGTTAGTGACCGTTAAGGATAATCTTCTTTAACATGTACAAGATGCAAAGACGCTGAAAGAGGCTTGGAACACAGTCATAACACGCTTCACTAGGGAAAATAATGTAAAGCTTTAAAGACTAGAGAATGAATTATTATCAATCATTTAGGGAGACATGACAATAAGCCAGTATTTTAGAAAAGTAAAAGCCCTATATGATGAGATTTTAAAATTAAGTTTGAAAGATAAAATCACTGAAAAGAGAATGAGACGGATAATAATTCACGGCTTAAGGCTTGAATATAATTCTCTCATTGTAATTTTTAGTGGATAGGTTATAGAACCAACTCTAGTAGAGTTTGAGAATATTTTAGCCATCAAGAAGAATTAGCTAAACAGATAGCAAGTGTTAGCATCAAGAATAATAAAAAACCCCTATGTGAGAAAGAAAGGTTCTTACAATAAAGGTCGTTGTCCTTCAAAATCTTGACCTCCAAGGAATAAAAAAAGTGACTAAATAACTAGCAATAGAGATAGGAGAAAGGAACTTCACAGCAAGGGGGAGCACGCTGAGACCAAGATAGGTGTGATGAAAAGAAAAATTACAAAAAGAAAGACCAATGCTATAATTGCAAGAAAGTTGGCTACTTTGTAAGATATTGCTCGCATAAAAGAGCTGCAAGAAATACGATCACCTTTAACAAAAATGATAGTGAAGAAGAATGGGGTTTTCAAGCATCTTGTGCAATTATAAAAGAGATATTATGGAAGATTCCCTTAGAAATGAAGAAATAGCCACTACTAGTATCATAGAGCCAAATAAGAAGAACCTTATTATGGTAAGCAATAAATTAATTACTTATGAGAATGATTGGATAATAGATTCAAGATGCTCGAATCATATGACTGAAGATTAGAGAAAATTACTAAATACAATGGAGTACAAAGGGAAAAGAGAGGTGGTAACCGTTGATAATGCCAAGCTACCAATCATATATGTTGGCAAGACTGAGATAGTTCCTTGCTATAATTCTCAATCAATATAGTTAGATAATGTATACCCTGTGTTAAGTATAAAGAAGAATTTGCTATCCATATCTCAGCTTGCTTAGTCAGGGAACTATGTACTGTTCGAGCCTAAAGATGTAAAGATTTATAAAAGCTTGAAGGTGATTGGGACACTGATTATGGAAGGCCTAAGGCTTGAGTCAGCATATGTAATGTCAACAAAGACTGGGTTCATGGACAAGACAAGGAAGAATGAGACTGCTGACTGCTGACTTGTAGCATGCATGATTAAGACACATAAGCTTTAGGAAGCTTAAGGTAATGATGAATAAGTCATTGTTAAAAGGTCTCCCTTACTTAGAAGTATGAGATGACATTGTTTGTGCTTGTTGTTAGTATGGTGAGGTAGATGAACTACCTTATAAGATTTTAAATTTCAATCAAAAATACCCCTCCAATTGGTTCACTCCGACGTATTCAAACCTATAAGTCAAACATCAATAAGAGGTTATCGTTACATGATTACCTTCATCGATGATTATTCTAGATATGTTTGGGCTCTCTTTATCAAAGAAAAATATAAAGTTTTAGAAAAGTTTAAAGAAATTAAGATAATGGTAGAAAGTAAGATGGGATAGAAAGTTCAATGCCTATGAATTGATAATGAAGGAGAGTATACCTCATATGATTATGTAATTTTCTAAGGGAAAATAAGATACAACATTAGTTAATGTGTCTATATACACCATAACAAAATGGAGTTGCTAAAAGGAAGAATCAACATATGGTAGAGATGTGCAGGTGTATACTTCATTTAAGAATGTACCTCTAAGATTTTAGGTCGAGTGCATGAAGATAGCTATCTATGTCACTGATAGACTACCTCAAGCAAGTCTTAGATTCATGTCACCATATGAGATGGAAGACTAAGCCCATAGTAAGTCATTTTGAGTATTTGGATGTGTGTGTTATGTTTTCGTTCTTGAATAACAGTGAAGCAAGTTCGAGGAGAAGGTCATACGCTGCATATTTATGGGCTATGATAATGAATAGAAAGGAAAGAGGTTTTATGATATAATAATAGGGCATTGTCACATCTCACACAATGTGGTGTTTGATGAAGCATTCTCATAGTGTTCATTATAATAGGTTTATTTGCCTGACACTTAAGAACTAAAAGAGAAGATATAAGAGAAGGAACAAGAACAATAAGAGAATCAAAGTCAGCAATCTCTAGGGGAAGATTGAAGTCCTCCAATTGATCAAAAGCTAAGAACTTATGGCATATAAGCTTATGACATTCATCCTCAGAGAATGATAGGATGAGTCAACCTAAAGAAGGTGAAGAAGTAGAGGAAGAAGATCAACACACACAGCTATTATGAAGATCAACACAGGTATGTAAACCAAATCCTAAATATTCTAATACAGCTCTAGTTGAAGATAGTAAAAAGCCTAGTTCATCCGAAGAGGTTACATAGTATAAGGAATAGAGGCAAGCCATGGAAGAAGAGATCTATGTACTTAAGCAAAAATGAAATGTGGGATTTAAGCCCAAGATGAAGGGTATAAAACCTAAATCATACCAATAGGTTTACAAGTTGAAGATAAAGCTTGTTGAATCAATTGATAAAATACAAAGCAAGACTAGTGGCGTGTGAGTTCTCTCAAGAATATGGACTTGATTATGATGGGACTTTTAGCTCAGTGGCAAAGGCCACAATAGTAAGAGTTCTATTTACACTTGCTATAAGTCCATCCTGAAAGCTTTGATAAATGGATGTAAATAATGTATTCTTGCATGGAGAATTAGATAGGGAGATATACATGGATCAACCAGAAGACTTTAAGAGAAAAGACCATCCAAATTATGTCTGCAAATTAGAGAAGGCTCTGTATAGGTTGAAGCAAGTATCATAAGTATTGTATGGTAAAATCGTAAAAGTTTTAATAAAAAGTGGTTATTAGTAGCTTCGACAGATTCAAGCTTATTTGTGAAAGACTGAGATGGAAGGCTAGCTATAGGGCCAATATATGTGGATGATTTGATCACATCATCAAAGATGACAAAGAAGAGATTAATTGGACAAAATTGAATGTATTATTCTGCTTCCAGATGAATGAGCTTGGTAAGTTAAGGCATTTCTTAAGACTTGAAGTAGATTATACCAAGAAAGGGCTATTCTTGTGCCAACACAAGTATGTAAAAGACCTATTATACAAATTTAGCATGCTTGAATGCAAGCTTATCTCAATGCTGCTGGAGCCTAATGCAAGCCTATGTGCATACAAAGGCAAGAAACTGGAAGATGCAACTATGTACAAGCAACTAGTAGGTAGTCTCATTTACCTTACTCTAATAAGGCTTGATATATCCTATGTAGTTGGAGTAATCAGCCAATTCATGTAGTAGCTTAAGAAACCATATCTAGAAGCAATGCGATGAATACTAAGGTATGTGAAAGGAATTATTGATTATGGAATCTTATATAAGAAAGGTGTTGCATGCAACTAAAAGGATATTATGATGCCAACTATACTAAAGATTGTGATACAAAGTATTTGACAATTAGGAATGTCTTTAATATTGGATCTAGAGCTATTTCTTAGTTAAGCAAGATACAACCAACTGTTTTGCTGTCAAATATGAAAGCAAAATATAGAGCAATAGCAATAGTAGCATAAAAAAGTAGTTCATTAATGTAGTTGATAAAAGACTTGCATCAAGAGATAGATTATTCAATGAAGCTACACTATGACAACCAGTCTACCATTCGACTTGTAAAAAATTTGATGCTGCATGTTCATACCAAGTATATAAAGATGTACTACCATTACATCAAAGAGAAGGTGCTCAAAGGCGAGATCAAGGTGAAAGTAGTTAATACCAAAAATTAAATTGCAGACATATTTACAAATCACTTAAAGAAGCCAAGATTGAAGATTTCATAAAGCAATTCAGAATAATGAAGAGATTAAGAGAGTAGTTGTTGAGGGAAAGTGTTAAAAATAAGATCATTGACTTTCTTTCTCTCCTTCTCTCAATTTTCTCTCTCTTAAACCTTCTCTCTCACACCGCCAAGCTTCCATCCAGATGCTTTAATATCCAAATTTAGTATTCAAGATTTATCCAAATACTTCTTACAAAGGAAGCAATGTCAAAGGCAGTGAAAATTAAAAAATATTAAAAAAGATATAGATCTAATGTATCTATTACTACTCACGAACTATAAATATGTGTGGATGTATTTGTGAATGTGTGAAGAGAAGAAGCAATTAAAGTAAAGAAGCAAGAAAGAGAAGTAAGTGAGTTGAGTGAAGTGTGTGCTGATATGATAGAGAAAAGAAGTATGTATGTTAGTATATGAGTATGTCACGTGAATGAGAAAATGAGAATAAGAGTTGAAAAAGTTAAAGGAGTGTGTAAATTGTTGAGACAGCTTACAATAGAAATTTTTCTTTGAGTGAAATCCCTCTTTCCTTGTCCAAGCCTTGCACCAATTATTTGGTTGTTCCCTTACTTAAATTTCAACAACTAGAAAGAAGCTCACACAAGAAATGGTCCCCCAAAATGCCAAATTTCCTTTATTTATCTATCAACTTGCACTATTGACTGTGAAATCACATATGTCTATTTATTGTTTAATAATGAATGTTGTTGGAAGTTAGAACATGTATCTATCTAATTAAGGCCCAACACACCATCCTCTCTCTTGAGTCTATCTGGTTCTGTTTAGTTTTGTTTCAAGTCATTAAGAGTTGTTTAGAGCTAAAGCTCTACACAATGATCAATTGTAATTAGATGATTGATTGAGATTGATAAGATTAGAGTGATTCGGCACATTCTTTTTTTTTCTTTACTTCCTTACTCTGATATCTTGCAAATGCCTCCCTCCTTGACTCCCTCTTTAATTAGACTTATAAGTATACTCTCAAAATTCTCTTGTGAAAAGAAATGAAAGGAGCATTGTTTATGCTGTATTTATTGACATGGCGTTGGGAGGAAAGCAACGCCTATAGAGAAAGGGTTTAGTTTCTATGCTCATCCCTCCTTGAAATGAGGTCTAGACCATTTAAATTTTAATATGAATGATCTAAATTTAATATATGATTATATATTATATTTATTAAAAAATTATAAAAATTATAAATAATTTTAATAAATTTTTTATTTTTAATCTAGTCTAGATTTAATTTAGCGGGTTCAATTCAATATTAAAATTTTATAATTAATATATATTGATTATTTAGATGTGCCTTGCACAGTCCTGAACTATGCAAAATAAATCTGAATAATTAATATACATCAATTATAAAAAATTAATATTAAATTGAACTCTCTAAATTAAATTTAGAATAAATTAAAAATAAACAATTTATTAAAATTATTTTATAAATTTTATAAATTTTTATTTTAATAATATAATATATAATAATATAATAATAATATTTTAAATTTGGATTACTCTAATTAAAAATGAGAATGATCCAAATCTCATTTTAAATTGTGATGTTCATCCTTGGGATGAGTAGAAAAATCAGTTCCAATGGGAACATGAGTTTGACCAATCCATGTCATTGCCAAGAAGTTGATACAAACAATGAGAGAGTGGCGCCTCCTGTTCCCAGAAAAATCCTCAAATTCAAACGCGTCGTTTTTCAGTTACTTTCAGCGAAAGCTGGAAGTCAGGTACAATAAGTTTTGGCATCGATTAACTCATTAATTATCAACCTTCCCGGGCAAGTACCGCCATTAGAACAGCTACACACATTATATTTGGTTCGTCCCTATTCTCTCCTCACCACGATGGAGAATATAAATTATTATTACTTAAATTATGTTTTCAAAAAAGCTGATTAAAATCTTAATTTTAGAATTCTCACATCTTTTTAATTATATTCTATTAGAATTTTTCAAAATATCCTAATTAATTACCTGAGTAAAATATAATAAAGTAAGGGTATAATGTAAAAAAATATAGGAAAGATGACAAGAAAATCTTGTTGAATTATACAAATGACATTTTAGTCCATTGAAATGTCATAATTTTTCAGAAGTTTTAAAGACTTTTTTATCATTAAAAAATTAACATAAATCATCAAATTACCCTTAATTCAAATATCAATTGCCATTCACAATTTTTGTTTTAAGATTCACAATTTTTTTTTTAAATCACAAGAATTTAACAGTAATTTATAAATTTGAATTAAGGGTAGTTTGATCATTTATGGTAATTCCGTAATGACAAAAAAATTTCAAGGGACTTCAGAAAATTTATGATATTGTGAGAGATCAAAATATCATTTATATAATTTAAATAATTTTATTATCATTTTCTCAAAAATATATATACCTACTCAATGTTCTATGCTTTAGATCAAGTGGGACTTCTATATTATATTATGGTCCAGATGGTGCTAACTGTACCACTAGCTCCCCATTCCAATCTCTCTTACAACTTTGACGGAATAAAAAATATGGATGAGTCATTAATTTTATTTGAAAATGAAATAAATCAATGATTTTATTCATATTTAAATAAAAAATTCATATTTAAATTATATTCTTTATCGTAGTTAATAGCTTTGGAGAGGGATAATTTTGGGGAAAACTTACAAAATTACAATAGGCCATTTTATTTTGACTGTGTTTTGCTTTTAGTACATATAATCTTATTTTGTTGTTCTCAGTCTCTTTAGTTTAATTTGTCTGCAATGTTGATCATTATAATTTAAAAATGCATATAAGAATCATGAGCTGGCACCAACAAAATTAATTTTGATGACATATACTTAACTTTGTTAACATACTTGCTGATGTGTATTTAACCCTCTCTTCATCTCCACCTTCTGTTATAAAAGAAATTTTTTTCCTATTCACCTTTCATTTTTAATCATACCTGATCAATTTATTTCCATGTTATCAACATATTTTTACCACACTCTAGTAATTAAATGGGTTAGTAGAGTTACAGCAAATTAAATTACTTCTATCAGTACTAGCTCAAGATTCATATATATATATATATATATATTTAAAATTATTGTAACTAATGTTGCACATTCATCAAATTAAACTAAAGGGATTGGAAACAACAAAATAAAATTATAGGAACTAAAAACAAAACACAATTAAAGTCTAGGGACCTACTTGTGCTTTCTCAAAAAATTTAATTAATACTTGATATAAGTAACTCATAATCCATCTCTTCTAAAAAATATCTTATAATAAGAATAAAAAAAGTACATACTCTATTCAGCTTCTAAACGCCCCTTGGTTCCTTTGGTCTTTATGTAATTACTTGCTTCTCAAAAAAAAAAAAAACGATGTAAATTATAAAGTGTCTAGTCGGTAGTTAAAATATCAAATGATACCCCGTTTGCATCTCCATAATGTTAATAGCTTTATTGTAATTTGAGAAAGATAATATGATGATGTTCTCTTAATTAATTGAAATATTATAATGTTTTCTAACAAATAAAGCAATCTCACAATGTTGCTTAATCTAGGTGAAAAATGTTTGAAACACCTTACATAAGAAAGGAAGTAACTTTCTCCACTTGTTTTTATAAGTTAAAGTACTTCTTTCATATCAAATTATAAGATAATTAAAGATAAGATTACGCATATCAATAAAATTCAATAATTTTTGTTCAAAAAAAATAAAACTCAATAATAAACTTTACAATTTTTTTTTTCAAAACAACGATATAAGCTTTCAAGAATGTTCTTCGTTTAATACTTTCTCCATCCTAAATTATAAGATACTTTTAGATAAAATCTTATATACTAATAAACCTTATTAAATATACTTAACAATCTTATCTTTTCAAAATAATTAAAAATATAAACTTTTAAAAATACCTATCATTTAATACATTGAAAAGAGAAGGGACAAAAATTAATTATAGAGAGAAAGGATAATATTAAAATTGGTGTATTTAATAAAATCTTAATATACTTAAAATGTCTTATATTTTGAAATGGAGAAACTTCTTTAAAAGCATCCTATAATTTAGAACGGAGGGAGTATAACTTTAGATCCATGTGCACACTCAATCATTACACGATAATCATTTCAATTCCCTTTCCTCTTTGAATGATAATTTTGGAAAACCATCATTATTGAAACATTATTTTGACCAAATTATCTTATGTTTTGATACAATAAAATACCTCCAAAGTTTTCTCATAACTTATAATGAAAGTAGTAATTTTTATCGTTTTATTAAAAGTAAGGATAGACGGTTAAACTATTATCTTTATTTAAAAATTAAAAAATATTAATTTCTTTTATATTTAAATACATGCATTAAAAATATAATGAAATTATTACATTCTTTCACATTTTCTGACAGTCTTTTAACTGGCACCACATGGGAAAAATTTAATAAATATCTCATGAGGTGATTTTAAAAAGCAACTAACCGTCCTAGTAATTGCCTTCTAAGAAGGACTAGAGGGAATATAAAGACATGTTTGATTTTTTTTTGAATAGCTTTTTTTAACAAATAAAAAATAAAAAATTGTTGGGAAATGTATTTTCTATTAAATGTTGTGAAAATATAAATTTTTCTGAAAAAATAAAAACTAAAACATCTTTTTTATGTTTTTATATAAAATTAGAAAACACAAAAAATATCATATTTTTATTAATGAAAATTATATAAAAATGGAAAAATATCGTACTAACAACATGTGAAGAAATTTATTCACAGACAAAGATTAATATAAAAGTATCATTGTTAAAATGGAAATATAAAGTCAATTTTTTAAATGATAATTTATTATTAATCCTTGTCTGTAAATAAATTTATTCATATGCCTATGATGCAATTTTCCTAAAAAAATCATAGGTTTTAAACCCACAAGCAAACAAGGCTTTTCATGTTATTCATTTATGAGGCCCATTACAAATTTATTTAGAATTAATATGTAATTTAAATTTTAAACTATAAGTTCATAGCCGATTTGAATATTAAACTTTTATTTAGTATATTTTAAATCCTAAATAATTAAAGTTGGTGTAATTTTGCTCCACTATTAAATTAAAGCAAACATTTGTTATTTTTTTAAAAAATAGAGTTTAATGTGTAATTTTTCTCAAAGGAGGGGAGGAGAGATAGGGAGAGTGAAATTCGATAAAAATCACACATTAGATCCCATTTTTAAAATAAAGGGAAAACTAATACTCTAGTCCTTATAGTTTTATATGATTTTTAATTTAGCAAGTCCTTCTAATTTTTTTATATTTTATTGGATCCTTATAGTTTACTCAGTTATAGAGGTTGCTCCATATACTCACACTCTGTTAATTACGGCTGACATGTACGATGACCAAGCTAAGTTAAAATATGAGAATTTTTTTTAAAAAATATGAACAATAACAAAACAAAACCAAAAAAAAGTTTGAGGCGTGGATCTGGAAAAGGACAATGAAGACAAATTTTGTGCTGCACCTGTGAACTTTCAAAATATGAAAACGATGACTGAATGACAATGAAGACAAATTTTGTGCTGCACCTGTGAACTTTCAAAATATGAAAACGATGACTGAATGACAATGAAGACAAATTTTGTGCTGCATCTGTGAACTTTCAAAATATGAAAACGATGACTGAATCAATAAATCTAGTTGATTTCTTTCTCATCTTGAGCTTAGCCAGTGAAGCATCATGTCTGTCTTGCCGATTCAATCTAGAAGAGTGATATGATTGAGCGATAGAATCAAGACGACGAAATTTTGCGCATTGACAAAGGCGATACATAAAGTGGTTGCAATATCAAGCTGCAAAGGGCCGAAAAAGGATCGGCGAAAGCTCGTGTGACAGCTATTGAGGGTCGCGACTATGGCGGGAGTTCGCCAAGTTTCCACTAGCACTGTCTTGTTTTGCTCAGCCTTTCTCCTTATCAAAATCACGTTCTTCGTGCTTGAATCTGCTAGCTTTTGCTCAAATCACGTTACTTGGGTTTAGTTTATTTTAAATTTTGCAGATGTGATGGAACAAGGAAAAAGAACAGACTGTATTTTTAATTTAGTTTTATTCTTTTACTAATTTTTGCATTGTCTATGTGGCAAGAGTAATACATGTGAACACACAGTCAAAGCTATATTATTGCCACCTCACCAGATACCAATGCTGTTAGTTTGCAAATTAACAGATCATGGGCCAAGGGATCAATTGTAATAACTAAAGAAATTATGAGGAACCGATAAAAAAATATAAAAAAATTGCAAAGACCTAATTAAAGTTAGGTAAAGGTATAAGGACTGGGAAATTAATTTTTCCTAAAATAAATAACGAGGGTTTGCTTTAATTTAACAATAAAAATAAAATTATATAAATTTTAAAAATTTAAAATTCATAATATATCAGATTAAAATTTAATATTTAAATTACTTCTGAACTTCTAATTTAATATTTAAATTACATACTAATACTTTGAAATATGGCCCCAAGGCGCAACTCCATAATAACGAAAAGGCTGTATGGGTCCGCTTGAAGTTGAAACATGGGAATCAGAATTTAAATATTTAAATACAATACGGTCTCTGTCCATATTTTTAATTACAAATATCACAATACTATTAGGGGAACATGTATTGACAATTTGACATTAAAAACCGTCCCTAATTTATCTAGCTGCGAATTGCTCACAAATAGAGGCGTCACTAAAATTTTTGCCACGGACTAGCAAAATTTATGTTATAAAATTTTCACAAAATCTTTATTATATTTTTTAGAGTTAAAATATATTGGTAAGTTGTTCAATTGTAAATAAACTTAAGTTAATGTGGGATTTTCATACCAAATAAAATTGAGTTTAATAAATAATATAAAATTAAAAAAGACTCAAACTCTTTTTTAAATTAAAATATGATATTCTTTCACTACTCTTGCTTGTCTGTCCTTTCATTCTTTTCCAAATGGTTGCACACTATTTCCAACAAATGATATTAGAGTTAGAATTTGTTCCAAACCTAAAAAAGCCCATTTGCACATTGTTTGAGGGCATTTTTCATATGAGGAACTTATGATAAAATCACACTTGAGAGAAAAATTATTAGTTTATTCAAATGTGAATCCATTGTTGATTTATCTAAATGTAAGCCGATTTAAATCAACATAAAAAGTCAAATAAAGTTATCATTAATAACTAATATAAAATTTAAAAAATATTATTTGTATTTTTTTTTATTGAAACAAGTGGCATCAAATTAAACTTATGCTGCCACATTTAACTTAGAACAATTGAAAACCTTGCCTTCCTCATACGTGCAGGGATTTAACAATGATCTTCTGAAATTCGACACTCAAGTATGAATAATTAATTCACAACTTACTCCATTTTGTTTATTAAAAAAAGAAGAGTCAAAGGACATTTTTGTCTCACTTTTTGGTATTCTAAACTTTTGTGTGATACAATTTTTTTTAATTTTTAAAAGTGGTTCACTGAGTACTTTACCATTAAAAAAGTTAACTTTAAAAATTTAAAATTGTAAAAAAAACCATTCAAAATTACATAAAAGGACCATATAAAAATTAATATTAATTAAGTCTTCTAAATTACGTATAAATAATAGGATATAAATATTATTTCTTACCATGTAAAAGGCCCAAATGACCCATTTTTTAAATGTTTGTCGCTATCCATCACATGCCACGTTAGCAAAAAAACAGCAAGGTTAATTGCTAACTAGTAGAAAACATTTTTTACACCTTGAAAAAATAGTTCAGGAGAAAAATTGTCTAACTTATCAATACAGGATGCTTATTGCTCATAAAAAAAAATTCAAAGATAAAAATACACCTTAACCCTATAATAAAAGTAAAAACTTTATAGGTAGTGTATGGATTACTAGGTTGAATTACAATCTCAGTCAAAATTCAAGTATTTAAAACTTGTTGCTTGGGTAATGTAAAAAAATTTAAAGTAAAAAAGAAATGAGCTTAAATTTGAAGCAGAATGAAAATTGGAAGTGACAAATTTATGCCCATTGTTTAATTAGTCAGCGAGCATGAGAAATAAGAAGAGTGAGAGACTAACAAAGGCATTAATAGTGAAAATGTAAAGAAAATAAGAAAGTTAGAGTATGTAGAATTTCAAATAATTAGAGTTTAGAGAAAATTCAAAATTACAAATCCTCTTACTTGCAATTACACCATTACAGAAATACTGTCTCTTATAACGAGGAAGGGGCCAGGAGGGAGTAATTAATTTCATTAATGTGTTAATTATTACCAGAGAACCCAGCTGAAGCTATGTGGATGAGGATGGATACAATTCAAATAAAGATCCCATATTTAATTTAAACGGGTCAGGTCCAATTACTTTCAGAGACACGTAGATCCAATAATTTTGGCATTGGTTGATCATATTTTACATAATAATCGTATATTTTTAGGTATTCATTCATGATAAGTATACATTGTCGCTTTTCATGTTATTTATTCACAAGCCCTACAAAATTAACTTCGTTGATGATATTTTTAGGTATTCATTATACACAAGTATTGTCAAATTGATGTGTCACATAATGGTCATAATAAATGTGGATACAACTACCAATTTCTTGCTTATGTAAAATGGGTCAAAGCGTTGAAGGTGGTTCACCACACCCTATCCGTGTTTCCTAATATAATATATATATATATATATCGCAACAGCTTTTGACTCCACCCATAATATTTCTGAACTCGTTCATGCATGTTTTTAATATTATGTGGGAGATTTGTTTAACTTTATCACTTTAAAAAAGAGCTTCATTGCAGGAGGTAGCCCACGCATGAGAGACTATTTCAAAAAAAAAAAAAAAACTGACGATTACTGTCATAAGCTATAGCCCATCAGTTCATCTATTTGAAAATTTGGCGAATTACGGATGAGCAAGAAACCATCTTCCACGTGCGTAAGGCAGGCAATTGCCTGGCACGTCTCGTCGTCATCTTATGTATTATATATAAACTATATCAGCCTCTCTTCGCATTCTCATATACTCTAGAGGCCTTTGGCAGTAGCATAATACACTTGTGATCGCTAACATAATATTGCAGAAAAACAGTACGCAGGACGATGAAGCAGTATCAACAAGAAGAAGAAGAAGCAGTCCCAGTGAGTCCCATGGGACAATACTTCAACAGTTCTGTGCTTTGCATTTACATTATTGGAGTTTTAGAGTTCCAAGTTCCTTTTGATGAATCTCTAGCAATTCCTCTCCTCAAACGTCTCTTCCTTCCTATCAACCCTCGCTTCTCTTCCATCATGGTCACCCTCCTCCTCTCCCTCTTGCTTCTTAATTATTATTTTATTAATTCTATATATTTTTGTACATTCTTCATTTATTTAATTAGTTTCACCGAATGACAGTATCTGCTGGAAACTGCATTAGTAATTATTTGTATTGTTAGGTTTCATCGTCAAACTCCTACGACTTGTTTTAAATTTTGTTTCCATTTTATTATTTGGGTATCCTTGTAAATTAATGAGAAATAAAATTCTGCCAGAGCAGGTGCAAGATGAAAGTGGAGAGAAACAATGGAAGAAAGTGGAAGTAAACTTGAAAGATCATATTAACATCCCTATATTCCCCAAATGCAAGTCAAAGGAATCATATGACAAGTATTTTGCTGATTACTTGTCAAGAATAGCAATAGAGAAGCTTCCTCAAAGCAGGCCATTATGGGAAATTCACATCGTGAGTTACCCGACAAGTAGTGCATCAAGCACTCTCATATTCAAACTCCACCATGCCCTCGGCGATGGATACTCCCTCATGGGTGCTCTTCTCTCTTGTCTTAAGAGAGCTGATGATCCCTCTCTTCCTTTGTCTTTCCCTTCCCTCAAACCATCGATAATGTCCGTCAACCAGAGCTTGTTCAACAAAATTTCATGGTGATGTCCTTGGCCTGGAATACTCTAACTGATTTGTGGTGGGGCATATTGAAGAGTAACGTCATTGAAGATGATGAGACACCTATTAGATCTGGATTTGAAGGAGTGAAGACTCGTCCAATCACTATATCTACTATGGAATTCTCTCTTGACCAAATCAAACGAATCAAGTCTAGACTTGGAGTGGTAAGCCCTCAATTTTTCTTAGTGGTTTTTTACGTAAGTTTCAACAACTCATGTATAGTAAGTTACCTGCTCTAATATTTCTTTCTTTCCCCTTCAAATACAGACAATAAATGATGTCATAACAGGAATTGTTTTCTATGGGACCCGATTGTACATGCAAGATATGAATAACAAATCAAGGGCTTCAAACTCCACAGCGTTGGTGCTGCTGAATACGAGAAACACTGAAGGTTACCAATCTATCGATGACATGCTTAATGCGAAGGCCAAAGGGCCATGGGGGAATCGTATTTCCTTCTTGCATGTGCCGATTCCGAAGTTAGAAAATGAAAGAATTTCAGATCCACTGGAATTTATTTGGGAAGCACATAATATAATCAAGAGAAAGAAACAATCTTTGGCTGTTCCTCTCACCGGGATGCTTCTGGAAATGGAGAGTAAATTCAAAGGCTATGAGGTATTTGTATGGGCGCATGTGGCTTTTAAACCCTTTAGTATCCCCTTAATTAACGAGTAGTACTGATAAGTATTTAATTGCTTATAATATAACCTAACATTTGTTTTGCGTATATGTTTGCTGTTGTTGCAGTCTGTGGCTAGGCACATTCATGGCACGGTGAAAAAGTCAAGTACGGTAATTACAAATTTGATCGGACCATCAGAACGAATGTCTTTGGCCAACCATCCGGTAAAAGGCTTGTATTTCACAATTGCTGGAGGTCCTGAGGTACTTTAATTTTCCAGTCAATGACGAGCAATATAAAAGCTAGTTTATATAAAATTTATGTTTGACGTTGCTGACCACCATTTGAATTTTAATGGGTGACAGAGCCTCGTGATATCAATGATGAGCTACATGGGAGTTCTAAGAGTGACACTCAAGACAGAAAAATATTTCATTGACGAATACAAACTGAAATCTCGCATCAAAAGTGCCTTTGACATTGTGCTCAAGGCAGCTATGGAAATTCCTTAATGAAACCAGAAGTTAGGAGCTTGTACTAAACGTAGTCTTAAAGTCCAGATCGGAGCGTGCTACATATGAAGCTATATATATATATATATATATTTCATATTTGTCTATTTATGATATTATTTAATTTGTTTGTATGTCTGCATGTCGAGTCTAAATAACAAAGCTACGTTGATTTGTCGAATGTTGTTATAATCTTCTCATTTTGTATGCCAAAAAGAAAATGGAAATTACTTATTTATCAATATTGCCGATATAAGAAAACCCATTATTTATTGCTCCGTATCACTTGCGGCTCCACAAATAAAAGGTTGACAGGAAGAAAGGCCAAGGCCGAAAGTTGAAATTTGATTTTTTTTTTCTTTGCCAACAAGTTGAAATATTTAATCGATCATACATCCAATTTTACCCAAGGGATACGCAGTCACGCAAGCATTGATAGCGGCCAGTATTGGCAAATAATGTCACAGAATTTTAAAAACTGGACCAGATTGAAGAGACTGACCAGTTGGATCATCAATTGGCCAGATGGCATAACGGCTCGAATTTTTCAAAAATCAAAAGGTTAAGCCGAGTTGAGTCGGGTCAAATCGAGTAATTAAAGAATTGAGAACCGCCGGATCAAATGGGTCTAAAGCTTTTTCGAAAAAGATGAATCTAAATTCCAAAATTAAATGATAACGTTGGGCGGGCTGAACCTGAACCAATAATTGTAAATTGTCAATCAGTATATTTTTTAAATAATTCATATGACAGGTGCTAATTCTTGTTTGCACAGTTTTTAACAATTTCACATTTATTTTTTATATTTATATTGTTATATATGTATACAATATTATTTTTATTTAATTATTTTGACTGTCCGTTTAACCGATTAAGCCATATATTGTGAATTATTGACTTTTCTGATTTGCAATTCGGTTTGACTTTTAAAACACTTATTAAACATGACATAAAATTTGGGAGGGTATAGTGTTTATATACATACACACATATACATAAGATAATTTTCAAAATTTTAGGAATTATTAATCTTTTTTTTTAAATACCCCTACTCAATCAAGAAGGAAAAAACTGGGTCCACCTCGAATAAAGTGAATTAAGAGAAAGCATTAATTGAATGCAGAAGTGAAAAAAATAGAAAAGTTTTAGATGACATGTGGCGGTGGAGGAACAATCTGGAAGTAGAGAGAGTTCGTTGCATGGTAATCTTCAAAAATATTAAATATTTCCTGTGTTTTAAATTATAAAATATTTTTTAATATATCAAAACATAAGACACTTTGATAAAAATAGAAGGAAAAATTAATCTTTTAATCCATCAACTTTTAACTTACTTGTAACTCAGTCCCCCAATTATGACTCGTTGAGACTCAGTCTTTCAACTATAACTCATTGTGACTCAATTCCTCAACTTTTGATTCACTTATAATTCGGTCCTTATTTTTTAATTTTTTTTAAAAAAATTTTATCAAATAAGAGGGATACAAAAATGCTCATATATTATTCTAAAATACCCTCCTCTTACTCATTGATGTGAGATATAAGTTAACATAAAAAAAATTAATAAAAGTTCAAGGACTAATTTGTAAGTGATTTAAAAGTTGAGGGACTGAGTCATAGACGAGTCATAGTTGAGAGACTAAATTACAAGTGAATTAAAAATTGAAGGCTAAAAGATCATTTTTTCCAAAATAAAATTTCATTAATGATGCTTTTTAATATTATCATTCTCATATATTCTCTCTCTTCAATGAAGCATTAAATAAAAGATATTTTTTAAAGTTTATATTTTTATTGTCTTGAAAAAATAAAGTTGTAAAGTGTATTTAATAAGTTTATTGATATATAAGATTTTATTTAAAAGTATTTTATAATTTAAAATAAAGGGGGTACAATTTTATCTTTGTCCATTGACTATCTTTTATTTTGTTTATATCTCTTGAAGTATATTAATGTTGTGCCAATGTGTACTTTTCCAAGACACACACAAAAAAACACACACATATAAAAATCTTGTGTAAACGTGAAAAACTACCATCCCTAATTAAATTAAGCATTGATAGTTGAAAGCGCCAATGATGTTGGTTGCGATAAGATTATTTTTGAAACTGTCTGTCTGCTACTATCAAAACTCGTCTGATATCCCTCAATAAGCCTGATTTATATGATTGGATGTGTCATTCGTGATTGTGTCGTTGCTCTTTCCGAGAAGGCGTAATTGAGCAGTTGATTTCCTTGCAGCAGATGCTTTTAAGGAAATAACGTGCCCCTTGCCATGTGTGTTGGCACCACCGCTTTCTTTGTCTACCATTCCAATTAACCTCATGTGCGGAAGATGATAAATTCATCGATCTGCAGCTATTTTTACGTCTGATATTCTTGGTGTTGTTTGGTTTTGAATTGTTTGTGTTCTTCCTTTATTTGGTTATTTCATGTTGCATTGCCTCTGGTACGTTGGCCTTCAGTTTAATGATATGTGAGTATCTTTTGATTTAAAAACATAATATTTGATAACGACTACCATCAGCAAATAAATATCGACCACTTTCAAAGAGAAACAGAGACTATAATTCGGGGCACTCATGACCGATCACATTAATTGGACGGTTATCCGACAACCGCGAACTACTAAACATTCTTCCAAAATTATTATTAACCAATTTACATTTTTTAAAAAAACGTTAAGGTATTGATTTTCTAAAAAATTGCACATCTTTTTAATCATGCCATTGATTGCAATAAATATAATATTTAACTTATTCAAAACACTCTCATTTATTACTCAATAAAATAAGGTTATAATTAAAAAAATACATAATACTTATCCAATACCCTATATTTTTAACTAAGTTAAAGAGTTTATAAGAAATGACTTATATTATGATTCAAAAAGAGTAAGTTACTCCAAGTAAGGATAATAAAATCATCTTGAAAGTAAATTAATTTCCAATTTTGTCCTAATTTTTTTTAAAAAAGAATGATCTGATATGTGAGAAAAGTTTTCTTAAAAATTAAAATATTGCACTTTTTAAAATTTGTTGGAAGGTATTTTTAGCATTGTACATCAAAGATTAGAGAAAAAAAAAAGTCAAATGACTTATGTAAAGAACCAATAAATTAAACATTCTAGAATGTGACTAGCAAATAAAACCGAAGAGAGTACTTTTTAAAATTAAACTAATCGATCAATTACAAAATTTGTGTGGAATATTCTTTGTACTTACTCCGTCAGTCTTTCCATTTTGTATGTTGCTTTTAACTAATTCACCAGAATTAAGGTGAATTAGTTAGACTAATAAAAATATTTTAAAAATAAATCATTTTTTCAAGTTTACTCTTAAACATAACTAGTTATATAAGTTAGCATCTTATATATAGGTAACGATAACGTCATTTTTTCTTTTGCCTTTTCAAGTCCTTCTATTTTCCATGCCATGCATCCACGACACTTTTCAAGCATTGGCGCGTTCATGATGAGAAGAAGAGAGACTGGAAATGGGGGAATCCAAAACAAAAGAATAAAAGTGATTGGAGATGTGTGTAGAATTTCTTCGAATTAAAACTGAAACATCTTTGAACAGCTTGATTTTCATCTTCTTTTGGGAAAAGACAGGAGAGCATTTTTGGAAACATCCTTTAAAAAATTGCTCAGAAAGAGAGTGAGCCACTGATATTAATATTAAGGAACCAAACAATGTTCTAAAAGGCGACTTACAAAAGAACCTGAGTCATTACATTTTTCATATTAAACTAATCGATCGATTTTTTAATATGCGAGAAAGATATAAATTACAAAGGGTCCCAACGCCCAATCAATTATATAACTACAATTAATACGAGAGAAAGAGAAATGCAATTAATTGGAACTGCATCAGTCCTTGTGCTATCCCTCTCCCATGCATTTATATGCAGGACCATACTAATAAATTATGCCACAAATCAAAACTACAAACAACGTTAGAGTCAGTACCCTCCAGCAACAATGTGGGAGAAAATGCAATTTCTATATTTTTCTCACTTCAAGTGAGACTCTAATCTATTAGTACTACTTTTTTTTAATGTTATATATTACTCTGGCCTTTAATATAAGATGAAGTTTAAAAGTTTTTTTAATCCTGAATATAAGAAGTTAGAGTAATAATTTTTTTTCAAGTTTATCCTTTGTATATTTATTGTCATTTGAACTCCTAAACAATAATTTATTTTAATCATTAATTACAAAGAAAGGTAAAATTGAAAAGTTACATATTTCTTAAAATTTTAATTTTGGCTAAAGTATAATTTTAATCCTCTAACTTTATATAAAATTTATATTTGATCCCTTAATTTTATAAACTATCTTTTCAGTCATAAAATCCTAACACCATTAGTTTTAAATAATTTTTTTTGTATCGATCATTATTATTGTAAAAAATTAAATTTAATATGTCAACATTTGAGAATATTTTATCAATATTTAAAAATTTAATATAAAAAATTTTGTGATTAAATTAAGGTGTTAGAATTAAATGACTTAAAAATACTTTATAAAACTAAAGGATCAAAATGAAATTTTGTATAAAGTTAATGGGTTAAAGGTATATTTTAGCCTTTTAATCTTATAATTATCATTTCTTACAACCACGAAATTTGTTAACTTCATCTTATATTAAAAATTGGAGGGAGTATAAGTTATCTTCTAGAGGAATTTTGTGATGCTAAATATAAATTCGAGCATGAATAATTGCTTTATTTCAAATATACAATTCTTCTTAATTTCCAATAATTAAAGAGATACAGAACGTTTATTTTTAAAATTTATGATATTTATCAAGGTAAAAATAAAAATCAAAGCAATTTTAGTTTTAAACAATTTCAATAATATATATAATTAACTTTTCTTGATTCATGTGAACATGGTTATATTATATTATATTATAAAGCCACACAAATTAAGGACAAAGCAATAACACAGTAACAGAAGGAGTAAAATATAAAGAACAGATGTTAAAAAGGTTAAAAAAAAAAAACACTACTTGTGTACTCATGACCCATTGACCCGTCCGAATTAGTTACGACTGTGAAGAAGTGAACCGATTTTTTTTTTAATTATACACATTTAAAAAGAGAGAGAGAAGCAAACGAACAAGGATTGCCCCAACCTCCCACAGTTTACTTCTATCCTTGAAAATAATTAAAATTTGAACATAAATAACTAAATAGTTCATGATGTGCGATGCACATGAGTAGTGAAAGTCTCAGATTATTGAAGCGCGCCTTGTAGAGTAATGTATAGTCATCGCCAAATACAGGCCAGTGATTCCATCTGAAAATCAATGAGCATGTGTATTGAGAATTACAGATGAACAAGAAGCCACCACAAGTTGCCTGCCATGTGTCTATGGAGCGTTTCCTGTCATATTTCTTCTGTCCTCTTCCTCATTTTCATTATTCCATGTAACTATATATGTCAGCATCTGATCGATCTCCTCAGGTGCCCATACCTTCAGAGTGCTTTTGGAGCCCCGCAATAACTTAAAATAATCTCGCTAATATGACCGATCAACAGTGGAGCATGACGAATCAGTACCAAGAAGAAGTGCCAGTGAGTCCTGTGGGACAATACTTCAACAGCTCAGCGCTTTGCATTTACATTATTGGCGTTTTAGAGTTCCAAGTTCCTTTGGATGAATCTCAAGCAATTCCTCTCCTCCAACGTCTCTTCCTTCCCATCAACCCTCGCTTCTCCTCCATCATGGTCGCCCTCCTTCTCCTTCTCCCTTTGCTTCTTTCTCTCTTATTTATACATTTATGTCTAATTTACATTATTCTTCATTTATTTTTAAGTTTCACAAAATTACGCTTCATATGATACATAAACATTAGAAGCTGAAGAATTGTGCCACTTGTACTGCTGTCCAACAGAGTCTATCATCACAAACATAACTATAAAAATGTCAGATATATATAGTAGCCTGACATGTACTGGAGAGCGAAAGCATCTAAGAGTTGCATCACTACTTACAAGTACTTTTAGGTTCCTCACTTAAATCACCAACCGCATAACAACTTTCAGTATTTGTTTGCATTTCATTTTTAGTGTACGTAACATATAATTTACAGGCAATATAATGATATCCTTTGAGAGCAGGTTGAAGACAGAAGTGGGGACAAACGATGGAAGAAAGTTGACGTAAACTTGAAAGATCATATCAACATTCCCTTATTTCCTGAATTCAATTCAGTGAAATCATATGATAAGTATTTCGCTGATTACTTGTCGAGAATAGCATTAGAGAAGCTTCCAGAAAAAAGACCATTATGGGAAATTCACATCGTGAATTATCCTACAAGCAATGCGGCAAGTAGCCTCATATTCAAACTCCACCATGCCCTTGGAGATGGATACTCTCTCATGGGCGCTCTTCTTTCTTGTCTTCAGAGAGCCGATGATCCCTCTCTTTCTTTGTCTTTCCCTTCCGTGAAACCATCAAAATCTGTCAATAAAAGCTTCTTCAGCAAATTCTCTACAATCCTGTCGCTAGCCTACAATACCATAGAAGATTTCTGGTGGGGCATAATGAAGAGTAGTGTCACCGAAGATGATGAGACGCCAATCAGATCTGGATTCAAAGGAATGGAAACTCGCCCGGTCACCATATCAACCACTGAATTCTCACTTGAGCAAATCAAACTCATCAAGTCTAGGCTTGGAGTGGTAAGCTCTCATTCTCGCTTAGAGTCCCACCCAGTGGAATAAACACACTTGTTGATTTGTTTTTTTTTTTTTATACAGTTTTTGACTTTTCAACGACTTACAATTCTATTGGTTTTCCTACACTTATCTTTTTTGCTTTCATTTAAATACAGACAATAAACGATGTAATCACAGGAATTTTCTTTTGCGGGATTCGATTGTATATGCAAGAAATTAATAATGAATCAAGGGTTGCAAACTGCACTGCGTTAGTACTTTTGAATACAAGAGATGTTGAAGGTTACCAGTCGGTGGATGACATGCTTAATGCTAAGGCCAGAGGGCCATGGGGGAATCACATATCGTTTTTGCATGTTCCAGTTCCGAAGTTAGAAAATGGAAGAATTTCAAATCCACTCGAATTTGTTTGGGAAGCACATAGTATAATCAAGAGGAAGAAACAATCTTTGGTTGTTCCCCTCACTGGGATGCTTCTGGATATAGAGAGAAAAATAAAAGGCCACGAGGTACGTGTGTAGACATATCTATCTGGTTAAATTAAATAGTGTGTCCCTTAGTTAGATGACTAGCAGTTGCAACTTCAATGGAAAATACAAATCTTAAAATATCACAAAACATCACTTTTCTTAGAAACCAAAGTAGCACAATATTAAGAGCTTAATGTCACGGGCTGAAAGTCTGGCGCAGCATACAGCGCCCGTGCGACGTCTCGAAAACCCCATAATCCCTGAGACAAACCTTATCACATACCGATCACACTGGTTTCGCCCTGCCATGAGCTCATCAGGGAGGCGGTACTAGCCCCCGACCAGTTGTGCACTTAGCCCGAAGACTAAAGCAGAACGCACCCAATGCCAATGTCGCCCCCTTTAACCATATTGTGCGAGGCTAACCAGTGGATCGTTCATTACATTGGTCTTTACACGGTCACGAAGATATCATTCGTGACATTCTCCCACACCCAATCTAGTATGCCCTCGTGCTAGGGGAGAAAGACTCTGCCCAAAGATCGCACGTATAATACTGCCACACACACGTCAGCTCACTGCTGAATGGCCACCCGAGTCCTGCACTCTTCGGACCCACTTGCACCCGCGAGCCATCAGGAGTGGAGTCGACCACGGCCAACCTTCCCGCCCGAGTCCCTATTTTTAGACCCATCTACACCACGCAGGCCTTCTGGAGCGGTGTCGAAATCGACTAGTCACAATGTGAGACTCCACAGGCACACAGCAATAAAGTACATCCCCCTCTAATACTACTCTGTCACGGGCTGAGAGTCTGGTGCAGCACACGGCGCCCGTGCGGCGTCGTGAAGACCCCATAATCTCCGAGACAAGCCTACTATATACGGATCACACTAGTTTCACCCTGCCATGGGCTCATCAGGGAGGCGGCACTAGCCCCCGACCAGTTGTGCACTTAGCCCGAAAACTAAAGCAGAACGCACCCAATGCCAATGTCACCCCCTTTACCCATATTGTGCGAGGCTAACCAGCGGATCGTTTATTACATTAGTCTTTACACGGTCACGAAGATATCATTCGTGACATTAAGCCCAAAATAAGAACCAATTTCAAAAGACTAGTCTTTAAATGAGAGAGCCCTTCAAACTTTTAAGAGAAAAGTAAATTCAAAGGGAAAATTCATTCCAAGAGACTAAACAATTAGATGAAGTCTCTTAAACTTATAAACCACACTTTCTTTGTGAAGCTTCTCGATCATTGAAATGGTGTTTGTTTGGTGCATGTGGTGTCGTTGCAGGCAGTGGCTAAACGCATTCATGGGACACTGTCAAGATCAAGTATGGTAATTACAAACTTGATTGGACCATCACAACCAATGTCTTTGGCCAATTATCCTGTGAAAGGCTTGTATTTCACACTGGCTGGAGGTCCTGAGGTATTTCATTTTTCCATTAAATTTCTGGCAATCAAAGAGTTAGTAAATTACCGATCTAAAAGAAAGAGTAAGTTTGACAGAGCTAACAACACTGAGAATTTTATGGGTGACAGAGCCTTGTGATATCAATAATAAGCTACATGGGAGTGCTAAGAGTGACGCTCAAGACAGAAAAGCATTTCATAAACGAAGACAAGCTGAGTTCCTGCCTCAAAACTGCCCTTGAGATGATACTCAAGGCAGCTATGGAGATTCCCCAGCAGACCAGAAGTTAGAAGCTCCTGCTGAAATTCATCAGCCTCTCCTATTTAAGCCATAAGTTCTCAGATTTATGCATTTTATTTATTATTTGTAGCATGTCTTCATGTTATCATTATTTTCTACCGTGGGCTGTTCTCACTGCTTGGCAAAACAAATCTCTAGTTCTGTGTGTTCGATAATATGCTCTCTGAATTTTGTTGTCTGCCTCAACCAGAGGCAGAATAGGACAGGAAGGGTGGGGACAAATTTCAATAAAATTTTGTAAATAGTAATATTTAAATTATAAAATAGTAAAATATTAAGATTTTAATAAGATATTGTGAAAATAAGTATAATATTTTTAATTACTCACTAGTAACGCAATGGTAATTTGATTATTATTCAATAACTAGTTAATGGTTAAAATGATATTTTAGTCTTTTACATTAATTATTAGAAATATATAATATTGATCTATTAGAATTTATTCGTAATTTTGAAAAAATAATCAGTATTAATTTTTTACAAGGTACTTATTTATAATTTTTTGATATCTAATCTATAATTAATAAACTTGTAGTGGAAAGGCAACATTTGCATCGCCCTTAATTTTAGATTGCTCAACAATGTGCATGGAAATTTTTTTTTTTTATTAATGCCTGGAAAATGTTCAGTGACATAATTAAACTTTAACCCTACTTTATATTATGGACCAAAAAATTTCTAGAAAACCTCTTATAAAAATCACCTAATGTTGCGGCTAAGACAGGCAGAGTTTAAAAATAAATAAATAAAAAAGGTTAAGTAGAACGCCCAACTGAACCGGTGGATTATATGGAGGGGGACAAATCTAACCTGCTTCTATAGAGGCTTGATATATAAACTAAAATATTTAATTAGACCCATGATTATATAAGTGTGCTTTCAAGTAATAAAAAGTAGGGAAAATTATGTATAAATTCTAAATAAGCGATTTATTTATAAAAAAAATTCTTGCAAATATGTAAAAATACAATCAAGTTCCTTCAAATCACCTCATTTAATTTGTCATGATGCTGGTAAAAAAAAAAAATTGTCATGAATGTGTAAAAATCGCACTGCCCAACTTCGGACATGCTATATTGTAAATAACAAAATTTTGGTTGTAAATTATGATTTGTGAACTGTAAATTCGTGAAAACTAGTTAAAAACATAAGCCTACAATGACATCTTTCTCTCATATTTGCAACTAGTTCTCACAAATTTACAACTGGAATATTGTAATTTACAAATTGAAAGTAAAATCTCGTAATTTCTAATTGGATATGTCTAAAGCTAGGGAAGTGTAATATTTTCACACACACGTGCCGTATCTTCACAAATTTGTAAAACTTATTTATAAATATGGTTTTTATCTAGGAACTATACATAATTTTCAATCCCTGAAGAGTAAGGGTTTGTTTGTTTTCTGTTTTTAAAAATTACTTTTTGTTTTCAAAAATAGAAAAATTTAAAATTTTGTTTAAATAAGTGTTTTTCATTTAATTATTTTTAAAATTATTTTCATTTTTTGTTGTTAAAATCAAAAAAATAGAAACAACTTTAGGTTGTTTTCATTTTAATTTTTCTTATTTTTATAATATATTATATTTGATTATTAGAAATTATACTTACCTTGATTAATTTTTATTATTAGTCATTATCATTAACTGCTTATAACTATCACTATCAGTCTATTTTAAATTTTCAAATTATTTTCTAATTGACATAACTAAACAGATTTTTATTTTATTTTGTTTTAAAAATAATTTCAAAAACTGTACTACAAAATCATTTTTAAAAATAAAAAATGAGAATAGAAACTAAACGAGCTCTAAGAGCACCAATAACCTAGTTGAGTGTCAATTCATCATTGTTAACTAATTTATATTTTTAAAAAAATTATTTAAAATATGTTTTTTTGAAAAAATTTTATATTTTTTTCAATCATGCTCTTAAGTGTAATAAATATAATATTTAATTATTCAAAACACTTTCATTAATTACTTAATAATGTAAGAGTGTGATTGGAATATATATATATATATATATATAACACCTACCCAAGCAAATTTTCTAGAACGCTATCTATATTGTGGTCCTAAGGGAGTATACCCTGTTAAAAGTACATAATTAATAGTAAATAATTTATAAATATTTCTTTTTTATTGTAGTTATTGATGGGCTGTTTGGTTTGTAACAGCAGCTGTTTTAGAGATGCGCTCATTTATTGATTGGGTTTTGTTTTGATGTTGTGATTTTTTTTTTTGAGAGAATTATGTTAAAATTTCACACAAAAAATTTAATTATTATAATATCTATTAATAACTGAATTAAGGTTTTTCAGTTCAGTTGTTAATAAATTTTGTGATAATTAATTTTTTATTATGAGACTTGTATATAATTGTTTCATTTTTTTTGTTCATCTTTACTTTTGTTTTCATTTTTTTTTTTGGGTTTTGTTTTTGTTGTGCTGTTGTTAGTTTTCTCCTTATCCAAACAACCTTTGTTTGATATTAAATGGTATCACTTTATCTACTAATGAAATTAGATCTAGTAGAAGGAATTAATCTCTTATAACATGATGAACTAAGATTTAAATTCTTTTTTGATAGAAATACTCACATTAGCGTCTAACCATGCTTTAACTTCAATGATCATAAAAGGATGGTGCTCATCACCACTGATGAAATATGGATAATTCAAATTTAAAGTGTTTAATTTATATTTTTATCTGATATTTATTAATATAAAAATTATAATTTTTTGATGAATTTACGTATCACTACTAGGAACATACTTAAAATTTGGATGATTCAAATATAATATTAATAATTTTTATAATAGATTAACTATCTAGATTTATTTTATATGGTCTAGATTTAAAAATTTTAACTTACATCTTTTTTGAGAAATATTTTTTAAAAAAAATTCCAGGCAAGATATTATCTTTATTTTTAATCTTATATTTTTCAAAATAAAATTTATAATTAAATGTAGACAATCAAAAGCACATGTCAATAGTTAATTTATAAGTTTTATAAAAAATTAATATTAAATTCATCATTTAAATTGAATATGTATTGTGGATGGTGAACATATTTATTAAAAAATTTATTTTAATAATTATAAAGTTAAAATAAGAATATAAATTAATATATTTATATCCGAACTGTTCAAAACCGGATTTTTGTGCAATTCCCCAAAAAAAAAAATGGTGCACAACCTGATAAACACGTAGTTCTGCGCAATTTGACAAATGAGTGAATGAATCATCAACGGTATCCTTTCTCATTCCAAAATCTAAACATGTGGATTTTAACTACTTTCCCTCTTCTTCTTTTAATATATATTCTCTCTAGTTTGATATAATATATTCTCTTATTATTGTTTTAAGGTATTTCTAATTACCTTATCACAATTAAGGAATGATAATTAAGTTTTTAATTTTTTCTAAAGATATAATATACTTTCAATTTTGCTTATATTTAAATAATGAGTTTAAACAGAATTAATATTAGAAAATAATAATTAATACCACATCAAGTACTTTATACTAAGACCAATTAATTCTTCTAAAAGGCTTCTTATAATATAGGGACCGGAGGGATTAAGTTATCTTTTTTAAAAAAAAATTATAGTTTTAGATATAAATTATTTTGTAAGAGTATGTGTATTAATTAATTTATTTTAAATATGTTATTCTTCTCAATTTTTAATCAGGAGATAAAACATATTTGTTTTTAAAATTTATGATAATAATTGCATATAAAAATGGAAATCAAAGCCATTTTTAAACAATTTCAATTATATGAATAACTTTTTTAATTCTTGTGAATTAGTTATAGGTGACTTATAATAAAGATAGAAGAGAGTATATTAAAAATAATAATGAGATTTAATTGATCTGTAAAAATATACTTTTTTGGGTCCTGCCGTCAGGGATTTGGAAATTGCATCCATATCAAATTCGACATGTAAATTCGCCCCTTTATAATGGGTATTTTATTTTAAAAAAAATGTTTTATTTACACGGTGACTGGCGTTGAATATCGAACCATGTCATTGGCCCATATTTATCCATCCTTATAAATGTGGAGTAGTAAATTAATATAAGCCATTTTTCCTACCAAAAAAAATAATATAAGCCATTTTTTATTATTATATTAAAAAAATAAGATATTTTTATGTATTTTAAGACATAATTAATAAAAAAAATTTATATCTTTGAATATAAATTAATAATTATTTTAATTGAGATATCATATATTTATATAAAGTAAAGGTAAATATAAAAAAATGTATAATTTTAAATTTTATTAACCAAATTATTAAAAATATGAATTAATTAAAAGAAAATTATAACACTGAAAGTATGTATTTTTTAACATACTCTTCTAATTTTATTTATAAGTCACTTTTAATATATTTTATTAAAATTACTCAATTTTACCTTTATTTAATATATATTTTAATAATATACTTTTCTTTTGATAAATTAGCCCACTGGCCCAAAAAATATTGTGTTCAAAAAATAGAGATCAAATTTAAAAAATTTAAGAATATGATGAATTTATATTGATATACAAAAAATTTTATTATTAATATATAAATGGTGTATCATTGAAAATTTAAAAATTCACAAGAGGTTTGTCATTGATATATAGTGGTATATTATTGATAAACATAATAAACTGATCATAATATACAATACTCCCTCTATTAAAAAATATAAGATATTTTTTGAGAAATTAGATGTTCACAAATATAAAGTATTTTTATTTTTTCGAAGTATAATCATTATTTTTTTAAGTGCTCATATTAATAATTATTTTATATTTATTATAAGATGTTTAATAAAAATAAATATAAAAAATAATTAAAAATAAAAAATATTTTATTAAAAATGAGATTTAATTAAAAATATTTTATATTTTTAAATAAAAAAATATACTAAATATAATTTATAAATAGAATAAAAATTTCAATGTATGCATGCATTTAAGGCGGCAGTTGATTCAAAAGAATTACTAGTGTCTGTGTGTCACTGTGTCTCTCGGTAGCTGGCTCGCTGCTTGTCAAGTATCATGGCTTTGCTCATCTTGTCAGGTTCAGTCACTTTCGAAGAGAAGCAGACTCGGACCAGAGTTTAGCTGGTGGGAGGCACCCTGATCATTTCATTAAATAAAAAAGATCTTGGCTCCCAAATTTAAAATTTTTATTTTATATTTATTAAAATAATAATTTATAAATTTTTTAAAATAAATATTATTCATTATACTTTTGACAATGGAGATTTTTTTAATTAAAGAGAGAGATTTAATTTAAATAGTCTAATATAATAGTAAATATTTTTATAAATTAACTGTTTAGATTTATAATTTAAAATTTTTATATTGTAATTTTTTAAAATTTTTTTGAAAATTTTCAATCAAAAATTTATCTTTATTTTAATATGATATTTATTAAAATAAAAAATTATAAAAAACTTAATATTAAATATGGACTATCGATGGTACATTTGCCTAGGTAATTTATAAAAGTTATAAATATTTATAATATTAAATCTAACAATTCAAATTAAATATATTTAAGATAGATGCTAACCAGGGTTTATTAAAAAGTTTTATATATTTTTATTTATTTAAGATATATAATTGTAAATTAAAATTTTAAATTTAGATCATCTAAATTTAAGATCAACAGTTCTGATTTTTTTCTATTCAGTGAAACACTGATAGGCTCCTTTAAGTTGCTTTGCGCTGAAGCTAGACCCATTGGGCAATAACTTCTGGTCGTGATTGATCACATGAAACTGTGCACGTAGTGGATTTATGGACCGCAAATTTAATGAGCTACATGGTTTAAAAACGGCCCAATTAAGTTGATAATCGGTTTAATTAAAAGAACATCACAATTAGTCCAAATTTAAAAATGAGGGAATTGACATTTATTTGAAAAGGAGGAGTTGGAGGTAGTTTTCACAGTTGACTAGTTGAGGATGAAAAGGAACTCTAACGCTCCTCTCTAACTTCTTCCCTCTCCAATCCAAAATGTGATTATGATACATTTGTATGATACAGGGATCAGTTTTCACAGTAATTTTGATACAAACCGCCACTTAAATGTTACGAGACAAAGAGAACAAACTTGGATATTCTCACATACAGGTTGCTGCAGATAGGAACAATAAGTTGATAATTTATTTTAAAGTAAAATATAGAGAAGATCCATATACCATTCGTGTTGTGACGCTATTTCATTCCGCTTCCCTCAGTTTTCCCTTGATTCTCCGCTAGTGCATTAACTACGAAACGTCCTATTGAAACGTGACGTGACCACGATGAGGACCAAAGTGTAAAATCAAAAATGGATACGAAACTCTTGCAATTGGAGATACAGAGAATGTTATGAAAAGTAATCCTTCAATTTTTAATTAAGTTATAACTTAATTTTTTAATTTTTAATTTATTTATAACTTAATCTTTTAATTTTTAACTCATTTGTCAATTAATTTCTTAACTTTTTTTTATATTAACTTAGATCCCATGTCAAAGAGTAAAAGGAGGATATTTTAAAGTAAGATATGAACATTTTTTTATCCATCTTATTTGATAAGGATAATTTTTTAAAAAATATTTGAAAAATAAAGATCAAATTATAAGTGAGTCAAAAGTTGATAGATTGAGTGATAGCGAGTTATAGTTAAGCGATTAAGTCATAGTGAGTCATAATTGAGGGATTGAGTAACAATGAGTTAAAAGTTAAAAGATTAAAAGATTAATTTTTCCAAGAATGTTTAATACATTTATACAAACATGTTCATCACCCAATACTTCCATCTCGTGTTTCATTGAAAAATAAAATAAAATTTAATTTTTATTCTGTGTCCTATCCCATTTAGTTTGGGATCAAGATTGGGACTAGACAAGATTAAGACAGAGACATCTTGATAAAATAGATGAATTAACATAAAATAAAAAATTGCGTAAAACATATATTAAATTATTTAATACAAGACAAAACAACATAAATATGTAAATTTAATTATTGAATTACAATTTAAAGTGAAAGAACATAATCATTTTAATCACAATTTAAAATCAAATATACAACAACCACAAATGATGACAACAATAACAACATAATGATTTAATTACACAACTTAAGTGAGTAGATGACTATATTAAAAAAAAAGATAAACAAAAAGCATATATTATCACACTACTTAAATAAATAAAGCATTAAATATTAATAATAAATAATAATATATTCAAGACAGGACCTCGATGGTGATTCCAAGTCTCATCACATTCCGAACATAATTTCGTCCTATCTTGCAAAGTCCTGTCCCGACATGATTTGAATAAAATTGGATAGACTAGGATAGAGACAAGCATAAACACCCCGACGTATATATCCTGACTAGTGTTGATTCATAAAGTTACCAACAAATATTTTAGTCATAAATTAAAAATTATGTTTAAAATTTAAATATTTTATTTATAATTAAAATTTTTGAATTTATAATTATTTAAATTAATATTTGAAACTATTTTTGTAATATCAAGAATTTAATTATCATTAATTTCTTTTTAAGGTTTTAGTGTCATTTTCCCCCTTCTATTAAATTTGTCAGGAATAAAATTTAACATAAATGTTTATACAATTCCAAAAGCCAGGAAGCCAAGGAGAGAGAAAGGAATGGAAAATTTTCAATCCAGACTTTTTAATCAAACATAATGAAAAAAGAGAGCCCCTTGAATATTAAAATTTCATTGCAAATCAAAGATAGTGAAATAAAATTAAAATGCAAACTAAAATTATCTCGTTGTCCCTATTAACTTAAACCTATAAAAAGACATTTGTAAATTCTTCATACTGAAGTTTTCATTTCTCATGCTAAAGTGATTAATTTTTCTACTAAAGTTATTTATGCGCATAGCTTTTTAACTTGATTTTATTCTTAGCATCATTATTATGTAAAAATAGTTGCAAATGCCCCTCACAGAAGTTGTTCATTTCTCATACTATTTCCTATCGAAGTTGTTTATATGTGTAGCTTCACTTAAATTTATTCTTAATGCTATTTCATGGTAAAAAGAGTTACAAATTTTCCATGCTATATTTGTTCATTACGCATACTGAAATGGTCATTTTTTTATAGGAGTTGTTTATGCGCATAGCTTTAATAGATTTTATTTTTATGCTATTTTCATGGTAAAAGAGTTGCAAATTTTTCATGCTATAGTTGTTCATTACCTATACTGAAGTGGTCATTTTTTCTATAGGAGTTGTTTGTGTACATAACTTCAGTTGATTTTTTTAGTGCTTTTTTTATGGTAAAAAGAATTGCAAATTCCCCACACTATAATTATTCATTTCCCATAATGACGTGGTTTTCTGCGGGAGTTGTTTGTGCGCATAATTTCATTTGATTTTATTGTTAATATTGTTATCATGATAAAAAGAGTTGCAAAATTCACATACCATAGATATTCATTTTTCATACTGAAGTGGTTAATTCTCCTACAATAATGTTTGTGTATAGAGCTTCACTTGATTTTGTTTTTGGTACTGTTATCATGGTAAAAATAGTTTCACATTTCCTATACTAAAATTATTTATTTATATACTGAAGTGTTTAAATTTTGTGTAGGATTTATTTGTGAGCATAGCTTTTTCACTTGATTTTACTCTTAGTGTTATCGTCATGGTAAAAATAATAGTAAATTTTTATATTAAAGTGGTTAGTTTTCCTCCAATTCCTCAATGTTGGCGTCGAGGATTTTAGAGGATATAAGTGTTATTATAACAAAGCTCAAACTCATTTTTGCCATTCCATTAAAACTCGTTGCTCTTCACACACACTCACATTTACCTTCTCCACTCATTGAGCAAACCATAAATGAGAGAGTAAAGGAAGCTCCATACTTTGCCACTGTTACAATTGCTTTTCTCTCTCTAAAGGGGACTCAAATCCCTTCACATAAGCTTAGTGGTGGGCTCTATGTCTCACGCCCACCTAAGTAGCCCAAGGAGCGATAGCCTACAATGGCGTCACGTGCCATCCCCTATACCGGCGGCGATATTAATAAGTTGGATGAGCTAGAGAAAATGTTTGATATTCCACTCGCTAATCCATCTTTGAATGCTTCATCTTCGTCTAAATCCTTTCACGATAATTCAAAAGAGGGTTAATTTTATCATTCCTTCAACATTTTAATTTCATTTCACTATGTAAGACCCTCATGTAAAAAGAATGTCTCTTAAATTATTAGCATGAAAATCTTTCATGATTAAATATTGAGATTTTCCAGATATAAACAAACGGGGTCTAGGGCATTCAACACCCAAACTATCCTCACACAATAAGTCAAATAATGTAACAAATTATTTGAAAAAAAAATTGATTTATATAAGAGCTTAACCCATACTTCAACTACTATTTAATTTAAATCCTTGAGATGGAACGAAATTGCATAAATAAATTAAAAGCATAATTCCAATTGCTTAATGTTGTGTTTGAATGGGTGGCTATGAATTGAGAATTTGAATGTGAAATATCACATTTGAAGTTTATAGATTCTAAATCCTTTGTTTGGATTAGATATATATATATATATATATTTTAAATTATAATATTAAAATTATTTATTTGAATTTTAAGTAAAATTTTAAATTTTATGTTTAAATTTAAAAGTAATTTAGACGACGTCGGTGTCTGGTTCTAGTCAACGTCAATAGGGCTTAGTCAATGTCAGTGGTCGATCCTGCTAATAGAGGTTTAGTCACATTTGACATCAAAGTTTGGTCTTAGTCAACGATAGCAATCCAGTCTTGGGTGGCAGCAGTGAACAGGCCTCAGACAATAGTGACAAGTGAGCCTTGAACAATGCTGATGAATTAGCACGAGATGACAACTGCAAACCAAGAGTTGTGGATTAGTCTTGGATAATGACACTAGACAATTCTTAGTTAATAGCAACATTTGGTGTTGGGTGATAAAGGCGAAAGGATCATAGATGGTGATCACATATTGATCTCAAGTGGCAATGGTAGCTTAACACTAGATGATGATAATGGACTGATACTAGATGGTGGTGGTGGCGAAGCGACACCAAGTAGCAGCGAATGGTGATTAAAGGTGAATTGAAATTTGAAATTCTTAGTTTGTAAAATAAATTTGAAATTACAAAGGCATTATACTCAAATATAGATTTGGATTTAAACCTAAATCCATAAATTCCTATAGATCCAAATGATGAATTTAGCTCAAATCTAAATTTATATGTATCCAAATATAACATAAAAGTTATTCAAATCCAAGTCATATTAAAATACTCTTAGATTGTGGCAAGATAATAACAAACAAATGACATGTGCCAAACCACCAAATGAAGCCTACAAGCTCAATTATCTGGCGCCTTGTCACTTGAAAAAATGTAAGAGGTAACATATGAGATTAATTGTCTCAATAACATATCGGAATTCTAAATATACTAGCAAACCAATTTAAAATCTTATTTCACATTATTTATTTACATACATGATATCTTTGGCAACATTAGCTCACAAATAAGTTCATAACCAAGGGAAATATTGTTTTCACGGAACAAAAATATATTAGAAAAATCATACAAATATGTGATGCCATCCTTGACCCTCCTTTCTACCTCCCATTCGCATTATCCTGCTAGTCGGAGTTTAGCTTGAAGATACATCTAACCAAAAGTGCATTGCTTGCAAAACTAAACTTCTCTCTTTAAAAAGGAGGTGCCTAATGTCCTACAATCCCAAAGCAAAGGAAAGGGCCCTGACAAGAAATACCAATCATTGGATCCTTAGTGATAACTTATCATGTGGCTAAAATAATAATAAATCTCCAATACATCCACTACAAATATATCCTTCCTTATACTTTCTATAGATGCATCACATTCAAACAGTTCCAAATACACAAGCATGCTTGAAAAGTTTAAATCATATTTTTCAATTTCTTAAGCAATTAAGCATGCTTGATAAAATTAAACTATCATAAGAAATTATTTCTATAATTCAATCATCATTCAACAAAAACTATCATGCTTGAAAAGAATAAAGTAATTATATATTTTTAAATATCGTACAAGCATGCTAAATAGTTCAAAATGTATATTTCTAGTCCAAAATCAATCAAACAAGCCCTTGCGGGGCACAATATTTTCATAATAATTTATATGTGTCTAATAGTATAAAATAAATTTTCCAGTATAAAAAGAATAACTATTATTACCTCTTCTTGATGCTAAAATTATGCATTTCAAAACATTCAAAAAACCACCAATACAAACACTAGTTTATAAAAATTAATAATAATAAATATAATTATTTAATAAGTCTCAATAATTTATTTTTATCCAAAAGTTAACTCTAACTGTTCCCAATGTTCCCATTTAATCTCTAAATAATTTTATTCTTTAAATTAATTTCTATAAATTTTGTCCATTTTTTAACTCTATAAATTTAATAAAAACTCCTTATATTCAAATTTCCAAAAAGACTCAAATTCTACCTCCAAAGTTTATCATCCAATTTCCCAATTTCATATGTTCAACTCTAATCCTTACATTCAACTTATTTATGAGTAAATTTAATCTTTAGAGAAATTTTTCTAACCGATTGGATCACAAAAATCAGTATTTATTCATCTTAACTCTTTTAGAACATTAACAACCACTCGAGTTTTCAAAATTAATGATTTGGGCAAAACTATTACATATAGACTCTTAAACTAATTTTTTTAGCTCTTTTAACAATCCAATAATTAATTGGGGACACCTAGAAATTTAAAAAATATCTATCTCTAAATTTCTTTCTCTAATCAAAACCCAAAAACATCAAAAAAGAAAGTGAGAGTGGGAGCTAGAAGACTTACCAAATTTTTAAAGCCTCAAAATTAACCCAAAAACATCAAATGCTTATTTAATCCCACCTAATTTTATATCTTTTTTCTCCCTAAAAATTATGTCTTTAATATCTTTTTAAATAAGTTATCTTTACTCGAATTAGTTACACGGTGAATTCCAAATACAATGGACTCTCATCCACATATTACTTAAATCTTAAAAAAAAATTAAAAGTTAAAACGTTACACACTGTCCTTAATTTGCAATAAAATTTCAGACTTTAAAAAAATTTTTCTTTCTCATTGTATTTGACCAAGGAATTTAAATTGATATTCTCTCGAAAGGAATCAGGGGGAATGGGAACAACAATCTTTTGCTCTTGTCTCGTAATTTTTCTAATCCCAGTGCCCTTCAATAAGGCTAGGCAACACCGCAACAGGCTGGATGGATCGGAGCAGATTCTCTCCTGCTTCCTCCTCTTGTTCTTTGTGACGGCAAGATTTTTCAAAATTTAAGATGGGAGCAGGAGGATGGTTCTGCTCCCGTTTGGATTGGGTTAAATCTTACCTTGTCAAGCAATATTTTTTGATATTTTTTATGTAATCTATATTGTTTTTATAATTATTTAGTAATAGTATTTTTAAAAATTATAAATTAATTTTTAACTTAATATTATATAAAAATAATAGATAATTTTAAGTATATAAAATATAACAAATGCTAAAATTTTATTTAAAAATTACACATTAAATTTTAGAAGTTGATAAAGTTATTTTATCATAGGAGAGCTGAGCGTGCATTTTTTTTTAACACCAGAGATATAGTATTCTTGATTTCAAAAATAAAAAAAATGGTAATTTAGTTCATAAATATTTTATCTCTCTTTTCTCTTTCAAAAAATTCCAAATTGAAGGAGAGTTGCTCCTCTTTATTACTTCTCTAATTCTATTTATAGGATAGAAAAAAAGATAATATTTATTTTAATTTTATTTATACAACACATCAATGATCACTTGGTCCATGTTAATAATTTTGTCCCTATTAAATGTTGAAAAGTTTATTAAATGCTAGAGTGTTTTATTAAAAAAGTGACAATAAAATTTCTCTAAATTATATAAATGATGATATAATCCCTCAAAATAACATAATTTTATTAAAATCTTTAGAAACCTCTTTGTCAATCAATTTAAATTAAAAATATCATTTTACCCTTATTCACATGTTATAATTTTTTGTTCAATTCTTGTTATTCTTGAAATAAAACTTGTAATTTTTTAAATAAAAGTTGTGAATAGGATTTATTATTTTGAGAACTTATTTTTCAATAATAAAAATTACACTTAAAAAATTATAATTTTTTGTTCAACTTTTACAAGTTATAAAATAAAATTTATTATTTCTTAAGCAAAAATTATTATTGAGACTTGTTTTTCAATAATAAAAATTATATTTGAAAAATTATAATTTTTTATTTAACTCTTTTAATTTATAAAATAAAAATTGTAATTATTTAAATAAAAGTTATGATTGTAACTTGTTATTTTTAGCAATGGTGAAATAATTTTTTTATTTTAAAATTTATTGACACAGATGTTTCTAGAAACTTCATTGTTATAACATTTTGAAGGATTAAATTTTTATTTATATAATTTAGAGAGATTTTTTTATTATTTTTTCTATTTTATTTTTAAAGTATATGCATATTTAATAGATGTCAAGTTAAAAACTTATTGAATTTTTTAGAAAGTTAATGAGATTTTAGGCTTTCATTGATTTTGTTGAAAATAACTTACAAATAAAACCAAAAGAAGTAAATATCAATCAAACTCCTCTCTCCTACCAAATTTTACAAGCAAACATAATCCTGAGAAAATCATAACATAAAGACTTTCTAATATTGCGAATAACTAATCAGGATCACGAAATTATAAAATTGAGCTTAGGACCATGGGCCTTTTTTGTAGTTTTAAAAATAATAATTTGACTAAAATAATAACATGATTTTGTAACTCCTTAAACTAAATTTCAAACCCCAGTTAAAGTGATTTCAATGTTACCAAATTTTAAGTTGGCCATTGCATGTTTGGAAGTAAGAATATTTTCAACTTAAATAAAGTTATTTCATAATTCCCTTCAACTAAATTTTGAATGCAATTGAAGTGAATTTAGCATTAACAAATTTTAAGTTGGTGAATTGCAAGTATGAAGTAAAACCTTTTCCAACTCAAATAAAGTAATTTCATAACTCCTTTCAACTCAATTTTTAACCCAATTAAAAGGATTTTAACACTAAGAAATTTTAAGTTAGTTATTTACAAGTGTAGTGATCAATTTTATAAGTCTAGGACTAAAAAAATTTCCAACTCAAATAAAGTGATTTTTATAACTCTCTTCAATTAAATTTTCAACCCATTTATAGTGATTCCACTAGCACTAACGAATTTTAAGATGGCCAATTGCAAGATCTACGAGTAAAATTGTTTTTAACATAACTCAATTAAAATGATTCCATATCTCCTTTCAACTAAAATTCTAACCCAATTAAAAGTGATTTGCACCAAATTTAAGTTGAGATTTCAAAAAGAGGCGTTTTGGTCAAAATATTATTTTTAAAACTACAAAAAGTACTATTGTCTTAAAATGTAATTTCATAATTTCATGGTTCTGATTAATTATTTGCAATTCAAAGTCCTAATAATTTGTAATTTTCTCTATAATATTTAACATAGGTTATGCTTAAAAATATTCTTTTTGATGCTACAAATTCAAATCTCAATATGATCCAATTTCTTTTAGTATGGAAGTAGAAAACTACATTTTTTTTCTTTTATACTTATAATTTAAACAAAACTAAATCAAATCCAACTAGCCATGAAGGTCATAATAATTGTTCAAGCCTTTAGAGATAAGTTATTTTTATCATCTTCGTCAATACGAATGTAAAAAAAATACAAAGAATAAAAGTATTTAAAATTTTAAATATGTTTTATGTAACACATTCAAAAAATAATGTTATATCATCATTTTCTCTATTTCATGAATGATAACTTTAAAAATAATATTACTTAAAAATCATATTATGACTTATAAATAAAACTAAATGAACCTTTTAAAATATTATTTATAAATGAGGTTGGAGGGAGTATCTTTTATATAAGAGATATTGTAAAATTTTCACATCAAAACACATTGTCACATCAATCATATGGCGTTGCATAAAAATTTCAAATTTATGTAAGCCCAAAATATCATTTTCTTTCCCATGAGGCTGTCCACCGTTCATCTTGGGTATTCATCAATTGAATCTATATTTAATTTAAAAATTTTAATTTAATATTAAAATTTTTATACATTAACTATCTAAATTTATTTTGCATAGTCAAATTTTAAAATTTTTAACTTGTAATTTTTTTAAAAATAATTTTATATTTTTATTAAATTTAGATTGTGCAAAGTACAATTGAGTAGTCAAAATATAAAATTATAAAAATTATAATATTAAATTAAATTGTGTAGAGTATGTCTAGATAGTCAATATATAAAAATTATAAAAAAAATTAATATTAAATTAAACGTTTCAAATTAAATCAAGACCCAATTAATGATAAAAAGATTTATTAATTTTTTTTATAATTTTTATAAAATTTTTATTTTAATAAATATAAAATATAAATATAAAATAATTCTAACTCTGGACTATCACATCACCCTACTGCTCATCAGGGTGATGAGCACCCAAGATTAACCTGGCTGTCCTCATGTGCTCATGCTTCAGAGTTTATAAGTGCTTTTGCAACCCCACAATTCAGTTGGATGGCGAAAATGGCAGAAAAGTGAAAGGATGGCGAGGAAGCAGTATCAAGAACTCAGTGCTTTTGCACTTATATTAATATTGGCGCTTAGAGTTCCAAAGTTCCTCTGGATGAATCTCAACCCATATCTCTCCTCAATGAACACATCATGGTCTTGCTCCTTTTCTCTGTCTCTGATCTCTCCCTCTTGCACGTAAAAAATTGTTTACGTTTTATTACTAAAACATATACTTAACCAGCAACAATATTCTTCGAGAGCAGGTTGAAGACAAAAGAGGGAAGAAACAATGGAAGAAAGTGGTAGTCGACTTGAAAGATCACATTAACATCCCCATGTTCCCTGAATGCGAACTGATATATAAGTATGTGACAAGTATTTTGCTGATTACATGTCCGAAATAGCACCAGAGAAGCTTCCAGAAAGCAGGCCATTACCAGAAATAATTCACATCGTCAATTACACTGCAAGCAACGCACCAAGAAGCCTTGTATTCAAACTCCATCATGCTCTCTGAGATGGTTATTCTCTCATGGGGCGCTCTTCTTTCTTGTTGCCTGAGAGCCGATAATCCCTCTCTTCCCTTGTCTTTTCCTTTCCTCACACCTTCAAAATCCGACAACATAGGATTCTTCAACAGGTTTTCTTTGGTCATGTCGTCAGCCTAGCTACAATGCTTTAGCTGATTTTTTGGGGGAGCACATTGAAGAGCAGTGTCGTTTTGAAGATGACGTAAACACCAATCACGTCTAGAATAGAGGGTACTGAAATTCCTTCAATCACTGTATCAACCTTGGAAATCTCCCTTGACCAAATCAAACTCATCAAGTCCAAGCTTGGAGTGGTAATAAAAAGTTTTCTGCTTCTGATCAACTTATGTTACATTTATTTATTTGCGAAGCACACGATATAATCGAGAGGAAGAAACAATCTTTGGCCGTCCTACTTCCGGGAAGCTGCTTGATATTTAGAGAAAATGTCAAGGCTATGAGGTTTGTATAGGTAAATCTAATTAAATTATGTAGGGACCACTTAGGTCACATTTACATATAAGCATGTAACAAATCATCTTTTTCTTTATAAAAATAAAAAAGAAATGTTTTGTTTTACTATGCATCAAATATATACTGATTAGCGATGATAAGGCATAAGCATTAATTGCTTGTTGCAGTCAGTGGCTAAACACATCTACGGGACGCTGTCAAAATCGAGTGCGGCAATTTCAAACATGATCGGACCATCACAGCAAGGTATCTTTGGCAAACCATGGTGTTAGGCATGTATTACGCAGTGGCTGGTGTTTCTCAGGTATTTTATTTATTCCTCTCTGTTGAGAATATTGATGAAGAGAATATTAACAATAAAGTTGATGAAAACCTTGTATTAATCAACAACAATGATTACAGAACATTCCTTTAATTGAAGGATTACAAAACTAATCAACCCAAAATCGGCAATGAACAATCCCCATTTAGGGACTAACCATAAAATTAATAACTTTCTTAACATTCTTCTTAAGATTGGATACAACCCTCTTAACCTCTAATGAAATGTGACGTCCTTCATATAAATTTTATGCTCATCAACAATTAAGTGATCAATACTAACCACTCTAACTAATCCAGCATTCCCCTCAAGTTGACACCACTGCTCAAGGTGCTCAACTTGCCAACACAAAATATAAGGGTGGATTGAAAAGTAAACCAAGCAATTTTAACTTGCTAAAACAACTTGAACATGATTTCAAATCTCAATCATAGTCATTGGATTTCACCCATATTTAAAAATTATCAAAATATATTTTTCTTAAAAAATTCAAAATAATTCTTACTATCAAAGTACTCCTCACAAATGTTTTCTCCGAAAATTTGAGATTTCATACTTTTTAAATATTGTATAACAAAAAATTTTACGGTCATTAATTAAATTGAACGGTTGTTATCATGACGCATGAGATACTAATTGAGTGAGAGATCTAAATCCAAGAATATTTTTTTATAATAATATATTAATTTACTGTTAGCTAGCATGTTTGATGGACTGATCAGCTTAATTAAATATCTGATGCTGTCGTCACAGGAAAATTGTCGTCTCCAAGGCCAAAACATGCCAATATGAATTTCTGAATGAATACCCTAATTGATAATTTTAAATTTATTTTTTACGTTGCTAATGCCACTAATTAAGTTTTATGGGTTGCAGAGCCTTCAGATGGGAATAATGAGCTACATGGGCGTTCTGAGAGTGGCACAGCAGAGTGCAGACAACAAAATATTTCATAGATGAACGAAAACTGGAATACTGCATCAAAAGTGCCTCTGAGATTATACTCATGCATTCTTATAAAATGGGGTGGATGGGGTATTATGCATGTATTAGGCCTTGATCTTCATGTTTTCCTTTCCTTACTCTTCTATCCACAGATAATAATTAATTGTTCCACCTTGATGGATTCTGCAATAATCTGAAGGCTGTACATGATTTGTTTTTTTTTTAGGTGTACTGCTCTTCTTAGTTGAATTTCTAATTAAGCAAGTTAACAAAATTTCAAAGATTTGTGCTTTCTTTCACGTCCATGTTTTCTTTAATTTTTCTGCACAAAACTTCATTAAAAGACCGCGCGTATGAGTTTCTTTTGTAAAATCAAATATTAACTGATCCATCAAAGGTAAATAGCGTTCAAAACTATATGATCGTTTTAACTAACTTCCAATGTCCGAGAAAACTACTTCTGATTAATTCCGAGCGAGTACGAAGAAAGATGGCTGATGATATGCAATGTTCTCTTAGTATGGATGCTGTGGAAGATATTACCAGCTGATATGTACGTGAATTTCGCAAGGATAATATTGAATCATGGCTGTGCAACATCCTTTGATTCAGAAGAATGGATATTTCTTGGAAAGTGGGAATCAGCATTATATGCTGGAAATTATGGGAAGCACGTAACCATTGGATTTTTGCTGGTGAACAATATTCTGGGGATACTTTTCTTGTAAATATTAGAATTCTAGTTGACCATACTCTTAAAGTCTTTCCAACTTTTAAGTCTTTGATATAATTGGCTTTTGCCATTTTGTTCCTGTACATTTTTAATCAATGAATTCCCCCTTTCCACTCAAAAAATGTCCAAGAAAACTATTAATATCACTAAAAATTACCTAATCACAAATAAATATGAAAATCTCATTAATTTTAAATATTTATTAAGAGCATCTTTTTTTTAAATTTTATTAATTTTCCATAAATATGAAAATCTCATTAATTTTAAATATTTATTAAGTGCATTTTTTTAAAAAAACTTCATTAAATTCATAAAAATCAAAATACTTTATATTTAAATTTAAAAAATATATATATGTCTCAAAAAGTGCCGTGTCGCATAGCAAAGCCAATTAATGCCTCAAACGCTATTTGGGGGATGCCACTATTTGTTGAATGCCTTGTCTACTACAAAAACGGCAAAACGTACCTTTGAATTAGGACGTGACATAGTGCGAATTAAATGCATACAATCATACGGCCGCCAGTATGGATATGTAAAATCCAAATGGGATGCGCATGTCACTCGCATATTAACTTGTAAGCTAAGACTAAAAATATGAGTATAAAGCTACTAAAAGTCATGAAAAATAAGGAAATGAAAATAAAATTTCTTTAAATTATGTAAGTGATATTTTAATTTCTCAAAATGCCATAATTCTATTAAAATTTTTAAAGACTTTTTTGTCATTAAAAAATTAATATAAATGATCAAATTACCATTAATTCAAATATCAATTAACATTTATAAATTTTATTTTAAGATTCACAACTTTTATTTTTTAAATCATAAGAATTCAATAGCAATTCATAAGTTTGCATTTAAAATCTTGATATTTCTCAAATGTTATAAATATCAATTGTCATTTATAAATTTTGTTTTAAAATTTACAACTTTTTTTTAAAGTCACAAGAATTCAATAATAATTCACAAATTTGAATTAAAAGCAATTTGATCATTTACACTAATTCCTTAATGATAAAAAAATTCATAGGGATTTTAAAAAAATTATGAAATTTTAAGAAATCAAAAGGCCATTTATAAAATTCAATGGATTTTATTATCATTTTTTTAAAAAAATATTCTTTTTCCTTTATAAATAAACAAATGTCACTTGTAAATCAAGACATGGATATAAATTAAAGAATTTTTATACAATGATTACAATGGTAATTTTGAAAAAATGAGATAATTTTTTAAAACTCAATAACATTGACTTGTTTTAATATAATTTTCTTAATCTTTGTATATATTGATGAAGTCACATTTAATTTCATGGTGAACTTGCAGGTACAGTGCTCACCATCAATAATTTGAACCATCTTGATTGAACTTGTCTTAAGATGACCTCGAAGCTGTGGGTAAATGATGACTTGCAAACTTAAGAGCTACTCAAATCGATGGTCCAAGAAAAGGAAAAAGAAAAGAAGAGCATCCATGAGACCCAATAAAAATGCAGATGGATCAACGCCAAGTCGTCAAAAGTTGTTGCCAATGTAAAATTAAAATGGTTGAATGAAATGGTAAATGGTTTGTCCAATGGCTAATTCAAAGCGTTTCTGAAGGTAGTTCACCATACTTAGACTTGACTCCACAAATATTCAAACAATGCTTCCGAAGCCTGACAATTCTATTATATTATGTGGGATCTTAGATTTACGCTTAAAAAGCATCCTTTGAGATGATCATCAAACACCCAATAGTAATAGCTTGGAACAAAGAAAATCCATGCACCACAAATAATTTCAGTATACTCCCTCTATTTTTTTTATACAAACGACGAAACCAAGCCCACTTAGGCTAACCCCCATCACCAGGATCACAATCACTAGCCAACACAGCAAGTAGCTCCTCAGGAGCTTGCATAATGAAGGAAATACCCGATAGAATGTTGAGACCAACTTTGGCTAAGTGATCCGCACTAGCATTACAGCATCTGTGGATATGCTTAAGTCTAACCTCCCACTCCTGCTTCAATAACGATTGGATGAGTGTACAGGTATCATAATCTTCATGTTTAGGATTACAGCCATTTGTTAACAGCTCAAAGACTTCCATGGCATCCATTTCCAACACGATTTTATGGTAACCAGCATCTCATGCCATTTTCAAACTATGAATACAGCCCCATAATTCAGCTACCAATGGATCACCGCTTTTTAGTCTGCATGTAAAGCCACAAAGAAAGGTTCCTTGGAAGTCTCTAAGAAGGCCCCCACAAGCAGCTATTTGATATAGATTTGAAAAGGCGCCATCAACGTTACATTTAATCCAACTAGCCTCTGGTGGATTCCAGCGGTGTTGTTCCTAGGGAAGCTAAACGTGATTGGCGTGAGTGGATAGCTTCGTACGTGCATAGTGGAGGCTAGATAGTGTTTCCTTAGCATTCAGACATATTGTATCATTGCTGATATTAATGTTTTCGAAGATACACAAATTCCTGTGCTTCCAAGTCCACCAGCAGATCACAACAAACAGAGTACTCCAGTCATCGTCTTTCTTATTTTGCCTCGAAGATAAGTTCCAGTGAATCCAAGGTTGAAGTTTCAAACTGAAGAATACGTTCCACATGTCAGGTGGAACAAGAGCCTTCCAAAGCTGTTTAGTAAGTTTGCAATCCCTGAGTACATGAAGGAGAGATTCCATACTATTGCATAGGGTACAGGTCTCGTCATCACAGAGGCCCCTCTTCTTACAAGCCATATTAGTGAGCAGACTACTATTATATGCAAGCCAGAGAAAAGTTTGGGACTAGTAAGGAATCTTCAACTTCCCAATTTTTGACCATAACGGGTCTGTTCTAGTATTAATGGAGTTGGGTATATGCAGACTTTACAGAGAAGTTCCCATTTTTCTCCCATTGCCAATGAATTGTGTCCCCTCTTTAGACTACTTCTAGCCCTTCTTTAACCTTCTTCCAGGTTTTCTTAATGCCAGACCAAAGATTAGAGTCGGGTCTTTTACAATCAATAATTAGAATTAAATTATTACCACAGCTATATTTGTTTCGAACGACTTGCACCGAAAAATCTTCTCATCTTTTAGTTAGACTCTAGCCTAGTTTCATTAGTAAGGCTTTATTATGCAAAGCAACTTGGTGGAGAACCAAACCTCCTTTTGCCTTTGGTTTGCAAATGGACTCCCAAGCTACTAGATGTATTTTTCGAGAATTCTCAGATCCTCCCCAACAAAAGTTTCGATTATATCTATCCAACTCTGCACAATTACTAGAAGGAAGAGAAGTAGTTGGCATGATATACCCTGCATAATTACCTGACCAGCAAGAGATATAAAGTTAGTCTTCCAGCTATTTAGTTTTTCCTTGACCTTATCCACAACACTCTTAAAGGTATCCTTTGAAATACATTGGTAATATAATGGAACTCAAAGATACTTCCCAAGATCACCAGTTAGCATAAATCCTGAAGATGCACTTAAGTCATTTCTTCGGCTGGGACTGACATTACTAGAAAAGAAGACTCTTGTCTTAGCATTATTCACCTTCATCCCCGAGCAAGCGCAAAATTCATTCAAACATCTTTTAATCACATCGACTTGTTGGGAGGAAGCTTCTGTGAATATCATAATGTCATCCTTAAAAGAAATATATCAAATTCCTCAGCTTGTTCGCCATTCCAAAGTAATTGTATCTTAGTAATAGATACACAATAGTGAATGAGATTAATGAACTGGGCCGGGAGATTCAATTCTCTCAAACAGTTCATAAGAAATCCCTAGTTTACCCTATCATAAGCCTTCTCCAGATCAATTTTGATAGCCATAAAGCCCTTCTTCGTTTTCATTTTCCTTATAGAGTGAATAACTTTTTGAGCCACAAAAATATTATTTGCACTATGCCTGCTAGGAATAAAACTGCACTAGTTAGGAGAAATAACTTGAGGGAAGAATCTCTTAATCCGGTTAGCAGCAATCTTCGTGATAATCTTATAGAACACATTACAAAGGCTGATCAGGCGAAGGTCTTTGAAAGACTTCGGGGGATCCTTCTTAGGAATAAGGACCAGCAGAGTCTTATTAATATCTCGGATATAATGAGGGTTCTCAAAAGCTCATTTGACAAAGTGGATGATAGACCCCTTCACCGTGTTCCATTAGTTTTGGAAGGAAAAAGCATTAAAGCCATCCGAGCCTGGTGATTTGAGCGCCCCTATGCTAAATAGGGCTTCTTTAATTTCCATCTCATTCACTTCCCTTTCGCAAAAATCCAGCAGCTGTGTCTCCATAGGGGAAAAGAAACAAGACAGACAAGGGATTGTCTACACAAAATGTCATCCATAAAGAGGTTGGCAAAGAAGTATGTAGCTTTTTTTTTAATAGAATTTTGATCATATAACCATGTCCTTTATCATTACGGATGGTGTTGATGCGATTCATTTTCCATCTCTTATTTACATGGGAATGAAATAATTTTATGTTGCGATTACCATGAATATTCCTTTCTAATTGTGCTTTCTGAGCCCAAAGAAGAGATTCTTGAAGGATAATACTTTCAAGCTCCTACCACAAAGAAAGTTGTAGGTCTTCCAAGAACCTAGTATCTCCTCCTCTCGCTACTGCCCTCGTAATGCCATCAAGTCTTCATAACAATTGATGTTTTTGCCTTCCTATATGCCTAAAAGACTGACGATTCTAATGAGAGAAAGCTTTAGAAAATTTAGAAATATTCATAGCCTATCCGAGCTCTTCATGCCATTCTTTGCGTACAAAGTCGTCGAACCCCTCATGTAAAGCCTAGGAAGCAATAAATCGAAAGAGGTAATTAAGTCTGGTATAAGGTTCCTTCGAACATAGCTTGAGCATAATTGGTTGGTGATCAGATTTAAAGAAAGGTAGATGAGTCACCGTGGCATTAGGGAAAGAATTATACCACTGAGCATTACAGATAAAGCGATCAATTCTCACTGTAGTGCTACCTCGAATCCATGTAAAAGTAGGACCATAGTATCCCAGGTCAAAGAGTTGGTTTTTGTCAAACTAAGAAATAAAGTCCTTGTCATTAGAGAGGCTGTGTCGCACCTAGGACTTTCTCTCAAAGTCATAAAGGGTGGCATTGAAGTCACCACCAAGAATCCAAAGGCCAAGAGTATTTTCTTGAATCTTAGTTAACTCGTGCCACAGACTACGACAAATCGTAGGATTCGAACTACCATATATCACAGTAAGAAACTAGCAACTCCCATTGTTCATTTCGATACAAAGGTGTAAGAATTGGAAATTAGTTTCCACCGCCCTGATCTTCCACCCTTTATCATTCCATAAGCACCAAATAACACCTATAGCCATCCGTATCGACAGTCATGTTAAACTAGAAGCCCAATGAAGCAATCTTCTTTTATACTCCTTTGGTATTGCAATGAGTTTCCAAGATCGCTAGAAAGTCAATCTTATAATGATGCTTCATTTCATAAACCAAAGGTTTGAAGCTTTTGCTCCCGGTACCTCTGGAATTCCAAATTTGTATTATCATCAAGACCTGGTCGAGTCATTATGGGAGTTAGCCTCTCTCAAACCCACCATTATACCGCTGTCTTCATCACGAGTCACAGCCTCCATGTTGGAAGGTTGTTGATCCGTAGTCCTTGTATTATCTTTAGTTTCCTAGGATATGTGAGCAACACATTCTGTATCAGCCTTATGAACAGTAACCGTATTCTCCTCCACCAGCATCGAGTCAATAGTGTAACTGTCTTCCCCTCCTTTGACATAATTACTACCCAAGTTTGCATTAATTGTAGAAGAAGACAGGTCGTTTAGAGCTTTGAAGTAGTTTAGAGTTAAAAGCAGGTTAACAAATTGATCCCTAGTGACCAATCTATTAGGCCTTACTCCAACGAGCAATTTGTTCTCTTTCCCTCGAGTTTTGGGCTTAGAGGAGCTTTTCCTTTTCTCTCCAACTAACACCTAATCATATTTTTTATTTTGAATATCTTTCCCGAATCCACGTGTATCATGGCTCATAACACCAACTCTATCCCCGTCCTTCACCCGCCAGATATCCTTGCCACGTGTTCCCTTGATGCTATCCCTACCATTATTCTTGCCATGCAGATTTTTCATCACGTTATCCTTGGTTTGGAAGGACTGAGATTTCAGTGTCGATCTTCCTTCTGATCCATTTGATTGTGATGCAGTAATATTTTCACAAAAATTGCGGCTAACTATCATTGCCGGACCTCGTTCTCCTTCGCCTATAATACTATCAAGGTTCACCGTTGCCGACGTATGATCTTGCTGGTCAACTTCATCACTTGAGTTACCATGCTCGTTCAATCGTGTTATATCCGAGTTTTGATCAGTATACTCCCTCTATTTTTAAATTTAAGAGAACCACCGTATATCTTTTTTTTAATTATTTATAAACAAAATTATAAATATCAAGAAATATTTATCACATTTTTTTCTAATTTGCCCCTCATAAAGTCAATGTTTATTTTCATTAGAAAACTTATTTCATTAGTTATAAGGATAATTTAGTCCAAATTACTTAACTTCATACGTAATTTACAATTATTCAACTTAACTAATTTTCTTAAACTGTATAAATTTGGTTATTTGAAGACGGAAGGAGTGATACTATTAAAAAATTTAAAAAAATTTAATCAAATTTTCCCTTAATAAAGTAATTAATTATTTTTAAATTAATACTAATTTTTTATAATTACTCTTATTTAATAGAGTGCCATATTTTAAAATAAATATAAATTTATTTATTTATTATGGACACTTTTTTAAAAAGTACATTAATTATACTTTAAAACATTAAAAATACTTTATATTTTTTAATATTTAACATTTTAAAAAAATATTTTATATTATTAAATGAAGGGAGTACAGTATTGAATGTTATGATGCACTGATTTAAATTTAAGTATCATTTTGTTGGGCAATTCCTTCTTGGATCCGTTGGAAAATGCGGCAAACTTGTTCTATTGAAGGTGCCGTACGCGAGGGTGAGGAGTTTCGTTGTCGTTTAGGAGTTTTCTCTGGTGACGCATCCGGACAATGAATTGCTTCACGACGTCCTACAGATGCTTCAGCGTGCATGGAGGGTGGCCCTGGACGCAGTTTTCTCTCAGTGACTTTCTTTTTCCATTATTCTTTGTGCCTGCATTCAGGAAATTTGCTTGAGATTTCAGTTGGATAATATCTCTCAGATTATGTTTTGAATCTCCGAAGATTTTAATGAGATCACGGGGTTATCTGATATGGCTTATCTTATATATTTAATATTCTTTTAAGGTACATATAAAAGATGACAATTTGATAAGTGCATCTTTTACTTTTTCTAGGATATTAATTATTATGTTTTGAAAAACGCGTACGGAATACGGCTTCAAGTCCCTGTGCGTCAGGCCGTGCCCCGAAGATCGTCATTGCCATATCCACACACCACACCTACCAAAGCAACGAATATGGATGGGTCATGGGAGTCTGCCTTGTTGAGATGATGTTTAATTTTAATAGGAAAATGACATTTCACTCCTTATTTTACGCCATGATCTGCGTTTTGGTCTTAAAAGAAAATAATTTAAGTATCAATAAAGCTATGTAAGTTGCCACATATATTAAGTGAAATCTGATGAATCATTTTTTTTTTTTTCTGTTGATGATTTAACAGAGTTACTCAGGGAAGGTAATTTTATGTGTTCAAAGGTAAAAGGTTTAAGAGAATTTTTTATCAAGTTCTTGAGATTAGAGAGGTTATATACAATTAACCTAAGGTTTAGGAAAGTCATATGTATTCTAGGCTTACTATTTTGAAGCTTATTGGAACTTCATTATCTGACATTATAATAAAATTTCTATGAAATGATCATAGTACCCTTAAAGATGAATTGACAATTTCAAAGTAATAAATAACTACTTTCATTAAACGAGTGATTGAAATAATATAGGAAATAATTATTTTCTTTTTATCAATTTTGTAAATATTGAATCTTGAAAGTAAATGACAATTTTAAAATAGCAAATAACTCTTTTTTATTAAGCAAGTGATTAAAATAGTATAAAAAATATTACTTTTGTTTTTCAATTTCATTTCATAAATGCTGGAAAATGGAAATAGTCATTCTCGAGTGCTTTAAGGATAAGACACCTATTTAAATGAAAAAAAAAATCTTATATTTGCAATTCAATTATCTTTCTCATAGTTTAAATAATATTAAAAAATTAATTAGTACCTTATATTGTAATTTATATTAAGGATAAAAAAATATTTTAAAAGGTTTACTATAACAACGATTGGAGGGAGTCCTTAGAAGGCATTTTGCAAAATATTTACAAGAGTAATTAATGTTTCTTTAAAATACTATTGACAAATAAAAACTGCACTTGACCCCATATATTTTGGCTCATTGTAGAGAGTCAAATATATTTAACGAAAGGTATATGTATTTAAAAAGAATCAAAATATATTTTAATACCATTAACTAATTGCATTAATTTACATGAGCTTGTTAATTAAAAATGCTCTATAATACTCTATCTATCCCAAGTTATAAGATATTTTTAAAGAGATATGATGTCCAAAATATAAAATAATTTGACAAAAATAAAATTTCATTAATAATGTTTTTTCAATATTACCCTTTCTATTATATTCTCTCCCTTTAATACTCTTTCATAAATGAATGATATTTCTAAAATTTTATAATATTTCTTATTTTGAAAAAAAAAGTTATAAAGTATATTTAATGAGCTTTATTGATATATATAATTTTGTCTAAAAATATCTTATAATTTGAGATTGATGAAGTACTAAAAAAAAGTGACAATATTTAACTTTCCAAATACTCTTATGGTGTGATTGGATTAATGTAGATTTAGATTTAGATTTGAATTGAACCAAATCCCTTGCATCTTTCATTACATTTCCTTTGTAATTTTAAATTCCTCTTATATCCTAATCATTTGAAATTATAATCAATTTAAACACCATATTCTCTTCCTGTTTAATTATTAATCTTTTATCTCTCGTCAATTAAAAAATATAAGTAAACTCATCACTTTCAATTTTTTGTTTTTCTTTTGAATTTCAACTCAACTTTGCTCTCCATTTGAAATTTTTTAAAAATATCCAAACAAACAAAAGACTTTTAATATATGAATTCTAAATGTATTAAATCTAAAATTTAAATTCAAATCTATTTATCCAAAAGTAAATTACTAAATAATTGGGGTAGTGTGATCCATAGAAAAAGTTATTGCCATGCCTAGAATCAATTTAAGTACTCATCATAAAAATAAACACTCTAGTTCGAGGGGAGGGAAGGGAGAGAAGGGGAGGGGAGGGGAGGGGAGCAGTTTAATAAACTTTTGTTTGGTTTATGATGGGAGGAGAAGGGAGGCAAATTAAAAATAAGTTAATAATTTTTTTATCAAATTTAACTTAAATTTTTATTTTTTTGAAAAAAAATTGTTATATCAAAATTTATTAATTTTTATTTTAGGAATATGAACTTATATTAATAAAAAAAATTTGAAGAACAAATTATATTTTATCAGTGAGTCTAATAAAAAATATTAAAATTTTATACATTAAAAAATTATATATTAATTTTTGTAGGGTGATAAAATTTATTTTATTATAAAAAAGAGAGAGATAATACATAATCTTTTAATATCAAAAATAATTTAAAATTTTTAAAATAAATGTATCAGTTGTTTTAATTATTTTCTCCCTCCCCTCCCCTCCAAAAAACTCCAAATTGAAAGGGAGGGTTAAGAAGGGAGTTGCTCCCCTCCTCTGTCCTTTAATTTTTTTAATTAAATAAGGTGTTTCCTTTTCCTTCCTTTACTAATTACTAGCTAAACAAGGGAAAGAGAGGGGTAATTTTTCTTTTTTTTTCTTCAAAAACTTTCAACCAAAAACACTCTAAAAGTTCATTGCCTCTAAACTATTCAAATTTAATTTGAACGGTTCAAATTTATAATTTTTTACTTTTATTTTTTAAAAAAATTATTTTAATAAATATAGAATATAAACTAATGGCAATCTTTTAACTGTCAATTTTTTTTAAAAAAATTATTTTTTAATTCAAAAAACGTCAGTTGAAAAACTGTAAACTTAGGCTATAAAAATTAGATCTAAATAATCGAACGACAATGAACTCTGTGGCTCCTGCCATGTCTTGGCTTCATCAATTTAGATTAGTGATTCCATTTGAAAGCTATAAGCTTAAGTTTTGGAGAATTACGGATGAACCAGAAACCATTTAGTTCCCATATAGGTTGTCTGCCACCACGTCTATTGTACGCCTCTTCCTCTCCCTTTACTTATATAACTATGCCAGCCTCTCCTCACATTCCCATGCTTTCTGTTTCTGATTGCTTTTGCAGCCCCGCAATATAATAGTGATCCCTAATATGGCTGATCAACAGTGGAGGATGACGAATCAGCACCAAGAAGAAGACAACGACGAAGAAGCGGTACCGGTGAGTCCTGTGGGACAATACTTCAACAGCTCAGCGCTTTGCATTTACATTATTGGCGTTTTAGAGTTCCAAGTTCCTTTGGATGAATCGCAAGCAATTCCTCTCCTCCAACGTCTCTTCCTTCCCATCAACCCTCGTTTCTCCTCCATCATGGTCACCCTCCTTCTCCTTCCTTTGCTTCTCTCTCTCTTATTTCTACATTTATATCTAAGTTACATTATTCTTCATTTTTTTTTAGTTTCACAAAATTGCGCTTCATGTGATACATAAACATAAGAAACTGAAGAATTGTGCCACTACATTTGCTGTCCAACAGAGACTATCATCACAAATATAACTATAAAAATGTCAGATAGATATAGTAGCCTGACATGTACTGGAGAGCGAAAGCATCTAAGAGTTGCATCACTACTTATATGTATCTTTAGGTTCTTCACTTAAATCACCAACCGTATTACAACTTTCAGAATTTGTTTGCATTTCATTTTTAGTGTACGTAACATATAATTTACAGGCAATGATATTCTTTGAGAGCAGGTTGAAGACAGCAGTGGGGACAAACGATGGAAGAAAGTTGATGTAAACTTGAAAGATCATGTCAACATTCCCTTATTTCCTGAATTCAATTCAATGAAACCATATGATAAGTATTTCACTGATTATCTGTCGAGAATAGCAATAGAGAAGCTTCCGGAAAACAGACCATTATGGGAAATTCACGTCGTGAATTACCCTACAAGCGGTGCAGCAAGTAGCCTCATATTCAAACTCCATCATGCCCTTGGAGATGGATACTCTCTCATGGGTGCTCTTCTCTCTTGTCTTCAAAGAGCCGACGATCCCTCTCTTCCTTTGTCTTTCCCTTCCCTCAAACCATCAAAATCTGCCAACAAAAACTTTTTTAGTACGTTTTCTTTGGTCATGTCCTCAGCTTACAATACTGTGGTAGATTTCTACTGGAGCATGTTGAAGAGTACCATCATTGAAGATGATAAGACACCAATCAGGTCAGGTTTTGAAGGTACAGAAGTGCGCCCACTCACCATATCAACCATGACCTTTTCCATTGACCAAATCAAATTAATCAAATCAAGGCTTGGAGTGGTAATTAATAACAACTCAGCTCTCATTTTCTATGGTTGGTTGAAAATTCATTTTATAGTTTTGACTTTTGACTTCTCAAAACAACTCGCAAATATATATAGTAGGTGACCTACTCTTGTATTCTTTTTTTTTTTTTTGGCCCATTTAAGTACAGACAATAAATGATGTGATCACTGGGATTATCTTTTATGGGACTCGATTGTACATGCAAGACATAAATAAGAAGTCAAGCTCTGCAAACTCCACGGCGTTGGTTCTGCTAAAAACGAGGAACACCGAAGGTTATCAATCCATCGATGAAATGTTGAATTCTAAGGCTAAAGGACCATGGGGGAATCGAATTTCCTTCTTACATGTGCCGATTCCAAAGTTAGAACATGACAGGATTTCAAATCCACTAGAATTTATCTGGGAAGCACACAATATAATCAAGAGGAAGAAAAAAATCTTTAGCTGTCCCCATCACCGGTATTCTTCTAGAGATGGAGGGTAAATTCAGAGGACATGAGGTAGGGGGGGTGTGTGTGTAGCATAAAATAATATCACAAAACATCCCTTTTAAATTTTCTCAAAAACGGGATTTGTTTAAAGTGTTAAATATGATTTGTGTGGAATATTGTTGTGGTTGCAGGCAGTGGCTAAGCACATTCATGGGACGCTGTCAAAATCAAGTACGGTAATCACAAACTTGATTGGACCGACGCAACCAATGTCTTTGGCTAACCATCCTGTGAAAGGCTTGTATTTCACCCTTGCTGGAGGTCCTGAGGTATTTTATTTTTCTTGTTGATTTCTGTGGTATTACATTATTTAGTTTGGCATTATATTGCTGACCGCCATTTAAATTTTGATGGGTGACAGAGCCTTGTGATATCAGTAATGAGCTACATGGGAGTGCTAAGAGTGACACTCAAGGCAGAAAAATATTTCATTGACGAACACAAACTGAATTCCCGCATCAAATGTGCTTTCGAGACAATATTCGACGCAGCTCTGGAATTTTCTCAGCAAGCCAAAACTTAGAAGCTTCCTGCCGCAAATCCTCCTACAGGAAAAATAATAATTTTTCAGGTTTTTCCAGTCTTTATCATTGTTGTATGTTTGCATGTAAAATTTTAACAAGGAAGTCCTTTTTATTTGTCGATTCCTCATCATCTCTCATATATGTGTAAAGAAATGTTAACTTGTTAAATAAGAATCTGAGTCCTAGATTGTGAGCTTTTGGGAAAGAGAACAAAAAGAGTCTTTTAAGGGCAAAAAAAAAAATTATAAAACACAGGAATAGAACCGTAGATTAACTCAAAGGGACGAAAAAGTTAATTTTAGCCCCTTGACGAGGACCATATCGAGGACAAAAATTCTGCAGGATGTGCCTTCCCGTGATCATCTCTAGCCCAGTAATTTTTAATTCACAATAATTGGGCATAAGGCATGTTCTTTAACCAATCGCAAACAATTGCGTGAGGACAAAACCTATGATTGCACAAGTGCCTCCATTTCTTTATTTAAGAAGACAGTTTCGAAGGCCGTATTGCTGAATGATTGCACAAGTGCCATCATGATGTAGGCTGGATATATAATGCATGTGCATTTGTCAGCCAGCCAGCCAGCCAGCCTTTTGCCCTCAAATCTAATTCGGAATCAATTGCCAAGATCATCATACAATCTGACTCTCTTTAATTAAGCCCTGGTTAAATAAAATAATTTCCTTAAACTGCACTCAAATGAACGAGTTCTTTATGGCACATTGTGCTTGGTGATTGGCATGTGAAGATCATATATAAATCACTGTGCACACAATCTAAAGCCAGGCAATAATTGTTAGGGAATAAGTGAATTTGTTGTTAAAAATGTATGTTTACTACCCAATATGCCACCGACTGTGTCTTTTTATTGTGGCCACAAATAAAACACCCTCTTTAATTAAAACCCTTAATTAACAAATTAATGCCAATCTAGAGCAACAACAAAGTCCCTGTTATTATCTTTTCTCTTCCCTCTTTATTTTGCTGAACCAGAGTTTGACATAACCCAGGGGTAGTGAAATGCCTGAGAGAACAATACAACAACGTAAAGTACATCGAGAGAGACGGAAAGACAAAACCTTAACCCTCAGAACCGTACGGAGCTTTCGTGGAAAACTTAAGGAGCATATAATGTCTGTAAGGCTTTTCTGGGGTGACAATGGTTGAAGGGAAATTGGGATGATTCACAGAGTCAGGGAAGGCCTGAGTCTCCAAACACAGCCCTGCATGAGGCTCATACACACACCCACGTTTGCCCTTCACATCCTTCACATAATTCCCAGTATAAAACTGCAACCCAGGAGCATTCGTTGACAGCTCCAAAACTCTGCCAGACTTGTGATCCTGTACTATTGCTGCAAGCTTCAATTTCTTTCCATATTCACCATCAAGCGCGTAGTTGATGTCATAGCCATTGGTTCGAGGAAGCTGCTTGATTCTGCTTCCGACAGTATGGGGTCTAAGGAAATCATATGGGGTTCCTCTGACTGATTGAAATTTTCCGGTGGGAATGAGTTGGGAATTAACAGGCGTGATCTTGGATCCGAAGATCTGAACCACCTCGCTCAGAATATTACCACTGTTGTGACCACCAAGGTTCCAGTATGCGTGGTTGGCTAAGTTCACAGGAGTGGGCTTGTTCAGAGCTTTTGCTTTCATGATTACAGCCAACTCGTTTTTCCCAACTAGATTGTAACTCACTGTGACTACGAGGTCACCGGGAAAACCTGAAGAACACATCATGCTAGTTCCATTTAACAGCTTCTCAGGAATTTAGAACAGGTTAATTTGAACTATGAATGTTGTTATTACTTTACCTTGTTCACCATCGAAGCTTCTGTAAGTGAAGATGATATGGGGATGGTGACCGTCTTTTTGGTAACTTCTGACCTTCCAAACAACATCACTGAATCCTCTGGATCCACCTAATAATCAAACAATGTGGCTGGCAGAGTAAGGGAATTTTAAGGTAGAAAGTGTGGGTTTTGTTGAGGAACTATAATCGGATAATGTAAGTGTACCGTGAAGTGTGTTGTTTCCTTCATTTGCAACCAATTTGTAATGGATTCCGTTGAGAGTGAACTGAGCCCCTCCAATTCTATTAGCAACACGACCAACTGTGGCACCGAAGTATGTTGAATCATTCTGCCAATGTACAACTGAGTTATATCCATTTGTCCAAAAAGAAAAAAAAAAAAAGGAAAAAGAAAAACTTTGTCATATCCAACATATATCAGAAATAACCTATTAAATAAATTAATTGAATAAATCACAGATTTTAGATCTAGCCCTTTTCTTCAGTTTATTTGCTTATTGGGTCCTTTTCCACAATTTTTCTTATTATTTATTACTCGTACATTTTACTTTTATTTTAAAATTTTGACTTCAAAACTCCTTTTCAATTTTTGAGTTTTTTTTTTCAAATTTATAAAAGGTATTTGAATTGACATTTTTTTGGGTAAATTTTAAATTGAAAATTTTAATTAAATTACATATAACATAATTTATTACTTCAAAAAGGATCTAAAAAAAAAATACATCAAGCTGACAAACTCGAACAAACATCACTCCCATTTGCCGGAGTGGGTGGGGGGTGGGGAAGTAAACTGTCATCATTGCAAAGAATGATTCCCCTGAAGGTCCTGAGGAGGCGTGCCTACAGTTTTGAGATACTTACTTATTACCTCCCCAGTTCCTATTCGTGGTGAAATATAGCTCCCCTTGATGGAAATGACTGCGTAATTAATTAAGTAAATCAACCCATGCCTGGTTGCAATGTAATTATAGACTGGCAATATCACCCTGATTAAACTGATAAACTGTTAAATATTTTAATTAGCTTAATAAAATATTTATTTATGATCAATTTGATCATTGTTTATTTACGATTAACTATTAATTTTTAACCAAATCCAATGATCAGTCCGGATTGTATTTTGAATGTAATCAAAGTTTAAGTACACCTTAAATTTAATGGATAATAACAATTAGATCTCAAAAAAATAAATTAATAACGGTTAGATTCCTAACAAAATTTTTTACAAATAAATTATAAATATCAATTTAAATAATTACAAACAGACACTTATGTTATAATCTAAAAGTTATATTTAATTTTTAAATTTAAATATTTATTTATAATTAAAACGGAATTTATAATTACCAAAATTGATATTTTTTATTTATTTTTTAATAAATTTTATTAAAGATTTAATTGTCGTGAATTCAGCACTATGGATCCAACCGTAATTCTCCTAACTTCAAAGCGAGCCAGTCGCGCTGAAAAGTAAACAATTTAACATCACTTGCTTTAATTTTAGTTAAGCAAGTCACGTCAACAGACATGTCAAAGCGGAAGCCTCCAAGTTAGACACGTGCTTTGAAAAAATTATCAAATTCCGAGCGTCCAAGTTCAAAGCTAATTTAAACATCTCTGGTTTATCTATTCCCCTCCCTACTATTTTTATTAGGACGAAACGTCAAAGCTATCCTTTTCACATTCAATTTTCCATAAAACTTCAAAGCTATCCTCATATCCCATCTGGATCCACGACTCTAATATTGCTAAGAAATTAAGATTAAATTATTGAGAAGATGCAGATCCTAGGACGCAAGTGGGGAGTGATACTAGTCAAATCATTTGAAAAAACAAACACAAATATAACAGGGAACGGCAAAATTGTCATCTAATCTTAGCAGTAACATGTTTGTCCTAAGTCTCGTTCTTCCGCCATAGAGAGAGAAAGTAGTGTGAAGTATGAACCAGGCCGAGTTGAGAAAACAAAGCAGAAGCAGATTTGTCAGATATCTGGGAAAATTAACTATTATCAACTCAATAGGAGTACAGAGGACTCACAAAGTAATCCTTGATTGAATCATATCCCAGAACAACATCGCCCATCTTTCCTGATCAAACCAAATTATTCACATACCGATTCAAGATTCAGAGAAATATCCAGAACAAGAATAACAGTAAGTAGAGTGATGTCATTATACCATTCTTATCGGAAGAACCAGAGAAATTATTGAAGCACCCCAGTTGGAGACCTTCAAGGAAATGTCACCTTTCTTGAGCTCAAATACTCCAACTCGCTCCTCCTTGTCATAGCCAAACACAAACCCAAAAGCAGCCAAGAAGAGAAAACACAGGAGCAGAAAGGTCTTGGCCATTTTCTGATGCGGTAACATCATAGCAGGCAAGAAAAACCAGAGAAGGTTATGGTGGCCGAGTATTATCTGAATGCAGCTCAAGGGGTTATTAAGATTTCTGAAGAGAATAGCAAAGGGAAAGGGAAGTTGGAAATGGAACAGAGTGCAAATGTGCAAGGTTCTACTCTTTGTGGATTGAAGGCGATGTGCTTGTATTATAATGGAGGGGCCTAACGCCACATTTGGCATACGTTTATTTATTTAGTTATTTATTAATCTATTTATTTATTTGTTTTTTTTTCCCTATATGTGGTCCTAACTAAATTGAACTGGACTGCCTTTTTTATGTTTTAAAAATCCATTTTGGATTCAAATACTGTTAAACCCTTTTAAATATCTATGCACCAGCGTGACCCTAAACCCAAAATCATTGAGTTGATAAATTATTTCACTTTAATATGTTCAGTTTTGAGAAATTATAGAAGCTGGAGTTGTATTGAACTCATGAATATTATAATTTATATATATAGATATATTGATATCGAATTATTGATTGATTTTTTTTTTAAACAATGTTAGGCTAAATTTTATAATCCAAGTCAACGATAGAGGGTCTGCTTTTAGTAGTCCTGGGTCCATCGCTTTAGATTTTTCAAATTAATAAAAATCGACCGAAATATGTTTTGAGGCTGATTTAGTATTTAGTATTTACAATCCAAGTCCCCCAACTCCGTAAGAATTAAGTTCATTTCATTTTTAACATTCCTTTTTTTGGGGGGGGGGGGGAGGGGGTTGGGGTTATAAACTTCAAGAGGTAATTAACTTCACTAAACTGTATGTCATTCAACATAAACGTCGTTGTTACTAAACTGTTTAGTGCTGCACTGAGAGGATCTGCGTTTACTAAGTAGTACTCTTTCCCATGGGTTTCGTTACTGCCTATTCTTTTAATTTTGGAAGTTTACTTCTTCGAATGAATACGTTATTAATTTAATGCCACAGACAAGAAGAATCTAAACATTTTCGCCAAGTAATTAAATAAAAAATGGTCATAACTTTTGGCAAAAAGAAAGAGGTGGGGTTGGGTGGCCAAGAGCATGTGATGTTTGTTTGACAATTGAAGCAATTATTATTGGGACAGCAATAATTCGTAAACGCCAGTGCAGTGTTTTAAGAAAAACGGATTAATTAATTGGAAAATCTCAAAATGTATGCTCCAAACCGAGAGTCTCAATGCTTTGTGGGTGTTTCGTAATTTTTCCTCATATTTGGAACCACGTATTTATCAAAATGCGTCTCATAAAAGGGGCAAAAAAAAAACTTGAAAGTGAGTTTTACCATTTTTCGTGTCATCCTGTGACTACTATTAATATTTAGTACTAGTTTGTTTTTTCGTTTGTTGAAAATTTGCTTGTAAGAATCTTTGTAACAATAATTAATTTGGCTAAAGGCAGTCATTATAACAGTGTCTGTGTCTGGATATTTTATTTGAAAAATTAATTTGGCAAACTAAATTTTGTTCGGTTGATAAAGGATAAAAAGTACTTTTAAATTATAATAGTTCAAAAAGCATTGATTTTATCATATACAAGTTTTGTTATACATATAATATAATATATATATATATATTTGACATGTTTTGCATATATGTGTGTGTTAAAAATATTAAATATAATAAATTTTATATATTGAATAATAAAAAAAAAAAATAACATATTTATATGTTGAAAAAATTATGTAAACAACATTTTTTTGCCTCATTATATAAATAATTGCATATGGATTAAAAATAAAAATAAAACATGACCAATTGTTCAGTTTTTTCATCTATGACACTGCACTTGAAATTGAGGATGGAGATACACGAATGAATGTGGTGTCAGAAATTCAAGAAGTGGATGAAAGTCACTTTCAAGTGATAGACTTTTAAATATTTTAGGGAAAATACAATAATGGGTAATTACAGTTTTATCAAATTTTATTTTTACTCTTTATAGTTTTTTTTAAAATATTTTTTAATCTTTATAATTTAAAAAAAATTGTGATCTTTATTTTTCAGGTCTTATAATTTTCATTTTGTAATGTTTTTACTTTCTATAAAGATTGAAAATATTACAAGAAAATTATAAAAATTAAAAGTAAAACATGATAAAATTATAAAAATTATTTTTTAATATTTTATTTTAGGATTTATTGAATATGCTGTCTGAAATGAGCTTGGGAGGGTTTTTTTCAAGCCAAAAGGCTTTTGATTTTTAAAAAATCTCCCAAATCCGTTTCAAAAGCGAAATGTGATGTGAGATTGCCACAGACACGAAGCAACTAGCGGGACGAGGTTGGAAACTAGACTACGGATTTGTCTATGAGGAATAGTCTACACTTGTGTGCCCAAAGGAGAAGAAAGCGGATTTGTAGTCTAGTCAAAGTGGTGTTCTGAGAAAGAAATTTTAATCATTGAAATGAGTAACCTAATATATATCCGGTGAAGACACTGAAGGTTGCATCATTGGGAAAACATGTCAATTACTCGGTGCTGCTCATTATATTTTTTTGGAAAAACATAAAAATAATTTTTTAAATATCCTTCTATTTTTTATCAAAACGTAATCCATCTCATCACCAAACAGTGGCATCATACAAATCACAAACCAAAAACTGACAAAAGAGATGAAAGTTAACCAACACTAAAACCAGCCCTGGAAGTAGAAATACAAGTAGAACGATTATGAATGGCTTCCACATCAAAGGTCAGAAAGGCGAACAAAGAGTGTTGGTTCTGGTTCCTGAACCCACGCAATCGAGCACACTTCCTTAAAAGCAACAGCTGACAAGGAGTAAAACAAAGAGAGAACCCAATGCAACAGCTGCTACACAATCGAAAATAATACTTCTACATTTCCAATCAAAGAGATCAGGTTGATTAAAGGAAATGCAAGTTAGACAGGAGCTTACAGTCAGTCTCAAAGATGACTTTATCATGACCAAGATCCAAAGCAAGCATCAATGCCCGTTCAATGCTAGAGTTTTTGTCATAAAGGCTGAGAGAGATTTTATTTTATCAATAAATTCCCATTCGAAAGCGCCTTGATAATCTCTACACAAAATATTCCTAGATCAGCACGTTCAGATTTTCCAGAAAAGGCCGCATCAATATTTATTTTCAGGATACCTGGAGGAGGGGTTATCCAAATTACGGGAGACTCAATAGGTAATGCTTCCAAACCAAGATTCATATCGCTACAAATAGCCCAGTATCCTTAATGCGATAATTTGGCTAATTCCAAGGCATCTCCAAGGTTTGGGTCAAAAAATTGAAAACTTGTCGACTCCTCTTCTACCATATATGCCACAAAATCCAGCAAACATGAGCAATTTCAAAATCAGACAGCCCATTCTTAACATCAATAGCAGATCCCCACTCTCAAAACTATTAACATTGCAATAATAGAGTCTAATACCCAAGAAACTACCAAACCAAATAGGTCTAACCCAACTATAAACAAAAGAATAGATGCTCAACGGTTTCAGTTGTAGAGCTACACACAGGACATACCTTATCTTGGACCTTCTTCAGGCAAAGAGGGCATCATTGGTTGCCACTGATTTAGTCAAAACACACCAGATAAAGTGTTGAACATGAGGGGCGCATTTGATTTGCCATAAATGCTTCCAGGTTTAGGGGGAAAGACTCCAAGATAGGCCATCTCTAATTAGATGCTTGTTCAGGTAAGTCTTTTCTACCTTGTACCCTAGTTTCACTTGGTACATTTCATTATTAGCACCTGTCCATACAAGATTGTCTGCAATCCCATTATTAGGAATGGGAACATTAAGGATTGCCTCCTGAATACTCTAGGGGAGTAAGTCGCAAACAAGTGAAAGATTCCAAGAACCATTATCACAAACCCTTTCATGCTTCACAAGAAACAAATCATTCTCCTCAAGCTTGGCAGGAAAGCTCACATTAGGAGCCCAATTATCCCCCCATATTTTGATAGAAGTTCCATATCCTAAATCGCAAAGTAGATTCTCCTTTTTCTGTTTCGTCAACGAACTCTGAGCAGTGACAGCAGCCGAAGTTTCTTCAGAGAAAATTAATTTGCGTCTCCTTTTGCCTGCAATGGGACTTGAAAGTTCATTTGTGGGCCTGTTCAACGGTACTCCATTCAAGCCCACTGTGACTGAAGACAAGGGGACGGCCCATTGGAAGGAATTATTGCCTTTTGAAGATTTTCCTCCTGAGGGAATTCCACTATATAAGACTGGTTGCACTTAGGGCCCAAGTCTTCCATTCCAACTTGGTCCATGTCAGAACTCGTAGCTGCTACATTGGGCCTGGGACAAGTTTCCAAGTCAGAAGCCTGATCCAGCTCCACACATGTAGAATCAGAGGTATTATTATCCGTATTTGACTCCTTCGCTTTTTCATCCGCCGAAGTATATGCCTGTCATTTCTTTCCACCCTGATTATATCTCCCCACATTAACACCCCCATCTCTCTTCATAACCATCTCCTTATTCACATTCATGGCCACCCCTTAATTTTCGCTAACATGATTAGTGGTATTTCAATTATGTGAAAATCCATGATTTCCTCCACCGATCAGCTTCTTACCGGTCGCCGGAGGACACTTCCCGAATGTTCTGGCTTCAGCAAAGACATGTCATGCAACATGACTCATGTTGGTGCACCACCAAGTTATCTTCAAGAGTTTTGACTGAGTTAACACTTAACCAATTCTTGAATTCCTCCGATTCATCCTTATTAGTATTGCCGGTGCTACCCTCTTTACAATTACGCATATCATGTTTGATACGTCTGCATGGGTAACGGAAGTTTTATAACCTCTCATACTTCATAGTCACCCACACTAGTTCCTTTCGTGGTCTCGAAACCCAAAAGCCAGTCTTCAAAGGATCATTTAGGTTCACCAGAACTCTTACACGAACAGAACTCCTTGTGATCTTATGAGCCACCTTCAGATGTTCAAGCATCCAGACCTCGCCCACTTCACTACCAAGCGTAATTATATTTTCCTCACCAAAAGCTTCTAACGGCAAAACCATGGAACTGCACCCAAAAAGGAGATGTATTAAACTAAATCTCCTCATTCACCATAAATACTCCTGCATCTGTAAGCTCAATAATTGATCCTGAATAGACCAAGGCCTGCCTCGCAGGATACGAAGAAAATCATCTTCCCGATCAAACTCAAATAAGAACGCATTCTTCTCTTCCATATCTCTTCCATATCATGCACCCCCAATCCTTTTTTTTTTTTTTTCCCCAAGTTTCACCCTTTCTTGATCATAGAGATCACCACAGACTTATTAAAACTCTTGTCTGCATACAACTTCCCGACTAATATGCCACCTTTTCTTTCTTTCTTTTCAAAATTCAGCTTCACTTCCTTGAGGATTTTTTTTTTCCCTACTACTACCTTGCCCCAACTCCATACCTCCACACCAGAAAACGACACACGCACCCACACAAACACCAAACCCCCTCACAATCGCTCGTCCCCAATGAAAGGATTAACACACAACTAGAACTCACCACTCACAAGAAATAGGATCAAACAACCACCATTCAAATAATGATGGTCGGACAGGTTACAGAACAACTTCACTGGACTCTCACATAGGGGAGGAAAAACTCTCACACAGGAGAGGAAAAACATAAGTTCTAAATATTCTTGATGATTAAATATCCTTCCATTAAAAGTAATCTGTTCAAGACATTGTATTTGAAGAATTGAATTTATTGGGATATGGGTTTTCTGACGTGCATGTGCAATTCACAGAGCAAGCATAACGCAACAATGGTAACCAATTCGCTAACATATCGCCTTCTCTGTTGCACGATCCCAAGCTCTATGAACCCAGCTCCCATTCGATTGAGGGAATGCTACATCCAGTGCAGTTTTGTTTACTTGAAATTATTTTTTGTTTTAAAAAAATAACTTTAGCCACTTACTTGTAATCTACATGTCTGCTGCATACGATGCCCATTGAACACATCATAAAAAATTAAACAATGTTAATTGCCGAGGACTGATGCCTTAAATGGTAGAATCTAAAAGAGCTTGATTGAAAAGATATGAATTATAACGACTTGGTTACAATTTGGGTGAAATTATAAGAAATAAAAGAAAAGGTTTCACTATAACTTAATTTGCCTTACATTGTCACTGTTTATTTATATCTTAGCTCCTTTTTCAATATATAGCACCGTGCTTGCATGCCTAGTGGTGCACTTTCATGTTACCCTGACATCTCTCCCTATTAGTTATTCTCTAAGGAATTCAATATGCACTCTTGGAAACAAGATAGAAAGTATGCTCCTTTAATCTTATTTATAAGTTATTTTTAATATGTTTAGTAAAAATTAAAGAAAACTTTAAAATTTATTAACTCTATCTAAAAATTTAATAATTTTTTAACTTTATTTCCATTAATATATATATATATATGTATGTATGTATGTATGTATATAATAATATATTTTTCTTTTCAACATTCAGTAGAAAGCAAATGAAAAAATTTATAATAAAAATTTAATGAAATAACTTATAAATAAAATTCAAAAAAATTTTATTTTTACTTTATAAATAAGATTAAAGGAGTATATGGTGAGAATTTTGTAAATAAATTACGTGATTGATTAACTTTTTTACGTTGATTCCAATAACCTGGACATTCTGACTTTCCGTTCGCACAAAACTGTTATAATAACGAATTTGAAGTTGGAAGGCTCCCCCGTCCCCTCCGAACAATTCATGTGTTTACGGTGGGGGGGGGGGGGGGGAAGGGCCACAAAAGTCATAAGAAGCTTCATATGTTTCAAACAAGGCTTCCCCTGTCTAACTCTGGACCAAAAAGTGTTGGACTTTTCTTTTTTCTTTTTTTTTTTACGTTGATCTTCTTTCATTGGCATATAAGAATCTCTGCAGATTTGCAATAAACAAAAGTCAATCCTCACCTGTAGGAACCATCTACTTATATATGTATGTATCTATTTGTGTATGTAGGAATGATTTACTTATTTCAACTATCATGTTACGTTGGGTTGTATGTCTGATCATTTTCCAGAACAGAGCTTCATTGGACCATTCATTTCATGTTTAAAATGTCTTGGATGATTTTCAGCCACAGCAATTCCTAGACTCCATGTCATTGCTATAAGTTCAGCGGTTAGGTTGTCCTTATTACTTTTTTCTATCCATTTCAGCGGGCGGTCGCTTCCCATTTCTAATATCAGCTTCAAGTCTTCACTTATAATTGGATGTATTTGACAAAGAAATCAAGTTGCAATTACCCTAATAAAATATGCAGTCTATCATGATTAGTGCAAGCCAGTTGAGTTAAAGCCAGGGGCAAACGGAAAAAGTTAATATAAGAATCTGTTATTAAGAAAGGAACATTTAATGTGGAGGCAGCCCACTCCTCATAAAAAAGCCATACTCTGACATTTTTTGGAACAGTAATGAAAAAAAAAAGGCGGCTTTTTTATCATAACAGATGGCAATTGTTTTTTACAGCCTTTCCGCAATAAGCTGCCAAAACTCACCAGAAACCATTCGTCCACGTTCATAGAATCCCTTGCCAATGACGCATGATGTATCAAGAACGTTTTTGTTGCATATGAACGTGGCCGAATGAACGTGTCATTCTTCCCCTTTATGCAGCGCATGATTAACGATCCAAATTCAAAGTCCTAAGCTGGAATGGATTAACGCGTCTTTGATAGTTCCCGCTGGAGAACCACCTTAACTAGTTTGGAAGTGGGGGAGAGTGATACCAAGTTGGTGCTGGGAAACTGAGAGTTTACAGCTTAATTATAATTCATAGAATAATACGCAAACAAATATTTACATCCAACTTCTATCCATATACACAAGCGCAATGATATGCTTAGGAGCTATCAAAGATTCAAAAGATAGTTTCTGTCAAAACTATAACTTTTACTTTCACGAATGTTTTTCCAAGCATATCCTAAATATTAACTTTGCATTTTATAGATTTTGAGCTCTCAAACATATTCATATATAAAAGCTTTTTTCTTTTTCACAAATCACATGCAAATTTCAAAGTGCATAGAGACATTATGTTCCCTAAATATATACCACCTTGCTCAATCAAATATTTAATACATCAGTTGCTTTTAGCTTTGGATGATCAGATAGTTAATATGAAATGACCAGGACAACTCAACGATCAAAACGATGCGCTATTGGATAACTCATTGAACCCCCATTCCAATTTCAACTACCTATGCAGAATCTGTCTGTCTCTTCCTGGTTCGATATGTACATTTTAACCCGACCTGCTCAATAATGAAAAGGAGAACACAGAGAGTACGGGAGAACAAAGATGAAGACGACAAGCTTCAGTGCTGGACAGATTGGCAGCATCCGAACAATAGCTTTGCTAGAAAATTTGTCTGCAGGAATGTCTGACACGACAGGAATAAGATGGCAAAGATGAGCTCAGCGACAACATCAAGCTATTCCTCCGCAATTTTCGGGCCTCTGTACTTTGCCCCATCTACAACTATATCATCAAGGCGCTCTCGCTCTCGAAGCCATTCATAGCCTTTCCTTTCTTCTTCTGGCACGACAATTCCATCCACTGAAGTTCCAGAAAGGTTCCATTTATAGCATGCATGCATAATGAGAAAAGAACAAAACATAATAAATAATTACTCAGTCACTAACAATACCTGAGAAGTGGGAAAAGGGGTAATTGAGGTAGTAGGTGCAGTGTCGACCATCAGGATCAGAATAAGGAGGACCAAGAACATCAAGAACAGCACAAGCTGTGACTGCCGTGAAGCAATGCATGTTGCCTCCATCAGCGGGATAAAGTATGGAGGGGTTGCAAGGAGCAGTGAAGTCAGCATCAACCTTCACTTTAGCCAACCGCACCTCTGAACTCTTGACTGCGTCAATGGAATATGCAAAATTATTTTCTTTTGTTTCGTGCTCTTACAAGAGAAGGGGAACGTACGAGAAACAAATTTGGAACTGAAAGAGACTAGCTATTACTGGATAATCACTGCCGGGTTCATCAGTTTTCTCACGGAGATATGTCTATATCTACTCATCTATAAACATATATTGTGAATCAGCTTCAACATAGTTTTAACCCGGAAGGTCAAGAAATACCTTCTTTCCATCCAATGAAAAGGAGAAGTACGTAGTACTAAAATAGTACTAAATTAAAAAGAAAAGGAGAAAATACTCACTTTCGGGCGGTATCAAAACAGTAGGGGTGTCTGGATGCAAGTCGGCCACCCAATCATATGACTTGATATGCATGGTCCCGAAAAGAAGTTTACTGAAGACTGTCATTCCAGGATGATTATGAAGAGGAATAACACCAGAAGGTGGCAAGCAAAATATTCCTATCTGCAATAAACACATATAGAGATGCACAGATCAAGTTACGATCAACAATATAGCAGGCTTCTTGGCGTACTGTAATCCATCTCTAAAGCAGTTCATGTTAGAAAGAGTACCGAGAATTTTTCACACTCAAAGATATGCACGTATGTGATTCTCGGGGTTCTATGAGTAGCGCGCTTCCGGAAGTATCGCATTTCAGCTCTCAAGCCAACATCTTCCAGTTTTATAGCGTCTGCACAGAAAAGGCCACATTTGGTTGCTTTGCAGTTTGCACAGCATATGAAAAACAGAAAAATAAAATGTGAAAATGACAGCTAGTAGCAGAATCCTCAGCATTGTTGATAAGTAACCTTTTTATCTCTGGCTTATGGGATTTGCAGCACAAGAACTTCATCAACTTACCTAAATTGAAATCATTTTTGGCTCACATAACCAAACGATCCCCAATTTGGGCCATGCTATATATCCAAATTATTTCTATGGGCCTTTTTTTGGGGGGGTGGGGGGTGGTCTGGGGTAATCCTATAGTCTTTCCAACGCCTAGATTAGAGAAACAAAAACACAGAGCGAAGCGTAGGTAAGTTGCTTAATCGCTTCAGGAATCAGGATGATATTTGACTAAATGTGGCACAATTGGTTTTTATTTTTTTGGCCTCAATTCTCTGCCTGGTCTCTCCGTCATATCGGAAGACGGACTTGACATTACATACAAAACTGAAGCCAGTAATGTACTCGACATTACATTACATAATAAAATGAAGCTAGTAATGTAATACTAGTGGCCTGTTTGTTGATCCTCAAAAGTACATTCCAACCACATTTTAAATAAACTTTTGTTAAATTTAACAAATAATTGAATCTCTCCCATATGCTTTTATCAAATCTCAATTAAAAACCAAACACAAACTGAGGGCATTTTGGGAACAGTTTTCTTTTATCTAAAAGAAAATAATTTTAAAAAGTAGACCTCTAAAAAATCTCTTTTATGCGTTCGGGAAACACAAGAAGAAGCACATGTAAACAAGCATTACTCTCTCCGTGCCTGTTTTGTCATTTGATTTGAGCTAAATACCGTACAATAAATATAAATTACGTACAATAAATATAAATTACTAGATGCATGCATGTACCGCAAACAACCATATCCCCACAGGAGGGTCGGAAACATAATCAGGATACATAGAAGCGCGCAGCCCACCAGCGCCACTATCCAAAATAATTTAATGAATGTAAGAAACAGTACAAAAGGGCAATTGAATCAGTGTAACCACATACTCCCGTACTACTTATGTGTTTACCCAAAATAATTTAATGAATGTGAGAAACAGTACAAGAAGGAAATTGAATCAGTGTTAACTTACCACCAATAAAATTTTATTATTTAATTAAAATTATATAAAATTATAATTTTCAAATTTTATCATTAATAATGTCATAATTAATATATTTTTAAAAAAAATAAAAATAAAAGTACCTAATTATTAAAAAAAATACAGACACTCACTTATATTTAGGACAAAATAAATTTATAAGGACGGATGGAGTATTTGTATTAATAATAATAATTATTATGGAGTCAAAATGAGATACAATGAATCAGCCTTTTTTTTTTCCACCTGAAAATGAATCAGCTTTTTAGTAAAACCTTCCCGGAATGCTAAGTTCCAATGTTCCATGAACAAACCAACTAGTTAATAACTCCGAGAACAAATGAAAGATTCAATCTGTCACACAACTAACTTCTCCGCAGCAACATAAACAAAATGGCAGGAAAAGGTTCTCTTTCAACTAATATTTCACATCAGAAGCAAACGCAGTGGAAAAATTGCCGGATAGTAACAGAAAGTAGAAAGTGTCTGCAAACAAGTAGGCAAGTATGATTGATCAGACCACAAACCTATAACAGCTCGAAGCTTTTCAATGTCTTTAGGGGGTGGAATGATCCCAGTTCCACCAGAGGCAAATACTTCCCGGCACGTCTCAAATAGTCGCTGAACCGGCGACATCTTCATCTGAGGCTGAACCGGCGACATCTTCATCTGACGCCGCCGGTTCTTCCTTGATTTGCTGTTGGCGTTCGTCTCCTTGGGTAATCCACAGAAGTCTCTACCCTTTCTGTCAGCCAAAGCCCTCTCGATCCCCATTTAGTTTAATTCAGCAGAAAGTCAACCAATTATTAATAAAAGAGAAACCCTACGATCACGGTATGGTACCAAAAACAGAGCTCAATCACGAAATGCCTCCAACGGCCCCGACAGAATGCGTTTTCCGCAAATGGGTATTGTCCAAAAAAATCGGGAAACGCAGGGAACAGCACCCCGAAAACCAAAATGCCCCGGGGAAAAAAAAATACGAAGAACAGAGGAAACAGGGGAAATATGGGTTACGAATTCTAGAAAGGGTGTGTAGTAATGGAGGATAGGGTAGAGAAATACTAAAATCGGGAAACGAGAAGATGAAGGAGAGGAAAGAGGAATAGAAGGAAGAGTAGGCTTGGGTTAAAGATAAATAGAAATGGTTCAAGCAGCCTGAAAACCAGGGGCTGTGCCTGGAATTCCAGTGGGCTGTTTCCACAGCAGATTTTCTTCAGATATATCTGCTCTTCCTTTTGCGGCTTTACCTTTCTGCCCCTCTTCATGCTGATGCTCCACGTTTCTCCCATTCATTTGGGAAAATTATATACGAGGACCCAATTTTAATATTCATTGAAATAATTTTTAAGTTTTGTATAGTAATACTATTACTATTATCCGTGAAGATTGAATGGCTAAAATAAATATATATCACTCAAAAAATCAATGTATATCATAATCATATGTCAAACAGAGACTCCATGATTTAGTTATATATTAAAATATCAAAATATTTATTTATAGGCAATGATATTTTTCAAATGACACTCTTAAAATTTTCCAAAATGCATTTCAGAATTATATAACATCATCAATCAATATAAGATAAAAAAAATACAATAGAATTTACTATTTATATGTCATAAATAATACTCCCTTCGTTAAAAAATGTAAAATATTTTTAACTGAATTTTATCCTCCAATAAAATAATTAATTACTTTTAAACTAACCCTATCTTTTTATATTCATTCCTATTAAACACCCTATATTAAATATAAAGTCACATCAAAAGGGACATTTTAAAAAAAATAATTACACTTCGACAGAATTAAAATATCTTATATTTTTAAATATTTAACTTTTTAAAAAATATTTTATATTTTTAAATGGAGAGAGTACAATTTAATTATTCCTCATGCTTTATATGATACGTTTAAGCACTTTCTTTATAATAAAACTTATCACAAATATGATAAACCAACGTGCTGCCGCCAGATGTTTTTATTTTAAAAATAATAATAACTTCTATAGAACTTATTAATTTCGTTACTAAAATCATACACGACATCGCTTAATAATATAATGCAAAAATAATAATCATAATTTAAAAAAAATATTTTTAATTATTTTAAGAAGTGACTTTAAAAAATAATATGACATAGTAAATGAGAAAAAGTATTTTAAAAAGTTAGAATACATGAATATATCATAAAACTTTAAAATGATAAAATAATAAATTATTTTTATAAAATAGAAATCAAGAAACATATCATATAATTTAAAAATAATTAATTAATAATTGATTTTTTATTATTTCAATCGAATATAAATAATGTCTATTTTAATAAAATCTCTATAAAATAAATATTTTTTTTTGTAAAATTTTTAAACTATGAAAAAAATTACTTTCTTCTTAATCTTAAACAAATAAGTCCTATATCAAATTTCATAAGAAAGTGTTTTTGAGAATAAGGTGTTAATTTATTAATAATATGCCCCTAAAATACTGATATATTATGTGCAACATTCATAATAACGCACATAAATTATTGCATGAGATGTTTTGGGGAAAATGATAACAAAGTGATATTTGTAGGTAAATCCTTGTAGCTAAAATGATACTCCTTCCATTTAAAAATATGAAGCATTTTTTGAAGAGTTGAATGTTTAAAAATATAAAGCATTTATTTTTAATCTTTCAAAATAAAATTATCTTTTAAAAAAATACTTCTATTAATAATGACTTTATATTTATTATAAAGTATTTAATAACAGTAAATATGAAAAGATATAGTTAATTTGAAAGTATGTGATTATTTTATTTTGAGTAAAATTTAATTAAAAATATTTTATATTTTTTTAATGAAAGGAATAACACATTTGGAAATGACAACATTTATGTGTTTGAAGTCAAATATTACTTTCGGCCAAAAAAAAAGTCTAATATTACAAACCATCTATTAAAATGTTTGGTAAAGCTTACCAGCTTTGGCAATATAATATCATTGATATTGTGAATGAAAAAGCTATTAGTCACTCCAAGTTTCTAATAATCTCGTCACAAATTAAATTCGTCCACACCCAAACAAAAAATATGAAGAATGTTACCATGGAATGAAATACTTGGTCAAACCCTAGTTGACTGATTTGTTTTATAAGGTAAATCATAAAAATGTTAACCCGATTAACCCGAGTGTAACTCAACAAATTGGATGGATCAAACAAGTTATATTTTTTGTTTGTCAAAGCTATAAAATATTGTCAATTTGGGATTTAAAAACTGAAAAAAAAATGTAATGAATGTTTGAACCTAAAAGCGAAAAGGAAAATGAATTGATCCTTGCCCTGAATAGATCATCTCCTTACGTTCGCCCTAGCTATTGCCATCTTTGTTTGAAAAGTTGTTGTTGATGTTGCTGCTATGAGTGAAACCTCGCCATCTTTGTCTCTTGATGTTGTCGTCTCTCTCACTATCTTCATCAAAAAGTTGCTATCGATGTTGCTGTTACGAGTGAAACCTCGCCATCTCTATCTCTCGCTGTTGCTCGTCTACTAGTCTCTACTTGTGTTGCTAGCTGTGTTCTCTTTCTCTTCTTCACATTTCTTTTCACTTCTTCATTGCTTTTTCCATCTGAGCTCATGTGAACAAGTAGAAGTATTTAGATCATGTAGGACTATGTTGACTGAAATTGAAGACAAATGTTTCTACTTCTTTTTTATGATAAAGAACCCATTAAAAGTTGAACTATTTTTATATGATAGAAAAGGCAACCAACAATCCTAATTAAGCTACACAAACCAAGAAAAGAAATGACAATAACACATCTAAAGCCACACACAACATATCCTTTATTAATGTTCATCAAACACTTCCTCTCTCTACTTAAAACACTATACTTGTTTCCCTTAGATAAACTCAAAAAATATGAACTTTTTTTATAAAATATGATATAAGATGAGAAATTTTATATGATAAAATGTTAAAATATTATGTATGATATTATCCACTATTAAAATTCAGGTAGGCAACTTGTTAAGATGGAATATTTGAAATGTTATGTTTCATTATTGTTGTATTTTGTATCTTGTAGGAGACATTTATCTCGAATATGGACAAATGTTTTGATAATTAATATTTTTATTTAAAATTTATTATTTTAATAATGATCAATTTGTTGCTAGTTTAACTACGGATTCAACTTCATCTAGACCATTAACCCATGAGCATTTTGACCAATTTAATAACTGATTCAGTTTTCAATATCTTGAATGTTATTATAGAATATATGATATCTAAACTGCAAAAAATAATTAAAAGCAACATCACTTTAGCATTAAAAATAGGGATATTTAACCTTGTATCCATCTCGATTGACCCTAACTCCATCTTGGTTAAAAAAAAAATAGAACAAAACTCGGGATTGCCTTTGAAACATTTCCTCTCATCCCGTATATTATATATATATATATATATGCTTTTATTATAAATATACATATCAATTACTACGTTATGGTTTACTTGTTCTTATTTTGTACTTATATATTTTTTATTGACTGTTTTTTAATACATAAACGCCGCTATCTCATCCGTCAAATCTCATTCACGATTGCAAACGCCGTTCTCAACCTCTCATTCCTCTAAACTTTTGAGTCTCAACTCAAACTACATGTCTAAATCCTAATCTTATTTTAGACATTATTTTTATTTATGTACTCATATTATTTTAATTTTAATTTTATTGAGTCATGTAACTTAATATTTTTAATGAATATTGTTATTTAAGTCTCTCTTCCATGTGCACTCCATTGGAACGATTTGATTCTATCATATTTCTTAATAAGATGAGACAATTTTCGACATGAAACATGAGACAAAAATCAGCCTGGATTATTTTGTGGGACTGGACATAGATCGGGGATACCCAGGTACGAATCCCATCCCATTAACACCCCCACTTCAAAATATATCGCAATAAAGGAATTCAAAGACTGAGCAACCTAGAGCAGACTTATTCTGGATACGTGGATGTACTATAAAAGGGAAAACGAACAAAAATCTGAAAAAGTTGAAAACAGTGAATTTAATAGTTTCGTTAATTATATCACCCCCTCCCTTTTCCTGCCTTTTGTTGTTCCTTCCCACCTTCTGTCAAATCCCACAGACACACCCTTTTTTTATCAGCAATCCCACAGACACGCCTAAAAGCTGATTTATTATTGTTGTTGTTGTTTATTCTTCACACTGATTTGGAAAAGAAAGGATATATTCAAGCTTAAAAAAGAACCTCCATGTGGTTAGCAGATCATAGGAAGGAATTTTCATGATATGCATGTTTATTATGTATTGTGCAATATTTAAAGTAAGTTATAATATTAATATTCATAAAATAAAGTATTGTTTAAAAATTAAATTAACACTATTTTTAAGCAAGTAAAAATTTCTATATCTACACATAAAAGATGTCACTTAATCATACACGAGGCCAATGGTGGAGCCACGTTTGCACCTACTCATTTTAAAAAAAATTATAAGTAAGGTATATAAAATTTATAATTTTACACTTCATATTTTACACTTTATAAATTATATGAAAAATATTTAGGTTTTAAAATTTCAATAGATATATAATATTTTAATAATATAGATAAGTTATGAAGAGCATATATATATATAGTAAAAGACTGTATCAATCGCTCAATATAATTTTTAAAATGAAAAAATTATTTATGTTATTGTAATTTTAGTCCTGGCATGATTATTTTATTTAAAAAAATATTAATTTTTTATTAAATTATTCCGTACCTGATTTTGGGTCCTAACTCCTCTACTACATGAGGCAACACTTTTAAAATTATTATACTTCTTCCATTTGAAAATATAAGATATTTTTAACTAAATCTCAACCTCAATAAAGTAGTTATCTATTTTCAAACTAATCTTATTTTTCTATATTTACCCATAATAAATACCTTACAATAAATATAAAGTCATTCATTAATAGAGATATTTTTGAAAAGCAATGATTATATCTGAAAAGACTAAAAATATCTTGCATTTTTAACATCAAACTCTTCAAAAAATGTCTTATATTTTTAAATGGAAGGAGTATAATAAAGTGTTACAAAGGCTAAGAATGTTGCACCATTTAAATATGCTAAGCTAAACAGGCCTAATGAATATTATGAATAATATTTTTAGCAGTTTGTGTTGTACTTCTCATTCCATTTAATTTAATTAGCATTATTCTAAAGATTCATATAAAGATAAAAACTAAAATGCATAAAACCTTTTTGAATTTTAAGACAGTTGCATATAACTTCCTTGCCTTTAAAAATTTAAAATTAATCCCTTAATTTTTAATTTTGTTTTCAAAACCCTTATATTATTATTTGTGTTATTTTTTCATAAGGGTCAAAATGTCATTCAACTGAAAAAATATTATATTGTATAACTATTTATAATAAATTTCTCATATTTTTTAGATAGTTGATGTATTAATAACAAAAAAAATATCATTATCATTGTATAAAATTTTAAATATTTATGTTTATATCAGTTTTATTCATCTTTTTGTTATTAATGGTGCATGATTTTATTGTTTTAAAAGATACATTTTCATTTATATTTTCATGTTAGATTAATATAGTGCACATGGCTAAAATATTTAAAATTTTAAATATTATCATATTAGATTAATTTATCTTTTAATACTAAAAAATTATGCACCATTGATAACCAAAAAAAAGATAAAACTAACACAAAAGTAAATATCTAAAATTTTATATGATGATAGTAATATTTTTTTTTGGATATCATCAATGCTTCAACTATTTAAAAAATATAAAAAATTAATTAGCCATAGTTCTATAATATAATATCTTGTTTAATAATATTTTTTAGTTGAATGAAAATTTAACTCTCATGAAAAAATAACATAATTAACAATAGAGAATTTTGAAAAATAAAATTAAAGATTGAGAGGGTTAATTTTAAACTTTTAAAAGTGATTAAAATTATATAAAACTATCTCAAAGTTTAGGAGTTTTTTTATGCAGTTTAGCCAAAGATAAATATAGCACGTGTATGGAGCATATTTTAGAAATTTTGTTTAGTTATATTTATAAGTTATGATATAATTTTTTAAATAATATTACATATATTAAAATTATCTTTTATAAGGACAAAAAAATAACATAATAGTATTTTTTAACTTTTTTATATAAAGGCATATTTATAATTTTATATAATTTTATTCTTTTTAATTTTTTACATTAATATTGATGAGGTTATAAAAATGACTTACTCCCTTTATTCAAAAAATATAAGATATTTTTAATCGAATCTCACCCCAATAAAGTAGTTATTTACTTTTAAACTAATTCTATTTTTTCATATTTACTTTCACTAAATACCCTATAATAAATTTAAAGTCATTATTAATAGGGGCGCTTTTGAAAAAATGATTACATATTGAAAGATTAAAAATAATTTATATTTTTTAAAAATACAACTTCTTAAAAAATATTTTATATTTTTAAATAGAGGGAGTATAAAAAAACAAATGAAAATATAATTTTTTTATATATCAATCTTGACTCCATTGTAAAGACTCTGTAGAAAGTCTATGAAATCAAAACGTTGAATAAAAAAAAATGAAAAGGGATACAAATAATAATAAAATATTGATTTTATATTCACTACAATGGCTAATGAAGATATGAACTGAAATCTAATTTGTTCCTTAGTAATTATAAATTCCTATATTATAATAAACGGATTTTCAAGTTCACATGTAAAAGAAGAAGAAGAAGATTGTAGAAGCTAAGTAAAAGGAGCCACGGAGAGAGGAGATTATGTACAGTGAGAAGTTTAAGTGGATCCATTTCCCCTTAATCATTATCCCACGCTGACCAACAACAACGCATGCTTTGACTCAAATCCTCCTCAATCATAGTGATCTTAAACCGTACACCACTACTAAATTAAATAAACTGATTACCTCCAGTTTAATCTCACACCCAAAGCGATATTATATTTAATCTTTTCATATTTAACATTTAACGATCAATTAAGCCAAGTGATGCAAAACGGGAAAGGAGCAGGTTAAGAGAACATAGAAAAGAAATAAAAAAAATTAATAAAGAGAATAGAGAAAAAATATAACTCAAGTGAGAGGCAAAATAACATTAATTTTTATTCAAATGAGTTGAAATACTATTTATAGGCCTCCACCAAACCCTAGAAATAAATGCATGAAAATCCTATAAATTTTAATATTAAATAAAAAGATAACAGTAAATGAAAATATAATAATAAATGTTAAACTATAATAATAATTTAAATTAAAAAATATGTGTAATTAATATGAGAGCAAAATATCTTCAATCTTTAAATCTACAAAATCTTTGTAACATCTTTAATTTTTTTTTATTTCTTTCCATCATTTAATTGATGCAAAATTGTGAAGGAAAAGGGAGAGAATATATAAAAAAAAAAAGAAAGAGATCAATAGAGAGAATAGAAAGAAGAGAAAACTCAGAGGAGATGCAAGATAATAATAATTCTTATTCAGTCAAATGCACGTACAAATCAAATAATTTGAGATGCTATTTATAAACCTTAACCGAACCCTAGAAATAAATACACAAAAATCCTAAAAATTCTAAAATTAAATAAAAAGATAACAATAAATAAAAAATAATAATAAATATCAAAAGATAATAATAATTTAAATTAAAATAAAATATACATAATTAATATGAGAGCAAAATATTTTTAATATTTAAATCTATAATATCATCATAACATCTTTAATTATTTTTTTTTCTATTTCTTCCCATCACCAAGGTAAACTCATCTATGTACGAAATACAAAGGAGAATTATGTCGAAGAAGTCATCCCACGTTATTCTTTTCTAGCTCTTCAATCATCCCTTTCTTTTTTTTTAGTAAGTAGTTTTAACTCAAAAAAGAAATCTTAGAATGGCCGACTTAGCATCCCCGCTCACTTGTTGTCCACGTGTATCATGCAAGGATAATATTGACAAAAAGGTTTCGTCAAATAATGCAGCTTAATTAGCGAGGAGAAATCCAAATTAATCTAGGATATTGGTAGGAGGACTGGAAGGGTATTATTGAGCTAGTTTGAGGGCAAAACTGAGAGCTCATGACATCAACCTTTTCAGCCAAAAAACATAGCCAGAGACAAGTTTAATTTGGCTGATCAATGGTTTCCTTTTCAAAGATAGACATCGTTTTCTTTTGCTGCTTGAGATAAACTGGCAAGTGGCAAGAAAATCTTTCGTGCCAAGTTGAGATGCAAAATTAATGAAACAAAGTGGGAGTGGTTTTGAAAAGGTCCATGCGTGCATTTCCTCTGGGTCAATTTGTTAGGTGAAGTATTTCCAGTCTTTCAACATTTGAACCAATTAGTCACAAACCATTGCATTGTTGCATAGAATTTGAAAAATGGTCTCACAAGTTTGAATTTCAAAATTTTTCAGCAGCTTGCATAATTTATATAGCAAACAAAAATTACTTAATACTTAATTTAGATAATACTTGGATATCATTTTAAACCAAGTTGTGTTTGAGACTGTTAGTCTAGAGTTGGGTGCCCATTCTTGTTTCACTTGTGGGTCTTGGTCTGGCTAGGCAGTTAAATTCGTCCAACTCTTCCCTCGAAACAAAATCCGGTCCCACCCGACTTGATCAGCTGGTGATGGGATGGGAGCAAACCAAACTTTAAGTTGATAGCTAATCAGATTATTAAAGCAACAACTCTACCCTTTTTCCGTTCATTCATGTATTTAAAATTTCAATTACTCGCGAACTGCACATCTCTTGTTTTATACGCCGAAAAAGTTGATATTTTTATTTTATGATAACTTTATTATGTTTTATTTATTCCGCCATTTCTGTGGGCAAAGCCTTGCGAACTGTGAGGTTAACTGTCTAAAAACCCGCACAGTAATTCAAAAATCCGACATACAGAACAGAAAATCACAGAGCGTAAGTTTAAAAGTATAATATAATGAATTATATATGTATATGTAGCACGACACGCTACCCCACAACCAAGGCAGGAAGTGATCATTATTTTATATATAGTTAGTATATGATCCCATGTTTTCTCTAGGGTTGGGCACACAAAACTATGGTTTTACATGTTAAATGTGTTTTTACATTTTTATATACCAGAAGTAGCTATTAAATTGTGAGTGAGAAATGTACCAGCTGCGGACTTGGTTTCCTAATTTCCTTCCATTTAGTTTCTCTTCTTTTTCTTTCTACTTCATATCCTAACTATTGAATTTATTTTTAAGTGGTTGAGATTTAATATTTTGTAATATTATTTTTTAATTTTTTAATTATAACCATAGATCTCAATCATTGTATATTATATTTGAATGCATGTGGATTTTGATTTGAATTTGAGCCAAATACATTATTGTATAATTAAAAATGTGAAATCCAAATTTGAACTCAATGATTTTGTAATTTTAAATCATTTTTAAATCCATATTATTTTACATTTTTATGAAAGCTTCCCTCTTTGTGTTCGTTCGTTGACATTGCTGCCTCCTTAACTTCAAGGTTGGACCATCGGCACCAACCGAGATCGGACAACCAGCTTTTACTAGGATTGAATGGATGGCACTAACTAGAACAAGACTGGACTGCCGGTAATGATTAGGGTAGGACAGCCAACAACAACTAGGATTGAGTGGCCAACTTTGACTAGGACTAAATGAACAACACCAACCTGAATGAGATCGCAATCGTCGATTGAGATAGGATCGCTTGGAGCCAACTGAGATCAAACCATTGATGACGACTAGGATTGGATCATCGGTGTCAACCTGAATTAGACTGTTGAAGTCAACTGGGACAAGACAATCGACTTTGACCCGTGATCAAATGATCAGCTTTAATCTGGATTGGACTGCCAACACTATCTTGATCCAGATTGTCAGTGCCTAATAGGACCGAGCGAATAGCACCAATCATGACTAGATTGCTAAATCGCTAGAGACAATAGGAACCTAATTGTCGGAGATGATTGGGACTTGCCACCAGTGTTGATCGGGATCAAATGAACAGCTTTAATCGGGATTGGACGGCTGGCTTTGACTAGGATTGGACTACTAGCGTAGACCTATACTAGACCACCTATGACGATCAAGACCATCCTCCTCTGTCACTTGGTGCTTGTTCGTCGTCATTTGATGTCAATCTAGTGTTGTAATGTAGTGTCAGTCCTCTACCACCCTTTGGTGTTGGTCCATCCTATCCAATTGATGCTTGTCCGTTGTCACCATTTAAGATTTGTTTGTGATCACCATCTTCGATCCGTCCACCTTTGTCATCCAACACCAAATGACGTTATTAACGAGGAATGGTCTGGTGTCATCATTTAGGTCCAATCTATATCCCTTATATTGTTGTAATCGATGGTTGGAGTCAATCAAGATCGAGCTACCACCTCTGATTTGGATTGAACCCCTAACTTTGACTAGGATCGGACCACTAACGTCGTCCGAGTTTTTTTTAAATTTAAATATAGAATTTAAAATTTAGAATTTTATTTAAGATCAAAACAATAGATTTTAATATTATAATTTAAAATTTTTTATATGATCCAAACAAAATTTTTTAAAATGTATGAATTTTAAATGTGAGATTTTTAAATTTAAATTTACAATTAAATCTATCAATCCAAATACAATTTTAAATTAGTTATATTTTAAATTTATTTATTTTTTATAAATTTTATGAAATATTAAATTTTAATTGTTCAAAAGAAAGTCTAAAAGTTAAGATGAAAAGTGGGAAGAAAGTTTTTTTTTTTGGGGGGGGGGGGGGGAGAACTGCAATGCCATGTGATTTGGCATTTAAAAGGGCGAGCAAGTTTAACCTTTATTGAGGAGACGCCCAAACGATTCCTTGTTTCTAATGCTCTTGTGTACGATGATTAGAATGATGTAGTTTTCAAACCATTTTACTAATATTTTTATTTTCATGCATGCTGGAAAAGAGCTGCTTCAATTGATAACCCATTTGGAAATATACCAGCTGTCTCATTTTTCCCGGAGCTGTGAGGAAAATACGCGTAGCCATCCGCGACCGAGGACACTTGCTGACATGTTCGTGCACACGTAATAACAAATTATCATGAGATTTCTTTATATTATTATTTCCAGTGTTTTTGTTCCATTTTAATCAGCATATATCTTTACAGTATATCATAATAATCATATATTGTAATGTTCATTGTTTAAAAATAATAACGAACGGAGCTGTGATTCATCTCCTCAAATTTTTAATTAAAGCAATATAGGAGTGCATGAGCGGGTGCGGGACGGACACTCGCACAAAATGCCAGGTTAAATTTTACCTTAGGATACAAATTAATAGAGTTCAATCGATTCAATAAATAAATTATATTTATAAATTAAATAAAATTCACGTGATGAAAAATTATGAAAAAGAGAGGATGTAATTTTTAATGTTCAGACTTTCATGGTAAAAAAAAATTCCGAACATAACTGTTTTAAAATTCTAAATTTTATTAAAATAAATATATTGAAGAAAGGGAAATTCCAAGGAAGTGGTGAGAGTATGACTGGCTGTTTTGTTCGTTGGTGAAAAGAATAAAAGTGAAATAGATTAAAGAAATAAAGACAAAAAATAAAATGGTCAAAATGTAAATAGAAAATGTATCAATCATGCTTATAATAATTTACATATGAAATTAAAAATTATAATTTATGAAGTCTGTTATGAAAGGTGTGATAATTTTTATATTTATAGTATGTGACATTGATTTTTACCATAATTATTATAAGGAAAGAGTAATTTTATTTTATTTTATTTTTTAAAAATTTATTTTATTCTCATTCTTTTCGGTAACTAATAAAATTCCTACATATATCCTTGTTTGTTTTTGGTACAATAATGTATCCATACGCTGTATCATACATTATCAATCCGTTCTTGTTGGTCGTTGGATCCATTACATAAAGCTTTGGACTCAATGGGCGCCTTTGGTTGGGTTGCATTGGTCCATCATGTCATAGCCTCCAGCTGGAGCCCAGTGCCTTATAAGTTATCCGATTTAAAAACAAAAGAAAAAGAAAAATAAAATTATTTTATTTTCATCATTTTCTTTTTCGCCTGTTGATTTCCTTTCTTCCCGGGGCGCGTTCTCGTTCTCGATCCCCTGGCTTCATTACGTCCATCAATTCCTGCAATTCAACTCAGATCTGCAACCAGCCGATCACGTCATCGTCTTGTGAAGATGTACGGCTTTGAAGCTCTTACTTTCAACATTCACGGCGGTTACCTGGAGGCTATCGTGCGAGGACACCGTGCTGGGTTGCTGACCGCCGCCGATTACAACAATTTGTGTCAATGTGAGACCCTTGACGATATTAAAATGCATCTTTCTGCTACCGAGTACTGTCCTTACCTGCAGAATGGTGCGTTGGAGGATTGAATTCAAATTTTTTTTTGGTCCACTATAGCAATTTTAACTTTTTGTTTCTCATTGTCTTCCACTTAAGATTTTATCTAAACTGGAACTAGAGTGAATTAAACTTCAAATTAGGCAAGTGGCTTTTTGATTGATTCTTTCTTTCTTTTTTTCAATTTCAAGTTAAAATAGCTATTTGTTAAGATGTTGATGATTCTCGTTGTTTACTCCCCCCACTTCGTTTTCTTGTTACGGTGAATTTCTGTCTTTTATACTCTTCATCAGTTCTAGAGATCTGTATAGAGTCAATTGCCTTTATACAACTTCAATGACGACATCACGAGACCATTCATGGTGATGGATGCTTTTTGCCCAACTTCGCTGAGAACTTGTTTACTTCTAATTTTATGTAACTGAGATTTTGAACTATTATTTCCATGGACTCCGTTCCTTCATCCGTTGTTGAGGGAAGACTTGTGTCCTTGGCGGGTACTTTTGCTCACATTGTTTCTTTTCCTTATGTGTCCTGCTTAAAGAGCTTGTACTTGTTTGTACGGGACGGAAGATAAGACATCTCTCGTGATAAAACTTTTGAATAGAAATGAAACTACCAGATCCTAGTTTTGATTTTCCCATCAATTGAGATATTATCTCTTTTTCTGCTCAGTGTTTTCTATTCTATTAAAGTATTCAAGAGGGGGTTGGATCTAGTGAAAGGGGCTAATCTTTCACAATGTATGGAATAGATTTAAATCCTTTATAGGAGAGATGCTCACATTTAGTACCCAACCGTGCTTTGAATAGAATCACATCTAATAGAAGGTACCTGTGTGCAATCAAAGAGTATTCAAGAGCTTAAAATCACTTGTTTATGTTGATGATTTACCTTTTACAGAGCCTTCTCCATTGCATACAACCACAATTGTGGAGAAATGTACTCTTAAACTGGTGGATGACTATAAGCACATGTTGTGCCAAGCCACAGAACCCGTGTCAAACTTTTTAGAGTACATCACGTACGTCAACTTCAATTTTCTTTCCAATCTCTCATATCTACTATTATTTTTTTCGTTGTAATTCTTTTGAATCTTATAAATGTTGATATATATAAAATTTGAGATATAAATGATAAATATTCTTGTAAAATTTAGACACACCAGATTGTTACGAGGTGATTTATGTGTTAATACCAAATCATGGAAACCTCAATCACTAAGGAACTAGCCAAGATTTTTGGAAACTTGCTTAAATCTTTTGTGGAAAATTTGATTCTAATCGGATTGGGATTGGGTTGATAAATTTTCTGCTGCATGTCCTTTCTATTTAAGAAATCTTTTTCCTAGATAAAGCAGAGTAAAAGGGGAAAACAGACACCAATATGCCTTTTGTTTTTTTTTCCTGCAGCTATGGTCACATGATAGACAATGTCGTTTTGATTGTCACTGGCACGTTGCATGAAAGAGACGTTCAAGAATTATTAGAGAAATGTCATCCACTGGGCATGTTTGACAGGTATAATAATTTCAATACTTAGTTTGGAACCATAACTGTGTAAGTGCCCATAATTATAATTAGATTTTGGTTCTCTCCAGCATTGCTAGTCTAGCAGTTTCTCAGAATATGCGGGAGCTTTACAGGCTGGTGCTTGTGGACACTCCTCTTGCCCCATACTTCTCTGACTGCATTACATCAGAGGTTAATATGGCTACCTAAATTCTTATTGCTCTTAAATTTTTCAAGAGATTTTTGGTCTATGGCAAAATTGGGAACATTTTTTATATTCTGAATCGCCTTCTTCACATCTCATTTGTTGTAATAAAAGTAGTTTTACTTCAATAAGGTGGTCAAGAAATTTCTGATAGCTTGCTCTCAGCGCTTGTATTGATGAAAATTCTACATCCTCACATTTTTCTAGAAATCACATGTACATGTATAGGTCTATAAATGTGTTGAACTGATTTAAATTGATCAAGCACATTCAATTAAAATAAAGGAAGCTCAATTTTGAGCTTCATCCACGTTGCTTTATATATCATTGCAGAGCTGGCAATTTCCTGGATGCATGCTCATGGACTTCTGCTGATTGCTCTTACTTCTTGTGTATGATTTCTTTCTAGGACCTGGATGATATGAACATTGAAATAATGAGGAACACTCTTTATAAGGCATATCTTGAAGACTTTTACAAATTTTGTCAGGTGAGTGCACAAGAGCGTTTTTCAATACTCTATAGACGTGTTCCCTCTTTTCCCATTTTTTGTGGTTTAATGAATTTCGATATTGTATTTGGATAGAAACTTGGTGGTGCCACATCTGAAATCATGTCTGAACTTCTAGCTTTTGAGGCTGATAGAAGGGCTGTGAATATTACCATAAATAGGTAGTTGAAGTTAGGGTTTTACATAATTTTATCACTTTAGATATTTTTATCACTGATTTTGATGTTTTTCACTTTTTCACTATTGGCAGCATTGGTACTGAACTCACTAGAGATGATCGTAGGAAATTATACTCTAATTTTGGTTTGCTGTAAGTTCTGATCTAATTTTATTGTTGAAAATGGAAGTATATGTGTTGCTTTGGAATGATTTTTTGGCTAATGGCTGACTTGATCGGGTTCCCTTATGGTCATGAGGACCTTGCTGTCTGTGAAGACATTGATCAGGTATATTTTGCATCTCAACTGGGTGATGGTTTGAGTAGTTTCATCGGTGGATCTAAGTGGAATGTTCTGCGATTTTTTTTTTTTCCCTTTTCCATTTGTAATTTTTACTTGATTTTGGCCATTGATTTCACGGCCTTCTTTGTATAGTTCACTGTCACTCTTTCTGTATCTATTCTTTGTATTGCCAATCATTATAATAGTGGGCTGGAGACACTTATATTTCTACTTGATGGCTTTAATTGTGATGCTGTTTTGGGCCTGAGATCCCAGTTTTGATTGCTGGTTTAGGTTCGTGCAGTGATGGAAAAATATCCCCCTCATCAGTCTATATTTGCTAAATTGTCGTATGGAGAGAGGCAGATGCTTGACAAGGCATTCTATGAGGAGGAGGTGAAGAGGCTTTGCTTAGCGTTTGATCAACAGGTTTGTATTTCACTTTTTCTATGGGTACTGGTATTTCTGGCTTCAGTCGAGTATTAGTTAGAAAAGGAATAGCACCAATGGATCTTTTATAGGTCCTGAAGGAATAATTTCACATTGTCTGGGTAAGTCCTACTCTATTCTGAACTGCCCTGTTTCGTCTATTTGGCAGTTCCATTATGCTGTGTTTTTTGCATATATGAGGTTAAGGGAGCAGGAGATTCGGAACCTAATGTGGATTTCAGAATGCGTTGCTCAAAATCAAAAGTCCAGAGTACATGATAGTGTTGTCTTCATATTTTAGCTGGAATATGCCAAATTAGAAATTTTGTATTTTATATTTTAATGCATAATTGGCTGTAAATCATTGATGGTGTTCTCCGCCTCAATTGCCAATGGGATGCCGCTTCTTGTTGCCTGTTGGGAAGATTGTTCAACAAATAAGTATAATTCTATAGTTCTATAGCGATCCTTTTCAATCTGCAGGAAAGATTATTATATTTTTATTTTGTCAAGTATTTTGCGAGTTTTGAGGATATTAAATTTGCATGTTGTTTTACCAGAAACAGTTATTGGAAATAAACGTTATGTAATTATGGCTATTTATCAACCATCAGTCCGAAGGCTAATTGATACTGAGATAACATACAAAACAAAACAAGCTAGAACAATTTTCAAGGCTGGATAAAGGTGCTTCAGCATCCCTGTGACCCAGGCCCACTGCTATTGATTCTGGTATATTATTTATATCGACAATGGTACTATCTTGCGAGCGTTATAGGGCCATGACATCATGTAATGGCCTCATGGTCCTGGTAATGGTTCGTGATGATAAATTTAAGGGAATCAAATGCTAACGTTACTTTTAAGTAAAAATCTTGGAATATTTTATTTTATTTTCTGTTTTTATTCAATTAATTAACTACATGAATAAAATGATAAATAAATAATATAGGTATTTTAATTTTATTCATTTTTTTTTTCATTTTTACATGTAATCATTCTTTGCAGTGCACAAATGGGAGGAGAGGGAACGGTGAAAGTTCGGTGTCACCTCAACTGCTTAATTTTCCATTGGTTAAAAAAAAAAAAACGGGAACACTTTGTTAGAAAATGAAAATAAAAGGCCAAAAATAAAATACCATTATTCAAAAGGTAATGTCAGCCAGAAATTTTCTTTTTTGTAAATTCCACTGAATATAAAAGAAATTCGCATTATTTGAGCTTTAAATAATTTATTTAATATAACTTTAATTATATATAATATATTGTTAAAGTTTATACTGATATATCTGCCAAATCTAGTTTGAAGCAATATATTAATATCCTGAGTTACTCCCTCTGCTTTTTTTTTTTTTAGAGGAAAGATTAATGGTACAAAATCTAACTTAATTTGTAAGAGATTATAAAGTATTAATTACTATATATAAAAAATACCATTTTTTCTTTATTACAGATGAAATATGTTTTTAATATTCACAATATTTATAAGGAGCAAATATGAAAACTAAAATAATTTTTGAACAATTTGAATTATTTTTTTCAGGTTTGAGAGAAATAGTCCTTTTTGTTTTTTAATTAAAATATACCTTCAGTCCTTTAATATTATCCAATATTTCATTTGGATTTTTTAATTTTATAAAATATTTTTAGTTCTCTAACCTTTAACACCATTAATTTTATTACAAGAAATTTTACATTTAATTTTTAAATATTAATAAAATATTATTAAATGTTAGACATATTAAGTTTATTTTTTTAAATAATAATAATTAATATAAAAATAATTATTTAATATTAATGATGTTAAAGTCAAAGCAGAGACGGACCTACATATGCTAGAAGGGGCAATTGCCCCCGCTAGATAAAGAGAAAATTATATATTATGCTCCAAAAATTTCAATTAGATTCCTTGAAAATTTTCATTTGCCCCCACTTTTTTTTAAAAAAATTAATCATTTGCCTCATAAATTTTGACTCCTATAGAATTCATTTAATCTAGATAATTATTTATGTATGATAATCTTAAATAAAAATTGTTTTGAACGGAGGGAAGAATAATTTAAAGAATAAATTTATTTAATTATTTAAATGAAAAAATTGTCTGAAATTTTTTCCTCTAATGTACAAAGGGAAATAAATAAATTTTATTTAGTAAATAATAAAATTAAATACAATATTATTTTTTAGTATTTATGAAAACCATTATTGTATAAAGACGTTACAATTTTCATATTATTATAATTTTATATTTTATGAATTGTTCTTTAGTATTTAATTTTAATAAATTTCATATTTAATGTAATTTAATAAACATTTAAAATTATATATTTTTCTTAAAAAATATAATATTTTTAAACATAAAATTTTCCCCGATGAATTAATTTTTTTGGGTTCGTCACTGGGTTCAAAGATTAAAAAAGGACTTTAAAATTAAGAGATCCAATTAAAATTTTATATAAAATTAAAGGATCAAAAGCATAATTTAGCTATTTTTTTATACATGAGCAAGGAAAGCTAATAAAATACAACCACCCTACAATATAATACAAGAAAGAAAGGAGTGAGTTGCCATCAAGGGTAGAAAATATAGGCCAGCTGGCAACATTAGGGCATATTTCGTAATGAAATCTGTCACACCATTATCTTCTCAACAAATGTATCTAAGATTAACAATCCAACTAGTAAAGTACCCGTGCAATGCACAGGTTTTGTACTACAACTTTTATAAATAAGTGTTAATTTTATAGAAATTTTTTTCAAAAAATAACTTGTAACAGACACTTTCTTCATATCATTGTATATATAGTAGGGTTTATATAATTATTGTCTTTAATATTAAATATGCATGTTAGTGTTAAGAAAATGGAATGGTAAAAACTAAATGCATATAGTGTGAATGGATATGATGAGAAACAGGTTAACTATGAAATTATCAAAAAATTTCATATAAACAACATTAGAAATTCTATTCATGGATCAATCACCCTCATCAAGAATTAATATTTTTAAACCCTCCCTTCTTTAAACATAAGAAATAGCAAAGTATAACTGGTCATGGATGAAAATAGGACAAGGTGGGTACCATGGCACAGACTCTAGCCCTGGCTCTTATTAATGATCATTGCAAAGGCTAACATAATGAAAAAATTACTTCCTCATAGTAAATAGTAACCTGAAATCAGATGGACACATAGCAAAACATGGTATACATACTTCTATTCCTATAATTGGCCTAGATATTCTTGGGCCTCAATAACATATTTTTCAATTCGTAAAACTATGAGACATGTATATTTGTATAACCTCATAAACTTATCACTATTTTGCATTAAAATAATTAAGGCACTTACATTTAGCCTTATTTCATGATTTGGGAGGCTTGTCATTGTAATTGAATTTAAAAAATTTATAGAGTGCAACTTATTAAGTAAATTCATATCCCAATCATCTTTCACAACATTATAAGAACCCAAGTATACAATTTTCTCTTTAGGGAGCAAGGATATCATGTACTTATTTATGTTTTCAATCACAACCAAAGTAGGGCTATGATAGCCTTATCTTTAAAATATGAAGAATTATAGATATTGTTAAGGAAATCCAGGATATATGTTTATCACCATGGATTATCCAAATAGTTAGTTCATGTAAATAAATATAAAATACAGTTTTAACCCTATCATGTCCTTTGGTCACACACTTGAAAATAATCAAGAAAATATATCATGAAGAGCATTGATAGATGAATTTAAGAAGACATTCAATTAAAACACAACATAAACAAACTCCACATCACGCATGTTTATTCTTTCGTCTTCACGCATTTCACTATATTCGATATAACTTTATCATCACTGCTATCCAAAGCAAATGCCATGCTGCACAAATTTTTCATCTCAATTGAGTTGTCGTTGCATGATCACCCACATTTTCACATTTGTGAAAAAATCACCACCACTTGTTTAGTTTTGAACATGTTTTTGAGCTATTGACCTTAAAATAGTGCCACCACCCATATTACCAACCTCTAATAATACATGTGAAACATTACATCCCAATATATAACTAAAGGCTTATAAAAAAAGAATGGATAAATGCAAAATAGTAAAAGCACCAGCCAAGGTGCATAGACAAAATAGGCTCTTTAATGTTATAAATATTAATCAAAGCTAAAAGTGTGAAATGAAATAGATAGATCCATACCATTTATTTATAATTGGTATAATATTTATGCGAGAGGACACTTTGAATTAATACTATCAATAATATCAAATAACTAAATATTAAAATTTTAAGTTAGGAAAAATGATAATAAAATACCTTTGAATTATATAAATGACATTTTGGTTCCTCAAAATGCCATGATTCCCTTGAAATCTTGAGGGACTTTTCTATCATTAAGAATTAAGAAATTAATATAAATGACCAAATTTTTTTAATTCAAACTTGCCTGTGTTGTTGAATTCTTGCGAATTTTAAGAAGAAAATTTATGAATCTTGAAACAAAATTTGTGAATGACAATTAATATTTGAATTAAGGGTAATTTGATTATTTACATTAATTTCTTAATAACGAAAAAGTTCTTAAAAACTTCAAAAAATTATGACATTTTGAGGGACTAAAATGTTATTTATATAATTCAAAATGATTTTATTGTCACTTTTCCTTTAAGTTATTGTGCTAAAAATTAGAAAGTTAAAATTAAAGCCTGTTTTTATTAATTACCTTATTTTGACCATTCAAAATGGTTGAATATATTGATTGATATTATTAACTTATCTTACTCAAATTATAGTATTTCAAAAATTTCAAATACTTCTAAAAGATATGATTAATTTTGGAAAAATTATTTTTCCAAAGATACACAGCTTTGAGAATTTTTTAGATATTTAATTGCTATTTTTTTTCATTGTTAACTTATCTCGGATTAATATTTGAATTTCAAATCAAAATATTTACTAATTAAATAAAATTATCAATTAAAAAAATTACCATTAAATCAATGAACATATTGTTTGATTAGCTAATATAAAAAACACTATTAAACATATAATATAAATAATATTATTTAATTGATATACTATATGATTAAAATCATTGTTGTTAAATTCTTGTTTTGACACCTAAAAACATATGTATTTGTAGTTGTACCTCTTCCTTCTATGTTGATCTGAAGACAAACTCTAGAAGATTTTAAAAAAAATATAATGAGTACAAGTAAAATTGAAAAATTATTGTACCATCATGAGTGTAATGGCCTACTTACAAGTGTAACTATTGTATGACAATGGATGATTTTTACCTATTTTTTTATCTTTCTCTCTTTACTACATAATATAATTCATATTGTATTTTTTTATCTTTCTCTCTTACTACATAATATAATTCATATTGTATTTTATCAACCCCCATAGTCAATTTTTAAATGATTTTTCTTTTTGACTTTAAACCATAAAATAAACCCATGTTTAGCCTTGTCCATTCATGAAAGTAATAAAAATAAGAAAAAATTACATCCAAGTCTTACACAATAAAATTAATTATCATAAGATCTATTAACAATTAAGCTAAGGCTGTTGTGTTGTCAATGGCCTTAGTTCAGTTGTTAATAAACTTATTTTTTTATGTAAGACTTTAACATAATTTTTTCTAAAAATAATCCCTATTCAGTTATTTAATATTAGGGTAAAAAACATATAGTGATTTTCCTTCAAATTAGTTTTGTTATGGATAACACGGGAGGTTATAAATTCAATTGGATAAATTATTATTGTTCTTATTTTTATTATTGTAAATTGTCACAAGTTGTTTTCTTTTATGTAGACCTATATATTTAAGTAGGAAATTTCAAATACTACTCTAATTCTTAATTCTTATATGAATGTGTGCAATTAGTTTTAACATAGTAGATTTAAAAATATCATTTTTCAACACACTTTAAAAATGAAATGCATGGAATTAGATTTAATATAAGAATACTTAATTTTAAATATTTTATTTATAATTATTTTTTATTGACTATTTTATTTAGGATAACATATATATCACATATCTTATTTATTGACTATTAAAATTTTATTAACACATCTCTCTGTCCTCACAAGTTTATGAAAATAGCAGGTAATATACCATTTAATCATAATTAGGATAATATTTATACAAAAAAAGTTTGAATTAAAATTAAAAATTTTATCTAATCATTATTTATTAACTTCTCTAGCTTAAAATTTAAACCTAAAGTCTTTTTTATTATTAAGTACATTATGTTGAAAATCTAAAATAACTGAATATGTTGACCGATATGATTATTAACATATCCCACTCAAATTATCTTATAAAAAAATATCTTACTCAAATTACAGTTTTGTCTAAATTTTAAATACTTCTAGAAGATATGATTAATTTGGCAAAATCATTTTACCAATGATACATGACTGCGATAATGTTTTGCACCATTAACTTATCTCGTCTACATATTTAAATTTTAAATCTAAATATTTTACTAATCTTAAATCCAACATGAATAATAATTATATAATACAATTATATTTTTGAAGATAATTAGAAACATAATTTTTAAAAATTAAAAATTAATTATATTATATAATAATTAAATCAAAATCAACCTACATATTAGATTATACTATTTAAATATTTTTCAAAAAAATAATTAATTTAAAAATAGCATATTATTAACGTTGAAACCACATAATCAAATTATAGAAATAAAAAAAATTCAAAATCTTAACGAAAATCTAAATTGATTCCCTAATATATTTAGATCTGAATCTTAATATTAATATTTGTAACATTTAGTCGGCTATAGTTATGTAAAATAATATTTTAGATTGATATAGGATGATATTATTATTATTTTAGGTAATTACAATAAAATCAAAACAAATTACCTAGAGTAGTTTTTTTAATTAATCACATAATCCTCAATCCAATTTAAAATCAATCACTAAAAAGGCACCCTAAAAAAGAAAATTGAGGAAGAGTATCGAATCTAACCTTGCCTCATTTCATCTAATTAAAAATATTGCCATTTAAATAGAAAATTTTATTTACATTATTTACATATTTTAAAATTTAAAATTAGAAATTAGAAACTATGTATCTTTTAGCTACTCTATTAATTTATATATATATATATATATATTAATATTTAAAATATTATCTTGAACTAGTCTAAAAATTAATAAACAAATTGTCTTCTGAAGTAGAAAAATTGCAAAGAAGACACTCAGAATATTGAAAAAATTACTTTGGCTTGAATTTCACTTTTGCCTTTCATAAACAACAAAAAATACTGTTATTCAACAATGTGGATGTTTCAATTAAATACTCAAGAGAGGTTGGGTGTCTGTTACCTAGCTTGCCTTCAAATTAGTCATTAGATATGACTGGGATTAGCTTCATTTGTATACAAATGATAACACTAATCCAATGGCTTGGCCTTCTACCTCTCAAGTGATGACTTTAACATGCAATAAAACTATCAACATTCTTACCCTTCTTATTATAGCAAATGGTCTAAGTTTCTTCCAAAATGATTATGTACTGTTTCATATGCTTTTCGCTTTCTCCTTGCTCCTTATGACACTTAGCTAATTACATGAGCATCCTTACTTAATGGAGCCTTCTTTGTCCTTCAAGTAGAGTTAATTTTGGGTGATTCTCAATCCAAAAGTTAATTGTCATCTAACCATAACATGTTTTAGTAATAGAAAATTAGTAGCTATCTATTAGCTTGTTGGGATTGAGACGGAAACCTATATTGCAATGGAATATTATTGCCATCGTGTGAACTACAATATCTCAATAAGCTTAGACATTATTCCAAAAAAAAAATAGAAAACCATGAAAAATACAAAATTTGAGCCAACTAAGATTTGATGCCAACCATAATAAATCTAAAGACAGGGTTAGATTATTCACATATTTAGCAAATTCATCTTTAGGCTCCTTTTATGTATGCCAATTGGAGACAGTTACTAAAAAAAGTTACAATAAGATTGAGATTGAATTTATAAGCAAGGGAAAATGTTGCGTAATCAACAATTGCAATGGCATTAGCTTTACAGATACCAAATAGTGTGTGGATGTTGGAGTTAGGTGCTTGTGGATAGGTACGATATGTCGAACAATTTACTTGAAAAATTGGAGAAGCTAAGAAAAATTTACAACAATGAGGAATAACTAATGAACAAATAGATAATTTCATAACTCACAAAAATTTGATTACCCTATAAAAAAGAGCATGAATTATACATGAATTAGTTGAAGCTAGAAGTATGGAATGAAATTGTAGCCAAATACACTTATTTATAATTGATATAATGTTTTGTTAGAGGAAATTTGAATTTAAATTGCTAATCTAATATAATCATTGGTTATCATAAATAATTATTGTGAGTAATTTTAAATTCAAAATTCAAAACAAAATCAAGCTTTGAAATTATAGTTACTATTTCTTCATAAATTTGAATCATATTTAGCATAAGTAATTATTTTGAGTAATTTTAAATTTTAGTATTTAATAATATTTTATTCCATAACTAAAACCTATATATTCAAATTTCAAATAGATATACATACACTTTATTATATGATTGAAATTTAGGAAAATCACCCAAGGTATATCAATAATTTTTTATTCAAATTTATTATATGATTGATCATATAAACCTTAATTTTTAGCAAATATTTAAACTGCTTTGAAATTTTTGAAAATCACAAGGACAAATAGAAAATTGTAAACACATTTTTTTTTTCTAAATTTTAAATATATAAGTGGTAATTTGAATTCAAATATGACCAAATTTGGATTTGAAATAGATAAAATTTATTTTTTAATACATCTAAAAAATAATAATTCATCCCGCACCTAACTTTAAACCTAAATTATATATTTTATATACATTAAAAAAATAATAAATCATCTCAAGCCTAACCTTAAATCTAACTCTGGAGCACAAAATTATAGGAAAGGCATTCTGAAGCACAGAATTACAGCAAACCTAAAAAGGACACGTGATATTCTCTCCCAACCTTTAACCCTACTTTTATATGTATAATGAAATGATTTATTTTTTAATACATCTAAAAAATAATAATTCATGTCGCACCTAACTCCAAACTTAAATAATATATTTTATATACATTAAGAAAACAATAACTCATACGGAGCCTAGCCCCAAACCTAACTCCGGAGCACAGAATTATAGGAAAAGCATCCCGAAACACAAAATTACAGCAAGCCTAAAAATGGACACTAAAAACACCAAATTTTTTTTTAAATAATTTAACTCAACCATAGTTGGGTTACAGCCACCCAACACATTTTTATATCAATAATTTCGATATAAAATATTTTATAATTGGCTTCAACTCACACACTATAACATTTCAGATAAATTTCTACCTCCCACATGCCATTAGGCTAAATCACATTTGTCCATCCTTATACTCCCAACAAGTAAACTAAATCACATTTGTTCATCCTTATACTCCCAACAGTAAAATAAGCAATTTAATAAATTTTCAACACAAGCCAGTTATTTGGCCTTATAATCATGCCATTTTAACCAATCCAAAGTAAACCAAATATTAAAATTACAGTCATCCAAATTGTACTAAAAATAGAAATAGTTTGAAAGGCATGATTACATTTATATATTCATATAATTGACAATAAACAAAAGCCTTAATATTGGCAATATAACACATTATAAATCATAAATTAAATACCCAAAAGAGACGGTGGATCTATACCACTAAGCCTCTGGACTCCTCCACGTGTCACTCGTGGCTCTTCTCCTGAAAATTGTTAACCACATAATGAGACTCAAAAGTCCCAGTAAACAAAGCCAATTTATGATAGTGTATACAAACAGTTAAGTGTGTGCTTACTAAGTAAGAATTAAAAATAATATAATTCCAACAAATATAAGAAATATTATAATAAACACAAACAACCATCCTTATATCCCTCCATTAACCTCGAGCCGTAGCCCTCACTCGGTGCTAAATTACCCGGCCAAAGGTAGATTAGCCCGAGCCCTTACAAGCCACCTATTGAGCTCCAATAGGGGCGTACCACGTGGCATATAAATACAACAATAATAGCAAGTCTCCCAACACCTCCCACAATAATTAAACAAATTCATAATAATATTACACAATTATACAATATTATAAAATTCATAATTTTCTCAATAATCACCCAATTAACATGAAGTAACACTAATCACAAATTAAAAGCATGGTTACCTTGTGGCTTTTTCAATAAATTATTCCTTAAAATTTCTCTCTCACCACAATCTTCACCAGTAATACAATCTACAAAATAACATATTATTTATAAATATTAGTTTCAATTTTTGAAACTAATAAAATAATTATAATAATAGAATTAAAAATATAACATAATTCCTAATTTCAATCTTAATACAAATCTATAGTTAATACTATTAAGTAAAATTTTTAACTCCTCTTTTAATTATCAATAAACATTAATAATCTAAAAATCAACTTCTAAACTAATTTCTATTATCAAAATTTTCTTTTTATTTCATAAATTCGTACCTAAAATACCCAAAAATTAAAAATTGAGTCTCTAGCTTAGAATCATAATCCTATAACCATAATAATTCATTTCTCGTCCCAAATAATCATCTAAACCTCAATAAATCAACATATATTTTCAGATCTAATTTAGAATTTGATCCATAAGCCACAAATTCAAAGATCACCAATAAATTTATACTCTAGAATATTTATTATACTACTAACAACCTCAAAAATAATATTTATTCAACATAAATTCATCCCTCTTCCAGATCTTAAATTTTCTACCACTACAAACTCAGAAACCAAAGAAGAAGGATGACTATGAAAAAATTTTAGAATACTTACTTAGTCTTGAAAAGCTTAAAATCACACCCTAAATATCCTATTAAAAACTCTTACCTTAAAACCCAGCACCGGTGAATTTGGCTCACAGATGCTCTCTCTCTGCCTCAGCTCACGCACGAAAGAAGGAATGAAGAAATGAAGGAACATGTGAGTTTTTATAAAAATTCAGTGGGTCCCACATATTTTTTTATTCTTTTCTCTCTCTTCTTTCTCTCTTTCTTTATTATTATTATTTTACTATTGTTACTATTGAGGCGGCCGCACGTTTTCTTCCTTTTTTTATTTTTTTAAATTATTTTTTAAATTTTTTTATTTAATTAATTTTTTTTAGAATTATATCCTAAGTTAGGTTTAATAATCATCTCTTACTAATTTTCTTACCTCTAAATATTATTTTTTTATTTCTATTAACCTAAATTAACTATTAAAATTTAAATTGGGATGTTACAGACACGTGGTATCTTTTCGTAGCCTTTAACCTTACTTTTATATGTATAATGATATTGACTAAACAAATTTTGGCATTGAGAGGTAGTGAGCATGAAAAGAAATTAAATTTCTAGAAATTTTATAAAAAGAGATTTTATGAAAAAATTACTGATTTTTTTAAATAAGTAATTTTTTCATTATAAAAACTGAAACAAACAACCTTTAATCAGATTCATAATCATAACCTCTAACGAGTTAGTACTTCTCAAACTCACTAACTTTCATATGCCCACTACCTCAAGCTATTAGGAAATCAATTATGGTTTGTTTGTTTAATATTAAAAAATCAGTAATTTTTAAATAGTTTAAAAATTTTATAAAAGAAGAATTACTTTAAGTTTTCACTTAAAATAATTAATTACTCCCAAGCCCATTTTATAATGACCCAGGAGTAATTAATTGTTTTAAACAAGTAATTATCCCTTTTATAAAAGGAGATGTACTCAATACAAATTTTATAAAAAATAGACATTTATGTATCATTTTTCACAATTTCACAATTAGTAGTGAGATTAAGTATTGGATATTTTTTTTCCTTTTCCCCATTGCTTGTTCCGATGTACTCAACAAAAAATTCCTTCATTTTTTTATAGTATAAAATTAGAATTTTTTACATTATTAATTTTAGACTAGAAGCTAAGGATCAAATAAAATGTGAATTTAATATGACAATTTTTTTTTTCAAAAGTTCAGGCAGTGGATTATTATATCATATTTCTACAATTTAATTAGATGCAAAAATCTAGGAATACACTTTTTGTGATGGTAGAAGATTTTTTTGTTGGAACCCCTCTTTTTATTAAAAAAGTTAATGTTTGGTTATAATAAAAATAAATATTAGTTATTTATTTTAAAATTATAATATAATTTTTAATTTTTTTTAAAAATAATTTATTATTTAATTAATTTAAAATTTGATGATATATTCAAATATTTTGTCTTTTTAAAAATCTACTTAAAATAAATTTTTAAAATAATTTAAAAATATTTTTATTCTAATTATTTTTAAAAATTTAAACACATATAATGAAAATTTATAAAATAGGTTTTTTAAAAAATAAATGATTTTTTGGGAGTAAATTGGCCCAACAACCATAAACAATACAGTTTCTATCAATTATGGATGAGGTTTATAAAGTTTTAAAATATGGTTCATTCACAGGATTAATTAGAGGTGAATTTTCTTTTTTATCCATAGAACAAATATATTATTAAAACACTTTACATAAACTGATTCATTAATATATCTTTTATAACTATTTAAATGATTTTAACATTTAACTAATTGACTCAAATTCCTGCACACACATATGCATCATATTTCTCCCCTTTCATAATAATTCTTCCCCTTTCTTGATGGGTGAAGGAATTAAGGTGATATTCATATATTGTTTTCTTATTATCATAACAAATGCACTCTTTTGCAGGAGACATTTTAATATGAGTAGTTTAATTTTATGCCTTTTCAAATGAGTTTCATTGTTAGGTTTTCTTGTAAAAAGATGAATGTAAATTCAAAACTTTCATTCTAGAGGAGTATTTGATTCTTTATGATAAGTTAAGATGGTTAGAATTTTTTACAAATTATGTCTGATTTGTTTCTAGCAAATAATTATGTTTTTTTTATATTTTTGATCCACAATAATATACCAATAATATACAACTGTATCATTGGTAAACTATATCAGGGAAAAATTATTAACACATTTTAATTTTGTAGATATTGTGATGCTTAATCTTGTCATTCCTTATAATGAAAAATGAGATTTATTAGTTTAGGTATTTAATTTTTTATGATAAGTTAAGATATTCAAAAAATTTTACAGACTGTGTTTGATTTATTTTGTACGAATGATTATTTATTTTTTTTGCATTTTTGATCTATGATATTATATCATGATATACAATTATATATTATCAATAAATCATATTAATAAAAATTTATCAATATCATTTAATCTTTAGATATATAAAAACTTAATCTTATTATTTTTTTCTTTTTTTTTTGAAGAGGATTAAATGAAATTGTCTTTTGTTTCCGAGTATTAAAAAAAGGTTTTTGTTTAAAAATAAGTATTTAAAAAAAAGTCATATTATTTATAAAATCAATAATTTTGTCATATAAAACTCAATATAATAAATATTAGATTTCTTATTAAATTAAATTTGATTCCATGGAATTTAGAAAGAGAAAGAGAGAGAGGTTTTTAATTTTTTTTAATAAAATAAGTTGAACTAACAGCCTTAGATGCGCAAAGCTTAGCTTCCAGAGAGTAGGGGTGTTCACGGGACGGGACAGGTTCAGGACACCCTGTCCCGTGTCCCGTTCCGAAAAAAGATCGGGACTGAATTTTGGTCCCGTGTCCCGTTTCATCCTGTTAAGAGTTGAGACGAGACGGGGACAAGATCAGGACGTCCCGTCTTCCTGATAAATGCAAGAATATTGAAAAAAGATCTGGATAATAACGTTCATTAAAATTTTAAATCATATAATTTATTAAGTTTAAAATCAAAATAACACAAGTACATAAATAACAATAATTTAAAATTAATTATTGAATTATATTAATCACAACTACACATTATAATAACAAATGCAAGTGATCTTTATGCTATAAGATTAGCAACAATAGGCAAGTCAAACATAATATCAAATCATTGTTCTTCTATTTCAGTGAAGATGTGCTAAGCTAATTATTCTTCTAAAAATAAAGCAAGAAATACATTATAAATAAAAGTTATTAAATAGATAGGTATAAGAATAAATTATATTAATATAATTAATATATGATAAAGAAAGATATCGCCATGTTTACTCCATGCCACTAAAATTATCAATATAAAAAAAACTTTAGTTTTAAATAAGAATTGCAAGTATTAAATTATAATTGATATAATTAATATAAGTATAAATTATATTAATATAATTAATATATTTAAAATAAAAAATAATATATATAATATTCGAGACGGGATGGGACATCCCGATGGTAATCCTGTGTCTCGTCCCGAACCCCTTTCCCGTCCCATCCCGTAAAATCTCATCTCAATTATTTTTGAATCGGGACAAGACCCATGTCAATATAATCGGAAGGATATTGGACTAATTAAGATGGGTTCAGACTGAATACTTCAATAGAGTGTTTCAAGGGGGCAAAATAAAATAAAATAAAATAAATAAAACCAGAAAGTCGGTTAGTACTTAGTAGAAGCAAGTGCAGTGGCGCGATTCAGCTTCAGAAGAGATCACGCTTTTCGCTCCTTCTATTTCATGCCTACTTCTCACAACTTCTAGGGTTTCACGATCGTTCCCAACTGCTTCACCAGCATGGCCGATTCTATGCCGTCGCCGTCCTCCAATCAGAGTCAGAATGCTACAACGACGACAATAACTGATCTCAATGTGGACTCACTCGTTCACTCTGCTGCCTATCTTAACCTCCAAGATGTTTGCAATTTGGCCATGACGTGTAAATATTTCAAACGTGTTGCCTATTCCGATTTCATTTGGCAACGTCTCTTCCGGTTCCTACTTCTCTCTTGTTTTTTTTTTTTTTGGGTTATGAAATTATTTATTTGTATAAAATTCCTCTGCGTGTATTTACCATCCCAAACCACCATCTTCCAAATCTCTTCGCTGTTGTGTTATTCTAGCGTATTATCATGGAATCACATAAGGATAAACTAAAACGCTGATCTTCAATATAATTTTAGTTGCATTTTTTTCTTGGTTATAAAGTACTTTGCAAGCTTATCATGGACAGACGGGCTCTTGTGCAGTTAGACTTCTAAAATTATGGCCGTTTTGGCGTTCTGGTGTTTGTTTTCTTTTGACATCTTATTTCCCTTATTTTCCTTCTTTCTAAATTGATTCCGTTTGTAGGGAGCATTGGCCGCAACAACCATCTCCTAGCTCTTTACATTCACGTGGACTGAGGGAAATGTATTTGGCGAGGCGCACGGCAGTTCAGCAATTTAAGTTCGCTGATCCCTTTGTCGCTGACTTCTATACTGATGTTAAACCTTTCAATCATTTGCAGTTGAGTAAAAATGATATCTTTTTAACACAGGTATTCCTTTTGCGTGGTGGAATTTTTGCATGTTCTTTTTCTGATTGGATCATTTCATCTAAGTTCATTTTGGTTTTCGTCCTTTATTCCTACCCCTGCTGTGGAACGTATATGGTTAGGGCCTAGAAACCGAGTCTATATTTTTCCCACAATTATCTTGACATACAGTCTGCTGATTGTTATTAATATGGATTGATAACTAGGGTTCTCAGATACAAATGATAAATATGGATCGATATCAAAGTGGAAAAGATTTTGTATCTGCATTAAGTGATCACAAAGCAAGAATTACTTGTATGAGGTAAGATTTTTTATTTACTCTCTGCTTATTCAAATATTTGAT